>NC_073305.1:196494149-197115260 GCF_027595985.1 Sorex araneus | reverse complement strand
CAGAAAGAAAATTAGCCCCTTTTCCTACATATTTCTTCCTAATTGATGACACTTTAGAAAACTGTTCAAGATTAACTAGGCCTATCTATGCAACTTTGCTTAGAAAGTTCTCTCCATTACAAAATTACTGAAAACAAAATAATCACTGGAGTTTTCTGTATGGACATTATTCTTCATTAGCATTGAAATGCCAGGGGCCAGGGGTGTGGCTCGGAGGCAGAGCACACTCCTCGGACACGAGGCACAGGGTTGGATCCTATAATGCCAAACCTAACAGCAGCAGCAAAAACACCAAAACAAACACCCCCTCACCACCCCCCCCGCCACCAAACTAAATATCCCAGAACCCAAAAATTACCCAGAACAACCAACAAACCTCAGATCCATTGTAGTTTGCTGGTGTGAGAAAATGAGGGTATATCTGACAGGTTATATCTATATGTATATATACACACAAATACATATATATATAATGTGTAACTTGTGTATTTTTATTTTATTTTATTTATTTTTTTTTTTGCTTTTTGGGTCACACCCAGCGATGCTCAGGGGTTACTCCTGGCTTTGCACTCAGGAACTACTCCTGGCGGTGCTTGGGGGACCATATGGGATGCCGGGGATCGAACCCGGGTCGGCCGCGTGCAAGGCAAACGCCCTACCCGCTGTGCTATCGCTCCGGCCCCGCTTGTGTATTTTTAAATATAATCAATTCCTCAAGGTCGTTTGAAAATAAGCCCAGGGCAGGAGTCCGGGGTGGACACTGGTGTTCCTGTCCACTCTAGCGATCCGTGGGGCAGCCAATGTGGCCGGGCTACCGAGCCCTCTGTGCCCAGCATTTTCCAGTTCCTCTCATGCCAGCTACCTTGGTGGCCTGTCCTTGGGTCCCTGAGGGGACCACTGGGAGCTGCGAGGTGCTGGGGCTCAAGGCGACTGTTGTCCAGCAGGCCCCACCTCTCGCCGGCTGCGCGCCCTGGCCCCCACCCCAGGATCAGTGACCTGGTGAGGACCTTGGCCGGCCTGGAGGTGGGTTTGGAATGCGGCCGGCTCTGAGTCTGCTCCACTTTCCGAGACTCCCTCTCTCAGGGGCCCACCCAGGGCCCACTTGTGAGATGCCATGGCCGGGGTCTGCAGTGGGCACCGGGGGAGGCCAGTGGTTCCTCCCGAGGGGCTTCATGTGAGGGGCCTGGATGCGGGACGGGTTGCGCCCTTTAACAGAGGGTCACAAGGGTGCCGAGTCCCTTCTCCCAGGCCAACAGCCCTCACTGTGGGCCCCCGGAGAAGCCCGTCGCCCCCAAGCGCCGTGCCCAGGCCTCTACACAGACCCCCGCCCCTCCCCTGCAGCCACACATCACCCATCTCCATAGCCACGACCCACACGCTCCCCCAGGCCACGGCAAGCTCTGCTCGGAAGGCCTCGGACACCCAACGTGGGCCCCTGCAGTGCTAGACGGCCGGGTCCCCGGGGAGGGGAAGAAACACACAGGGTCACACCCGTCAGGTCAGGCCCTGGGGTCACCGCCCTGTCCTCGCCTGACGGGGAAGGAGCCGACAGGAGGACCCATGTGAGGTGTCCCGCTCCCGTCCTCTGCCCTCGGTCCAGCTCGCAGACCCGGGAGCCCCTCCAGCCTCAGAGAATTCCGGCCCAGGCCCGCAGAGACACAGGCGCCCCGGAGCTCACCTCTCCTTCTCTGCAAAATCATTTTGTAACTTTTGTTCTTTTTCGAGTGCGATGGTCTCGGCTTGGTTCTTCAGAGTCTGCTCATATTCTCGGATTTTCTCTTTAAGTGCTTTTATCGTAACCTCTGCGGAGAGAAAAGAAAAAAAAAACCAAACCGGCCGCGTCAGAGCAGCGAGGGTGCTCGGAGTGCCAGACAAGGCCGCGCAGGCGGGCAGCAGCGCCCGCGCCCGGCTCTGACACAAAATCAATGCTCATGAGTCCCTTCGGAGACCTTTTACTCCCTGAATGTTAAATTGAACTTTAAGCGCTCGGGTGGCGGGATCAATGGGCTGTGCTGGGAAGAGGGTCCGGGCCTTCTCCAAGGCGGGTGAGATAAGGGTCCTAGCCCCACACTGAGGGGGGTTCACAGAGGGTCCCGAGCCCCTTCTTTCCAGGACACCGGCCCCTACCGTGTGGTGCGGAGGACGGTGGCAGAGCTGGGTGCCAGGTGGCCCCTTGCCAGGCCAGCACCTGGCAGATGTGGGGCCAGCGTGCCATGCTGGAGCCTTGTGGCACCGGCCCCAGGACCCCCCACCCCTACCCTGGCCCTCAGCCAACGCCCTGCTGCATGCCTAGGGCCCGCGTCTGCCTCTGGCCCAGAGAGGGAGGCTGAATCAGATGCAGGAGTGGGCCCGACCCTGACTCAGGCATGGGGGTGCTCCGGGCTGACGCCTCCCCGACACCCCGAGCCCGCCCACGTGCCCAGGGGGCTTGGGGAAGGCTCCTGTAAGGCAAGGCCAAGACCCAGACAGGGCTATGCTGGGGCCTGGGATCACATGACCCCATCTGGTAGCCTGTTCTTGTCCATCCATCCATCTGTCCAGCTGACGCAGGGGCTGGGGACGGAGCCCGGAGCCCCCACGTGCGAGGCAGGGTGCACCCCATTCGAGTGGTACCACAGGGCTGGGCGGGTAAAGCCAAGACCCCCTGGCTGCAGGAAGAAGCTGCCTTTCCCCCTGTGTTCAGGAGTGGCTCTGACTGCGGGGTACTGTGGCCTGCAGGCAGGGACGCAGGGTTACAGCTAGCCAGGACAGGGGGACAGGGGTGTCGGGGAAAGAACCCAGGCCCTGCATGTACAACAGTGTCGGGGGCACGAGGGAGGCTCCTGTTAGCACCAGCCCAGGGAACTTGGCCCTGGGTGAGTGGGGTTGGGGGGGATGGCGGCACGCAGGTCACTGGTGCCCTCGCTGGGGACGAGGAGCCCGCGCCAACACTGATGTCCCTGGGGCCACATGATCCCCCTCAGATCTTGTCTGCTGTGTCTGTGGGGGTGTAGGCGGGGCTCAGGGGACCATGCAGGGCCCCACAGGAGAGAAGGTGACATTTTCCTGGAGGTCCCGAAAAATCCTGCAGTGCCCAGGAGAGAAGGGTGGGAAGAATTTTCTGGAAACAGCAGCTCCCCAGGTGGGAGGAGGGGGAGGTCTGGGCCCGCAGACTGCATGCCTTTGTGTCTTTGGGTCCGAGACAATCTTGGGTGCTGGGCACCTCCTGGCCCTAGGGGGGACCAACACCCAAGGGCCCCCAAGCCAAGCAGCTGTCAGCAGAGGGGCCTGGAGCAGCCCCCAGCGGCCACAGCCGCCAGCAACGCCAAATCCAACAGCCCCGACACCAACCCCCGGGTAGGAAGCTGCTCGGCGTCCGGGCGCTCCCCGGTTACCCTCACCTGCTTGCTGCCTGCTGCCTGGGGGCTGCCCGCCCTCCCTTCCCAGACCCCGGCACAGGACCCCAAGGTCCCTCGGGCCCCAGAGGCCCCCGGCTCTGCGGGAGGGTGGGAGCGCACAGGAAGGGGCCCAGGGCCGGGCAGAAAACTCCTTCCTCCCCTCGAGCAGCCAAACGGGGGCAGGCTCTGGGGCGTGGTGTTCTTCTCGGGGGCCAAGAGTCAGCGGCCCCTCAGCCCCAGACTCCTGGGCACGCCTGCGCCTTAATGTATCGGCGCAATTGCTAAATGACTTACTGATGTGCCCTTTGATGGCGGGCTGGCGCCCGGCGGGTGGCGCCCACAGGCAGCGCATCTGTCTTGTAAGAGGCAGAGACGATCACATGACGAGGGCAGGAAGGAGAAGGGTTTTAAAAGGCTCTCTGGCCGGCCTCCCTCAGAGGCCGTAAACCCTGCCTGCCGCCGCCGCGCTGTGCTGTGCTACACTTGGGCGTTATCATTACCACCCCCCACTTTAGCGACTGGGGCGCCCTGCCCTGGCCGCAGGACACCTGTGACAGCCAGAGCGAGTCCCGACAGGACAGGGCAGGACGGCTGGGCCCGCAGAGGCCATTCCAGGAGCCGGGAGGGCGCGGGGCTGGGGCCGTGCCTCCCACCCACCTTGGTTCTTCACTTCCGCGAACTCCTTGTTGTACTCCTCCAGGGTTTCCCGAAGCTTCTGGTTCTCCGTCTCGATGTCGTGCAGCCGCTGCACCTTGAGCTGGAGCTGCTGCCCGAGGTCCAGGGCCGGCACGGGGTCTGCGCAAGAGGAGACGGGGGTCACCTGCGGTGCAGGGACACCGGCACTGCGTGACAGGTGCACGCCTGGGGCCGACAGGAAGCGGGGAGCGGATGGCACAAGCGGAGGTGCCCCAGGAGGCCCCTGTGACTGGCAGCAGGGACGCGCACACAGGCACCGTGACAAGCTTCCCTTCTGCTCTCCGCCCCCTGCAGACCCCTCAGGGACGTTCGTTCTCCCTGCCTTTCACAGAATAAACTCAAGCGCAGGGGAGTGGAGGGCAGGGCAGGTTTCCCCAATTGTCCGGGGCAGAGACGGTGCCCTGGCCAAGGAACTCTCCGACCCTGAGGAGATACTGATTTGTGGGCAGCAGCTATACCCCAACACTGCAGAGACCCCACTTTCTGCCTGGACCCTTCTACCTTTCCCCAGAGGCCAGGGTGCCGAGCTGGTCCCCCCAGGCCGGTCCGGTCTAGGCCACTACCCTGCTGACTGCCGTGGCCAGCAGGTGGGGTGGTCTCTGTCTTCACCATAACTGAGCAGAGTGCAGGGACCGTAGCTTCCTTTGGACTCAGCGACAGTACCCAGCAGAGCACCTGCAGGCATTGTGGGGCCATGGGAGGGTCCCAGTCTTGGGATCAAGAGAAGACCCTAATTTTTGACCACACCTGGCAGTGCTCACGGACCACTCCTGGCAGGCTAGGGGCACCACATGGGGTGCTGGGATTGAACCTACACTGGCCACATGCAAGCAAACACTCTCCCCGCGGTGCTCTCGCTCCGGCCCCGTCTGTAGACGCTGGTGCCACTGATGAACGTCAAGCGTGAAGCCCAGGGCCCCCCAGGGCCCCCCAACCACCCTGGCTCCAGGAAGCTCGGGCTGGGCCCCGCTCCCTCGCATGCAGCTGGCACATCCCCAGGGAGCCAGGGTCTCCGTGAGGCTAACAAGCGGGCCCCGGGGAGCATCGAGCGCCCAAGAGGGGCATGTGCTGGGTGTTTATACAGCTCATGGACACGCCACTTTCTCATCTGGGACTGTTCATTGTTGTTTTAATTTGCACTAAAATATTTACATTAAATTAGATTTCCAAAGCTATTTTGGGGAGACGGGTCCTGGTGAGTTACTAGTAGCAACTAAAGACCAAATGCCTCCGGCCAGTCCTGGGCACGTTTCCCGCTTTAGTTTCAGGGTATTTCCCGGGCACCTCCGCTCTGCACCTTGGTCCCTCCACCCCTGTCCCCTGCCCCAGAGCTGCCAACGGAACCTGATGCAGTGGGCAGGGGGGTGCGAGACGAGCGGTGAACCCCTGGGTGTGGCGGCTGGCACAAACCGGGCACGGCCTTCCTCCGTCCTCAAGCTCCCTCCCGGCTGCTCCTCCTGCCTCACCGCAGGCTTCCAAGAGAAGGGCTTCCCCGTGGGGCCCATCACGGCCTGCCACTGGCCGCGGGACAGGCTGATGCCCAGAACACAGAATCCGCCCCACGCGCCACGTCGCGTCGAGGCAGACTTCAGGCTACACGGCTGTTGACTGACTAAGCGCCTACAGCATCTGAATACTGTTTTGGATGATGTAAAAGGCATTGCTAAAGTACCTCTTAGGCTTAATTTTTATTACTTGTATTAAAGGAACGGCTAATTACCACATGACAATATAATGACTCTAGCATGTTCGGGCGAAAGACCAAAACAATGAATTTCAGCATGCCAACCCCCAACCTGCATGTTAATGTCGGGGGAATCATAGCGTTTTGTCCCGTAATGGTTTCCAAGGCCATCGGTGCGGCTCCTTCGCCACGTCACGGGCTCGCCATCCTGGCAGCTCCCCGAGGGAGCCGTCCCGGGGAGGCGGGGGAGGGGAGCATGGACCTGGCAGGGTCCCGGCCCACTGGGCCCGGCACCCTCCCCGTCAACATGCTTTGCTGCTGCTCGACCCACCCGACAGGACAAACTCGCGAAGCGCTTTACAACCGTCTCCCACTTAATTCCCAGCGCGCCTCCGAGGCGTTGCGCAGCTCCTGACGCAACGCGGGCCTCCGAGAACACGATGAGACGACTCCCCGCTTCCTTTCCTCAGCCCCTCCGAGGCCCATAGCCTTTCCTGCCTTCAGAAGGCTGGTGTGGGGGGGCGCTGTGGGGGTCCCCACTGGCCCCTCACCCGAGGGAGGAGGGAGACGTGGGCCAGGCGGGCAGGCAGGGGTCATCCTCAGGGAGATGAGTGCTTCCTGGCCCAGCAGCCCGCCACGTCGTACTGTCTCCTTGACATGGACATTGCCGTGTTTCCCAAGCACCCATCTGCTGGGTACAGCACTGGACGGACAGCGAGTCGGGCGGGCCGGGGCCGGGTTCAGACAGAGAAACTGCTCAAACAACGGAGGTGCCCACAGAGGAGCAGACGAGTAGGAGAATGGCCCCCCGAGGGAAAGGCCCGTTGTCTTAGACTGGAGACAGGGGGCCGGAGAGAGAGCACTGTGGGCAGGGCGCCCGCCTCGCACACAGCCAACTCGGGAGTCATCCCTGAGCACTGCCGTGTGGCCCAAACCTCCCCGCCCCCACAGAGGAGGCAGCCCGGCCTGGGGCCGAGGCTCAGTGGCCGAGCATTTGCCTGGCACCATGCGGGGGCAGGAGCAGGTGGGATGAGTCTGTATCAGGCACGCTAAGGGCGTCGTGCCGCCCGGCACTGCGGGACACAAAGGTGAAGCCGATGCTTTGCTCTCCGAGACACGCCAGGCTAAAGGAAACGAAGGAGGCAGGCGAAGCCAGCCCGGCCGCCCGACACGCCGGCACGGGAGAGGGGAAAGAGGGTGTGCCAGAGGGGGCCTCTCCCAGGGTCCCCGCTCACGAACGACAGACAAGTGGAAGCCGGCAGGGGCCAGCGTGAGCCGGGGGCGGAGGCGTGCCGCGGGGTGACTGAGGTTTGGGGAGTGCAGGAAGTGCCAGCAGGGCCAGGCCCTGGAAGCGAGTCTGCAGCGAGCTGTGTCTGGACTTGATCCCACTCTGGAAAGGAACTCGCGCCTGACGGGGGCAGGAGACAATCCACCTCAGGTGGGGCTGGAGCCACGGCAGCAGGAGGGCGGCCTCACGCGCAGCCCACCCAGTTCCGTCCCCGGCATCCCACAGAGCCAGGGGAACCCCTGAGCATCGCCGGGTGTGACCCAACCCCCCCAGCCCCCCAAAGGAAAGAAAACTTCCGGCTCCTGACCCCAGGAAAGGCCCCGGCACTGTAGCGGCCAAGCCCCTGAAGATTCTGAGCTGGAAGGGCGCCACCGTGTCCCATCTCCGTTCGCTTGGTTCTGGGGCGACTCCTGGCTGGTGCAGGTTGGGGTGCTGCCCCGGTGGTCGGCAGAGCAGGTGGTGCTGCAAAGGGAATCCATTCCTGCCCCCCTTCACCCCATGACATCCCCTCCTGCCCTCTGCACCCCATTTTCCTTTAAGAAATGAAGTGTTCCAAGTTGGCCGGCCGGGCCGTGCGACCCTTCAGGTGGCCTTTGAAGCAGACAGCGCGTTTTAGGAGAAACAGCGCTTCCTGTGAGCCTCCTGACGGCCCCTGAGCGGGGAGCTGCCTGGGCAGGGCAAGGCTGTGTCTGTGCAACTGCGGGTCTCCACCCTGCCATCTGAGGGGCCACAGCTGAGCTACTAGGGTCCCTCTGCACCCGCCCCCCAGCTGGCTTCCAGCTGCGATGTGCCCCCGCCTCCGAGGAGGCTGCTGGGAACTCCCACTTGGAAACAACCCGAACAGGAACCGAGTCAACCCCCCAGGAGGCTGTTTACAAAACGTGGTGCCCCAAGTCACTCACTTCAGAGATCAAATAACAGGGAACGCGAAAACCCCGCTGGCCACAGTTCCCCACGCTTCTCAGCGGCACACACAGGGATTTCAAAGGAGGGCGCCGAGCTCGCACAGACGGCCGGGCTGAGTGCGCTTCCTTGGGAGCCGCTTTCCGGCCATTTATGGCAGTCATTAAGCCCAAGAGCAAAACCAACACAATCGTGGAGACTCCTGCTCCGGGCCCAACAGATTAACTGGTACTGGACTTGCCCTTGGCCATAAACAACCGCGGCCAAGGGCAGCAGGGAGACCATCGGAGACAGCTCGGACAGGCGTTGCGCAATCCCCAGCTGGCCCAGGATCTCTGGGTGTGCATGGGCAGGAGGGCCTGGCCGGCTCTGAGCAGCACTGCTGGGTGGGGAGGACGGCGGTGAGACGGTCCCCGCCTCGGGCACTTGCAGGGCAACGTGCCAGGCAGGAGGGAGAGGTGCAGAGTAGGGGAGAGAGCGCTGAGAGGTGACGGCGGCCGAGCTCCTTAAAGTGGGGGCCGCCAAATAGGTGGATGTGAAAAACTGTTTAGAAATACATTTCTTGGGGGCCAGAGTGCTAGTACAGCGGGGAGGGCGTTTGCCTTGCATGCAGCAGACCCGGGTTCGATCCCCGGCATCCCAGGTCCACCAAGAGTGATCCCTGAGCTCAGAGCCAGGAGAAAGTCCTGAGCATTGCCAAATGTGGTTCCCCTGCCCCCAAAAATAAATAAATCCTGATGGATTATCAGCAACTCAACGCTTGAACTGTGCATTTATTGCCTATAGCTGGGGTCAGGTAAAGGTCCCTCAGATGAAACGGGGTCACAAGAGGGCAAGGCTTGTTAAGGAGCCCCGAGCTAGAGCTGTGAGCCTGGGGTATGCTGAGGGGCGCTCTGTTGGTTCCCAGGAGGACACTAGGTGACAGCTTTCTGAAAGGGGGCAGCAGGCAAGTCAGCCAGGAGTCTGTGTGTTGGAGCTCTGGAGCTCCAGGCCAGCGGGGAGTGCGCTGGCCTTGCACACGCCAACCTGGGTTCCATCCCCGGCATCCCAGAGCGTCCCCGAGCAGGGAGTGGGGCCCGAGTGCTGAGCCAGGAGTAACCCCCCTGAGCAGTGAGGTGTGGCCCCACAAAGCACACCAAACAAGGAACGGAAGTTTTCGGGCAGTTTCCGTCCGTGGAAGGCCGGGGACTTCTCTGTGACGAGCTGCCAGGGAGGACGGACCTGCCAAAGAGCGGGGTCCCGGGACAGAAGCACCCAGGGGGGAAGCTAAACTGACCCCGACTTCAAGCCTCTTCCTGCTGCCCTCCCTGCTCCAACACTGCTGCAGGACGACGACTGCGCTGGTCCGTGGAACGCAGCTGCCGGCCGCTCCAACCCCAACGCTCGGGAACAGCAGCACGACCCAGCTGGTGGCTGCACGGTACAAACGTGGGCAGGGCACGGGGAGCAGAGGGACAGGGGAGGGTGGCCGTCGGTAATGGAAACGATCAGAAATGACAGGAAAAATGGGGCAAGCGGACAGTAACGAAAGCAGCTATTATAAGCACGCACAGGATTTAGAGAACGCTCAGAAATAAGGGAGTGAAAACACACAGGCAGATGGACTGCAACTCCACCGTGAGTGCAGATCAAACTTCCCCAGATCGAGTAGCACAGATTGGTCACCGGGAAGCAAACAAACCAAACTGGGGGGAGGGGGGAACCAGACGCCCCGGAAACCTACGGAGTGATCTCAGACAATCCAGTCCACACAACCCAGAGAGGGCTACGCTGAGCAAACCAGGGTAAGAATTTCCAAATACGGCCAAAACTGCAGATCTGGAAATCAGGGGCACACGACACACTGGAGGCAGACACACAGGACGAACACTGCTGGAGAGAATGGGGAAAGAAAACCCCGCGCCGAGACGGGCCGGAGAAGGCAGGGCTACAGAGGACGGGTGGGGACAAGTGGCTGTGGGCTCCGTGTGGCCAGCACCCGGCGGGCTGGAGCTTCCCGATTTCTCGTTTTGGGGGGTGAGACCTGACTCAGAGCTTGGGGTCGTGCTGAGCAGTGCCCTGGCCAGGGAGGTGGAGACCTTTCTCCAGGTGGACGGAAGCTGGGAGAATTGAAGGTCACGGTTCCTCCTCCCTGGAACGGCAGCGGGGTGCTGGGAGACCCACACTGTCTCATTTTTTCTTTCAAGAGGAGGCTGCGGGTGACGCCACGTCATGTGTGTGGGTCAGCGCTCACAGCACTGCCTGGTCAACTGCCACCCCTAACACTGGCCACTGGCGCCGTAACATGAGTAGGAGAGAAGCGAGGGCGATACTATCCATCATGCAGCGGACTCGACTTACTCTGTGAACCCCAACACGTTGTCTGCAGGACGGCGTCCCAGACGGAGGGCGCGGGGTGGGAAGCCCCAAAGTCACCACTTACAAAACAAAGTGCTCTAGAAAAACCAATGGACGGGCAGCCTAAATAACATTGTGAAAAAAGACTCAATTCAGGCAAAAGGAAGTGGGCAAATCCAACAAAGGAGCACAGAAATACTCAATGGGAGACTCCCACCCCATTTTACCCATCGCCACAGTGAACGCTGGAGGCCAACAGCCCTCTGAGAAGGTGGATTGTCAGACAGGAAAAGGCCAGGCACAGCCTTTTACAGGAAATGCAGTGACAAATCAGGCAAGAGCAGTAAAAGACAGAACACGAGAACAATGATCAAAAGAAAGTTGAAGCACCTACACGGAAGATCAGACGGGCCGAGAGACGCGCCCGAATCACTCGGGTGTGTGTGTGTGCTTGCGGCGGGGGGGGGGGTTATGGGGGTCAGGGCGTGTGTGGGGTTTGGGGGTGCTATGGACGGGTGGTATATGGGGTGTGTGGGTGTGTGTAAGGACGTGAGGGAGGTATGCTGTGGACCGGGTTGTGGGGTACGTGAGTGGCAGCTGGGACACTCCCGGAGACCCCCGGTCTGCTGCATGGCTTTGGTGGAGGCAGCCCTGCGGGGTGGGGGCGGGAGTGGGAGAGGCACTTTAGAGACAGGGCTGGGCTACAGGCTCTGAGGTACTTGGGCAGGAGAGGGTCCAGGCCCACACGTTTGGGGCCGGGGTCACTACAGGGCAAAGATGGCCCTACAGGGCTCAGGGGAGACCCCATTCTTTTTTTTTTGAGAGACCCCATTCTGAGGTCACTCCTACATGGTGCCTGAGAATCCCCCCGGGTGGAGGAGGAAAGGGGCACGCAGGCATGCCCGTTCTCGGGAGTCCCCGAAGTGACCTCGCCCTCTGGGCATGCCAGCTGCATGGAGACCAGGACAAGAAGCAGGAGGGGACGAGTGTGGCCCAGCCGTCACCTGGGGTTCCACATAGGGCTTCCCTGGATCCCAGGCCGTGACATGGGGGACCACAGGGACCCCCCTACCTGCTCCCCCATCCCAGCTGGTCCAAACCCACTGTCACCGCCCGAGGGGGCCGGGACCCCGGCAAGGCCATCCCTGCGATGACATCACAGCGCAGACGCGCCTTTGCGCCAGGACCCGCTCGCTAATGCGATCGTGCGATTACATAATTAACCCAGCTGTCTCATTAGGAAAATCAACTGGAATTCAGGGGTAATTAGTCTCCGCGCGATTAGCATGCTGATGAGCGCCTGGTGAGCGCCGTCGAGATCGCACCAGTGCCAGGACCACCCCAGTCAGGGGAACCCTGCAGGGAGGGGCAGCGGCCACAGGCCTGGCTGGTCAGCGCACAGGGCCTTCAGACGTGGGGGACGAAGGGGGGCTGACCAGGTCCTGAGCCCGTCTGGACCTGGCAGTGGAGCATGGGAGGCAGGCAGGGTGCCCACCATGCGGCCCGGTTGGGGGCACCCCTGACCCTGGCTGGGCTGGGCTCCGCCACATGAATAAGCCTTTTCCCTGAGGGTGACCTGAGGACGGGGTAGGGGTCCCGCAGTGTGGGCTCGGCACCGAGAGGTGCCTCCGAGAGTGTGGGCACCAGTGGGCATGGCTGCCAACGCCCTGCCGGCCTGGCCGCCAGGAGCTCCCCGCGCCCTTTGCACCGTGCTGGAAGCAGGAGGAGTCTCCCGCGGACGCAGCAGCATCTTCTCCCAAGAGCCCTGACCAGCGGCCAGGAGGCTGGAGAATCCCAGTGACCACATGTCCCGACTTGGGGCAGGCGAATGGCCCAAAGGACCCAGGAGCCACCTCCCCCTGGGAGGAAGGGAAGCCAGATCTCACACAGAGCAAGTCCTGCTTGTTCCTGGGGCCTCAGATGTGAGGGGACACTCAGCGGGGTGCGCGTGTGTGGCAGGGCCAGGGTGCAGGACTGGGCAGGGAGGCCTGCCGTGTGGTCCTCTGAGGGTCCCCGCAGCTGTGTGCCAGTTAGTTCCCCAGGTGCCAACACACGGAGCTCTGGGGCATCGCTGGGGAAAGTGACAGTCCATCCCGCTGGCCACGGGCTTCCACTGGCCAAACCCTGACCACGCGCTGCCTGGTCTTTGCAGGCTTTGGCCTGAAGGACCCCCCAAAAGGAGCTTGGGGCACTGGCCGAGAATCTGCAGCTCAACTAAAACCCTGCCCCTCTCCACTGTGCGGCCTTCTGGAACATCATTCCTGCTTCTGGGCCGAGACTCCGCTTGACACGCTCATCAGCGTGTCCCGCAACCACTCAACCACGCTCTGTGCTTCAGCTCCGGGCCCATCCGGGGGCCGTGCGGATGGCAAGCCGGACAGTCCACTGTGTAGCCCACCCTATCTAGGGCAACAAACACAAGCCCATCGTGGAGCCCTGAGGCCAGAGCCAGGGCCCCGTGCAGGCACACAGCAGGGACGTGACACGCGCCCGCATCACGTGTCCGTGAGCTGCGAGGGACGGTCCCGCCAGCCTATATATGACACATTCTCGCCTTGTCCTGCTTCCTCTGCATCTGAGGTGACGGCCAGGCCCTTGCACACAGGGAACCTTATCATGACGCAGAGGTGACGCAGACTTGGAACCTTTTCCTGGACATGTTGGGCCCCTGACAGTCCTGAACCCCTGCTGTCACCGGCACTCAGGAAGGCAGACCCGGGGGGCCCCCCCGGGAGTCCCCTGTGACAAGCTGCCAGCCGACTTCTTCAGGTTGGTTCCTTGTGGGGTTAATCATTAGCGACTTAATAAATACAAACCTCAATTAGACGGGTTGTAAAGCTAAAAATAAATAAATAAACACCTGCAAGTTTACAATGATCCCTTTATGTGGATTGGGCCCGCGGAAGAGGCATCAAGGAGGGAACTGACAGATGTGGCCACCGACAGTGGCGCTGGGACTATGGCCTTCTCTCTCTCGAGAGCCGTGGCCGGGACCAGAAAGGCAGGGGCGCTGGGGGCTGGGTGAGGAGCGGCGCGGAGCTAGTGCAGCCATCAGCGAGCTCGTGGGCACGGTCAGCTGAAGGCTGCCTCCGGGTCTGCAGCAGAGGCTGCTGGCAGGAGTGCGGAGCTGGGAGGTGCATGAGGAAGGGGAGCGGGAGACAGACGAGCCCAGAAAGGTTGAGGGAAGCCGGGCGTGGCGTGTGGCGCTGTGCTGTGGGTCAGAGCCTGGCCGTGGAGCACCAGTGGTGGCGTGTGATCCCGAGAGTCCCCCCTGCCCTGAAACGTGTCTCCAGGCAGGTCATGCTCAGAGGCAGGAGTCAGGGCAGGTTGCGTGTGGGAGCGGGTGGGGTCCTGAGATCAGGCAAACGCAGAAACCATCTGCGTGAGCATCAGACACGGCCATGAGCCCACTCACGACCAACTAACTATACAGAGGCCACTGTGGGCAGCAGCGGGCAGCCCCGGAGCTCCTTCTTGGGGAAGACCCTGATGCCTGGCCCAGGCCCGGGTGCCAGCTGGGTGCTCGGCGCAGCAGGAACGTCAGGAGGAGGTTGGCAGGCCTGGATGACTGGGGCCCACCCTGCCAGCTCCCAGGTGCCCCTGGAGATGCTGCCCACCCCTGCTTCCCTTCTCCCCTCTCCAAAAATAAAAAACAACAACTGGGTTGTGCATGGAGGGATGGAGTGGCCAGACCTAGAACCTTCTGGAATGAAGCCCATACTGCAGGCAAGTGGTCAGGACGGGGACACGGGCACATTACAGACAGCAGGCATTGGAGATTCTCTGGGTCTCTGGCCGGGGCAGAGCAAGCCCGGCCCTTGCAACTAAGTCACAAGGTCCAAGAAAACCCCGGAAAGGCAGCGCTGGGGGCGGGGCGAGGGGGCTGCTGCCCCAGGCAGGTGGGAGATGTGCCCGCTGGACATCCCACAGATCGTTCACTCGGGAGAGCCTCCAGGAACCCCTGGGCAGATGCCAACTCCAAAAATCAAAAGGCAGGGAATGGGGACTCTGAGCTGGGAAGTGCCCACACAGGAAGACAGGAAGAGGCCCGAGCCTCCCGAGGGGGACCCTTCTTCAGCCCGAGGCTGGTCCTCTTGTTTGCATGTTCTGGGTTGCACCTGGCAATGATCAGGGGACACGAGGGGCTGTGGGAGATGGACCTGGGTAGCCCATGGACACAGCAAGCGCCCTTCCCCCATACGAGGCTCTGGCCCCTTGGCTGTTCTCTCTTCCAGATGAGCAAACTGAGTCCGGAGAGGAAAGGAACTCGGGACAAGGCTGTCCCCAGCGTCCGCCTCACACACGTGCAGGCTTCCGTCAGCACCACCCCAACAAAGTCCCCTGAAGGAGAAGTTGAGGCTTTATTTTGCTCCACTCTGGCAATTCTCGGAAACCCGGGGGAAGGAGAGACAGACAGACTGACAGACACTGACAGCACTGCTAGCCAGGGCAGCAAAATCACCTTCCTTGGACTTAAGTGACCCCCTAACTGTGGGCTCTAAATCTTTCCGCGCTGACTGAGTGAGACGCAGTCACTGTGTCCCTCGCTGCCTCCTGGACTCCAGGTTGGGGTCCCAGGAACAGGCCAGCGGGCAGGGCTCAAGGCACCTCCACTCTGCCCTGAACCTCGCAGGCGGGAAGGGAAGCCCCGCAAGCCTTGTTACCGCAGCGCTGTTCCGCCCAAAGCAGAAACTGCCCACATCTCAGCCACAGTGAACGCAGCCGCGATCTGTCCCCTGGTCACAATACTCTAGACAAAGCTGCGGCCAGAGGGAGCGGGTGGCCGGGTCACTGGGGAGGCATCCCAGCTGCTCCTGAATGTGGCTGTAGTCGGCCCAGACCCCTGGCATGTGATGCTGTTGATGGTCTGGTTCGCCGGAAGCCCCTGAACCACCATCTCTCCGCTCACCTGGGACATCGATCAATCTCTTGTAGACATTCAGGAAGGCGGCCTCGGCTTCTTTGCTTCTTTTACTCAGTGCATCAATCTGAAGGGGAATGGAAGGAAGGAAAAACAGGGGTTAAACGAATAGTCACTGCATGTCCAGAAGTCTCTGGTGCAAATGCAGTTAAATCTCCATGTGAACGCCGAGAGGGGGTGGCGGAGGGGAGTGTCTCCCCAATTCCCTGTGCTGGGCGAGCAGCGAGGGGAGGAGGCAGGAGGGAGGCCGCTCCTAACCTCGGGCCTCGGGATGGGGTGCCATCTCCTTTCCCTGACTCTGAGCCGACCCACACGGCCGGAGACACAGCTCTGAGGGGCAGGCCTGGCCCAACTCGCCTGCTGGGGACCCCGAGAAAGACTATGATCGGACAAGTGAGATCTGAGCCACCCCACAAGCAGCCCACCGGGGCGGAGGCAGCCGCACCAAGCGCAGCTCGTCCCTACATCGCCCACACGGTTCTCTGGGAAACCTGATTTCCCTCTTGCTGGGGCTGGGGGCGACGGGGGGATGCTCTGGATTAAGTCCGGAGTCTCCCGCTGAGCTCCCAGCCCCGGAGTGTGGTGGACACACAGGCTGGGGAAGAGAGCAGGTCCCCTGGTACCCGCGGACGGAGCTGCTGGAGCGTTGGGTGGGGGTGGGGGGAGCGGACAGGAGAAGGAGGCGGCTTGCGCCCTGGTCTGGGCATGGAGTGACAGGAAGACACAGAGAGGTCCGGGACAACCAGGAGCTCCCACCACTTCTGTGTGTGCGGGGGCTGACCCAGCTATGCTCAGGGCTGACTCCTGGCTCTGTGCTCAGGGATCACTTCTGGTGGCACTTGGAGGACCACATGGGGTGCCGGGGATTGAACTCGGGTCAGTCCTGTGCAAGATCAGTGTCCTTGCAGCTGGAAAGGCCTTGTCCACCGAGCCCGCCCCGCCAAGCCACGTGGCCTCCAGGAAGTCGGCCCGGCCAGAGGCGCGGGCCGCTGGGGCGCGACGCCTTCCGGCTCCCCCTCGCCGGACGCGCTGGCAGAGACAGCAACCCTTTTTGCACCTGAAGACGCAAGATGCAGCACGCAGGAGGACCGTACTGGCTCAGGGAGAGGACACCAAATTACACAGTCCTCTGTCCCTCAAGGATTTAACTCTCATCTCCAATGTTATTAAAGAGGCAAAAGGATGTGGCTTAATTACAGGGCCCCTGGCCCAAGCCAACCAACAATTTGGAAGAGGCCGGGAGAGGCCGGTCCTCGGAACACCACGGGAAGGCCCTGAGGAGGGGACCTGGGGCCGGTGGCAGGAGGGGAGTGACTTTGGGAACCTGGCATTGAGCAAGCAAGCACGAGCCCTCCCAACGCCAAGGAAGTTACTCTGGGAAACGCCTGTCAGGACACGGGCATTCCCCCAGCGGCTGAGACTGTGACTTACGTGCTTGTGAACGTCTCAGAAGCCAGAGCAGGACGATGAACTGTGCAGCACTATTCTCTACTTTTTAAGTCTCCCCCGCCCCCTTCAGTCATTTACGTTCACTGGATGTTGAGAAAAATACCAAAAAGAAAAAGAAACCCTGAGGTCCTGATCTCGCCACCGTCCAAGGGAAGCCGATGCTGGCCTGTAGTTCCTTTCAATGCTTCTTTAGGGGGCTGCGGCGGGGGCGGGGGGGTTTGGGCTACACCCAACAGAGCAGGGGCGGTTGGGGGGGAGATCATTCCAGGTGGTGCTCAGGGAAATACGCAGTGCTGGGGACGGAGCTGGGAACGGCCACCCGCACGGCAAGTGCCTTCACATCGAGACTGACTAGCCCCCCGGCCACACAGTGTTTTTCCCCAGTGACAAAGGATCCTGAAACTTGTAGGAAATGTAGGCAAACTGCAGAGACCAGAGGCCAGCGTGGGACGGGAGGGGTGTGGCAGGCGGGGCCCAGGGATTCTGTGGGCGACAGAATGTCTCCAGTGAACTACGGGGACGGCTGCACACACGGGTTTTACTGACAGTCACTGAGCTGCAGACTTTTGGTTTTTGGGCCACACCCGGCTGTGCTCAGGGCTGACGCCTGGCTCTGCACTCAGCAGTCGCTCCTGGCCGTGTTAGGGGGACCCGAATGCCGGGATTGGGCCAGGGTTGGCTGTGTGCAGGTCAAGTGCCCTCCCCCTGTGCGATCCTGCCGGCTTCATTTCCAGGGGGCTGTCCATCACAGTGTGCAAGTCCTCAATAAAGTCACGCGTGTTTGGGATCCAACCACGTGGTCAGTCACAAACCCTTCTTGGCATCTACCACCAAACCCTGAGCGTCTGTTAGCTCGGCTTCACCCACGCTGGCCCCTGTCCCCGCCCCCTGCCCCACAGGGGCCTCTCTGGCACTTGGGATCTGGCAGTGCCGGCCCGCAGCAGCCCGGGCTGAGGGTAAAGGGCGGAGGGTGCGGCGTAAAGGAAGGACCCACAGCCAGTTGGTGACGGGGACGCGGGGGTGCAGCATGCGCCAGCACAGCAGACTGGGTCCCACGGGGCTGCAGTGTGTCCCCAGAAAGCGAAGTCCTTGTCCCCCAGTGCCGAAGGGACAGGAGGGCAGAGGCTCAGGGACCTCCCCCTGGTCCCCACACAGGAGTGAACGCTGACATGCCGCGTGTGTCCTTACAAGCAGGGACAGGGCACCCGGCTGCAGCAGCAGGCCCGGGTCCAGTGTGACCACAACCCTCACAAGGAACCGGCCCTCACAGGCACTTAACGCAGGCGTCTGGTCTCGGGACAGGCGTCCACGCCACCTGGGTGGGATCTGGCCGTGCCACCGCAGACTCTCGCAGGCCGCAAGGCCCTTCCCCACGGTGACGAGGCCCCCATGGGGCCCCATTCCCACGGAGGGGCCGGAGGGGCCTTCTAAGCAGGTCCAAATGCAGAAGGACCCGCTGGTCCTGGGAACTGAGATGCCTCAAGTGTCACCCCCATGGCTCTGTCACGGGGCTGGGTCCCACTGCGACCACCTCCACCGGCCTCTCTGTGCACTGAAGGTCCACTAGGCGTCACCCCCGCCAGGGTGGGGCAGGCAGAGCAGTGGACACGTGTGTGTGCAGGATGCAGTCCGTCCCCGTCACTCGGGAGGGAGGGAGAGGCGTGGGGTAGTGCCCCGCAGGACGCCAGCAGCCCGGAAGGAAGGGCTGAGGTGGTGCGGTTAGAGCTGGCCCGGCCCGGGTAGAACCTGCTCTGCTCCCCGCAGCCCTGGGCCCGCCCCACGCTCCAGCCACACCCGGCGACTCCCGCTCCCTGAACACAGAGCAATTTGCCCGCTGCCAGCCGGGAAGGCGCCGCTCTGGAATGCTGATCCCGGGCTCAGCTGATCTCTCAGCCTGGCGCCCTCCCTGCAAGCAGGGGACGGTCCCCGCCTCCCGGAGGGCACCGGGCTCAGCAGCGCCTGGTTCCTTGAAAGCCCGCACGAGGCACGTCCCCACCCCCACAGCAGGCAGCACCCGAGGATGGACGCCTCAGCCGTCTGTCAACACCGTCCACGGACAGCACCCTGGGGGGAGGTGCCGGCCGAGCCGAGCCTCCTCCCCCCCTCCCCGAGGGCCCTTCCACCCACTCGCCTGGACCCCACAGCACCCCTCGGAGGCCTGAGCACTTGTGCGATCCCGAATGCCCTGTAGCGAAGGACTCCGTGTGAGAGACGGTCTAAAACCCTGACACCAGGTCTGGAGTGGCAAAGTTCACGGAGACCCCCACGACATCCCTAGGGAGGGGCAGGGCTCAGGGAGTCACTGACCCCCACCCCTCACCTGGCCACCTGCCTGACCAGATGCTCAGTCTTGCTGCCCAAGGCCTGGAGACTAATGGTCCAGGCTGAAGATCCACGCGGCCTCAGGAGGGCCGACAGGGGGCAGTCAGCTGGCTGAGCAGACTGGGCCGACCTGAGGTTGCTCAATCCCCGGCGCCGCCTGAACCCCAAAGCACAGAGCTGGGAGCAGCCCCCGAGCACGGCTGGGGGTGGCCCAACAAGGCATGCACATGTGGGCCCATCACACACACATGCATGCGTGCATAAACACGCATGCACACATACACACAAACACACACATGCACGTGTTACGTGGCTCGGCTGTGGTCTACAGAAAGGACAGTGGGCGCAGGGAAGACCCCCAGCACGAGACCCCAATTGCCAACAGGAGGCAAGAGGCTCCCTCTGGGCAGAGGCTGGGCGGGCTCCTGTCTCAGGGCCTAGTGGGCAGCCAACGAGCCACCAGACCATCTGCCATGGCCGTCACCGAGCAGCAAGCAGCCACGAGCAAAATGGCAGGCAAACCCCGGGTGACCCCTGCAGCTGCACTTCCTGTGCCAGAGAGCTCCGGGGCACGGAGCGCGGGCATGGCCCGGGAGGAAGCACTGTGCGCTCTGCCCCGGGTTCTACCCCTGCTCCCCTGCTCCTCATGGTCCTGGAGCACAGAAAGCCATGACCCGCCGGGACACGGGCATCAGCGGCTGGAGACTCTCGGGGGCGGGGGGAGGGGGTGGTCCACTGAGCATTCCCCAGAGAACAGAGCCTGGGCGGGGAACAGCTGCCAGCAGGGAGGGCAAGTGGGCACCTGCAGGTGACACCGAGCCTCACAGGGCCTGGTCTGTGTGCCCGTGCCTGCACCCCAGCTTGCTGTGCATGGGGGGGGGGTCACTGGTCAGGCAGCAGTGCTGACCTGGTGTCATGTGGGCATCGCCAAGAGTGGTTCCCGAGTGCAGCGTCCCATGAGGACGCTGACAAATGGCTGCCATGCCATGGAAAAGGTTCATGTGTCCCAGCGTCACTGGCATGCATCACCTCGTCCTTGCCATGCACAGGTGCAGGGCAGTGGGGAGGGAGCACAAGAGGTCCGGGTGCCAAGGGTGGCAACAACATGGAGCGTGGGGGCTCTGGCCTGGCCAAAGAATCTCTCCCGCTGTGCCTCGGGACGTGTTGACAAAGAGAACAGGCCTTGGGCACCATTGTGACCTAAGATTATGACCAGGTGGTGCCCGGTACAGTGTGGGGTTGGGGGGCCAGCAGCGCCGTGGACACTGCGAGCTGCACATGCGGGGCACCTAGGGCGCCAAAGCCTGTGGCATAGTTCCACCGGCCGCCACAGGTCCCTCCGTGCCCAGCTGTGCAGACAAGAAAATGGGGCCCCGGGGCTAGAGCGACAGTTCAGCAGGGAGTGCATTGGCCTTGCACGCAACTGACTCTGGTTCCATTCCCGGCACCCTGCATGGTCCCCTCAGCATCGCCAAGAGTGATTCCCGAGTGCAGAGCCACAAGTAACCCCTGAGCGCCGTCGGGTGTGGCCCAAAAAGGAAAAAAAAGAAAATGGGGCCTCCCGTGTCCAGAACCCCACAGAGCCCCCAGTTTTTGAGGTCACAGGAATGTTCTGGAATTAGATCATGGGGATGGCAGAACAAGACCCACTTGATTGTAACTAGAGACAAAGGACAGAAGGTGGACACTGAGAAGCTGCTCCGGCCATGCTCGCCTGCCCGCCACAGTCCCATGCCCGGGGCTCTTGGGGGCCACTCCATCTGAAGGCATCTGAAGGCCATGAGGCCCCCTGAGGCCCCCTCCCTCCCACACAGGGGACTGGTAGGGATAGACAGGGCAGGGCCGGGGGCAGTGTGAGGGGCTCCGATCCCTGCTGGATAGCAACTGGGCAGGAGGCGGGGAGAGGTGGGAGAGCGCGGGGGCAGCGGGAGGCGAGGCGGGGCGCGGGCTCACCCTTCGCAAGGGGCTGAGGCCCAGGGAGGTCGCAGGGCGGGGAGGGCACTTGCTCTGCACATGGTCGATCCGGGTTCGAGCCCCGTCATCCCATAGGGTCTCCTGGGCACCACCAGGGCTGACCCTGAGGGTAGAGCTAGGGGCCAGCCCTGCGTGGGGATGTGGACCCCACACACAAACAAACAAAAAAAAACCAACAGGGCGGTTGGGGCCTTAGCAGCTATGGACATCGGGTTCACGCCCAGTCGCTGCTTCCAAACCTGGGGTTTTCTTAGCCACAGGGGCTGCCCGGCCAGGAAGGAGCCAGGTGGGCCGTCTCGGGGGCTGCGTACGGCCCTGTGCCCAGTCTGTGCCTGGTCAGGGATCTCTCAGCTCCACCCCCCCCACACAGATGCCCCAATCAGCAATGGGTTTGTAGAGGTGAAACCTGGGGGCTGAACCAGAGCTGGGTGGCCATCCCCCCATGCCCCACGGGAAGTGAGCTCCCCTGGCAGCACGGAGGCCCCTCACCCCTTTTCCAGACTCCCATCCGCCTTTCAGGGTCTGCAGAGTGTGGCGGTAGGCAGGCAGGTGGCCAGCTTTCTTGGGCGGGGCTGAGGACGCCGACGCCCCCTCCCTCTCCTGCTGGGCCCTGCGGCTCCGGGTGCTTGGCCAGGGCGTGCTCAGAGGGGACAGGCGAGAGGCAGTGCGTCTGGTCCCGCCTGTGGCCAGGCCCCCTCCTGGGGTCAGCAGAGCAAGTAGCTGACCGAGTCCCAGCCTGTGGGGATGGCCACTTCCTCTACTTGCTCCCGCGGCCAGTGTGTCCCTGTGGTCACTGAAGCCTGAGGACACCAGTGGTGTGGGGAGGATGCGGTGATAAGAGGAAGGAGTCACAGAGGGAGCAGGACAAGGCAGGCAGGGAGCAGAGCCAAGCGTCTGGCTCAGGCTGTGGGGAGCACTCGGCACCCACCTGCCCCAGGAGTCTGGCAGGCGGAGCTGGGAGCTGACAGGAGCAGTGCGTGGGAGCCCAATGGCAGAGGCCAGATGCTCCATCAGCCCAGAGCCGGGCCTGAGTGCTCCCTCCAGCCCAGAGCTGAGCCTGAGTACTCCTTCCAGCCTAGAAATGGGTCAAAATGCTCCCTTCCAGCCCAAAGCTTGAGTGCTCCCTCCAGCCTAAAGCCTGAGTGCTTCTCCCTCTAGCAGCAGAGCAGAGCGTGGGTGCTCCCTATAGCAGAGCCTGAGGGCTCCTCCACCACAGAGCAAGGCCTGAGTACTCCCTCCACCCCAGAGCAGGTCCCGAGTGCTCCCTCCAGCCCAGAGTGCAGCCACAGCTGAAAATTGGCAGGGAAGGAGAAGCGTGGGATCCCACGGCCAAGTGGGTCGTGGTCTGCCACTCACTGTCCCGGGTACCACCCCAGAGCCTGTTCCTGGTCTGCCCTGATCATCTGGTCCCTGGTGTCAGTTTCGTTTTAGGAATTACTGCATTAAACCAATGGAGTTTTAGTGAAACCTAATTAACATCCAGATGGAGTTTTTCCAAGGGAAGGGAGATCTGCAGAAAATAAAATACCCTGATGACTTAAACTCCACGGTATCACCGAGGATCACAGGTTGGAAAATTTATCCTAAAGAACCACCAGCGCCAGTCTATATTCCCAGTGCTACCAGTCCTCATCCAAAGCCCCAGCACCTCCCTTTTGTCGCAACAGGAGACATATCCACAAGTCAGCTGACCATGAAGGTTAAGGTCACTGGGAAAGTCAGGCCTCAAACTGAGGAGCCCAAGCCCAGTGCGACAGTGCTCCTGCCCCTCGAACCACAGCTCTCCTCCACTGCCCAGTCCTCCCAACGAGGCCTCTTCCTGTGGAACTGCTTTTTCCACAAGCTCCCCCGCCTCTCCCCTTTCCTTTTCCCCTCCCCCTCCCTTCCATCCATTTCTCCATCCCACCCATCTGCCCGTCATTCATTCTCTTGCCCACACTCCTATCCACCCGTCCACCCACCCTTCCATCCATCCATCCCCCATCTAATCTGTCCTCTACCTAATTCAGCCCATCTAATCCATCCACCAACCTACCCACCCACCCAAGTTCACTCACCCACCTAATCACCTAATTCATTCATCCACCCACATACCCATCCATCAGTCCCACCTAATCCACCCACCCATCCATCCATCCATCCATCCATCCATCCATCCATCCATCCATCCATCCATCCATCCATCCATCCACCCACCCATTCATCCATTCATCTATCCATCTGCCCACTTGCCCATCTATCCACCCATCCATCCATCCATCCACCCACCCACCCATCCATCCACCCACCCACCCATTCATCCATCCATCTATCCATCTGCCCACTTGCCCATCTATCCATCCATCCATCCATCCATCCATCCATCCATCCATCCATCCATCCATCCATCCATCCATCCACCCACCCACCACCCACCCATCCATCCATCCATCCATCCACCCACCCACCCACCCATCCATCCATCCATCTGCCCACCCGCCTCACCCAGCCATCCAGGCCCTACTCCATGCCAATCACTGTTCTACCTAGAACCACAGACCGTGGTCAACAGTCCAGGCGGGTGCATACAGTGTCTGTGCCAGCTGCCACTCCCCATGCAGGTCTAGTTCAGGGTTAGGCTGGCCCTGAGCAGAGCTTCAGCAGAACACATCCTGGCCGGCAGGAGAACGTGGAGCTCCTAGTCCCCGAAGCTCACGGTCTGGGACGGGAGGCCGACACGAACAACACCTGGGCCTAACAGGAGCGGAGCCCTGGGGAGCACGGCAGGCGGAGCCATCTGCTCTGGTGGCCGTCCCAGCACTCGTTCCAGGACAGAGAGCCAAGGTGAGACCAGGGCTCCTGCGCCCTCCACACACGCAGGCTCTGAGCCAGCCCTGCCCGCCCCGTCCCCCGACTCCTGCTCTCAGAGGGCTCTGCGGCTCCTTCTCCAGTTCGCTGGGCTCATTTCAACTCAACAGCCACTGTGTGGGGAAACCGGGGGCCCCCCTTCCCTCCCGAGGTTCAGCAGCCTCCCCGGGGGGCCCATGGTCAGCGGTGCCTGTGTGGGTCCCCTGGAAACCCAAGGCAAGTGAAAGTACCGGGTGGGAGGGGAACCCATGGCCACTATCCCAGAACTCTGCTGACGGTTACCAAGAGGATGTGAAAAATAATTATCTACTGAAAATATTAGATTTGCTCTGGATTGTTCATTACATACAATGGCTTAATAGGACTTTTATTGAATAGCTGCAGAGCTCTGGGCCGAAATCAATTTGCCGTGCGCCCGGAATTCTGATGTGTGCTGTTGACTTCTACAACACGGAGCAATTTGTAATCGCTTTGGCTCGCTGTTGCTTGCAAAGCTCCGGCTACATCACAAGCATTTATTTCTGACCACAAAATTACATTTATTCAACGGGAAGCAGCTCTGGGTCTTTAAGAGGTTAACTTCTGGAGTGCTTGGCCGCGCTCCAGCCGGGGAGGCGTGCGTGCGGGCGGGCGGGCGGGAGCGGTGGCACGCGGTGGCGGCAGCGCCGGGCGGTGATGGATAGACTGCTGAGCGTGGCCCGTCCACGGCACCGCGCTCCTGCCTCCATAGATCAGGGGCCGCGCCTCAACATATCTGACTGAAATTGAATTTGGCTTCTCCCTCAACCGTTCATTTCCTATGTTATGCAAGGTTAGATCCTTTTCTGCATGAGCAGGACCAAACCAGCTGCAGCTCGGGAGGAGCAAATGTGCTTCCAATTAGGGAGCTGGCCGGGACGGGAACCACAGGCCTGCTGCACCCCCGATTGAGCCATCACTGGAGCGCACCCCGGGGACACGGTGCGCCTGGGCTGGCGGCTTTCCTGGGAGGCGGTTCCAACGCCTGGACTCCGGCACCCCCGGTCAGGAAAGGCCGAGCCTAGGGTGGCCAGGGCTGGGGGGCAGGGGGCAGGAGGAGTGGAAGCAGGGGCGGGGGGTCTTCATCGCCAGTGCTCCTGAACTGGCTCCGCTTTTCCCGGGAAGGGACCTGGCTTGCTGGCTAAGTTCTGGGGGGCAGGAAGAAGGCAAGCAGGAGGGGCTTGGGCCTGAGCGAAGGGTTCAGCCCCCCACGAGGGGCAGGTTTCAAACAGGCCCAGTGTGAGGAAGGGAACAGAGCGCACACAGCTGACTCGTCCTGAAGCATGGGAAAGGATTTTCTGCAGCCGAGCAGGAGCCCAGGTTAGAGTCACGGAGGCTGGGACGTTAGGAAACGTTCCGAGGGGGGACACAGCGGGCAGGACGCGGGCAGTCACGGCAGCCTGGCCGAGGTCACTGTGAACCTACTCCAGGGGTCCACTCCTAGAGTGACGGACTGGGGCCATGGAGAAAGGCCAGCAGGGAAGGCGTCCGCCCCGCACACAGCAGACCCGGGCTGGCTCCCCGGCATCCTGCAGGATCACACCGCTAGTGAGCCCTGAGCACCGCTGGTGTGTCCCCACCCCCGCCCCCAAATAAAATAAAGTGACGGAGTCTGGGTGCTGTCCCCCAGGCGGCCAGCCTTGGTTTGGGGTGGGAGGAAGCACTTCCGGGGACATGGGTGATTCTCACACTGCCAGTGGGGCCGCCTGAGACCAGCTTTGGGAAGCATGTTTTGAACCAATCTGTTCAATGGGTACAGGGACAGGCAAGCACGTGCACGTGGAGACCAAGGGCTTCTGGAAGGGGCACTGGGATGGGCAGGAGCATCTATGAACTCTCGGGGCCGCTGGCAAACACCCTCTTTGGTTCTGCTGGTGACAACCAATCCCACGGAGGCACTTGGGGCTTCTTCGGCCATGGGGATGTCAGGGATGTGGGGGAAGGCAGGTGGCCCCAGACCATATGGGGTGAGTGCATCGGCTGTGGGGCACGGAGGGGCGCCCCCCTTTGACCTCACCTCAGCTCGGGGCCTGTCCGAGCTGTGCTGGCTCTTATGCTGGTCACGTTCTGGGGGAGGCTGGCAGGGACGGCCATCCCTGCCTCATTCACCAATGTCCCATCTTCTCCCAACACCTTCACAGAGAACGCGACCCAGGGGCCCGGTTCCCACGCCCCTTCCCGCAGCTGCGGGTGACTTCCGGGGACCTGATCATTTCTCCCGGGTTACTCCAAGGGCTGGTGATGCAGGGGATGCGATGACTCTGCCTTATCGATTTTGCACTTAACAGCCTTGTTAAGTAATTGAGGCTCATTTGAAAAATGACAGTTTTGTTCCCTCCGTTACGATATTAGATTTTCTTCCGGTCGTGCAAGCGAGGCCTCCGCAGACCATCGAGAGGAGCGGGGCCAGCGCCCCTCCTCCGGCCTCCTGGTTTGCTTTTCTGGCCAAGAAAGAGTGTTCTGCTGAAGAGTATTCCTGGGATAGGCGGAGCTTGAGAGATTCAATTCACTAATGGGTTATAAAGACTTAATTTCATTTTACTGTACTGGTCTTCTGGGGCTTGGGTATCAAGGTTACGTGAGAGTCTTATAAAGTGAGTTAGAGTTCTTATTCTGGCTTTCTGCAGGAGTGTGCACACGACAGTGACGTCTGCTCGGGATGCCGAGATCTTGCGCAGATGTTTCTGGAGAGTCACACGGGCTTCCCACTTCCCCATTTGCCAACTTTGTCTAAGTTTAAGGGTCTTCTGGTGTTAAGATCGATTCTGTTACTCCCACATGCAAAGTAACCCCCCCTTTAATCCCTAACCTGCCCCGCCCCCCAATGGGAAGGTGGTTTCTCAGGTACAGGAGTCTTTTAAAAAGAACAGACTCTGGGGGGCTCTCTTGAATCTCGACGGCTTTCTTTTTCATTAATTTCATTCTTGAATGTTTTAATAATACCGACTAACCCTATTTCTTGCTTCCTTTTTCCTATTATCTTTGACCTTATTCTGTTGTGCTTTTTGTTTTAGGGTGACACCTGGCATTGCTCAGGGGTTACTCCTGGCTCTGCACTCAGGAATCACTCCTAGCGATGTTTGGGGGACCCCATGGGATGGCGGGAGTCGAACCCAGGTTGGCCATGTGCAAGGCAAGCGCCCTCCCCACTGCGGCCCTTGTGCTTTGTAACTGGAACTCTACGCCGAGCTCAGGAACATCCAGGGTTTGGCTTTCCCCGAGGACAGCTGGTCTGAGCATCCAGCTCCCTGAGACCACGAGGAGTTGGGCCAAGGCCAGCCCCTTAGCCTCAGCTGTCCACGCCAAATGACCCGACCACGTGGGCTCCCTGCTGTTGGACTCGTGAGACACACATTTAGGTGGCACTTTAGTAAGCAGACAGGCCCGGCTCAGGGCAAGGACCACGAGGCCCGTGCCAGGCTTTATGTGGGACGCTCAGAGTGACAGTTTCCCACTATGCAAACTCAGGAAACAGCTACTTGCCAGTTTCTGCTCAAGACTTTTCCAGAGAGATCTCCCGGGGTCCCCTTCACCTCTTGAACAGCATCACATCGCAAAGGAGAGACGGGGAATGAGCTGCCAGCCGGCTCGGCGGCCGGGCCAGGTGGAGGGAAGCAGTGGCCGGAAGGCCTCCCTGAGGACGGTGGTTCTCAGGCCTGAGACCAAGGGGCACCCGTGGCGGAAGTCCTGGGGGGCGGGGTCTCACAAAAGGGCAGGGCACTGCCCCGGAGGGGACGGGCAGGAGAGAGGGACTCCCAGGTTGCCCTTTCCAGGTAAGATCCGCTACACCCGTCTTAATTTCCAGCCATACACTTAAAAGGGGTAAACCTCAACCTGGAGTGCCAGCACAGCGGGGAGGGAGCTTGCCTTGCACGTGGCTGCCCTTGGTCCCTGGCCCCTCACATGGTCCCTGAGCCCAGCCAGGAGTGGTCCCTGATGCTGATGATGGGACTGAAGGGACTGGTGCTGGGGAATTTTATACCTGAAACTTGATTATGAAGAACTCTGTAAATCAAGCTTAAGTGAAGGAGCACAAATCTGGGGCGGGTAGCTCAGAGAGTTGGGGACTGGTTTTGCACGGGGAATCCCAGAATCTATCTCTGCCACCACATGGTCCCCTGAGCACCACAGGGATGATCGCAGAATAACAAAGACCCAAGGAGGGCCAGAGCTTAGCAGCAGAGCACTTGGGGGCAGGCGTGAGGGCCTGGGTTGGACCCCCGGCACCACGCGGCTCGCCCCCTCCCCCCAGGCACTGCCGGCTGGGAAACATAAAACGAATTCCCAAGTAACGCCCCTAAGAAATGCGATTCTTCTCTGTCCTCTGGCGGGGAGAAACAATGACCCCGACAAAACGAAGGAATGACAATGTCCCTGGCTGCTATGGAGGCGGAAGTAGCAGCCGTCTAAGATGGGGTGCCCCTGCAGCCCCGCTGCTGCCCCTCAGACCTCCACACTCACCAAGCACCCCAGGCTGTATTCCCGAAGACTCTGAATCAGTTACCTTAGGGCTCACCCCATTGTCCACATGGGGTCACGGCTGGGCTCAGGACATATTAAATCTGAAATGCCTCCGAGGTGCAGGGCTCCCGCCTCTCCTGCTTTAAAGGCTGAGACAGAAATACTGCCGGAGTGCCAAGGGTTCGTATTTGCCAAGCCTCTGTCGAGCTGCCCTGCTCGCACAAGGCCCCTCGCGCCCTCTGGAGGGCGACCCTCACAGCAGGGACGCGGCGAGCGGGCAGCGGTGGGCAGGAGGGCACTCCTGGGCTCTAAGAAGCCACACTCTCGGGCAGAGGCTGCTCCTCACGCCCTCACGTCTGCGGGATACAGCTGTACCTGTCAGACGTCTGCGCCCACTGTCGCCCACGGGGCCGGGGTGCCCACTGGGGTCTGTGAAGGTGTGCCCGGCTGCGGGGAGCCCAGGCCCAGCGCACCCGCAGGCTCCCGGGGCTCTCAGGGCCTGTGGGACACGCTCGTCCTTCCGGAACTCTCACTCGCGCCTGCTCCTAGCCTTGGCCCAGGCATCCTCTCAGCCCCCAACCTTCGCCTGCTGACCTGCTGGGGCCCCTTCCCGCCTTGCACCTCCCAGCAGCCACCGAGGCTCAAGTGTGGCCTCGGGATCTTCGCCCCTGAACCGAGCGGTGGGTCACAGCTCCTGGGCCTAAATGGGCAATGGGGCTGCTGCCCAGCCCGCCTCCACCCTCTCTGGGTGGCCCCGAGTGGCCAAGGGTCAGCCCGACAGCATCTGGGAGAGCACTTCTGGGCAGCCACCACAGCAATCAAGGCCTTTCCCTGCCTCCCCTCAGGTCCTGGACTCTCACGGTACTGCCCCAAGTGTTACGTTCTTACACTCTCAATTCTGACCTCACGGGGCCAAGTTCTCAACACACTTGGACCATCTGAATGCAAACCCTTCTTAATGTGAAGAAACACACACTTCCTGGCCCTGCAGCCTTTTCTTAGTCTCCCCCCTCCAGAGGGAAGGCTGATCTGTACATTCCGACAGTATACAGCCGTGTAGGATTCTGGAAAGACCAACACAGTTTTTGTTTTTAAAAGGGCACATCTGGCGTTGCTGGGGATCAAACTCAGCGTCTCAAATATTAGGTTGGGCACTGCTATTGGAGCACCCCCCAGCCGCAATCTCTTTTGATTTTTGGGTCATGCCTGGCTGTGCTCAGGGCTTAATCCTGGCTCAGGGATCACTCCTGGCAGGGATCGGGGGGGACCATATGAGGTGTTGGGGTCTGAACCTGGGTCAGTGACATGCAAGACCAGCGCCCTCCCGCTGTACTATCACTCTGGTCCCACAGGACATCAAAGTTACTTTAGCTGGAGACACCAGATACAGTGACCCGCAAAGCTGCTCCACGGGAAGGAGGGGAGAACAGAGCAGGGCCGGGGGGTGGGGGCCACGGCTGCCCGCGGGTGAGGGCTCAGAGCTGGCACCCGAGGACAGAGCCCTGCTACTCGCCGCCCCCTGCTTCCATGCGCCAGGTAACTGGGGAGCTGCCAGCAGCAGGAGCATTCCTGGGGTGCTGCAGCTTCTGGGGGAGCCTCGAGCAGCTGCTGCCGCAGTGTGGGTAAGCATAGCTTCCTCCTCCCTTGGAAGGGAGCGTGTCCCCCATTCTAGAAGGTTCCAACTCTCGGCAAGGGGCTGAGTGGGCCTCGAGGCCCACCCGCACTCCTGCTACGGGGCTCAGAGGACAGGCTCCAGGGCCACCAGCTTGCTGGTGCCGCTTCTCCAGAAAGACCCACAAGGAAGGCTGCTCTCGGCGGAGCCCCGGCAGCCCGAGGCCTGGGGCCCCTGGGGGCTGTGGTCTGGGCAGCTGCAGCCACACCGGGGCATTCGGGGGACTCCAAGCGGGTGAGCACTGTCCCTCCATGGTTCGGATCCCGTGGAGGATGGGGCAGCTGGCTGCACTTCAGACCGGAAGCAAGCCTGCGGGACGCGGAAGGAAGGGAAACGCTTACCTCCCCTTGGAAGCTCTTCAGCAGCGGGGCTACCTGCTTGCGTAAATCCTGGAGCGAGGGGGAGGGTCAGGAAACAGCCATCCGGGAAGAGAGAAGAGAGAGAAACATTCGTTAGGGCCTCCAGGGAGGGCTCGGGGCTCTGGGCAGGCCCTGGGTGTTGCCCTACCCCCCAGTAACGGGCACCAAAGCTTCCCCCGCCCTGACAAGCACCAGAGCACTCGGGAATGGCTGCCCCGGGTCCCACCTGTCTGCATCTGGGGCAGAGTCGGGCCACTGCCCAGCCTGTGCTCCGGCTGCCCCCGGCGCAGAGACAGCATGAGGCGCACCTGGAGAGCCCACCGGGCCCACCGGGCCCGGCTACCAGGCCCGTCCCCTGACAGGGAACGCCCCGGCACCAACACTGCCTGTGTGCCCTGCGCGGGCATCTTTCATGAGGAAATGGCAACTGCCATGCCTGACACGGGAGCACAAACGTCGAGGTGCTAAGAGACGAGATCTTAACTGTGCCAACACGGAACAGGAGCTGAGAACTCTGGGAGAGGTGATGGCGCCGACGGTGCTGCTGGGACAACTGCGTCACCATCGCCACCGTCGCCACCGTGCCACACACACCTCCCGGCAACCCGGTCCACATACGCGCTGACTGGGAAAGTGCTTCTGAACCCCTGGAAAGGACTCGGCCAGGGCGATTCGGCTCTGCGGGGAATTGGGGCCTGGGGGGGTCTGCCACGGACCAGACCAGACCCAGCAAGTTGAGGCCCAGGCCCTGCGCTGGTGGGCACTGCACGGCCGACAGGCGGGGTCGGAACAGACGCGCACCCACCATTCCTGGCCCTCAAGGTCAAGAACCCAGGCTGGGGAGAGGCGTGGGGAGGGGCCAGCAACACTGATGTGGCTCACACAGGGTTTTTCTTTCTTTTTTTGAGGGCTGGTGGTGCTTGGGGCCACACCCGGTGGTGCTCAGGGCTGACTCCCGGCTCTGCGTGCAGCGATCCCTCCTAGCGGAGCGATGGGGTGATGGGGAGGGGAGCCGGGTTAGCCAGGTGGCTCCGTGACAGGTGGGGTCCTGCTAGAACTGGGGCTGGGTGTGTGCGCTCCCTCCACACCGAGACCATGACCGCAGCTCCCTCTCTGCGGCCAGCCTGAAGGACAGGCAGTGAGGGCTCCGCTTGGGCCAGCCTCGGCCCCACGGATCTCAAACTCCAGGTTCTGCAGGGCTGTCCGGGCGCTGGCTGTCACGGGAGCTCCTGGGCCCACGGCCCTGAGCGCCACGCCGGGCCCCGGAGTGGGCTCCTGCCTTCATGGGGCAGAGCAGAGCCTCGCCGAGAGCACCAGAGCAGAACAGGACCTGGATCACTAGAGAAACCCCACACCCGCTGTGCCCAAGGCATCAGCACAAATGACAGCACCAGCTCCTGGCCTTTCTGGCTCACGGGCTCGGGCCCGCCTGGGAGAGGCCGGAGTGGGGAGCTCACCCGGCCAGGCAGCCAGGGGACAGCCCTGGAAACGTCTCTCCACGAGGAGGTGCCCCGCCCCCGCCAGCCGGACCTCGGGCCAACACCCACCCTTCATCTCCAAACACAGAGCTTGGAAAACGCTTTCGGGCAGACTCGCAGCCCAGCGCACTATTGGGCAAAGCGCCGACCTCACAGCTCTGATGGGGAGAAAGTGCTCCAAGCGGATCCTGTGACACCGACATTAGCTGACTCAGAAGACGGCAAGTGCGTCAGAGCAGGGGGTCAGGACCGATAAGCGAGGCGCAGGCAGCAGGGGTGGGAATCCCAACCTCGGGCCTGGCCACGGCACCCTCTGCCCACTGACAGGGCAGTCCCCGCTGCCAGGTAAGACAGACCCGCCGATCCCCGATGACATGGTCACTGGGACCAGGGCACAGGGGAAGCATTTCCTTTCACACAAGCGAACTGCAAGAGAATTTTTTCTTTTGGGCAGGTGGGGAGTGGGGGGCTGGGCCACACCTGGTGATGCTCAGGGCTCATTCCTGGCTCTGCACTCAGAGATCACTCCTGGCTGAACCATATGGGACGCAGGGAATCAAACCTGATGTTCAAGGCAAGACTGTATCACTGTCATCTCATTGCTCATCGATTTGCTCAAGTGGGCACCAGTAACGTCTCCATTGTGAGACTTGTTGTTACTGTTTTTAGCATATCGAATACGCCGGGTAGCTTGCCAGGCTCTCCGAGAGGGGCAGAGGAATCGAACCCGGGTTGGTCGTGTGCAAGGCAAATGCCCTACCCGCTGTGCTATCACTCCAGCCCGGAAGTATCAAGACATAAATAAAAAATTAAAGTGAAAAATTGAACAAAACTGCTGCTTTCCTAAAAGTAATGGCAAACTGATGATTTCTTTCTGGCTCAAGAGAAAGGAATGACCCTTCCACACTGGTCCAAGGACCTGCCGATTTCCTCCAGCATCCCCTGGGCCGTAGGAACCGTCAAACAGGGCCTTGCCTCCTAGCCGGCCCGAGAGACCTGCTCTCTCTCTCTCTCCCAGACGCACTGCCTCGGCTGTCTGTCTTGGGTCAGGTCCTGGTGGCCTCCCAGAGATGCGCTGGACCAGGTGGGAAGCTTCAGAGCACGGCAGACAGTCCCTGTGCGCTCGTGTTTCTGGGGAAGAGCTTCCCCCACCCTTAAGTTCTGGTTTTGGGGTGGCCAGCTGTCCTCAAGCTGACCCCTGAGGAGGAACAGCTCGGCTCAGTGACCAACTCCTGGTGGTGCCGGGCACCGAACTTGACTGCATGCAAGCCAAGTGCTCCCTGCACAATCCTGTACGATCGCTCTGGCCCTGTTCTGGGTGTTTGGGTTCCATCTGGTTGCACTCGTGGATCAAGGGCTGCCCTGGACAGTTCTCGGGGGACCACCTGCACTGGTCATGTACCCTGCGTGCAAAGTACGAACTCAGCCCGAGCCGTCTCAGGCCCTAAGCCTGCTTGCTCTGTGCCGGGACCCTGACCCTTCTCGTCCATCTCATCCTCTGCAGCTGGCCACTCGCCGTGGAAGGGGCACCAGCCCCTATGGGCACCCTGACAGGCAGGCACGCATGCCTCCAGTCTTTGTGACAGAGCAGGGTGGGTTTAAATGGCCTCTAAAACCAAAGTGTTAAATAAAAATACCTTTCTCTACCACAGCAGACAGGAGTATGTCCTGCAATTTCTCAAAGACTTTAGTTCACAGATTTGAGAAAATTCCATTAGCTTTAATTATTTATCAGCAGTCAATTTAGATTACTCTTCTTGACCTATTTTTATCATGGGTAGGCCACCCAGCAACGGAATAAATGAATAGTCCTTTTCTACCACGGTTGATTTTCTGAAATAACAGAAATCTAGTTTAAAGGAGGAATGAAACCCCAAACATGTAATTACCACAATACATAACCCGCCACGCCGCCTTTGTAGCTGGATAAAACGCACATCCTTGTGAGTTTTTTTGGTTATTAAATAAGATTATCTTGAAAGGGATAAACTCACTCATGCTATAATTTCTTCCCATTTACATTTCTGTGCTCCATTTACAACATGTTCTGTATCTTGGCAGAAAGTCCCCGATGCTGATGGCTGCGCCCGCAGCTCCTGCCCCCAGAGCGCGGGGCCGGGGGTGGGGGGGTGGCAGGCGGGTGCATGGCTGGGGCAGTGGGGCCTGGCTCGGGCACCCCAGGCAGAGGAGGGCGATCCCAGGAGCCGGGGGCCGGGGCGGAGCCCCCCAAGTCCTCCAGAAGAGTGAGGCGGGGACCTGGGGGCTGACGCCAAGTGGCAGGCTGGCTGTGTGGCGATGACCGTCTATGAACAAAGGTGACGGCGGCGGAGAGGCGGAGGAACAGGGCAGACTTGGGTCCCGGCAGTGGTGGGGGTCCTCAGAGCATCTGGAGCCCCCAGTTCCCCACGAGGCCGGCGCGACTCGCCCCTTAGACGCGGAGTGTGCCATGCTGGCAGACGTGTGGCCTTTGGGTTTTGTTGGGGTGGGCAGGGCACCGTGGGCCCTGGGAAGCACGATGACCTTATATAAATGTAGGGCGCGGACACTTGGCAGGTTGTGACTTGGGCGGCAGAGACTCAGCCGGCCGCCCTCACGTCAGGGGATGGAGATCCCTGGGTGCCAGGGCTCGTCTAGGGGGCAGGGCCTGGGTGGGTGTGTCCAAGCTGCTTCCTCAGCAGACGCACCCCCTGCAGCTGACCTTCTCCTTCTTCTCTCCTTCTGTGTGTGTGGGGAGGGCCCAGACCTCGCGATACTCAGGGGCAACTCCTGGCTCTGTGCTCAGGAATCCATTCCAGCGGGGTTCAGGGAACCGTGTGGGTGCTGGGGATGGAACCCAGGTGGGCTGTGTGCAAGGCAAGTGCCCGCCCTGTGATACTATGACTCCGGCCTCTGCACTCGCCTTTTACTTGCTCGGAAGAGGCTGTGGCTGGATCTACACAGCAACACACCCAGAATGTATCCGAGGGGGGAGGTGTGGATTAGAAGCGCATCTCATGGGAGGACCGAGGCTTCTGGGTACAGACTGGCCGCAGAGTGAGGGGGCTCCCACGCCCCACCTTCATCCCGGAAGCTTGGGGAACTCAGTGAAGATTCGGGGACGAAATGGACAGCTACTGTTCCTAGGCACGTCCCGACTGATGCATCGGGGAACTTCAGCCCAAGGGCTACCTGGGACCCGTGCCCCGAGGCCCTCTGCAGGGCAGCAAGTAGCACCCCACTTTTGCCACACCCTCACCCTCTTCCCTCATAACTTACTCCCAAGCCGGGCCTGGCTAACATCTGGACAAACGGGCGACCTGCAGAACCAGTGGCCCCACCCCCAGCTGTTCTCCGCACAGAGGAGCCGAGAGGCGGGCGGGATTCTCCAGGAGCCAGCGCAGCTCGTGTTGGGAGGGAGCAAACTCAGAGCAGCCTGCAGACAGCCAGGCTGGCGGGGGGCGGTGAGCGAAGCTCAGGACGCAAGCGGGGCAACAACAGCCACGGGGCCAGCCACGCTGGAACTCGGCAGACAGGGCTTGACCACGCTGGGGGCGGGGGAGGGGGACAGCCCTGGGACCAGGGTCCGGCACCAGTTAGGGTTCCCATGATCAAAGTGCCAGCCCCGAGAGGACATTCTGGACAGAGAGCGCACAAGGAGGAAGCACACGGCGCCAGGAGCACAACGAGATGGACAGCTCAGGACGGCAGGGAGGGGGGAGGGGGCCCTGGTCCCGACCCGGAGAGGGAGCGGGGCTGGGCTGGGGTTCAGGAGGAAGCAGAATCTAAGCTACCGTGGGAGCTCTGGAAAGCCCAGCGCTGGGTGCAAAACACACTGGGCGCTGGGAAGCCCTGAGCACCTGAAGTGCTCAAGGGCAGAGGATGTGCACGCCACAAAGGGTCCGAGTAGGGGGCTGGGGCGACAGTGCAGTGGGGAGAGGGGGTAGTTTGCCTTGCAGGCTGCTGACCCAGGTTAGGTCCCCGGCACCCCATAGGTCTCCCAAGCCTCCCAGGAGTGATCCCTGAGCACTGCTAGGGTAGCTCCAAAACAGAATTTTAGTAAGGGAAGAGCAAAGGCCCAGAGGCAGCAGAAACAGAGAGCTTGTGTCTAGGAGGACGAGGGGACGGGGACACGCCGGGGCAGGGTGTGGCGCTGGAATGTCCGAGACCCTCCTAAGAACAGCGTGTAAACCACAGTGCCTAAAATAAAACTCGGGGAAAGGGCAGATGGGCGGCCACTGGCTCAGGGCGCATGTCCGTGTTTCCCGTCATTTTCCATCCTTCGGCACCGGGGACGTCTCCGCAAGCTAAGGGACGGGATCTGGGGGGACACCTTCTCCGGGTGGACGACCCACTGGGCTCGCACCCTACCGGATGGGACCTCCAGACACGGGAACTGTCAGGGAGTGGGCACGAGGACCAGCCAGTGGACGGGACGAGCAGCCCCAGCGCCCTCCACCCCACCCGCGCACAGCCCCAGCGAGCCCCCGCAGGCTGCTCTCCACGGAAACCCCCAGGGGCAGCAGGAGCCGGCGGGAAACCTCGCAGCCCGTCACACGGCTTACTGCAAACCCATGCCAGGCGCGGGCAAGGACGAGACAGGCTGGGCGGCCCGGTGCTGGGGGCCAGGGGAAATCACCGCAACCTGCTCCTGCCTGCACAGACCCACATTTATGCAGCGAAGCTCGGAGCCCCCGAGCCAGGCACACACCGGGGAGGGCTCAGGCGACGCTCAGACGCAGGGAGCGGGCCCTGCGGCCCAGGCCGGCAGCTCGGCACACTCGTCCCTTCTGCGTCCTCTCTCCGTGCTCCCCGGGGAAGGCCTCCCTTCGTCACGCGTGGGTACGAGCGTCCCTAAGGTTAGGCAGCACGGGAAAGGGGGCACCTTGGTCTCACGGAACAGCGAGCACGTGCTGTTCATTAACAGAGCAGCTCAGGGGACAATCACGGCCGAGCAACAGCAACGTCTACTGCCTACCAGTGTCCACCGTCATCAGCTTTCTCAGCTCCTCCCAGGCACCACCACACAGGGGTGACACCCTGGTCACCAGCGTCCAGCCCGGCAGTATAAAGGGCCTGGTGACCCCCATTACAAAGCCCCAAAGGGCGCCGGGACCCGGGCTCCGGGACAAGATCGAAAGGCTTCTTCACACTCTTTTTTTAATGTTAGAGAAGCAGAAATTAAGGTATTTCTTGATTTGAGGGCTTGGGAGCACCCTGGTGGTGCTCAGGGGTCACTCCTCACTCCGGTGAGGCCCAGGGGACCGTCTGGGGTGCTGGGAATGGGGCCTGGGCTGGCCGTGTGAAGGCCAGCGCCCTCCCCACTGTGCTCTCTGTCCAGAGCGCCATTTTCAGTGGGAGGAGTCCCACATCCAGCCCGGGCCAGCCTGGGGCCCAGACACGACTGCGGACCACACGGCTGCTGCATGGAGCATTTGTGGGTGGCCTGGGGCAACCAAGGGGCTTTGAAATACTCTCGGAAATCCCTCGAGCCCTCCTCCTTGGCCTGCTACTGACTGTTGGCTTTTCCACGCGCGCCGGATGCTCTCGTGAAGACTCAGCATGGTGCTTGGCTGCCCAGTCCATCCAGGAGAGACAGTGAACAGACAGTGGACAGCTCCCTAGCCCCTGGCCAAGCGGCCCTGTGGGACGACGGGAGAGAAGCCCATAAATGCCGAGGGCTCTCGCAGGCTCGCCTCTCGAGGCCATATATGGCCACTGCTCATCTCTCTCGCCAATCCTCTCCTCTCCACACACCCTACCTGCCGGCTGATCTGAAAGCTGCCTCCCATCTCCTACTCCCCTTTCTCCCTCCCTTCCTTCCCCCCTCCTCCCTCTCTCCCTCTCTCTCTCACACACACACACACACACACACGCATCCCAGCGAGGGATGTACTGACATCACAGAGGCAGGGGCCTGATTTTCCTGGGCTAAGGACAGAATGCTTACACCCTGCTTCTTACAGTCTAGCTTCGGCTCAGCTGAGCAGGAAGTTCCACCGAAACGGGTTCTCACTCCCAAGGAATCATTTTATTTCTCCCTCTTTTTTCCCCCTTTAGTTTTGGGCCACACCCAGGAATGCTCAGGGCACACTCCTAGCTCTGCACTCAGAAATCAGCCCTGGTGGGGTTCATGGGGCTGTACGGGATACTGGGGATTAAATCCGGCTTGGCTGTATGCAAGGCCAGCGCCTTTCTGACTGTGCTATCTCTCTGACCCGAGGAATCTTATTTTCTTAGCTCATATTCAGGAATCAGCTGACAACTGTGGTCAGGACTGATGCTTTACTGGCCAGAGATAAAGAGATAAACATCAAAAACAGATATAAGCTTCTAAAAGCCAATCAAAGGCAAATTTCAGGACGGGCTATGGATAGTTTTTGAGTTTCTAGAAAAACTGCCTGCATTTCCTCCCTCCCTGGATGGAGAACGGAGCTCCCAGATGGAGGGGCCCAGGGCAGCCCTACAGCCACGACACCGTGGGGACAGAGACAGGGAGACACAGGACACTCTGGGTTTCAGTGGGGGCTGGGCACTGGGGTACTGGGGACGAGGAGTGGGTAGAGCTGAGTTGAGGGCACACTCAGGAGTTGGGGTTCCGTTCCAGGGGACCTGGGGTACAGGACACCAACAGTACAGCTTCTGCTCAGTCCGCCACTGCACACGCCCGCCCAGTTTCAGACATGACCTTCAGGGGCTGCAGGAGAGCAAAGACCACTCAGGACACGGAAACCCAAGGGAGAAAGTGCCTGCCCACGGGTGCCCGCCCCCAGGCCCCGGGAGGTGTCACTCGCCACCACCAACTGGCCGACTGCCAACCCCTGTGCACAGAGCTGGCGGGAGCAGGGGCAGGGGTCTGTCTGCCAACACGTGGGCACAGCCACCAGCATGTCCCCCGCCTGTCCCCCTCATTTCAGATGATCCCCTCGGGAGCCCCAAAGCAGCTACAACAAAACATAGGCTGGAAAGTCAGAGGCCAGGTAATGCGGCTGCCCCGCCCCGAGGGGTTAGGCCAGCGCCTGGCCTGAGGGGGCGGCTGGGGGCAGTGGTGGCGGGTCAGGACAGGGGCGGGGCCTTCTGCCAGGAAGGGGAAGGACCATGACATCCCAGCACCACCTGCGGGCAGCAATGGCCTGAGCATGGACAGCAGTGAGCAAGGGCTGACCGCTGCCTACCCAGAGGGCTTCTTCCCGACTGCCACCCCCCATGAGGGGCGGTGGGAACAGCTCAATGAAAAGGCAGCAAAAGCGGCATGCTGGAAGCAGATGGAGTCCCAGCGCATCGCCCAGAGGGGTCCCCTGGGACACCGTGCGGCTGCCTCCCCCACCCCTTCCAGGACGAGCCCTCAGCCGTATTCACTGGCCCTGCAGGGACCCCGACCCGTGCACGACCTGGAGCCCCAGCCCCGTGTCCTCTCCTGAGGGGCCTGCTGAAAGCCGCTCCCTCGGAGGCGACCCCACCCCACTCCTCTCTGGACGACAATGGGGACGTGAACTGCCCGGGTCTCCGGGGCTTGTATCAGGGGCCCCAGGACTGGCCGCCTGGGAGGCCGCCATCTCTGCAAGAAGCCTGCTGTGCCTGGCAGCTGGAATATGGCGCCTCACCTGGGCCGCCATCTCTGCAAGAAGCCTGCTGTGCCTGGCAGCTGGAATATGGCGCCTCACCTGCGCCGTGACATGTGTCAGGGTGAGCTCAGGCCCCATGAGGCCTCATGCCCGCCATAAAGCCTCCCTGACCCTCTGCGTGCTCATCTTTGAGAAGGTGGAACTTCACGGGACAAAGGCCTCTTGGTGGGGGCTGGAGCAACAGCACAGAGGGGAGGGCGTTTGCCTTGCTTGTGGCTGACCAGGGTTCGATTCCCAGCATCCCATATGGTCCTCTGAGCACCGCCAGGGGTGATTCCTAAGTGCAGAGCCAGGAGTAAACCCTCTGCATTGCCAGGTGTGACCCATAAAGAAAAAAAAAAAAGCCTCTTGGGATTCTAAAGCCCCCTTCCCTCCCCCACCCCCACCTGCCGGGAAAGCTGAACCTAAGAGATATGCACCGAGATAAAGGGGTTCGAGGAGTCGAGGAGTCGGGGGATAAGAGGTTCCAGGAGCCGGCTCAGGCCTGCAAGAGAGGCTGGGGGCAGGGGTGAAGCTGGTGCACAGGGAGGGACCTGCTGCTGGCCCTCGCTCCCGCTCATTTCTTTCTAGATTGGGCCCTTCCGGCCTGGCCTGGATGCACCCAGTCCCCCATGTGTTGGCAGACACAGGCGGCAGGGACACTGGACACTCTTCGCCGGGGGCCACTCGTGTGGCTTGCACAGGGACAAGGGCCACACTGTCCGGTGCCGCTATGGTCTCCACAAAATAGCCCCGAGGGGAACAGGCCGGCCCCACAGTGCCCGCAGGAAACCAGGTGCAGAGGCCGTGTTTCATGGGCTCATCTGGCTTCGGTGCAAACGGGGCTGGCTGGAACCAAAGCTCTGAGCTGAGCTGTCTCCCAACTCCTGGCGTGTCACAGCTCGGGGACCCTCCAGAGGGGACCGTGATGAGTGTCACAGGCTGTTGGGGTGCTGTGGGCGCAGGACTGGGGCGTGTCATTCCTGCTCTGTGGGCCGAGGGCTCTCAAGGGGAAAGGTGACAGGACGGCCGGATGGAGCGCCCACATGGGGATGAGCCCCGACAGGCCGAGCCAATGGGGGCCGCTGAGCCTCTGTCTTGCGCCCCACCTGACCCTGTTTCCATGAGGACCACCCCACCCTTCTAGCAGGTTCTGGCACTCCAGGTTGCCAATTACGGGAAGGTCCTGTTCAACAGGGCCCAGACACCAGCCTGCACTGAGAACCAGCTACCCCTGCCCGTGTTCTTCCCTGGGACCAACCCCACACCTCCCTCTGGCTACCTGTGCTTGCCTCGGGACCCCCAATGCTGCCCCACCTGGGGGTCCCCCAATGTTGCTTCCACTCGGGGACCCCTAACGTTGCCCCAGGGCATTCTGCTTCTGTCAGAGCCAGGCTGGACCCAGGGGGCTAAGGCTCGAGGAAACTCTGGGCGATGGGGTGGCGCTGTACCCTAGGGCACCCCACAGGAAGGAAGGGCCCAACTGTGCCACCCCCCCTTCACAGGGACATGCAAAAGTGGCAACCACACAGGCAAAAATACTCCGTTTTGCCTCGTTTTGTATAGCAGGCCTCTGGTCTCCTTCTCAGGCGTGTTTTGTTGAGTTAGTCACAATTTCCCACTGACACCACCGAAGAATGAATAATGGGCCCCGGGCTTCGGCACATGCAGCAAAGCCGCTAATGAGGGAGCACACACGGGTCTCGGGAAGGCGGGGCTGTGCCCAGCCAGCCCGCGGGGACAGGGACGGGCAACCGTGGCCGTGCGGCACACAGGCCTGCGTCTCCTGGACCTAGTGTCCGAGATGCACACCGAGCAGGGGGTGGGCAGGCCCCAGGCCCGCCTGCAGCCCGCCCCATCCAGGAGCACCAACACCCATGGGCCTGGCAGAACAAGTCTGATCCACGCGTCTGCCACACCCCGGCCCACCTGAACAAACAGGGTCATCTCAGCCAAAAGATGGGGGACACAGCAGCAAGAGGCCGGGAAGCGGGTGCAGTCCATCCCATCTCAGCACAGGGGCACGCACCCCCACAGAAGACCACAACTGGTCGGCTAAAGCGGGAGCTGGGGCCCAGCCGGCCGCTCGCAGGCAGGTCCGACGCTGCTGCCTAGTGTGCAGGACCGAGGGACAGCGGCGTTGGGGGGCTCCTGAGTGAACCCTCGCCCTGACCTGCAGTGCTGGCACCGAGATGCTGGAGTAAGGCCCCCCAACTGTGACGGAAGGCGCCCAGCGTCTGACAGCGGCATTTCTTACAAGGCTCCAAAGTGATGAATCTCGCACGGAAAGACAAGCGAGAACAGAAGGAGCCAGTGAGTGGAGCCGAAGCAAACCTTTGGCCCAGAAGGGGGTTCGGAGGGGCCTTCCTGGGAGAATGTAGGGTCCTGACCATTTAGACAGAGTGGTGAGAATGGGGGCTCAGGTAGAGGCTGGAGACCCCCGCAGATCCTGATAAAGGCCCACGGCTAGGCTCCCAGGCACCCGCGTGGACTGACCAACCCTTACTCTTGACAGTCTCCCAGACATCAGAGCGCCACCTTTTTTTTTTTTTTTTTTTGGGTCACACCTGGCGATGCACAAGAGTTACTCCTGGCTCTGTACTCAGGAATTACTCCTGGCGGTACTTAGGGGACCATATGGGATGCTGGGATTTGAACCCGGGTCGGCCACGTGCAAGGCAAACGCCCTACCCGCTGTGCTATCACTCCAGCCCCTAGAGCGCCACCTTTGGTCACCTCTGGGAAGGGGGCTGCAGGCCGGCTCCTGGGGGCATCGGGAGAAAGCCCAGAGCAAAGGCTCCAAAAGGAAACTGGCCCATCCGGGCAGTGGGTGGACAGGGAGGAGGGCTAAGGGTCCCAGACTGCCGTGGGGGCAGCTCAGCGGCCAGGGGTCTCCCCAAGGAGGGGGTTTGGGCAGTGAGGCAGCTGCAGGGAGGAGCGAGTGGAGGCGACAGTGAATGGGCCTCTGCACAGGGGCTGTGGGGTGGCAAGCAGGATGGGCGCAGGGATGTGGGGGGAGATGCACCTTGGGGTGAGAGGGTGGTGAAGCCTGCAGGGCTGGGGAGGGACTCGGCCAAGCACTGAGCGGGGACAGGCTGAGCCAGCAAGACCAAGTGTGTGTGAGGGGCTCAGAGAGGCCCGGGCACCGGTGAGAGACGGAGGCCGAGATGAAGGCAGGAAGCTGAGGAGTCGGTTGCGGCGCTGGCCAGCATGGCCTTGCATCCACTGCTCAGACAGATGGAGAGGCTGGTGCACCCAGGGGGCCCTGCACCCACCGGGGGCTGTGGGGGCCCCCGGGGCACTGGTGTTCTCCGGATACTAAGTAGCCTTCGGATGTGAGCCCAACACAGGGTGAGAGTCTGGTCAGGAGGCGAGGATGTGGCAGCTCTGCTGGGCCCAGGGGGCCGGGGGCGGGGGGGGAGGTGGGGTGTCAGAGGCAGCAGGCTGGACGCCCAGCTCGAGGGGAAGACTGCAACTGACCCTGGCGCAAACTGGCGAGTCTGGGGAGGGTTGCTGCTCCCACAAGGACCCTGTCACTGCAGGACTCACCCCCCAGTGCTCCCACCGCAACATGAGCTGCGCCCTCGGACGTGGACCCCGACGCAGTTATACACGGGGTTCCCACTGCCCACGGGTTTGAGGGTCAGAGTTCATTATTTTCTCAAGTACAAAACCGCTATAAACTCTAGTCCTAAACACCAGACCCTCCACTGAGGCAAGGAGAGAGGTGAACCCTGGCCGTGCCCAGCCCGGAGAGTCCTTTCCGACCGCACCTGCCGTGCTTCTCAGGCCAAGCTGGGCCTCGCTGCTCTCCCAAGCCAACGCCACCCATCATAACTCAAGTTCATGCCACGGGATCAGCGCCACCTGATGGTGCCCGGGGTACGGGAGAGCGCAGAGTCAGGAGGCTCCCATCCGTGTCATCCCGTGGGCGTGGGGAACACTCAGCCCGGGCCCCGAGTCACAGGAGAGAGGCCCAGGTCTGCGCTGGCGCGTGGGACACTCCAGCGTGCCTCCCGCTGACCCCGGCACACACCTTAGGTCAAGCGCCTGATGAACACTTACACACCCACCACTGCCAATGACACGCCGGAGCCACAGGCCACACGGGCAGCCTGACACGAAGGTCCCGGGTCCTCATAAAGAGGGACTTGGACGAACACGGAGGGGGCTCCGAGCCTGCCCCCTAGGGAGGGCCGAGGCGGCGTGGGGCAGCCATGCGGAAGCGGAGCTGTGAAGGGGGTTGCGGTGCAGGGAGAGCCCCATGGGACGGATTCGGGCTTCTGCAGCTACTAGCAGGGCTGCAGGGAGCTGCCGGTGGGCCGGGGCCGGGGAAGAGGGAAGAGTGGCTGGACCGAGGGCCTCTGGCTGCCCCAGGAAGAGGCCTGGCCAACGCGCCGCCGGGCAGGGCTGAGACCGCCAGCCTCAACCCCTTGGGCCAGCCTCAGGAGAGCGAGCGCCTGCAGACAGATGGCGAGGGTGACCCCGGCAGGTGGCCCTGAGGCAGGACGAGAGCAGTGGGCTCCAGTGGCCGGGCTGGTCCCAGCTCAGTTCCACACAGAAGCAGCTAATCACGGAGCTGAGAAGGGTCCAGAGGGGCCCGGGCAGAGCCAGCGCGGCCTCGGGGGAGGCGAGATGGATGGGGTTTCAATCGACCAGGAACGCAAACATTTTCTATTATTTTCATTCCTGGTGGAAAAGAGCTTTTCATTCCTAGTAATAAATAAGTGCCTTGAAAGCAGGCTCTTCGCAGCAGCCAAAACAAGGAGCAACGCCGAGCTCGGCACGGGCCTCACGAGTCAGGCGCCTGGTCCTGCCCGGTGCAGAATGGCACCAAGTCCACCACGCCCCAGACCAGGCCCCTCATTTCCTGCCCTGCTCCAAAAGGCTCTGCGAGGGTGCTGGTGACAGCACGGGGCCACCGCGGCCACTAGGCCAGCACGAGAGCTATTCTGGAGTGGTCCCTAGGCCAGATGCCTCCTCCAGGAAGTCAGTGCCTTCAGAACATTCTAGAACATCCATCCCCTCAGTGAGAGAACACAGCGGCGGCCGTGTCTGTCACGTAACTGAGCAGCCAGCCTCCAGCTGGCTCTGCATGGTTCCCAGGCGCCGGGGCCAGGTCCACGCACACGGACGTCTCGGGACATCCCCTCGCTCCAGCCTGAGAACCAGGCACACTTCTGCTGTCATTCCCTCTGCACAAATGAGGAAACTGGGATCAGAACCGCCCGCCCAGCCGGCCAGCGGCACTCGGCCCAGGGAGCGGGGCCATCTGGCTGCGGAGCCCAAACTTCCCGTCTCTCCCGTGCAGGCGCCCACAGCTCGTCCCCGCTGCGCCCCGCCTGAAGGACGCAACTTCTGCAGGGCGGGTGGCACCCAACAGCCATGTGTTGTTGACCTTGGGCGAGCCTCCTCCTGACCCCGGCTGCGGGCAGGCACCTGCGTGCCTGGGGCTCAGACCCCCGCCTTGGCCCCCCTTCATCTGAACTGCAGCTGGACCCTGGGAGTCTGGCCGTGTGCCCCCACCCCCGGCCCTGCAGGAAGCCTCCTCCCCGCGGAGACACTTGGCTCCCCCGGCCCGCCGGCGGCAGAAGCAAAGGTGCAAGCGTCCCAAAGCCAGGACTCCAGACTGCACGCACAGAGCGATTCGTTACTGCGCAAAACCATCTGTTTCTCGGTATCACAATCCTCAGAGGGCAAATTATAGCTAGCGTTCAACATAAAACATCAATTTAAACCATCAACTATTCATAATTTCAATTCTTTATTGGAAACCAAGGACATAAATGTCAGGGAATAAAGCAATATTTCTTTTATTAACTGTTCCATTCATCTGGCTATTAAATAAAACCAGGGCTCCAATAAATGGCAGGAGTCCTTGTCTGACAGCCACACCAAATAGCTCTATAATTCTCAGATGGTTTAAAACAACGAAAACTGCATTATCTGAAAAGTTAAAAACTTTAATATATAATAAAATTAAGATTAATGAGACCTTAATACCTTGCAAAGCTGTGTGCGGCGCCCTCATATTCAGATCTATTTCTCCCCATGCGTTTTATTTTTAACAGTGCTCATTCTGTACCGGGAACGTACGTGTGTTTATGGCCGGGCTCTGTGGATGCCCAACCGAGGTGGCATTTTTCACTGACATCTAGTTTTCCCCAGCAGGCATCACCCGTCCCTGGGGGCAGGGCCTGGGCAGCCAAGAGCCAGGATCCTCCCCCAGGACACTGCACGACCGACCGAGGAGTCAAAGTAACCTGACAAACAGCAGGCAGGTTCTGGCCGCAAAGCCATCGTTCTCGTTTTTAAAGAGAACAATCTGAGCTTTCGAAAAGGAAAACAGAGAGGCAAGCCCAGCCTGCCTGTGGCCCAGGGCCGGGAGGACTGAGATTTTTATTTGCTTCGTCTGGAAAGCAGCCCGCAGGGTGGCTCAGCCAGCAGATGACGGAGGAGACAGATTTACACAGGTGACTCAGCCTCCTGTGGGGGCCCTACTCAGCACACCCCCCCAAAAAGAGGTAATCGAGACAAAGGTTCCCCCGCCGCGGCCTGCTCATACCCGGGTGAGCACAGTCCCGGCATCAGGTGGCCCCACGTGGGTGGGGGGGCAAAGACAACAGTGATGGGTAGGGGGGAGGTCAAGATGGGCCCCTGGGAGGGCCCTAGCCTAGGGTGGGTTCTGGTTTCTTTTCTAGGGCTTTGGGAGTGGGGGTGGCAGGGTGGGGTGGGGAGGGTCCCACCCAGTGGGGCTGAGGGATTGATGGCTCCTGGAGGGCCTCAGAGGGCCGTACGGGTGCCGGGGATAAGCCCAGGTCGGCCATGTTCGAGGCAAGTGCTCTCCCCGCGGTGCTCTCGCTTGGCCTCTCCAAGGTTGAATTCTGCCTTTGACGTCGAGGTATCTTGAGGCCATCTGTCACACACCTATTGCCCCCCCCCCCCCCCGCCGAGTCCACACTCTGGCCTCTGGCCCCTTGACTTCCCGTCCACACAGGGCAGCCTGGGGGCCGTTGGGACCAGGTAGCGGGGAGGTCTCGGTTCCAGCATTTCTGAGGGGAGCTGTCGGCGCTCCACACGGTGGGGTCTCCGCTAGGGAGGGTGAATCAGTCGGAAATGCCGGTGACCTCTGACCTTTCCTCCCATCTCTCAACCCGGGGTGCAGGGCCAGCTGCCCTCTGCAGAGCCCAGGGCCTGGGGGAGTGGGGGGCAGCTGCCGGAAGCAGGCGTCCACGGGGCGAGGGGGAGAAGAGACCGGGAAAGCAGAGCGCACAGCCCCCCAGAGACAAAGCACTGACAGGGCCCGCTGGGTGTGGAGGGCGGCTGGCCACGGCTGGGTCACGCCCTCCTGTGGGGAGAGAAAATCCCAGGCAAGAAGCCGCCTGCCGAGACCCCCGGCTCTGGACTGCTGGCACCCCCCTGCCACTAGGCAGTTCAGGGTGTCCTAGAGAACTCGGGCAACAAAAGCCAGTGCTGCCCCTGGTCACGGTTCAGGTGAAACCTCCCTCCCGGGGCCACTGTCTCTGACGGGCACTCCTGGCACTTAGAGACCCGGGGGACAGAACGTGGCCTGTGTGCTCGTCCCCTCACTGGACAGGGCCCTCCTGGGGACAGAGAGGGAACATGCAGATAAGGTGTCAGCAAGGTGAGGGGGCGGGGCGGGTCCTGTCCCAGACCTTCCCTGCCAGTTCAGGGGGCAGATAGGCACCCCTGGGCCGGTCTGATGCTCGCACTTTAATTTCCACAATTCCCCAAGGCAGGAAAAAAAAAATCGAGGCTAGTTAGGAAGCGGGATGAGAGGATGGATCGGAGGCAGAAGGCCCAGGCCCTGCCCAGTGCGGGGGGCTGGGGATGACGGGGTGACCCAGACTGGCTGGCTGAACCATGGACACAGTGTGGCTACTGGTGTCCCCACCACTGCAGGGGCCACCTGGGAGTCTGCTGCCAGCACCCCCCGGCCCAGGACCCCCACCTCAGCTCCCACCAGGCCCTGGCCTGGCGGCCCGCCACGGGCACCCATGGGGCCCTGAGCAGACCCTGTATGAACACAGGAACCAGGAGTCCAGACCCCAGGGGCCTCTGCAAGACGGCAGCATCTACGACCGGGGTTCTTCTGAGGATGGGACGGAGGAATCAGACTTTTCATCCAGTCACCCTGTGACTGATCTCAGTGTAACCCCAAACTAGCAACATCGTTTTTCCACTTCACCAACTTGGCGTCGGCCCAAGGCTCAAATTTTCAAGCATTACCAGACTCCACTCTGGATCTGCCTCTGTGCTTGCTGAAGCCCCCCAGCCGCCCCAGGAAGCCCCCTCTCGCCTGGGCACTTGAGAGGGAACCAAGTGGCCCCCTGGAGTCTACTTCAGGGCCTCCCAGGATAGGGCACGTCAGTGTCTTTCGAGGTGTCTCCTGGAACGTTTTCTGAGTCATAAAGCGTTGCCCCGGGGAGCATCTGAACAGTCGTCCAGGAGCCTGGATCTTGTGGCCCTCCGGGAGGAAGCGGTCCTCCCCGGGGCGCAGAGCGGGGCCAGGGCGTCTCTCCAGCATGTAGGCACTCGTTGGGGCCCTTCCACATGACACACTCGGTGCCTGCACTGAACACCCAGTATGGCCGGGAGGACGGGGCCGGGCCAGAGGGTGGCCGTGGGGAGCCAAAGGGAAACGGCTCCCTGGGGCTTCTCAGGCTGGTGACCCACGCTGGGCTGCTGGGACCCTGGGCACGTCGAGAAAGCACAGACGGGTGAGAGCCAGACGAGCCAGGGGCAGGCCTCACCACAGCACAGGGTGGGCAGGAGGGCGCGGGCGTGGGGTGTCAGGCCAGGAGGGCAGGAGGGGGGCACCCTGCCAGGGGGCACGAGGATATGGCTTGTGTTTGTCAGGGCAAAGAAAAGGAAATTTCAGTTCTGGTTTTGGTGCCAACCAGGTGGAACAGCATCTAATTCAGAAGCTGGGCTGGGACTGGGACATGGATGGAGGCACAGGTGTGGGGACCCAATTATAAACAACTTTATAGCTGTATGTCATCATGATTCAAGAATAATAAAAAAGAACAACCAACCATTAACTATGGATGAGCTTCGTGCGGGGGCTTCCCTGGTGACGCGGCCCACATGGACACAGGACAGCCCAAACGCTGCCAGATCTGTGCCACACTGCACATGCCACACATGCCAGTCACATGAGCACTGCGGGGAAGGAGAGGACGGAGAAGAGCGGCAGAGGGACAAACAGCCGGGGCTCTTAAAGAAATATAGAGACATATGTGGTCGATAGCCCCATCTCTAAGAGACAGAACGCTGGCCCTACGTTCAGCGTGTGTCTGTAGGTGCTGCCTGACAAGGTCAGCTCCCCCCGGAGGCCGGAGCCCTGCGCCTCGCCTCGCTGGTGTGTGGAGAAACACAAAACTACCGGCAGATGGGGAAAAAAATCAAACAGGAACCTGGAAATCAGCAGAGAATGATTTCTGTCTACGAGACAAAAGGTTTGGCGGTGGTGGGAGACGGTATCTGCAGAAACCGTGGTGCAGGCAGTGGCTTCTGCGGCAAACCCCACTTTACTTGCTGCAGCCCCCTTCAGCCCGGCTGGCCCTCGATTCTAGAAAGGCGCCTTCGGTGAACACACAGAAAATGCCCCCAAATGCACCTGGCCGGAGCTACCATCCTCCCTGGGTGGATCCCATATCCATCCCTAGAGGTCAGTACCTGGCGGGGGAAATGGGGTTTCCCAGATGTGCCTCGAGGCAGAGCCAGTGTGGGGGTGAGGAGTTCCGGCGGCTGACCGGGGCGCAGAGGGGCCAGGTCCTGAAGATCCCCTACAGAGGCCAGCACCCTCCCACCTGCGCGTCCTCCCTCCCCACGGAGCAGCCCTGTCCTGGGGCCCGGGGCCAGAAGCTGGAAGGGCGCCACACGAGATGCCACAGGGCACAGCACCGGGTGGGCAATGCAGCAGCCTCTGCCACAGGGCGCGGGGCAGCAGCTGACCTCTGACGTGTCCGCAGTGGCTTAATTTTTACGAGCACATATTAACTCCGAAACAAAGGTCTTCGTCACACGGCCTCTCTCATACCGGGTTGGCTGCAGGGAGTCCTGTGAGCTCCAAGAAGAGCAGCCAATACCCACCGACCGAGGTCCCTGTCCCCTCCCGACTCAGCCGAGACGTGTTCTATCGCGTGCTGGCTGCCGGCCGCTGGCCAAGCCGCCTCTGAGCGCGAAGCCCGGGGATGAGGCGGTGCGGACTCGGCCGTGGCCGCCGCTCTCACGGGCACAAAGGCATTCTGTAGGTGGAAGGATCTTCTGCTGAACCCAAGAGGCCAACCTGTAATAAATCTACATCTATATTTAGATGAGAGCATTAGATCCCAGTTTAGCTGACTTTCAGCTCTGAGCGTGTGATGTTCCCCAGGACGGCCTGAATTAGATTTCCCACTAGTTAGAATTTCCTGTGAGCTAAGATTAAAGTGTCCTTTGCTAGTTTCTATCTTAATCATTAGACAACCCTTCAGATTTCTTAAGGGGTTTTGAAAATATTAACAGGGTCCCTCATTTCCCAACAGTCTATGGGAGGGGGGAGCCCAGCCACGGCGCAGTGGGGAACTGGTTTGGGGCGACCTGGGGCCGGGCCCCCGCTCCGGTGAAGTCTCCGTGCCCGGGGCCTGGCTCCCAGCCCCTGTCCAAGGACGCGTGGAAGGACAGCAAAGGAACCTGGACCCTGAGCTCATCAAGCTTTGGTTCAAATGGCCAGAACACACGACAACCAACCAAGCCTCTCCTGCCTCCCAATTGTGGTGGGCCGGGGTGCAGAGAGGGGCACCCCTGCCTCCAGGGACTGTGCCCAGGGCTGGGGCAGGAGGAAGCGGACACAGGCTCAGTTGGCTCTGTGGCAGCTTCTCTCCTGAAGCATTCCGGAATGTTCCAACTACCAAGACCCAGCAAAAAAGAGGCGGCGGGGCCTGGTGGGGCAATCGGGACCACGTGAAGGGCTCCAGTCCTTGCAGACCACCCAGGCTGTCTCACACCCAGGGGAGGCTCTGGGATCCCTGGGAGCTGCTGAGTGCTGGTCAAGATGGCCCTGGTGGCACCGAGGAGGGAGGGACTTCCTGCCGCTCATGGCTGCACTGAGGACAAGCACCCATGGGCCTCGGCACAGGGACATCCATTGACTCTCTGCCTGCTCCCGCAGGCCACCCCAAGACGCCTCCTTCCTCCAATAGAGCTGCTGAACCCAGCGGGCGTCAGCTGGTTCCTATAGTCAAGTAGATTTTTTTTTTCTCTTTTTTTGATTTCTGGGTCACACCCGGAAATGCTCAGGGGTTATTCCTGGCTCTGCACTCAGGAATCACTCCTGGCGGTGCTCAGGGGACCATATGGGATGCCAGGGATCAAACCCAGGTCAGGCGTGTGCATGGCAAATGCCCTCCCAAATGTGATATGGCTCTGGCCCCGCCAAGTAGATTCTTAGAGACTGCCTACGCCCGACCGCCAGGTCCCTGGACCCGGAGCCCAGCCCACTTCAGAAACCGGCGGTTTCTGTTTGGGCCCGACGATGCCCAGGAGTTGCTCCTGGCAGTACTCAGGGGACCAGATGGGGAATGAACCTGGGTCGGCCACGTGAAGGCAAGTCCCCTCCCTGCGGTCCCCTCTTCCCAGCTCCCCCTGAAACTGTCAAGTTTCACCGCAGCTCACTGGGACAAAAGCCACACAGGGAGCAGAATCTGAGAGCAATGCGAGCCCCACCACCAATCCGCACCAGCCTAGGAAAGACCCGCGGCCCCCAGCTGCCACACTCAGCCTGAGGCACCAGCTGGGGACAGCCTATAGCCCGTGGTCCTTCCGCCCCACCAGCGCAGTGTCCAGTGCTGGGACAGCTTCTCAGGCCTCACTTGGCCCCAGGTCAGGGAGGCCAGAGAGGTGACAGGGCTCTTGGGTGGACGTGGGGCTCCAGGAAAAGCCCCTCCTGCTTTTCCTGCCCGAACGCTGCCCTCTCCCCTCTCGCTGGCAGTCAAAAGTTGCCGACAGCCGGGGCACCGCTGGCCCTGGGCCCAGACCGACCAGGAGCATGTGGATGGGGAGCGCGGTGCACGGCTGACGCCCCTGCACCTCCTCGCTGTCCCTCAATGCCCATGCCCGGGTGCCCGCCTCCACGCCATGCTCACCGCCTGCCCACCCATGGGGCCGGGAGAGGGAGGGGGGAGCAGGGCGCCTTCGCGGCGGGGCTGCAGAAACATCGCAGAGCACACGGTGCCCAGACGCGCCGCCTTGGATGCTGGCGGGCCCAAGGAGTGGTGTTTCTGCGCGTCTCTCCCGGGACGCTTCCCTGGCCTTGCTGCCCAGTGCCGAGGGCGGGGGACGGGAGGAGGGCCTGCCCCAGGGACACGGTCTCCACAATGAGTCTGGCAAGGGGAGGGGGGGTGGCAGAAGAGCACGCCCGGTGCCACTTCAGGGGCACGGTCCCGGCCGGGCACGGCACGCCAGCACTACTCGAGACAGCCACGGCGCTCCAACAGCTAATTGGGTATTTTTAGAAGTTTGGGTTTCTTTGATCTGGCCAAAAGAGGCTTAAAATTCAGCCTCAGCCTATTTTAGTCTCCACTTCACAACTTTGAAATAAGTGGTACATACATCTCCAGTCCTTCAGCCACCGAGAGCATATGGTTCTCAAAACCAGCGTGGGGTGTGGGGGGGGTGGCAAAAACTCAGAACCAACTGAAGTGACTGAATTTCTTTGGTAAAAATTTGAGCTTAAGAAACACACAAAAAAATAAGACGGGGCAAGAGGAAAGGGTTAAGGGGCCCGCCTTGCACATGCTCAAGGCAAGTCCCACCCACGGCCTTGTCTATGGTCCGCCCCCAAGCACTGCTGGGACTGACCCCTGAGCAGAGAGCCAGGAGCAGCCCCGAAGCATCACCAGGTGTGGCCCCAAAACTCAAAATCCCAGCTCCCCTCCCTCCCGCCTCAAAAAAAAAAAAAAAAAAAGTCTGATCTGGTGTCTTTCACTTAGAATCATTTCGTTCTTCCTAACCGAAACCCCAGGTTTCTCTCTTTGGGGCCCAGGGGCGCGGGGGTGCCACCCACAGATCACAAGTGGTTTCATTCGTACGAGAGTCTCTGCCAACGCCCCCTGCACAGTTCTGGGTGGCAGAGGAAGGTGTGCCAGCCGGGGGCACCCAGCTTCCCAACAGCCCACAGGCGTCCCTTCTCAGGCTATCACCCCCCGATGCTCTCACATCTGCTATGGGCTCCACGAGCGGGGGCCCCCTGCCCTCGACACACACCCCATTTGTTTCATTTTTATGTGACCATGGAGGGTGAGGAGACCAATGAGGGCAGACAGCGTCGCCGTTACTCCGAACAACAGAACCTGCAGACGCCTCAGCCGCGGGGGCTCTGGGTGCCCCCCGGCCCCCCCTGCTCGTTCACAGCTGAGGAAACAGGTCCAGAGAGAGGAAATGACTTGTCTGGGATAAATTCTGATTATCTGTTTCTGGGGACCCCTTACCTATCTTTCCAGGAGGCACTGGCGCACATATTGTCCCTCCTACGGTCTGGATCAGCTCCAGGATGTGGTTTAATTAAACAATCAAGCGAAGAGAATGTGAGTCTGCGGTTTCCCTGTCGTCGGAGACAGGCCCCAGCGAGGCTGGTGGTGCTTTTACTTCTTTAAAGCACTTGCTGGCCGTTATTTGCAAGAGAATTTGTGTTCAATGATCATTACACAAAACAAGCAGCTTTTTGAACAACTTCACGAAGCTGCAGTTTTGAATCTTCCCATTGAATCCAAATTGTCGGCTTGTGGCGGGTCGAGCGTGGTGTTTCAGAAGCTGTTAGGGCTTTATTGGTCTCTGGAAAAGACACTTAGCTAAGTCGCAAAAGTGCTAAACGGAAGCAGGTTCCAAACAGCTCCTTCCTGGAAGCAGCTGCGACCCAGACCATTGGGCGGCTGGAGGCGGGTGAGGGTGGGCGCAGCCCTGAGCGAGGCCAGCCCGGTAAGAGGTAAGGGGAGGCGCTCTGGCCACCCATACTTCCAGGCACCCTGACCTCGGCTGTGCAGCCTCTCCCGGCACTGCATCCTGGGCCAGACTCAAGGGCCAGTTAGGGGGTCCAGCAGGTACAGCAGGGCTGACCACTCTTGGGCACTGGCCACACTAGTGGGCATGGGGAGGTGGGGAGGGACCCAGCTCCGGGCCCCCAGCTCCCACCCTATGCCGGAGGCTCTTCAGGTCCAGGCTGGCCTGGGGCCACTTCTCTTAGACACCCATGGAGGGGTGGGAGGGGAGGGGGGGGTGGCAGGGCGAGCCTGGAGGGCAGCCAGGGTGTGGAGGTCTGCCAGGCTGGCCTGGAGATGGGCGGGGCTTCCCGAATACTCTCAGGCCTTGTGAGCGCCCATGGAGATGAACCCCAAGTCCACACGTGCACCTGGAGGGGAACTGCTCAGGCCCCGTGTCTTCAGAGCCCGGGTGTGGCATGGCCACGCCCCCCCCCCCCGGGCATGAGCCCACACGGTCTCAGCTTCCACCTGCAGTCAGGGCGCCCGGGCCTGCTCCCGCCGTGCTCTGCCCAATGTGCTCCCAGCACTGTCCTGGCCGCCCCATCCCCCAGGCTGGTGAGCTGGTCTCACACAGTGGGGTGATGGGAGAGGCCACGAGTGCGGGTCAGTGCCCACCCATCCCCGGAGCCAGTCCCCAGTAGGCCACATGGGAAAGGCTGGTGCCGGCTCTGGGAAGAGGCTGACGCGGGCTTATCACGGCCCTTCCCCGCCGGCAGTGCTCAGAGGCTCTTTCGAGACTTGACTTCAAAGCCCCGAGCAGCTGACAACGTGATTAAGAGGCTAAAGTTCATTCTGTCCAGGCACAGCCGGGGAGCTCTGGGCTTGGGGAGCCTGCGGGCACCCCCGGGGCACTGAGATGGTGACCCCTGGACATGGGGGGAGCGGGCAGTCAGGAGGGCACCGACCCCGTGCGGGCACAGGAAGCACCGACCCTCTGGTCTGTCACCCAGACACTGAGGCGAGCCAGGGAGCTGGAGAAGGAGGAGCAGGGCAGTGGGTGGCGGGAGCCGAGAGGGTGACCAGCAGGGAGCTCAGATGCAGCTGGACCAGGGCAGAGACCTGTGCCTCAGCCCACCGGACCCCGAGATGAGCAAGCCCAGCCCCAGAAGCCCATGTCACACCCTGACCCAGGGCTCCTGCGAAATGCTGATCCCGGAGCCATGGCCAGAGCCCTTGGCACGAGTGGGGACACCAAGGGGCTCCGGGAACTGCTCTCTCTGGACAGAGAGGTGGACACACACCGGCCTGGACAAAACCAAGAGGCCATTCCCCACCAGCGAGGGGAGCAGAGGCTCCGGAAGGGCAGGGCGGCCCCGGCTGCACCCGGCTGCAGGATTTCACACCCACGCTCCCACTGCCGGGGGAAATCGCGTCCCGGCCAGGGCAAGGACAGAGAAAGATCAAGAGGATGAACTAAATAAAACACACTGTCCCTTCTGTTCTTCCGGCCTCTCTGTCCCACCTGTATTTTCAGGAGGGGGAGGCCGCTGCGGATTATAAAAGTAACATACGCCGCGTACAACACACCATCTCCGAGCCCTCCTCCCCACGCCCCGCCCCGGCGCTGCACATGTTTGCAGAGATTCTTCCAGCATTTTTTCTGTGCATTTTCAATAATTGTGACTATGCTCTAAGGAAACTACCTAAGATGCTCTTGTTAAGCCACTTCAACCTCTCTCTGCAAACACGACTTTAACACGGAAAGAACTTGTCCAAGGCCGCAGCTTCCGGCTGCTTTTCCAAAGAGCCGTCAGTGGTCTCGATGCTGCAAAGCCCCACCCAGTCACCGTGGGCCGTGCCCTCCAAATGCTCTGGGCACATTACCTTTGAACCCAGGAGTGAAAATAACGATGACTGACACTTCTGCCAAGCGCAGAGTTTACAAAGCGTTCCACAGGCATTAAGATCACCCGACCCTCCTAGCTTCCTTTACCTGAGTTCCTTACATACCTGTTCTACAGACAGAAAACCAAGCTCTGGGGGAGAGGGTCACAGGATTCCCCATGCAATGACTCTGGGGCCGGGGTGGGACCACACTGGCTCCCATGCCAAAGCCCCCCTCCCCAGGGGGCACGTCCCTGTGCTAATGTGCCAGGCAATGAAAACTCTCTGGCAGCACTCGGAGCTGTATCTCACCAGTATCTCCACCTCCAACATCTGTGACGATCTCGAGCTTCCTGAACACCCATCGACTGCTCCACCGCACCCTGGCCCGAGTCTCCTAAGAGCTCCAGCCCTAGAAGCCCAGACTGGACATCTCACGTGTCCCCACTCTCTCTGAGCCCTCCAGGCTCAGTCCCCGCCATAGAAAAGACCTGACCCGCTCGCCTTCTGCCACCGGGAACACGGACTGGCCCTGGGAAGGCAAGGACTGGGGACTCACTGTCCCTTTCCCAGATGCCTCGTCATGGAATACACGTTGGGACGAACCGTTCGGCCCCCCAGGCTCTCGTGACATGACCAGGCTTCTGAAAACGACAAAGGGAACGACGAGTCCGAGGCTTGCTGCAAACAGCCTCCACAGCCCCAAAGAACGAGCCTTGCAATTAATCATCCCGTTAATTCTCACTTCTCCGCTACAAAGCGCATCTCATTAGTGAACCCCAAGACAGTGAAGCGGCACCAGGACGGCCTGGCGGGGCCAGCGAGAAGGGAAGCCGGCACATGGACAGGACACTGGGTCTGAGGGAGGCGACCCACGGCGAAGGACGTGCCACGGCAACTCCTTAGAACCGTCCCTAGAAACCCACTCGCCGGGATCCTACTATTAGCAGGCACCTGGGCCAACTGGCACCGAGTCTTGGGCGAACAGCGCACCTATTCTTCCCGCAGAGAACAATGGCATTCTGGAGAGAGGAGCGTTGCAAAATTAATCCAGTCACCGCCTATAAAGAGTGAAGCTTGTAACTGAGTTTTAAAGGGTCCACAGGTCACACCATGTTCAAACAGAGAACGTGTGCGTGGTAAAACCCTCCAAGAACATCTCCCCATTAATTAGGGGGAGGAAAACAGCAGCCACCTCCACCAGGCAGGAACAAGCAGGAAGGAGAAGTCACTTCGTGTGAGGGCAGATCCGCAGGGCCTCGAAGGCGCGCTCTCTCGGCGGTGGCACGGGAGACCTCCTGTCCAGGACACAGGAGCCACAAGCCACGGGGCCGGGCCCACCCGTGCCCACTGCAGACCCAGGGAGCCCTGCTCTGCCAGGTCACCACCGGGAGAGGCGCCCAGGAAAAAAAACTCTGTTCTTACCAGGGTGAAGGGGGATATCCCACGGTCCTGGGTGCGTCAAAGAAGGCCAGGGGGGTGGGCTAATGTGGGCAGCTGAGTCGGAGACGGAACCCATCCCTGTCCAAGACCAGGAGCTAGGTGTTGTCCTGGTTAAGTCCCCAGGGATGCCTGTGGGAGCCGCCCACTTAGTCAAGCTCTCCCGATTCGGTCTCCCAAACACTCCCCAGTCCTGCTGCCTTGTCCGTCAGACACCCTGACACCCCTGCCTGGGCTCCCCCTGGCTTGGGCACAAGCATCCTGGCTCACACAGCGCTGCGCACTCTGGGGTACACGCGCCCCCCGCCTCTTCCTACAGGAGCAGGAACGTCACTCCCCGGCACTCTCGGGGGGCACGCCGAGAGCTGCTCCTGAGCCCCCCGGCCGAGGGCGGGTCAGCGGCTCGGAGACCGAGAGGCTCCTTGCCTCACAGGGCAGAACAACGTTTTCGTCCTCACCATTCTCCACTCTCACTCCAGAGAAGTGAGAAACCAGCTGGGACCTGGCTCAGGGGCAGAGTTCAGGGACCCTGCAGGACAACGGGCACGGAGCCCAGGTGGGCTGCATGAAAGGCCTACGTGTCTCCGCTGCCCGTGGCTCTGGGCCTCAGTGGCGGGGCTCTTGCCTCGCGCACGTGAGGGCCTGGATTCTGCTCGCAGGACAGGGAGGCAGCGAGCACCCTTCTCCCCGCACTGCGTGCCTGTCTCAGAGAGGCAGACGGCACGGCGCTGGGCATGCATGTCTCCCTGCACGCAGTGACGCTTCTTGTCTCTTTCAAACCCACAGGCCACGGCCCCTGCAATCCACGCCTGAGGTGGTGGCACGACCATGCGCCCACGTTACCTGTTACTCCCGGGTAACGTGCCAGAGGCTCTGGGGAGCCAATTGTCATGCAAATACTTTCCCATAGGGATACGAAGTTTTTTCCCCACTTTTTTTTTTAATTTTTATTTTTAAGACACTAAAGTTTTGTCCGTACTTTCACTGTTTTCCTTAAGGATGAATTCTTTTAAAATGGGATTGCTAGGCCAGAGAGATAGTTCAGCGGGTAAGACACTTGCCTTGCACATGGCCCAGTGGGTCCCGAGCACCACCCGAGATCAAAAACAAAAACAACAAAATCGGATTTGGGGACCACTCGGGCCTGGTGGCGATCCTCCTGAAGGCCGTGACACAAAGTTTTCTGAGGGAGAAGTTGGCTCCATGACCCACGTGACTTTAAAATGGATCGTTTATACCAGCGAGTCCAGAACTGCCTGCACGGGTGAGTCAGAGCCCCAGTTTGCATGTCTGGTGTCATCTGCAGAAGTTAGCTGCTGATAAATATAACCGAGTGTGCGAGGCCCCGCCCCGCACGGAGAAGGCAGTGACCGGGCCCTGCGCGGCTTCCCTGCCCCGAGGGGCTCCAGGCATGCTTGTGGTTCTGTGGGCGGTGTGGCCGAAGGGCAGCAGCTCTCCCCAGACCAGACCCATGTCCCTACTCTGCCCCCGCAGAGGGCCAGACCACCTGCTCCCCGCCACGCACAGGGGTCGGGGCGGGGACGTCTGCTCCCTCCCAGGAAGGGCCGGCCCAGGGCCAGCCAGGACGGGGCAGGCGGTGCCAGCTGCCCTGAGCTGAGTGTTCTGGGCAGTTCCTCAGTGCCCTCCACCACCAAGGAGGAGTGGCAATGGGAAGATGAGGCCAGTGGGAATCGCGTCAGTGAGACGGGGGCAGCTCAACCTCCCTCGCCAGGGCAGGTGGCACGAGCCGACCCAGGAGAGCCGGGTGTGGAGTGCAGGCAGCCCTTCCTGGCACGGCACCGAGGAGCCTCCAGCCGAAACACGCACGGTGACACCCAGCTTCCCGGGAGGAAGCGCCAGCCCTGCCCGTGGGGCACCGTGGTGCTAGGAGGTCCCCAAAGACGCCAGGCACTGTGACGGCAGCTGGCCTGGACTGGATTAAGACAGACTGACAAGGGCCGAATTCACTGAGCCCTTATTGACCAGCTGAAACGCTGCTGACGTCACTGCCAAGTTTTCCAGACCCCGGGCCTCAGAGGGCCGGGACAGCTGAAGGCAGAGATCAGAGGCCGGCGCAGAGCGCGGTGATAAGCTGGCCAGTGCTTTCTTCTGGGTGGCTTTCCCAGAGGCCGGGGGTGTGGAGCCACTAGTGTCGTCTCGTCCACAGAGCAGATGTCGCTTGGCCTCTGGGCCCGTGGACGGGCGCTCCCACCCAGCTCCCAGGGCCAACGCCGCAGCCCTGACCACCTGCACTGGCCCACACACAGCCCTGCCACTTGGCCCCGGGAAGCTCATTTTGAAATCGGGAAGGTGCGAGGCAACACCTCCCACTTCTGAGTAACGGAGACGTCGCCGAAGGCCATGCGCCGTGTGCCCCGAGAAGCTTCGAGCGAGCAGCAGCCCGAGCCCCAGCGATGCCTCCTGCCTCCCCAGCGGCGCCCAGGGTAGGGGGCGGGGGGACGCCAGCGCCTTTATTTATTACTTATTTGAGAGGGAGGGAGACCGAGAACAAAATTTCCTTTTCCTTCTCTAAACGAGATGAGTCACAATTTCCAAACATCAATCAATCAGTGAGTCAGACTTGGGGCGAAGAGGAAATGAGTGGGGAGCCTTCCTCCGCCCGTGCCAGGGGCCCCGGGGGCCGACTCGACTCCCTGTCTCGAGACACCGGGGGGCCGGGGCCCCTGGCCAGGCCCCTCGCCCCAGACGCCGATGGCAGGTTCTCGAGCTCGTTTTGAAGGCCAGGGAAATGGTCCCCCTCGAGAAGCCGGCCTGAGTGGGAAGGGAACCGGCTAGTGAGCAGGAAGCAGGGCCCCCTCTTGGGGGATGTGCTCCCCGCGGCAGGCATGTCAAGGGGGAGCCCCCAAGGCAGGGAGAGATGGGCCTGAGAGACTCCAAACCAACCCCGTGGCCAGGAATCGTGTGTGCGGGGTGAGAAACGGCAGCGTCAGTGCGGGAGAGGAGGAGCCTGAGGATGGGGGGAGATGGGCGGAACGTTCTGGGCCTAGAGCATGTCCCGCTGGAGCAAATTTCCCAGATGGAGACGCTGCTGGGGTATATCTGTCACCGGCCGCGACTCCTCCGCTGCGGAGCTGCTTTATTGGTTCGGTTCGGTTTGGGGTCACACCCAGTGGTGCTCAGGGGCCATATGGGATGCTGGGGGTTGAACTCGGGCCAGCCATGTGCGAGGCAAACGCCTTCCCTGCTGTACTGCCGCACTCCGGCCCAGGATCTGCACCTCTTAAGCTGTGGATTTTGACCACCCGTAGCTGAGGGGACCCACATAGCTAAAAGGCTTTGTTTTAGGGGCCAGGGAGATAACACAGCAGGTAGGGCGCTTGCCTTTCACATGCTGATCTGGGTTCAATCCCTGGTACCCCATATAGTCCCCTGAGCTCATTAGGAGTGACCCGTTCGCACTGCCAAGTATCGCCTATGGCCCAAGAACAACAACAAATTGTTTTAGAAAGTGTTTTAGGATGAAGTTTGTGAATGACTTACCACCAGTAACTATTCAAACCATACGCCTATTTTCTCAACACATAAACCCGAGTTATGCAACAGTCTTTGGATGAAAGGGGCTGTGAGTGGGCGGGTGGAAGTGGCCCAGGACAGAGGTGTGGTGGCCGACTCTGCCAGTCGTGGCCCGGCTGCCACCGGTGTCGGGTTCGCTGGTAACCAGGCCGGGATTCAAGTTTCGCTGCCCTCGCAGGGGCAGAAGCTGGCGGAGCCGTGCTCGGCTCTCTTCCTCTCTTCCTCTCAGAGCCTCTGACAAAGGACAGGCTAAGGCAGGAGGCTCGGGGATGCTAGCAAACCACTCTGGGAAACCCACAGGTGGGGAAGCGGGTGAAGGCGGGTCACCAACTTCCTCTGGAAAGGGCCAATGCAGATACTGTGGGCCTGACCCGTCCCAGGTCCGCCGCGGGCTGCACCTGCACGGACGGGCATCAAAGCAGCGGGGAGCCAGCAGGGTGCTGGCCCGGCAAGGCCTCTCTGCACGTGGGGTGGGATCGGCAGAGATGGAAGGAGCTGGTGTGGGGGCGTGGGGGGTCAGGCACCCAGCGAGGAACCTGGAGCCGCTCAGCGTGGCACACGTCACAGGGCAGAGTCGGGACGTGAGCGCCCCGCACCAGGAGAGGGGCACACAGGAGCCTGAGGCCCGTCCGCACGAGGTGGCCCTGACCCGTCCTGGCAGACGTGCTTAGACCTGCATGCCTCAATCAAGGGCCCCCCACCTCTCTTGGGGGATCCCCTCCTTCTGCTTCCAAGAGCCCCAGATTCCAGGGCTGCCCTGCAGAAAAAGACAATGATCTCCCCCGGCTGGTCTGCGACCTGTCTACGGGGGCTAAAGAGGATGCCCAGGGCCAACCACGCAACCATGTGTTCCCGAAGCTGCAGACTGCCACCTCTGTACGGGACCATGCCCCAAGATGCCCCAGTCACGGGCCAGCAACCACGGGCGGAAGCGTCGCACTCAGAGCCCAGGGTAACACACAGTGGCAAGTCTATCAGGCCAGGGAATGTGCAAGTCGATCCGTCCCTGGCACATTCCTCTGGGGTGGGGCAGACCCCCGGGGGAGATGAGTGGTCCTGCCTGGAGCCCAGCCCCAGCGCCCCCCCCCCACCCCTGTCATCACAGTCCAACTGTAAAAGTCCACACAAGTGGCAACTGCAACGCTCCCCATTATTACACAACTGCAGGCGCTTCAGTCTCGCCGAGTCTGGGGCAGAGGGGCGCTGCTCACCCGCGGGGCAGACTCGAGCTCTGCCCCGCCAGAGATGCCCCTGCAACTCATCTCAGAGAACCCAACAACTGACTGTCATTATAATACCCGGTTTACAGAGGCAAAATAATGGACAAATATCACCATGTAATAGAAGGCGCACAAAAATGGTAATTTTACTATGGAAAGTTGGAACTCGCCATTTCAAATTAGCAGAAGCTGTGAAGTGGGCATTACTGACAATGTGAATATAGTAATTGGGGCTGATTTCTTGGCGCCTGGCCGAATCGGGCTGCCTGGCGTCCTGTGAGTTAATTATAGCTCTGGTAACAGAGCAGGAACGCTGAGCAAAAAAAAAAAAAAAAAAGATGCAGGGATAAAAAACTCAGCCCAGGTCTCTTGTACATGAGGCTACAACGTGCGTGTTTGGGCCGGGACTCCTGTATAGCAGACGCTGGTCTCTGTTCCCAGGACAGTGGTCCTAGGAAGGGGTGGTTTCTTGGTGGGGATCAACAATCCACTCCTCGCAAAGGTGTCCTTGCTAATCCCAAACTGGCCTTCACACTTTCCTCGCCAGCAACATTTGCAGCAAAGCAAGTGACCTCAGCCTACAGCCCAAATACTTCATTTACTGCTTGGGAAATTCTTCTTAAAAAAAAAAAAGGCCAAAAATCAAAATACATAATTCTCTCCCTAAACCAGCTCTATCCGCCAAGTTGGGCGCTCCACGGTGCGGCTGTAAGACGCAGCCGCCTTCCAGCTGCAGACAGGCTGAACCTGCTCACGGAGAGCAAATGCCCCCGGCTCCGCCTACTGCTGGGCCAGCCTGACCCCACTGGGTAGCCCCTCACTGTTCACCACCAGGGTGTCCCTGGGACAGTCCCATTACGGACGAGAGGTTTGGAAAGGGATTATTTTTTTTAGGGGGGGGGGGCGCAGTTTGGGCCACACCCAGTGGTGCTCAGGGCTGACTCCTGTTGAGTGCTCAGATGGTCGTGCCTGGTGCCAGGAATGAAACCAGGGCTGGCTGCGGGCATGGTGCCAGGGCTTGGTGTTTCTGGTCTGTTTTGGGGCCACATCCAGCAATCTCAGGGGTTAGTCCTGGCAGTGCTCAGGAGACATCCGGGGTGCCGTGCAGAGCCAGCTCCCTCCCCACTGTGCCACAGCTCCAGCCCCACTGGCACCAAGTTTCAAGGCTGTCACCAAACCAGTGAAACGAACGTTCCTCCTGCTCCTCACTCTGCAGGCCAGGGCTGTCACCAGCCGCCCCACTGTGCCGTCGGTGGCTCCCCACACATGCACCCCCACCCGCCAACCGCCAAGAAGGGACAACGAAAGTCCGGGGGCTGCCTCTCACAGGCCCCCTCCTCACTGCACGGGGCCTGCTCCTCGGTGTCCCCTCAGCCTCTCAACACAACTCCGGACCCTCCGGACACCGGCGTCTCCCTGAGCTGCCCGCCGGCCACTTCAGGGCTGCTCTCGGGCCCTGGTGCCCCTCGGGGCACTCCCACAGCCTCCCCTGAACCCACAGTGTCTGTCCAGACCAGACAGGAGTGGGACGTGCTCTGGGGACGCTGGTGTCTCCCCCCTCTCCCCTGTTTTGTTTCTGGGCACACACAAAAGGGCTGGGGTGGAGCCGGGAGTCTCACGGATGTGCCCCCTCCTCTACCCTGAAGTGCCCAACCACGTCCTGGGCCCACACGCTTCCCACGGGCAAAGGGGGCAGGAGGACAGTGGCCAGCACGGCCCTCCGAGACGCCTGACCACAGACAGCGGCGTCTGCGGCCTGACCCCCATCCCCGCCCAGAACTCAACACAAACTGGGCCTGCCTGAGCCCTTGTGCAACTTTAATGAGCAACAGATTAATTCTTAGATACAATTTACAAAAATTCAACAGAGGGAATTTTCTTACACTCGAATAACATTATTAATGACTGGTGCGATCTATGCTATTTTCCCGGCAGTGGGTCCCGAATTCCGCCAAGGGCCTCGGCGGTGCTCGTGCTTTCTACTGAAACGACAGTGGCGGAAAGCAAACAGATCCTGCCGCAGCCGGGCCGGGGCGCGCCAGGCCTTGGGTGCAGACTAGGTGTGCACACCCCACTCTCAGTTTCACACGGAGTCTGGGGGAGCCCCGAGGCACACCCGGAGAGCCAGCGGTCACTCTGGCTGCCTGCCCCACGCTCTGGACTCAGGGATCAGAGCCACAGAGCTGGCCTTGGCCCATTTGCACGGCCCCTTGCTCCAACCCTCCAAACTGTTCCCTCTTGGGCAAGTGTGACCAGACACTCGGCCTGGGGGCTCGACAGTCTGCAGTGGTGGCCAGGCTGGCCCCTTCCCGAGGGAGAGCCAAGGGGTCTGCAGAGGCCGTGCAGCCCCCACCGGGGTCACAGGTCAGTCAAGGAGGGAAGGAGCAGCCGGCCTGACACTGGCAGTCACTCCCCTCCGCCCCCACCCCGCCCCCTGACTCCCCCGTGGTCCTGGCAGGGGGTCTAAGTAAGAGCAAGCAGGGACCACGAACGCCCCACTGTCCCCGTGCATCCTCGAAGCTGCAGCAGACCTGCGGGGTGCAGATGTGGGCCCTCAGCCCCCAGGCCCCCTTTCAGAAAGGAGCCCCCGGGGAGGAGGCCATGGACAGTCCCTCTCCCAGAGGACAGGCCGATCACCTGATCACAGGTGGCACATCAAGGCACTAACAGAGCTTTGGCAACCCCCATGCAAGGCTCAGGCCGTCATGGTGCCCCCGGGATAATGAGCAGCCGGAATGCCTGTCGCACAGGCACCAGGTGGCTGCAGCGGGTGGGCGAGTGTGCGTGTATGCTGGGCACCCCCAAAGAGCACCCCGTATGCGGGGAGCCCATGTGTGCCCGTGTGCGCTGGGCCCTGGGCGCGTTCTCCCACTGGCTAGGGCACACAGTGTGGAGCCAATAGCATGAGCAGCCGCGGGCAACCCTGGGCTTCGGCACCAATGGGCGTTTCTCCCGTAGCACGTACCGGCCAGTAACTGCGGGCAAGGCAGCTGGGGGAAGACACCTTTTCCCCCACTTTAGAAAAGGAAGAAGGTTTCTGCGCTAATGACGCTACCCTGGATAAGAGATTTCACCCACGAGACTATCTAAGAACAACCAAGATAAAATCAACAACAGAAAGTGCGGTTAGACCTGGCCCAGCCCAGCGCCGACCGACATGACCAACGGTGCCCAGGGAACTCACTGGACGCCTTGGGGTGGAGGAAGCAGTGCCCGAAACTCCATTCGGAACCACCCCAAGGTGCCCACAAGCTTCTCTCTTATCAAGCAAAACCCGTACAACTAAGGGGGGGGTCTCTCCTGCTGCAGCCCCCACCCCGCCCCCTGCTCCCCGCATCTCTGATCCTGTCTCCTGGCCCCGGCTCTGAGAGCCCCACTTGCCCCAGGAAGTGCGGGGTGTGTGGCATCCCTGGCCCCCTTGGCAGCAGACAGTTAACCTGCCGGGGGCAGGAAAATGCTGGAGGCTGAACAGTGGGCGCATTAGGCAGGGGGCGGCCTCAGGGCCATGTGGGAAAGGCCGGAAAGGCACATGTAGTCGGTGGCGGTGAGCTTCGAACCCAGGTCTGTTGTCTGCTCCCGGCAGGCACATATGCATTTGAGCTGGAGGGATAGGACTGAGGGTAGGGCGCCTGCCCTGCTCATGTGGACCCAGGTTCGATTCCCTGACACTCCATTTGGTGCCCTGAGCCAGCAGAAGGGAGCCCTGAGCACGGAGCGCACCCAATTTCGTACCCAAAGACATACAAGCCACACATACCGGCCCTCCGAGGGCGGGAGGGCGGAGGGCTGGGGGAACTGGGGTGGGGGCGGGAGGGGGAGGCAGGTTCGTTGGCTGCTAATGGGCGAAGGAGAAGCACCAGCAGGGGAAGGAAGACAGGCGGCTGGGATCTTTCGGGAATGGCGCTGCTCACTTTCTGCCTGGAGACAAGTGGTTGGCAAAGTGATGAGGCGACAGTCTGTCTCGGGTTGGCAGCCATCGAGCTCCGGCGGGGAGCAGATGCGGCCTACAGGGAAAATCATTTCAAAGGGAACTGAATAGGCGGCCGAGAGCGAGAGGCGCACCTGAGGAGGCTGGGCCTTCTGCAGCGAGGACTTACGCCACCCTGGTTCCGTTTCACTTATTCTGTGAAAGCAAATCTATGACCCAATGTGTCTGCCTCCCAGACGGGCCGTGGCCCCGCTGGGAATTTTCCGGCGGTGCAAGCTGGGTGCTGCGCCCTGCTGAGCTGGGAGTGGCCCTCCTCTCCCTGAGTCAGACTCTTCTGGAAGCCCTCCAGCCCTCCAGCTAAACCTGCGATCCCCTAAGACGGTAGGCGAGCGGTGCTTCTAGGCGTCCTGCATCTGCTCCACCAGCCGGAACTAAAGCCGGGGAGGTCCAGACCCAGACTAAGGTGCAGGGCTGGCGTGTCGGGACACCGCGCAGTCTCAGGGCTCAGAGGTGGGCGGGGAGGCCCAGGTAAGCCTTCCCCACCCAGCGTTTAACAAGCCGCGCGACACTGTCTGGTCTTTCAAGGTTTGCCATCAAGCCTGGAACTCAGCAGCATGAAATGCCCTCAGCACCAATGTGCCCGAAGCCTCGGGCCAGGTCATTAAAGAACCCAGGTCTTTCCGCGTCATCTGCTGCCTAGTGACATCGTGAAGGCTTCACCGCCCGCTGCGCTCCCCCCGAGACGTGAAGCAGACGGCGCTCAGAGTGCCGAGGCCGAGGGGCCTCATCCGCCCTCCCCACCACTGCCCGCGCGGGTGAGCATTTGCCTGAGCAAATGCACTCAGAGTCCAGTGGGATACTCACTTTCTTTTCTTCTGTTTTTTTCTTTCTAAAAGAATTTGCTTGCAGGACAGAAACCAAAATGCTGGATAATTCTTCTATTTCTGTCTTTTAGATTCTCCAGGAATAGGAGGAAAGATTAACAAAGGTGCCTGGACTCTAAGCAGGGTCCCCAAGAAGGCACCCCAGGGTTGTGACAAAGCTCTGGGGCGGGGCTGAGCCCGGCCACGCCCCCACCCGGCCCAGTCTGTGTGGGTCTGAGGCCCCAGGGCCCCTCCCCGGGCCAGTCAGGGGCCAAGACAACAGGCAGGCGCTGCCCTGCGGCTGCTGCCATGGAAACAAGGTGCAACTGGCCCTGGGCCCCAAGTCAGACAGGCCACCTCTAGCACCTCGCAGGAGACGGCGCTGCCCCTCCTGCTCTGGGGGAGGTGGGCCTGTGGGTGGCAGGGGCGGAGGCCTTGGCTACACTGCTTCAGGACATTTCCCACCCCAGCCCGAGGGTCAGTCACCAGGCTGGGGAGCCTGAGACGCTCCTGCCGACATTCGTGCTCTCCTCCAGGCTCACCCCAAGGCCCAGGGACCGGCTGTACAGACCCGTGGACACTCGGGGACAGTAGTAGGAACCTTGATGTCCGGCCAGGCTGGGGGGGCTGCTGATGGGAGCAGCAGTGGGGCCAAACCCACTCACAGAATGTGCTGGAAAACAAAGATTTTGGACAAGAAACAGAGCAGCAGCCCCCAGAGGCTGTGGGTGGGGGAAAGGCTGGTGCAGAGAGGAAGGACACGGGGCTCACTGACACAGCCACCAACCCCGGAGCTCTCAGAAGGCCACGTGGGCCCGAGGGAGCTGGCCTCACTGAGCCACAGGACAGGGACACACAGGACAGGGTGCTCCTGAGCCCGGCTCAATTATCCACCCCTCTCTCTCCCTGCTGCTCCGGCTGGAGGGGGGAGGGTCTCCTTGTCGACACGGGGTCTGCGGGGTCCATGAGATTCCACGCGCGGGTGAGTGGCAGCTGCCTGGCCTCTGCTGTCAGACTGGGAGGGCCAGCAGCAGGTGCTCCGTGTCCAAAGCTCGGCTCACGCAGCGGCTGGGCACATGCACCCCCGCCCCAAGCAGCCTCCCGAACGCCTCCCCCTCCAGGCAGGCAGCCGCCCAGGGCCCACGGCCCACGCTCCCACCAGGGCACCCCAGGACACACTGGCACCCTCCCCACCACCCAGGGCGCAGACAGCTGGATAAGCCTCGTCTGGCCGGCACTGGGCGGGCAATCTGGCCCCGATGTGAGGAAGGGCCCTGGGCGGGCCACACGGGCACCTTCCCGCCACCCCCGGGGCCCTCCCCGCACAGCTCTCTCTGGGGGCCTTTCTACGCCTGTCCCCCACCCCCACGGCCCACATGGTGTGAGCAGATAGTTCTTCGGGGCCTGGGGCCCAGCGGCCTCTCCGTGGTCCGCCCTGCCCCAGCCCACCCGCCTTGGGTCTCCCCATGCACCCCTCCGAGGAGGCATTTGGGACACACCTCTAAAAGCAAGTCCCAGGGCCGAGGGGGGGTAGGAGGGGAGAGGCAGCACAGCGCCTCGCCCGCCAAGGCGGGCACAGGAGGTAGGGCGCCTGTGAGGGCAACAGTAAGCCTCCCTGGCCAGCAGGCGGCAAGGCCACAGCCTCCCTCCAGCCCCACCCACCGGGACAAATTCATCCTATTTGCCCAGGAAAGCTGACGCTGCTCCCTGAATCCCACCTTCCTACGCAGTCACTTCCTCCGAGACCCCGGGCCCCTCCTCACTGCCCCCTCCCCTCCTTCCCACCCTATCCCCAGCCTCTCCCCCTCCCCTTCCCTCACTGCCCACCCCACCCCCACTCCGCTCGCCTCAGCTGCTGCCCCTGACCTCGCTCTGCATCCAAGCCCACAGCGTATTTCCTGTGTGGCCAGGACCTGGGAAGGGGGCCCCTCCCGAGGGCCGTGACTTGGGGAGGGGCTGGCTGAGGGCCGATTCCCAGGGGCCAGCCTGCCCGGCCACAGCGCCCCAGCCCTGCACCAGGGTTTCGCCTCTGCTCCTAGAAACCCGGCAAACCCAGCTGTACTTTGGCCAGAAGTGACTAGAAACAAACCCAAAAGTTTATTTTGGAAAGGAGTTAACAATAAAAGTTGGACAGCATCTTTGGGGCGATAAACACCTCCTTTTCCCTTTCTTCAAGCTTCTGGCACCTTCCCCTGGTGGAAACATTTTCCGGGACACAACCGCAGGCCTTGCACAGACGCCCACCGAGCGTGCGCGGCCGGAGCAGGAGGCGGCGCCCGACGCACCCAAGGTGATTCTCGAACACCATTCCCGGAGCAGGAGAGGCGGGAGCCGCGCCGGAGAGGCACCTTTCAAGAGAACGAAACGAGTCTCTGACAGGGGCTGTCAGAGCAATACGAGCAGATTTCTTGGTCTCGGATCCAGAAATAGCAATATCATAAAAATAAGGCGCTGTAAGGATTAGCTATGCCTTTAAAATAAACACCAGGGAAACAGGAGTAACTTTCCCTCCCTCCCCACAATCTTTTCAAAGTAATGGTCCAAAGTTTTCCTGACTTTGGTCTAAAAGACACATAGGAGTATTTTACAATCTCTGGTGAAAGATCAGAAAGGGTTGGAGAGAGAATTACAGTGGGGCAAGACACCCATCTGAGAGCCTGCCAGGAGTGACCCCTGAGCAGCTGAGCCAGGAGGAAGCCCTGAGCACTGCTGGATGTGGCCCCCAAACCAAAAATATTAAAGAAAATAAATGAACATTTGAAAGGCTCAAAGGTAAGCTGCAAGGAGCACTGTAGCACTGTCATAGCACTGTCGTCCTGCTGTTCATCGATTTGCTCAAGTGGACACCAGGAACATCTCCATTGTGAGACTTGTTGTTACTGTTTTTGGCATATCGAATATGCCACGGGGAGCTTGCCGGGCTCTGCTGTGCGGGTGGGATACTCCAGATAGCTTGCTGGGCTCTCCGAGAGGGACAGAGGAATCGAACCCGGGTCGGCTGCGTGCAAGGCAAACGCCCTACCCGCTGTGCTATCACTCCGGTTATTAAGCTGCAAGTATGTAAACTAAACCTCAACATTTCTATTTTTGTTCAGACACCAGCATTGGCAACAAATGAAGATATTCATCCTCACTTTATAACTAAAATACTTGACTGCATTGAGGAATTTTTTTAAATACTGAAAACAGCAATGATTTCTGTATCACACCAAAAAAATAAACTAACAGAAATTGTATCAAAATTAATGTCTTACTATCAGGGTAATTCTACCAGTTTTAAATTTTTAAGGAAATAAAAACTATCACGAAAACCCATGACAATGATAATGTGGGAATATGGATTTAATATTATTTGCTGATGATCCGAAAAGAACAATTCCAACTGCTCTTTTAAAATCCAATTTTTTTCTAAAGGAAAATGTCCACAAAAGCATAAATACTAACAAAGGCTGTTTTTTTCTTTAAAGCCCCTCAGAACCCCTGAAATAATGGCTGCCAACTAAAACACCTACTATGGATTTAGTAATGGGTTACGCAAACATAAATTACAAGGCCAGACGTTTTAAAAGGAAAAAAAGGTGATTTATTGACGTGCTGGAGACACGGCAGGAGAGAAGCACCGTGTCAATGTTCCATATATTCCTCAACATTGCAGATGTGTTCATGCAAAAAGAATTTTTAAATAGGAATGACTCCCAGCTCTTCTGGTTCAAACGTATCAGTTCACTTACTTAAAAAGGGGTTACGATGGGACTCATTTCCCACACTCACAATCAAGAAAACTCATATAACCAAACATTTCATCATTCCAAGTACAAGTGGATTAGAACAGGGAGGGGGGAGGAATAGAAATATTTCTCTTATCTCAGAGTGGCAACAAGAGTTAAGCCCCCAGTTCTGGTTTTGATTGGCCCAACCAGCCCCCGTTGGTTTTCTTTTTCTTTAGTCTTTTTTTTTTTAGTCAATTTTACTTTTTTTCCACTACCACTGTTGGAAGTAGTAGGATTCCCCCCCCCCTTTCATTCTGGCAAAATAGTAATTGAATATATAAGAAATGCTTTTCACGAGTGGTTTGCCTATTACCAAAAACAAGTACAAATATCCCTGTCCTTAATTTCTAAAGGACAAGTAATTACCACCCCTCTTGGGAGAGGTCATGGGAATGACCCTGGGGACAGACCCCCCTGAACACATGCCAACAGAAAAGGAAGCTTCATTTTTTTCCCAGGGGGCCAATGGCTGGCAGCTTCAAAAGCCCATGGAAGTGCGGCAAAGCCAGCATCAAAAATGAGCCGGGCAAACACATCTGGTCGGGATGGCTCGCTCAGAACACACGGGCCGGCCTGGACTGTTCGAGGCTGATTCACGAGTGCTCGTACGCATGCACACTCTTGCGCGCACACACACAACACTCTCTCTCTCTCTCTCTCTCTCTCTCTGTCTCACACACACACAGAGGCTCTCTCTCTCTCTCTCTCTCTCTCTCTCTCTGTCTCTCTCTCTCACACACACACACACACACACACAGAGGCTCTCTCTCCCTCTCTCTCTCTAACACACACACTCTCATACACATTCTCTCATACATGCTCACACATACACACTCTCACACATTCACACACATACTCACATACACTCTCACACACTCACACTCCAACACACAAGACGGGCTCCTGGCACTTGGAGTATGTGAACACACCTGACCCCAGGGAACGAGGCTGAGACCAAGCCCCATATTTCAGACAAACCAAACAGACGATAGACAGTAATGGCTCTAAGCTACTGATGACCTGGGCCAAAAATGAAGAAGCACTTAATCTTATGAAGGAGACTGCGGAGGGGGAGGCCCGCGGCCGACCTTTTGCCTGATCTTAATCACAGCCACCTATGATAACAGTGGGGGTACGCTCCCGCCGGACTGCAAGGATTAGTACAGTCCTGAACCCTTAAGAAAGAACCAGCACCAGGGCTGAGTGTATCGTTCTCCTGGGTCCTCAGTCAGACACGATGAAATTCACCTAAGAGTAGATCTAAAACAATTCCATCAAAAACACTAAACCCTTCCTCAGGTCCCTCCAAATTAATGTACGAACTCAATGACACTCCAATGAAACTCAAAGGATTTTAAAGATGGACCTGAACAAATGATTGATTTGGGGCTGGGGGCCACAACCAGCGGTGCTCAGGGATCACTCCTGGAAGGCACTGGGCCCATAGGGGTGTCGGGACCGAACCCAGGCCAGCCCCACGCAAGGCCAGCATCCCACCCTGTGCTATCGCTGCAGCCTAGACGTGACTCTCATGATGCACAGTGCAAAGAAGTGGAGACACAGTGAGGACAGGGTCCCCAGCCATGCATCCACATGTGTAACAATCACGGTAATAACACGGAACCATCCCCCAGAGGCGTGCAAGGGCATGAGAATGACCTGCTGAGGGACGGCCAGGAAATCAGGTCTAGAGTGACAGGGACACACGGGTGCCTCCCCCACAAGACACAACACAGGCCCCCATGAAGCCAACACCCACACATACACGGCGACCGTCTCCATGGCATCGGCGCAGAGAGTTTCTGAAAGGAGCTACGGAAACGCCAGTGACCTGAAAGGCCGAGTCAGATTCACCTGCACGAAAACAAAATGCTCCTGAGGGACCGAGGGTCCCACGAGCACTGAGCACTGGGGTCAGAGGGGCTGCTGAGCAGTCAGGCCTTGGCAAAAGGACCCAGACTTGGAAGCTCCCAATTTCCTCCAATTTCCAGCACAGTCCTCAGGGAAAGGGACAGAGGGAGGAGCATTAGATGGGAGTGAACGGGGCGACAATCTGAGGGCCATAACACAGACTGCTGGGCAGGAGCAGGGGTGGTATCCCACCTGGCAGGGCAGGGGGGGGGGACACAGTCACACACCCCAGAGTCATCCCCCGGGATGAGGACAATGGCACGGATGAGAGCCCACCACGAAAACGCCCCTGGTCTCATCACAGCACGCGCGGCACACTCACGGTGGGCCGGAGGGGCAGTGGCAGGGCGGCCGGCAACACCACGTGGCGTGGCGGGACAGTGCTGAGGCAGCCTGAGGCCCGGCCACCTGTGCCGTGAGGTGGAAGCATCCACATGGCCCTGGGTCCAACCAGCTGCAGCACTACAGAAGTGAACACGCCAAAGGCATCGACCCGCCGGCAAAAGTGAGCGGAAAGGCTGAAGGTGCCCCTCCAGGGCGCAGCAGGGAAGAGACAGGTCACAGGTGGGACTTACACCCGGGTGGGGGGGTGCACAGAGACTGCCTGGCCCAGAGCCGGCCTCCTGCCTGGAAGCTTCGCCAGCCGCCCCTGGCCGCCCCACTACACCTTCACACCTCACTGGTCTCGGCCGAACATCCCGCAGGACTTCGCGCCGGCACACAGCCCTGGGGTCAGTGCCGTGGGCGCTGGGGCGGGCTCCCTCCCAGTCCGGAGCAGGCCCCGGCCAGTCTGCCGCGTGTCCGTGGAAAGGGAGTGGGACAAGGAGGCGCCTGGGGCTGCGGCTACTGTCACTCTAGCACGCCCATGGGGGTCTCTGTGGGGACCCAAAAGAACAAGAAAGTAACCCCTGGCTTCATCCACTGGCTGAAAAATTTAATTGGTAACATTTAAAAGTTCTCATTTAATTTTTAAACTTTCTCTAGTTAAAGACTTATCGTAGCTGGACAGCGGGTGATTCTGGAATGATCAAACTCCCAAGTTGATCATACCTGGGCTCTCCAACCTTGCCAGATTCTGAGGTGGCCCTTTTAAAACCAAGTCGCCACCGCCAAAATGAGCACTGGAGCGTCCCTTCTGCAGGGGCTCTCGGCGCCCGAGGGAGGCTCCCTGAACGGCAGGCCTGTGCTCGGCGCCACACCACGAAGTTCCTCTAAACAGGCCATTATTCCGTGGTGCTGGCAGAGTCACAGAGTTGTGCAACCTCCACCACCACCTAATTCCAGAACATTCCAGCACCCCACAGAAGCCCCGAAAGCATCGCCAGGCACCCCGCCCCCCTCTCCCCTGGCAACTGCTAATCTACTTTGTGTCTCCAAGGATTTGCCCACTCTGGGCACGTCATCAAAACGGCCCCACTGTGCCAAGAGGCCACAGGGCGCCTGTCCACTCCTCCTCGGACAGCCGCTCCACACAGGCTTCCGTGTGGACGTGTGTCCACGTGGCTAGGAAGACAGGCTGGTGGGGGCTGGGGGCACTGTGGTCAGCCCCATGAGGAAGTGACAAGGACACTGTCCTTGAGGCTTCTCCCAGCAGAGGGACACCAGGCATCAACTGGACATTCGCTGTCCAGACTCCTGACTAATCCCCTTCCCGAGTCGGTGAAGACAGGCTGCAGGAGGCCACGGCACTCCTACCTGTAGGCTCGGGGACAGTGACCCCAGGGCTACTTCAGCAGTGTACTTGGCTGGGGTGGGGGGCCTCTGTCTCGCCGGTGCTCAGCCTGCACCCACCCGTCACTCACCCGAGCCCGATGCTGGCTGCCCTCCCCGGGGGCCCAGGCTTGCGGAGACGCCAAGTGTGCCCTCCTTGCGGCCGCAGTGACACTCCCCCTGGCGCCCGCAGATCCCAAGCCCCTGGCTTCAGTGCGTGTACCTTCGAGTCTAATGCGGACAGAAGCAACAAGAAATGCCTCGTGTTGACCTGAGGCGCCTGGGGTCCCCAGAAGCCACCGCTGCCCCCCACACACACAGCACAGCCGGTCAGAGCTAGAACGTACGGACACTGCCCACGCTGAGAGGCGGCAGGCCTCCATGAGTGCCCTGACCCCAGCAGCCCTCGGGTGACCATCCTGCTGGCCAGTCAGCCAGCTCCCCCGGGACCCGGCCTGGCCACCCGGGGCCGCCCAGGGCCACACCACGCCCAGGCTCCACATGCAGCCAGGCCCCGCGGTCGGGGCTGCCTGAGCAGACCGTGTCCACTTGAGCGGCAACTTTATTTTCAGTGACTCTCTTTTTCCAGACTGAGTCACTCCCTGCAGTGCTATATAAAGGCTGAGGCAGTGACTCAACGCACGCGGGCCAGGCCACACCGACACAGCCCCTCCTCCCGCCTGTGGCCTGCCCCGTCCAGGAGCAGGCCCAGGGCACGTCCGCTGGAGGGGGGGCAGGGGACTGGCCGTGTCCTGCCTGGGGGTAGGGAGACAAAGGCCGGGCACTGGCCTAGCGCTCGCCCGCCCAGCCCCACGGCCAGGAGACACCCCCCCGCCCAGCCCATTCCACCCAGCGCTCTACGCTTCCTCCCAAGCTGTACCTCCAGGCACCCCTGTCCTGGACAGCTGTTTCCAAGAACGTAAAGGTCAGGAAGAGGCTCTCGCCCCAGCACAGCAGGAAACAAGGGCAGCGGGAGATGTCCAGGCCCGCACACAGAGAAGTTTCCCCAGGGGAACCAGGAGGCGGGCCGGGCAGCGGGGGCCACCGTCCCCTCGGGCAGAGCAAGATGATGGAGCAGCAGAGCCCAGCCCAACCCTGGGGGCAGAGGGGGCGGTGACACAGGAGCAGTCGGTGGGAAACCCAAGCCTCCAGTGTGTACAGGACAACCAGGGGTCACTAGGGCGGACGTGAGAACAAGACATGCACGAGGGAGGGGCGGGGAGCCAGCTAACCCCCACCACGCTGTGGCGCTGGTGTACCCAGCACTGGAGGATGCTGAGCACTGCTTAGGAGCCCTCCCCTGCCCAATAAATGACACGGGGCAAGGTTCAAAGGGACGCCCGGTTTGAAGCACGGGAAGATGTGGTCCTCTTTTCCTAGGAAGCATCGTCTGGGGCAGATGGGACAGAGGGACGAGTGTTCAGGGCAGATGGATGGGGTCAGGGGAACCCCATGGGGCTTGATGGGGAATCGCTGATCACAGGCCATGTTCTCCTCTCCTCTCCCCGAGAAAGCAGGTCTGCCCTTGCCAGAAAGCACTGTAGCACTGTCTTCCCGTTGCTCATTGATTTGCTCAAGCGGGCACCAGTAACGTCTCCATTGAGACTTGTTGTTACTGTTTTTGGCATATCGAATACGCCACGGGGAGCTTGCTAGGCTCTACCGTGAGGGTGAGATACTCTCGGTAGCTTGCCAGGCTCTCCGAGAGGGACAGAGGAATCGAACCCAGGTCGGCTGTGTGCAAGGCAAACGCCCTACCTGCTGTGCTACAGCTCAGTGCCGGAGAGAACCAAAGCAAATAAATAGCCCGCACCCCCTGGCCGGGAGTCTGGCGCGGTCTGCACACTCGGCCTGTGTCTGTAAGCCAGTTCGGAATCGAACCAGAGTGGCGGGGGGTCAGGTTCCGGCTCAGCCAGAAGCAGCTGGAGATCCTTAGGACAAACTGATCTGAAAAGCCAACAAGAAGCCTCGCCAGGTGGGAGAGCAGGGGGAGCGCCTCTCAGTGAAACACACCAGCTGCATCTAGTGTGTCCTAGAGAGCATGTTCCAAATTAAAGACAAGTTCTGGGTTCTAGAGGCCAGGTCTGGGGGAATGCAACATGTGTTAGGTGTGTATATATGTGTATGGGGGGGGGCGGGATATACTGTGTATCTGCTGTAATACAGCTCTTACAAACCATACAAAGACAAAGCAATTCTGTGCATCAGAGCCTGTCATTAGACTTTTAATGGATAAGAATCTGGACTTCTGGAGGGTAGTTAATTTACCCCGGCACCAGCCACAACATCGCCAGAGGTAATGAACACGGCAAACAATGCCACCAACAGTCGCACTGTCTTTGGTACCCAACCACGGACAGTGAAGCACAGCAAGGAATGGGTGTTGTTATAAAACGCAATTAAAAATGCTTTTCTATGAAGATGGTAATTAAATGAAAACAATGGATGAAATTTTATTCCCAAGTAATCACAATCTCCTTCAAATTAGCTGTGACTGAGGTTAAAAGTGACAAGGCCTGGCCATCAGCCTTGTCCTGGGGGCAGAGCCACCTGTCAGGGGGCTGGTCTCTGGGCCCACCCCTCACGGCCCACCCCCGGCCTCTCCATGCTGCCCGATCCTGCCAGCCTGTCTCTGTGATACCAAGAGTCACTGCCCAGGACGCGGCAGTGTCCTGCCCGGGTCCATCTGGAGTGAGGCCTGATCCTGCAGGGGTCGGGGCCCCGGGGTCCTGGTCTGCGTCTATACCACAGGGCCCGCTCTGACGGGGTCAGGGTCTGAGGGTCCTGGTCTCCACCTATACAGATGTCTTTCCCACCCACCTGCTGAGTGTCCTTTGACAACCCCTCTCCCCAAGAACACAGTTCTAAGCAATCTTCCTCTTATACACACGCCATTTCTAGAATGTTCCAGCCACAGAAGGCGTTCTCCTTCCTTCTGGTTAAATATTTCCCTGGGCAGGAGAGTGAGACCAGCGTGAAGCGGCGGGCAGGCAGCGGCGGGAGCAGGGCCGGGCGTGGCCCAGTGCTGTGACGGGGTCAGCTGGGGAAACAAAGGCAGGCTCAGAGCAGGGGCACACAGAGGGCAGCACCCCCAGGCCGGTGTGGGGCTCTGAGACCGGGGCATTCAGGACAGCACGGCCTGAGGACTGGCTGCTGGAGGCAGGGTCTCACGGGCGCGCTAGAGACACGTGATGACTGCCACCGTCCAGCGCCTGACGTCCTGGTGGCGACCCTGGGACTGTGGCCACACCTGTGGCCATCACTGACCCGAGCCCACTCTCGGCCCAAGAGGCCGGGGGTCCAGACTGTGCTAAACGCCGCGACACTGACTCCGTCCCCAGGAACGACGGGCACCAGCCGAGGACTCCCTCACCCCATCCACGGCCCCACAGACAGGCCCGGGACCAGCCGTGGGCTGAGGGGGAGGAAGCTTCTGGAAAGAATTCCCCGTCTGCTCAGCTGGCCACCGACCTGCCTTTCCCTTGACTGTCACGCACACTCTGTGAGGGCAGGGAGGAGAGCCAAGAAGCCGGACCAGGAGGAAGCGGCCTGGCTGCCCAGTACCGGCCTCCCTCGCACAGCCATGAGGAGGGGGCGTGAGGGGACCCAGCTCAAGCACCCACGCGCCGAGGGGCAGAACCAGGGGCCTGCCTGCTCGGCGGCGGCAGTAGCCTACCCGGCCCTGTGTGCCCTGGGGCTCCGTCAGGGGCTGCGGGCCACACCGCCCTCTCTCTGCCCGGGCAGTCGGGCGCAGCCCGCTTACCTCTGGAGTGTTCTTCTTGAACTCCCGGCTCTGCTCGATGAGCCGCTTCCGAGACTGCTCGCTTTCATCCTGCCGGTTTGCCAATACTGTTGCGGTGGCATCGAGTTCCCTCTGCATGGAGACACGGAGAGGAAAGACGAGATTGTAATTGCCCGGGGGCAGGTGGCTGAGGACGGGGCGGGGGCCATGCGCACCCCACGCTGAGCTCCCAGGCTCACACCCACCTCCCCGAGACCACCCCGGGCTCACACCTATCTCCCCACTTCCCCATGACCACCCGGTGCCGCGCAGTCGGCCCAGCCTGGGGCCCCGAGCCCCACGCGGCTGCCGGAGCCTTCTGGCGGGGCTGTTTGCTCTCCTCCCTTGGGGGGGGGGGCCCGGAGGCCTCTCCAGGAAGGAATGACTTGTTTACATTCAACAAATATTTATTGTGGGCTTTGGAGAGGATAAGCAACGCCTGCCTCACCTCGGCCCATCAGGACCATAAACATTAACCAGCCACTCTCGCTTCCAGAGGGCGCTTTAACAGGCAATTCCAAGAATCACAGGCTCAGGATCTTGTAAACTTTGGAACCTGGGAGCAGCTTTCTGCTCCACCGGTTTCCCTTTCCGGACACTCTGAGGCCCCTGGGCTGACCGCGCAGTGCATCCACGCAGCCAGCCCAGCCCCGTTTCAAATAAGCCTGCGGCTGCGGGCGCGAGGAGCCTCCAGGCCGGCCCCGAGGACGCACACTGGGGCCTGCCGCTGATGGCTTCTTGGGGGCACTGACCACAGCAGAGGGGACGCAAAACCTCGGCAACAAGGGCCTCGCCACAATTGGAGCCCCCGCGCAGACCCCAGGGAGCCCACCCGCTCTCCTGTATCAGTGTGTGGGGGGTGTCTCTGAGCCACACTGGGGGCTCTGCGGGGTGTCCCTGTCAGGCGAGGTGGCAGCGTGCTGGAACCGGCAGCCGGGCACTGTCAGCCTGGACGCCGAGACCGTTTCAAACGGGAAAGAGGGAACGGTGGGATGGAGGTGGCACAGCCCCGCCCGCTCCCCCTCTTGTATTCCTGGCACGGCAGTGAATCTCGGGCAGAGCAGTCCAGGAGAACGTGGGCTGGCATTCCAGAGCAGATGCCAAAGCGCTGCCATGAAGAGGGAAACACGGCTCGATCCGACAGACCACATTTGAAACGCGGCCCAGTCGGTGCCGGCGAGGGAAAAAGAGCAGCCGCAACGCATGTGGCGCCGTGGGGCGAGAGGAGGCAAGCAGATAAGCAGAAGGCTCTGCAAACTATAAACAGTCTGCGAGGGAGGAGGGCTGCGCGTCTATATTTAAGCAGCAGGAGCAGAAGTTATAAAAGGAGACTTTGAGAAGGGGGAAAAATCCAATAGTGAAAGATGACACAGAAAAGCGAGGCCGGCGTTCCGTTCCCATCACGTGGGGCAGGTGCGACTTCAGGGGGCCTGGGGTGGGGAGGAGCCGCCCAGCCAGCAGCCTCTGCTGACCTTTGCCCAAGAGCCCAGATGGACACCCCCACCTCCCCAGCCCGTGGGAAGCTTGAGGGCAGTGAGAGAATGTGGGGGGTCGCCCTCTGCCCACTCGGCTCCCTTCATGCCCCTCGTGCCCTGACGCCTCTGAGCTGAGTGCCCGGAAGTGGGTGGTCAGGCTCAAGGCCCACAACCTCTGAGCAAGTCCCTGGAACAAAACGACCACCGGGACCTGACAGGGAGAAGGCGACTCCACAGAAACGAACTCAACAGCAACGGGCACAGGCTGGACACCAGGACACAGCGACGAGGGGACTTGGGGCGGGGGGGGGGTGGTCGGGAACTCCCCACATCTGAGCCCCCCTGTGGGAAAGGCAGTGATGGGACCCACGGGCCCACCCAGTCACGCTGCGGGCCCTGGAGGGCAGCGTGTGCAGGCACGGGCCAGAGCCCGCATGGTCTCTCCAGACACACAGACCGGACAGCTGTGTCCAGGGCGGGGGACAGGACACCCCAGACGACATGCTCCAGGTCCCGCTAATGCAGGGGAGGCGCGTGTCAGGGCCGGACACACGCTCTGCGAGGCGCTCGAGAGCACAGTGGTCTGGAGCCCGCCTCCCGGCCTGGGGCAATGGCCTGGCACAGGACACTTGACCTCATCACTCGTCCTGGGGACTCCCAAAGCAAGTGAGCGAGGTGTCAGCCAGAACAGCCGTTTCCTGCACACGGCGCTGCCGGGCCAGCCGGGGTGTGGGCACACAGGGGACAGTTGGGGTCGTTCTCCCCGGGACCTGGAGGGGAGAAGACAGGGGCACTCCACAAGGCAGAAGAGTCGGGGGCTTGGGGGAAGGGGCTTCGGGGGGCAGGTGCCTGCGTCAGAGAGGGGTTTCCCTTTCACAGAAAACATGGGTTGGTCCAGGTCAGCAGGGGGCCAAGGACAGTGACCTCTGGCCTGGGAACGCAGGGTCTGTGCATGAAGGTCACCTGTTCTGTCAGTCATAGCTACTGCCGCTGCAGGGGAGTGGGGGGACGGTGGGGGAGCAGGGGGGATGGTGGGGGAGTAAGAGGGCCTTGGGGGAGCAGGGGGGCTGCAGGGGACCATGGGGTACAAATGGGGACCACAGGGGTCCACGGGGTACGGCGGGGCGCTGCACCCTCCCTCCGGCTTGTCACCAGGAGGGATGCTTTTTCTCCACTCCGACAGCCTCACGGACAAAGATTCCTACCAAGTTTTTCTCTGTTGAACACCAGTCTTCTAGCCAAGTACTAAAGATTTATAAACACACACAAATATAAAGTAAAAAGCAGCCACATAGCTGCCTATGTGAAAGAAACTTGGTGGGGGGAATTCTCCAAATACACCCAGTCCCCTGGCAGCGTCCGTGGCCCGTGGGAGAGCTGGGCTCTCTGGGGACTGGCTGGCGGGTGTCAGGAACCGCTGGGCGACACCCCCCCCCCCCGCCCCCGGCATCAGCGCTGCTAACAGAGTCCGGGGTCGGCGCCTGGGATTCCGGACTGGCTCTGAGAGCAGGCGCAGAGGGCCCGGTGCCCTCCCTGGAGGCCGGCACCATTTCCAGCAGAAGCATCACTTGGACAGAAACCAAGCCACTCTGGCCAGGAAGCGGCGACAGGCTGAAGCGCAGCTCCTGTCTCTATCCGACTCCCCAGATCCCCACAGACCCCAAATTCCAGGCCGCCAGCAGCCCCCCGCCGAGTCCAGGCCCCACCCACGCGCTTGGCTGTGTGGTCTGCGGCCCAGACTCCACTCATCGGCTCTGGGCCAGCCCAAGGCTCTGGCAAGGCCTCTATCAGCCAGAGCCACACTGGGCACCACAGGTGCCACCAGCACGGCAGCCAGGCCGGGAGGCCCAGGGTCACAGAGACTGACCCCAGACATTAGGCCAGACAGGGAAGACTTTCTGCAAGCGCCCCCCACTGGGCCGGGCCAGCACTGTCTACAGCCAGACTGGCCCATGGCTGCAGCACAGCCCCACCAGGGCCCAGGCGGGCTCAGAGAAACCAGGCGTGTGGAGCACAGGCCTGGGGAGGGAGCTGAGGCCAGCTGGCTGTCACTGGCACAACGGCAGGGGTGCGGAGAGCAGAGGGCGGGCTCCTTCACTCCCCAGACACAGCCTGCAGTGACCAAGACATGGCGCCCGGTGCCAGGGGTGCCCTGGACACGAGGCCACTCTGCACAGTGCACCAGAGCCAAGTGGGTCCGTCCTGGGGGAGCAGGGAGGGGGCCAGGGGAGGGCAGGCGTGGGGTGGGGCGCACACTTCTCCTCGGTGCCTTCTGAGCGTGCCAGGGCAGCGGCTGCACCCCAAAAGCAAACATTTCTCTTCCCGCCTCTCCATTCCTCTGACAAGGACCCACGGGTGCCTCACCCCAGGGAGGTTCCCTAGCCGGGGGCCCCCCGGGAGGGACGGACGATCCTGCTTGTGGTGCGTGCACCGGAGGAAACCACCGAATTCCACACGTAAAGAACATTCCCACACGCCTGTGGGGCTGGAGCAGAGGACCGAGCCCGGGCCCCTGTCACCTCCACAGCTGTCAAACGAGACGCTGAATCTGCCACAGCAACCTGCTAAGCAGGTGACCCCGGGGCCCAGCGGCCAGGAGGAGGCAGGTCACCCTGCCTGCCCCTGGCCGAGTCCACGAGCCCCCGGGGCAGTGGCTAGGAGAGCAGAGGCGGGTGCTGGGGCGAGACACGCAGGTCATGGGCGGGCGCGTGCAGCTTCCCGCCCATGGAGGCGCCTGGTCCCCATGTGCATGTCACCACGGTGGTGGGGACACAGCCCTGGCTGAGACCCGGTCCGGCGTAGCACCCTGTCCAAAGGCCTCTGGAGGTGGGCCAGAGCGGTAGTGCAGTGGATAAGGTGCTGGCCTTGCACATGGCCAACCTGGGGTTGGTCCCCGGCATCCCACAGGGCCCCTCCCAGCCCTGCCAGGAGTGATCCCTGAGGGGAGAGCCAGGAGTAGCCCCAAGCACCACCTGGTGTCCCAAAAACAACAGCAACGACAAAGCCTTCAGTGGTGTCCCAGAGGGTGCAATGACCCCCCCATGCCCACCCATCACCCAGCATCGGGACACCAACTTCCGAGTGTGCCCAGAGTCAGGGTCCCCTCCTCACCCCTCAGGCCCTGCACTGTTCTCTCTCTTCCCGACTCCCCAAGCCCCACATGCTGCCAGCCCGCCCAAAAAGGCCGAGTGAGTGCCTCACCCGCAGCCAGTCCCTACGGAGGGATGCTGGCTGCACGTGCGGCCACGCCGGGCACTGCTTACCAGGGGACCCGTAACTGGGAGCAGGAAGAAAGCGCTACACACATCTGCGTCGCGTTGTGAAATGAGAGAACAAGTGTGGAAAGAGAAAGAAAGGCAAATCTGTGACAGGCTCCCACAGCACTCGGGGGGCGGGGGGGGGGGGTGCACACGGCAGGGGTCTACGACTCCAGGAACCAGGAACGGACACTCCAGGGCAGGCAGGGCACTGGCGGGGGGCAGGTAGGCGGGGTCCATCAGCACTGGCTAGGCTGGGGACAAGCGAGCACTCTGGGTCATTTCTTCCCTCCACGCCACCATCCAACCCCGGGACCAAGCCAGAGTCCCGCACAGTTCCCGTTTCCTGCTCTCCAAAGCCAGGGGCAAACGCGGCCATCTAGAAAGCCCTGTCCCCGGGGCTGCTGGGCCACCCCCGCCTGGCCAGTTCACTCAGCTCAGGCACCTGCTGAAAGCCTGGCGCCCCGGAAAGTGGGTGCTCTTGCCCTGGATCCGGGCCAGAAGTGGGTGCCGCACTGCGGGCAGTACTGATGAGTCAGATCTGCGTTTGGCCTCCCACTGGCCAACCAAAAATTCGGCCACCGCAGGCCCTAAACACCCCGCACAGCCGCCTAAAGGTCCCATCCAGTCCTCCTGCCCTTGCCCTGGGGCTGACCAGTACGTGGGATTTTTCTTTTCATTGGAGGGCGGGGTGGGGACTTGATGTTAATTCCTAGTATCGGAAATTCGACCGAACATACTCGGGACCTGCCCCGCTTAGGGCCACCTCAGAGGGTGACGCTGGGACGGACAGGAGGTGCTGGGGAGAAGGGTCGGGGTCCCGGGGCTCCCCGAGATTGGGGTCTGTTTGGAAGCTGAGATGGAACTGAAAACAAACAACACAGGCCTTTGTGACTCATTTAGCTCCGAGTACAAAGTTTTCAGACAAGCCCTTTTGTGAATTCCTCGGAATTGAGAGATTTCAATAGACTCGAGATTTTGCTTCTTGTTGTTTTTCACCCGTTGGAAACCCACCATGCAAAGACAGTGCCAGCTGCACCCCAGAAGCGCCGTGCTACATATAATACTTGCCAGACTCTCGTTTGAACAGCAAGACGTGAGAGACGGCGTCTGGGGCGCATAATGAAACACAGGCGGATCAGACGCCCCGAGCAAATGCACTCAGAGTGGGGTGTGTGCCCGGGCCGGCCCGGGATCAGGCGGGGCGGCAGGTCCCAGCTCCGCTGCACCGGGCGGCTACTTGGCTGTGTGGTTCCCGGTGAGGCCGCGGGCTTGGGCAGCTCCTCCCGAGGATTCCTGCCTCACTGCACAACAACCGCCTGGAGGAGGGCTTCACGCCCCTTTCTCCCGGAGCCCCCAGGGCCCCTGGACGTCCCAAGAGGCATTCTCCCAGCCATGTGACCTGCTTATGCATTTGCGGGAGTGCTCTGGCTCCCCCACCTCATTCCTGAGCTGCAGAGGGGCCCTGGCTGGGTGGGCCCCTTCTCTCCCACTCCGTGTTCCCCGAGGAAACCGCCTGCACCTTCCCTGGCTGGACCTGCACTGCAAGGCAGGAGGGGCTGACCCCTGACCTCTGACTGGGGGCGCCGGGGAGAGACAGGGCAGGCCCCAGAGTGACCCCAGGGACAGGATACCCCACTGCTGGCCTTTCCCCTTCTCTCTACATCTACATCCACTAGGACACAATTTTTAAAACCAAGTGGGGACTTGTTTTGGGGTCACCAGGCAGCATGCTCAGGGGTCACTCCTGGCCGCACCCTGAAGGCCACGCAGGGCTGGACACTGACCAGGAGCCCTCCTGTGTGCGGAGCACGTGCTCAGCCCCTTAGGGCATCTCTCCGCCTTGGTTCTAAGATCTCAACCCACACCTGAAGGCTGACCTGGGCGTTTGGGCTGAAACACACATTGCCCTGCCCGGCTGCGAAGAACGGCCTTGCAGCTCTGGCCTCAGGATGGGAAACGATGTTGGGGGACAACCAGGGCTCCACCCACCCAAGCTGTAAGGACCGACCTGTAGCCCCCAGCCCACACACAGGGGTTCGGGAAGTTGCACAGGACCCAACCAACCACCAACACGAGAAATTCCACTCAGGGCCAGGGAGAGCAGGCGGGGGAGCCCAGCACGCGGAGGCGGGGCGCTGCTCTGTCGCGCTGACACCTACCAGCCACCCTGCGGGGAGGGGCACGGCCGGCCCGGCTCTCAGAAAGCCTTTTTTTTAAAAATTCCATTTCTTGGTCACAGTGGCGGCTCGCTCCATCCGGAGTGGCAGACGCTGATGGCCAGTGCGGTGCACATTTGACAGAGCAGGAAGGGGCCCCCTCTCTGCCCCAGTCAGCCAGGACGGGACTGGGCCGGCTCAGACCCTGGCCTGGGCAAGTCGTCCTGCACAAGGGGCGCTCCTGGCTGCGACCCTGCTGCCACCTCCTCCTGGCCCTGACTCGGGGGCTAAGACATGGCCTCCACAGACCGCACAGACGGGGGGCAGGCATCTCAATCTCAAAATTAATCATGCCACTGCCAAAATAACTCTGATCTCATCTACACTGGCAAACATTCCCGCCCCCCCCCCAAAGTATTTGTTTCAGAAATAAGCCTTTAATTTGACTATTTTAGGTGCCAAGCGTGCTGTCTGTTGAAAATATTTATTTCTATTGTTTGGCAGGAATCAATTTGCTAGGGCACCAGCCTCGCTGGCAAAGTTTTCCTTCCGCTTCTCTGGGAAAACGCTTGGCGGCAAAACCGCTACATCCCCGGAGCCTGCTCGGGGACGGCCCCCGCCACACACGGCTGCTGGCACAGGCGGGCTGGGAAGCAGCCTGGCCGCCCCGAGCACACGCCTGGACGCCTGCTCTGCACACAGCCCACCTGGGTTCATCCCTGGCATCCATGTGGCCCCAGGGCTCCGCCAGGGTGATCCCTGCACACAGAGCCAAGAGTCAGCCCCGAGTACCGCCAGGACCGGCCTAAAAACACAAAGAACCAAGAGTCAACTGGACTTCAGTGCCCACATCGATGCTGACCCGACCCCAGAGTGGGCAGCACCTCTGTTCGGGGGCACCGGGGACAGCCGTGGAGCAGGAGGGCACCCCGGAATGTGGACCCCTCCTGGCTGTGGGGGCTGGGTTTGCTCATCGGTAACATCTACCACCTGCACAGGTTTGCAGGCCGGGAAGGGAAATACGTGACCGAAGAAACAAGAGTCTTCCCAGAGGGGAAAGTCGCGGGGAAATGGAAGTTGTCTCTGCAAGGAGAAAGTTCTCTCCAACTTCCGCCCCCTCCCTCTCACACGGGGAGCGAGAGGGGGCGAGGGGCGGTCAGGGAACGAGAGCCCTCCCAGGCACAGGTGAAGTGCTAATAACTCCATTTGGAAACTGTCAGGTTCGGATTTTTTAAGTCACAGCTGTGCTCGCACTCCACATCGAGCTGTAGCGGCCTTCTCTTCGCACATTTTAATTAGCACATAAAAACTCCAAAAAGCTCTCCACATGTTTTTTGTCTGAATTTCTAAGTGAAAGTTCAAAGCTGCCCTGAGGTTCCCAGGGAAAAGCAAACCAGTAACCGGCACCTCTCAAGCAGGTGGTGCGGGCGCCTCAGAACGACCCAGGTCACGCCCACGGCCTCGGCCCCTGCGCCAGCTGGGCTGTGAGTCCCTGTTCACTTGGGGCTCGAGGTGCCCACCCCGGCCACTAGCTGAGCACCCCGCTCGCCAGGAGGCCCCACAGAGAGATCCCCACAGCCACCCAGAATCCGGCACACCCTGGGCACCCAGATGGCGCTGGGGACGTCCCTGCATTCCAGCCCTCGAGGGAGCCAGACCCACACAGTAGCAGAGAGTCAGCAGGAGGAGACGGGGCTGGCAAACACAGCAACCAAGGGCGATGCCACACGGGCACCCCTATGACAGTGCCCCCCACCCTCTTCGGCCAGTTTCCATTCCATGGTCCCCCGGGCTCCTAGAGTGTGGGGGAGAGGGGAGGGTGGGAGGAGGCGTTCTTGAGGCCGAACATTAACAACATGGACAGCACGCCCCAGCCCTGCTCTAAGCTATCCCCAGTGCGGGTGCTGGGGCCACACCCAGCAGTGCACAGGGGGCTGTACTGGGTGCCAGGGATTAAACCCAGGCCGCAGCCTAGGAAGCAGCTCTGGCCAGAGGTCGGGGCACCCACCTGGGCTCTCTCTGCCGACATCATCTGCCCCAGGCCTGAAGCCGCGGCAACGGTGTGGAACAGAGGAGCCGCCTTCTAGAACACTGAAGAGAGAACCACGCCAAGAAGATCCGAGGGAGACTGCCACGGACCCGGCCGGGTCATCAAGCTCCGCCATCACCAGCGTGTTCATGCCCCGACCCCACTCGCCAGCTGTGGGAAGCACGCCATGCGCTCGCTTCAGCGACTCCGGCGGAAGCTCCCCAAGGCCAGCCAGGGTGTCCCCAGCCTTGCCCCCTCCCTGCATCCCACTCAGGAAACGGGCACATGTCCGGAGAGAAATGGTTCTGCACACGTGGCAGCTGGGGGACACCGGGACCAGGGTCTGCGCCCAAGGACGCTCTGCAGAGGCTCCCAGTGCCCAGAGCCGCCGGGCGCGGAGGACACTCTGTGTCCTCAGGGAAGACGGTCCCCAGGAAAAGCAAGACGTGGCGGGAGGGTGGGCTGTGGGTCTGACTCGCCCTGCACAATCCTGTCGCTGGCTAAGGGAGCAGACCCAGCCTCGGGTCCATGAAAGCATGAGCGGGACCCCTGCCCCTAAAGGACCCCAGTGATGATGACCTGCTGGACAGATCCCACGGGGGACCGACCGGGTGAATCCCGGGGGCCACGATTTCAGCCGTAGGATTTGCCCCTTCCATGACAAGGTCCCCTGGGGCGTGGCACGGCCTGCAGAGACACTTCCCCGGGCTCCATTAGCGGGGACGCATGGTGTGGTCAGGAAAACAGGTGTGTGTGTGGGGGGGGGGTTCCAATGGGAAGGGAAGGTTCGGACCTGACTGGGCAGCGGTCAGCTCTCTAGGCTGCGCTCCCTTAGACAGCCGGCCTGGCAGTCACCCCGGGTGGGGAGAAGGGCTTGGAGGCGGCGGCCAGCACGCAGCCTGCAGGAGAGCGGCAGCAGGAACGGCCCCACGGAACCCTGAGCCGGGAGCAGACTGGGAAACGGGCGCAGCTCTGCCCGCACGGGGTACCCAGGCCCGCCAGCGGGGCCCGTCAGGCCTGACTGAGGGAATAAACATGGGAGCGAGTGGCAGCCGGAACATGGAATTTCCTTGTTTTTATTAGTTTAAGGCTCTTAAAGAGCAACTCTGACACTGGGGAAAACTTTTCAAATATGTACTACTTGCAGCTTAGATCCAGTTACCTCTCACATGTTTCCAATCAGCCCGCTTGCCAGCGCCGCTAGTTATCACGGGGTGGCGGGGACGGGCTTCCCTCCCGTCGGCTCGGCCGCCCTCCCCGCCCCGGCCGCCGGGGCCCTACTCGGCCAGCTGCTCGGGGGCCGGGGCGGGAGGGGGCCGGGGGCGCACGGAGCTTTCACAGCTTCAATCCTGCAGTGACAGCTGGTGAAGGGCTTTCATTCCCCTCGACAGAGACCACCACGAACAGGCCGGGCCACTGAGGCGAGCGTAGGACGAGTCCCCCGAAGCACACACCCCGCCGAGCCATCCGGGTCCCCATTGGGGATGACTAGGGCCGAACCTCCGCACACTCAGGGCTCTGGCGGGCCGCTGTGCGACCCTGTGTGTCACTCACTCTGAAGCGGGTCTCTGACCCAGTGTGACCATCAGCTAACCCAAGAAAACCCAACTGGTCCCACAAATTATTATTTTTTTTTGAGGGGACACATCTGGCAGTGCTCAGGGCTTCCCCTGGCTCTGCACTCAGGGATCATCCTGGCAGTGCCAGGGGGACCATACGGGGTGTCAGGGATCGAGCCAGACCAGCCCTGCATAAGGCAAGGGCGACAACCCTACACTCTCTCCAGCCCCTGACCCCCCAGACCGTGAGTGGAGATTCCGATGCACTCTCGCTGTGAACCACACACAGCCCAAGGGGCCACACGGTCCCGGCATCAGACCTGGCTGTCCGGCGAGCAAAGCTGGAGTATGCTGGGGACAGAGCACGTGGAGGGGCCTCAGAGCCTCCTGACAACCAAGGAAGCCCACCTGGCTGTCCCAGGCGTGGGGCAGACGTGAACTCTGGGTGCTGCTGAAAGAGGGTATCCTTCCTGGCCAGCGGTGCTGTGCAGGTGACCACGCGTCCCTCTGGTCTCCTGATGGCCTGTGCAGGGGCTAGTAGCCCTGCAGGGCTGTCGGGCACCCTCTCCCCCGTCCCCTCACAAACCAAGCGCTTGGAACGGCAGGGACAGGCTCCAGATTTCCAGCATAAACATTTATTTTTAATTGAGCTTTTTTTCCCCCCCATTTGAAACCTGTTAATTCCATGACTGAGAATTCATCAAGCTTCAGACTGGAATTAATTTTAGCAACTGCCTTATACAAAAATATTAGTGGCTGTGGTTGTGTGACCGGCCTCCCTTCACACACTGTCATTGAGAAGTCTGCGCCTCCGCCTGCTCCCCACGAGGAGCGGCTGGGGGGGGCGGGGGGGCTCCCCAGCACCTGCCCACGGCCCCTGCGTGGGGAGAGGCCCCGTGCCAGGGTCTCTGCGCCCTCCCCAGCATTCACGACTGCAAACTGGGAGTCGGGGCTGCCAAACACCGGTCAGCTCTGCGCTTAGCTTTCTCTCGATGGCCCCGAGGTCATCGTCACGGCCCCTTCCACTGTCCCCATTCTCACCAAAATCGAGACCACCATGGCCACTGCTCTACTGAGCCTTAAAAGTTGGCCTCTGTGAGAGCCCAGACTTCAAGTCGCGCGTCACAGCAGGAGGCCACCGGAGGCACCCACACCCCAGGGGTCTACGTGTCAGCTCCTACCCCAGACTCTCCAAGGACGCGAGGTTCTGCCTGCCTCACCCGTCCCGTGATGGGTCAGCCCCCAGCAAGCCCCGACACCTCCTGCATGGGCTTAGGCGCCCTGTCCAGGGGAGCGTGTCCCATCCTGGCGTCGTCAACCCCATGCCTCTAAAACCATGACTCCTGGCCACTCGGGTCATCTTCGAGTGGCCAGCACCTGGGTGGGCTCAGTCCTCAAGGGCCCCCGATCCCCGCAGGCCCATCTCCAGACTAAGACCCCACCACACCGTTCCTGGAACGCCCAGCACCACGGGGCCTGGAGGCCGTCCTGGGCTCCTTCTGGTCCCAGCAGCCCGGCCCAGCCCTCGGGGTGGCCAGGCCAGGGCGGGACAGGCTTCAGAAGCCCGGCTCCAGTCCAACTATCCCACCAGGCAGGGTCTCCGTGTCCCGGGGGTCCTTCAGGAGACACCCGCCAACCATACCAAAGGGTTCCAAGCAGCCACGGCTGACGGCGGAGCCGAGACTGCAGCGCTCGTCCCCAGCGCTCGTGAGCCCCAGCAGCACCGCGGCTCAGCGGCCGGAGGCCATTCGCGCCGTGGCTCACGGCTTCCCGCGCAGAGGCAGCGCTCCTGGGCCTGGGGGTGCCCGCCGGAACCCACACCCCCACACGAGCATCGCCTGCCCACCCCCAACAGCTCTGAGGTGGCCAGTAAGGGGCTAGGAGCAGAGTCTTGCCAACTTATTTACAGCATCGCCAGAGCCGCGCGGAGCCTAACTGGAATATATATTTCACACAGTACCAAAACTTTTAAATATCCACAAGAAGATTTCATTTTTATAGGCAATAAACATTAAATCTAAAGGACTGGAACATAAAAAGTGTTTTAATACCATATAAATCACCTTTCCCTAGACAGACTAAATCTCCGAAGGTTTTAAGGACTGCAATATAAATTTTTATGGCAAATTATCTACATAGAAATTATCTGCATGAGATGCACTTTCACTTCTCATTTGCATAGTGCTGACAATCTTCTCCATCACAAGAGCTGATCCGCTGTAGGGATCCACCAGAAGAGTCACGCAGCCCAGGGCAGGTGTCCCTAACATCCCCCTGCCTCCCTCCTCCTCCTCTACCTGCTGCCTGTGGTCCCGAGACTTACCCATACCCTGCACCGCCCCCCCAGTGGAGGGAACCCCCAGGCCAGTCCCCATCTGCCTCCCGACCACTCCCACCGGCCAGCTCAGGCCCACGAGGCCCCAGGTGTTTGAACTTCTCTGGTGTCTGCCTTCGAGGTTGAAATTCACTAAGAATCTTGAGGAGCAGAAGTCACAGTTGTACTCTCAGAGGGAGAATATGACAGTGTCATCAATAATCATTTTATTTTACTAGTGAGTTACCAAAGTTACAGCCCAGCTTGCACATACAGGGAGTCTCAAATTGCTCTTTCCCGTGCGGGGAGTTATTTTTCTAGTTGTAGAACACGGAGAGGGAGCAAACACGCCTGTTCTCAGCCCAACAATTAACAATCCCAGCAGCCATCCACAGGCGGAGAGTGAGGAGGGCATCTTCAATGGCCTCCCTCCCTACACGCTTCAGCCACACAGCGAACACTCAAGTGCAGTCTTTGGCGCTGGCTCCCGTGCAGGCCAGGTTCAAACACTGAACAACAGCTCGCCTTCACGGTCTTGCAGGATCCAATGAAGAGACAGTAGATCATGCACTTCAAAACTGCACCAAAGTAAGAAGTATTTCCGTAAAGGGGCACCAATCTTTCTGCTGGGCTGGTTCGGGGGTCACACCCAGCAGTGCTTAGGGCTTACTTCTAGCAGTGCTTGGGGGACCGTTAAATGGTGCCGGGGATCAACCAGGGGCCGGGGAGGTACAAGGGCACTGGGACAGGCGGCTGGAGGTGCTGCTTCACAAGTGAGAACGGGGTCATTTTCTCTCCAGATTACAAGGACACTTGGTGCCAGCCGACAACAGCTTGTACGATCGGACTTAAACGTGCTCAAGCCCGGCACCACACCACCAAGCGGTAGGCCTAAGGGAACAGAGCCGGGCTGGGCAGGGCGCTGGCCCAGGTTCAATCCCCACAGTATCGCTGGCCTTAAAGGCCCAGCACCGCCGGCCAGCGCTGGCGGGAAACATGAGACAGGAAGGTCTTTCCTGCGCTCGGGTTGAGTCGGGGTCCTGCGTCAGGCACAGGAAGAAGCAGCTCCAGGCACTGAGCCCCCCACAGTACTCGCATGCCCCACCTCCACCGAGCTGACTGGTGGGACAAAGGGAGAGTGGGAACCAGGACCTCCATCCATGGTGCTTCGGGTCTGCCAGGAAGCAGGCGTAGCAGCCAGGAGCACTGAAAATGGGGCCCAGCAACCCGCACTATGGCAGGAGAGGTTGGGTGGGCCGGGAGGGGGGCGGGCTGGGAGCCTCAACACACCCAACAGCTCCCAAAAGGCCGGTGGCTCCCCATGTCTTTGAAGTTGGAAAAATATAAAGGATAAACACACACACACACACACACACACACACACACACACACACACACACACACACACACACACACACACACACACACACACACACACACACACACACACACACACACACACACACCCTGGAATCCCTGCCCACTCCCACCTGGCCAGCACCTTCTCCCTCCTCACGTGTCCCCTCAGAGGGTCTCAATTGTGAGCAGCCTGCTCAGTGACCACATACCAAGTCAGAAGGGAAAACCCTACACAGGCGTAAGCCAAGTCCGACTCCCCTCCTGAGTCCCCAAGATCCCATTCCTTCATGCGGGGTAACCGGGGACTTGGGGGCCAGGTAGAGCCGGGACAACACTCCAAGCTGGATGGCCCAATGCGGCAGGCAGAGAGTGTGAGAATAAGGTTCAGGCGTTGTGGGGAGCTGGGTTCCAAGCATCGCCACCCCCCACCAACCAGTGGGCATTTCGCTGCAACCCCATGAACCCGGGAATGCTGGGGACAGAGAGACGGCAGGCTCTCCAGACACAGAGGAGAGGGAAGGGGACTCTGGCCGATACTGTGGCACTCCAGCCCCTTGTGGATCTCGGTCCGGGGCTTCAGGACATCTGAGGACTCCCTGGCGCCCTGGTCACGCCGTCCCTCTGGCCGCACCTTCCCTCTGCACTGCCACCGCGGGGCACAAGGACAGGATGGATTTGCTCTTCTCTGGCCTGTCGCATGAATCCCGGAAAACTCACTAGACCAAGGAGGGGGACGCCCTGGCCACCGTGGACTTGGAGACACAGCTTCGGGAAGAGCGGCTGGCACCTCCCAAACCACCCTCTCGGTCACCAACTCCTAGGCCACATCGCTGGGTCTCATGAATAAGCTGCAGCCAAGATGATAGCCAGAAAAGCCGGGTCCCTGGCCCAGGAGCCCGGGCACATCCCCACCCGTCTACTCGATTCATTCATGCATGCACCCACACGGCTTAGGGAGCAACGTGACCAGCACAAACAGAAAGATGAACCCATGTGAAAAATACCAAGTTACTTATCAGTAAGTGTGAAGACAAGCTGTTTACCTCCGTCTAGAAACAACCAGGAACTCTGGGGGAGGGCTGGGGGGCTGGGTTTCTGGGCCACGCCCTGCAATGCCCAGGGTTACTCCTGGCTCTGCACGCGGGAATTGTTCCTGGTGGTGCTCAGGGGAATACGGGATGCTGGGGATCAAACCCAGGCGGGCCGCAGGGCAAGCTCCCTCCCGGCTGTACTATTGCTGGGTCCCAAAGAACCTGTTTCGGTTTGGTTTGGTTTTGAGGTCACACCAGGCGGTTCTCCGAACTCACTCCCAGCTCTGCACTCAGGGATCAGTCGTGGCAGGGATCAAAGCCAGGTCGGCCATGTGCAAGGCAAATGCCCTCCCCACTCTGGCCCCAAATAGGAATTTTCATTTCGATTTCTTGAGCAGCAGTAACGACGCTACCACAGGACTCAGCAGTGGCACTGGCAGCCCCAGGTGGGGGGTGTGGGGGGGCTTAGCCACCAGGCAGCCTCTGGGTTCTGAAGCGGTGGAGCCTGTGGCCACTGAGCTACACACAGACCAAAGGCCGCTGAGACCTGCAGCTTCCAGCAACCAGACGCCTTGTGTCCACGGGTCCCTGGCAGGTATAAAAGGACAAGAGCCCTTGAGGACGCAGGGGCTCACAGGGCCACGGCAGCCTGGGGTTTCAGTGCGTCTGACTCCCTTCCACAACAGGCCCGCACACCTCCTCTCTGCACTGCCGACGCCCAGCAGGGAGGGGCAGGAGTGGACACGTGGAGAACTGGGAACTGGAAAGGACCTGCTGGCTCTGGACTGTGAGTTCCAGGCGAGAACACCAGAAGCACCGGCCCCACCCCCGTCTCGGGAGTGTGCCCCTTCCCAGTGTCCACGGAGGGTGGGGACAGGCACTCAGAGGGCCCATCCACAATGGGCTCAGTACAGCGTGGACAGTGAGCTCAGCTCGGAGCACCACAGAGGCGGGGACCCTGAGGCCAGGCCTGCTGAGGGCAGTGAGTGATTAGTGCATGAGAAGGGTCAAGGGGGAGGGGGGTGGAGGGGGCGCAGTCCTGCCTGAACGGCAGTCCCCGAACAGGACCGACAGCCTGGGCACACAGCTGCGTCACTGGGCAGGCCTTCAAGCTGGGGTTTCCTGCTGCTCCCTGCGGCTGCTCCTGGCTCTTCCTTGGCCTCCCAGCGGCTGGGCACACCTGGCCAGCAGCACTGGCCCAAAGGCCTCTGCACCTTCCTGCCACTGAATACAGCAGTGGGGAGAGGTCCCAAGGCGGGCACCCCTGCACTTGCAGCTCCCACCACTCGAGAGAACCAGAGGACTTCTCCCCGCCTCTGGCCAAAGGAAACAGACCTCAAAATGCTGGCCACATGAAAGGCTCATGTGTAAAAATAATTCAGTTCAACAAATATTTCCGCTCCATGCAAATCACAGGCACAGGCGCTGCAGAGGACAAGGGGAGGGGCTGGGAGGAAGCCGGTGCTTCAAAGAGCCCGTAGCCCAGTGACGCGGCAGGAGCCGCCGGGGGACAACAACCAGCTCAAGAGCTGCTCAGAGCAGCCAGCAGGCACCGGGCGCCGCGCGAACACCCACGAGCGCACCCTGTCCAGTCTTATGCTGGACATGTCGAAGCCCAGCACGCTACACAGACTCACCCCTGCCCACGGGTGGCCCAAGCAGGTACATTTGTCTCAAAGTTCCACTGGCTGGGGGGCCAGGAGTGCCTCAACTATTATCTGTCCCAACAGGTGCCAGAACTTGGGGCCAGGCCCCCTGCGTGCGCCACCCCGCCCCCGCCCCCCTCCCCTCGGAGAGAAAAGCAGGTTCCCGGCCTAGGGAGAAGAGCAAGTTCTGGACTCAGATGTGTCGGAGAGCCCGCCAAGAGGTCTCTGGCTACAGACGAGGTGAGAACTGACGGGGGTCCCGGCTAGGAACGCCCCACCCAGCCTTCTCCAAGTGCATCTGGCCCGCTGTGGGGGCTCAGTCACATTAGCTAATGAAGGCACAACAATAAATAGAAGTGGCCTTCTGAACGAACGCCAGCTTCGTCTGTATGTACACAGAGAAAGCTGGCGCAAGCCAACAATTTCTATATTATGTTCATTTCATCCCCGTATAATTCTCAATCGCTCATTGTAAACAGAAATTACTGGCAGGGTTCTGATTAAGGATGGCAACATTCTGTATTCAGCCCGAGTGACAGACTCGCCCCACAAGTATAAATAACTTGATTAAAAAAAAAACACACCAGGGTGATGAGCGCCACTCCCACATATGAAGTATCGATGAAATACGAAGATGAAGTGAACAGGCACCCCCCCTCCCTCCTAGACTAGAATTTAGAAATGAGTCAGCAAAGCCGAACTCGGGCCAGTCTCAAGGTGGAGCCTCTGGTCCCCGGTGGACGCGGAGGCAGCCCCCACGGACAGAGAAGCTGGCCACAGGATGGAGGGTGGAGGAGGTGGCTTTTTTGTGTCCTTGTCGCTTGTCCACACACCGCACTTGGTCCACCCACCTAGGTGGGAAATGCCCCAGCGGCTGCTCAGCCCAGGAAGCCCGCACAGGTGGGCCACAGCCCCACCGGCCATCTGTGCACCTCTACGGCAGGCGCTGGAGGTTTGGGGTGTGGCACAAGGGGACACTGGACAGTGGAAGAGGCGCGCGTCCTCTTTCCCCACTGGCTCCCAGAGTGATTTCTCTCCTGCATCTGAGACCAAGTGGCCACCCCGCACAAGTCTGCCCTTACTCCAGTTTGCTTTCCTGGTGCCAGGCACCGAGTGAGGGTCTCACACAGGCAAGGCAGAAAGCTCTGCAGCCCACCTCGGCCCTTTCACTTCAGAGGAATGGGATTCTGGAAAGGGGTGCCCTGCTCGGCAGCAGGCTCATGGGGGTTCCTGATGGCTGGTCACCTTCACACCACGGTGTCATGCTTCTGGGTGCCCTGGCCCTTCCCGCTCTCCTCGAGAAGTTCAGCAGGGCTCTGTGCTCCTCGTGAGTGCCATGCCCCCGCACCCACTTCCCCAGCCCCCTTGGAGGAAGTACAGACTCGCTGCCAGCCAGGGAGGTGCCAGTGCTGCTGCCCCCAGATGAGACACAGGCCCTGGAATGGACTTTCAAAGGTGCCCAGCGGAAGCTGAGACGGGGCGACACCAGTGCCTGAGGAGCAGCCGCTCTGTCTCTGCCTCTGTCCTCCCCGGGGCAGGACAGGACTCTCTGGTCTGGATGTAGCAGGTGCTGCCCCAGAGCTGCCCTGCAGAGGGTGGCGGGGGGGGTGTCTCTGTCTCTGCCCCAGCCCAGGGCCTGGCACCGCGGACGAGGCAGGTAGGGATGGAGGCGGCAGTGGCCAGAGATCCAGACCGGGCTGGAGCCGTCTCTGGCAGCAGTGCAGGGAGCAGCCGGACCCCCAGATGCGCCCCCTTCCAGGCGTGCAAGCTCCCCCCGCAGTCAAGAGACCCAATCACAGGAGCCGATGGCCCAACGGGTCTGTCAAATCCTGGCCAAGGCAGAAGAAATTCTTGACAAATCGGTGGCGTCAGAAAATCAATTCCCAAATGCCATGTAATTCACTGACAAGCCCACCGGGGCATTAGCTGTAAATGGGAAGGGATTTCTTTTCTTTAAAAGGACCAAGATAAGAGCGAGAAACATCTTCCCGTTTTGTCTGCAGCCCAGGCGAGCGCGTCACACACACCGGGCCTGCCTGCCAGCCTCGGAGATCCACCGGGAGGCCAAGGCTTCTCCTGGGGCTGGAAAGTCTCCAGTACAAACTGGTCTGGACACGGGAACACGGTGTCAGACCGAGGCAGCAGCAGCTTGTCTGACTTGTGGTTTTCTTGACAACATTCATCTTCTCTTGGCCTGATACAGGGCAATTAGTGCTTGTCAGCTGAATCATGTGTTATTAAGATCATTCAGGCATTTTTTAATTACGGTTAGCGAGACAGACAGTAATGAGATCTCCAGCAAGTCCAACTTTCCACTTCCTTTTCAGATAAATCTTAAGCTGCCTTTCCCCTCCACTGCACCCCCCCACCCCCGCCGCCCCCCACCCCCAACAATGTCTCAAAAGAATTGTTTATTCCTACAGGTAGATACATGTAACCCGTCCTGGCTTCCCCTACCTCCACACACAGCGTCAACTGCTGGGGGCCAGGGCCACCGGCAGATCAATCACAGACCTCTCTGAAGGCAGCGTGCCTCTGGCCCGACAGGCAATCTCTGCTCCACCAAACGCTCCGAACCAAGGAGGCCGTTCTGGAATTGGACCTCAGGGCTCCCGTCCAGGGGCACCTGCCAGGCGCTCCTCATTCCCACAGTGCCTGGCCGGAGTTCAAGCCCCAGGCCGCTCCGAGGCCTCTCCCCCACTCCACCATCATGTGACCGCCCCTCCAGGCCCAGGAAACAACAAATGATCTGATTTGCTTTCAGGGTCAATTTTTCTCTCTTGGCTTCTAAACCCTGGGGAAGGCCAAAGGCCCTGATGCCAGAACCCGGGCTCAGGGCGGGACTGTTTCACACTCGGGGCATCTCCTCGACCAGGACACTTGAAGCCTTTCTGTTCCCAGTGCTCCCTCTCCCTCTCCCTGCAGCCAGGAGCCAGCATGACTTCTGAGCTATTCCTGGTGTACCATCTGTTCTCCGAGAGGCCGCCACGAGGGTCTGGGGGCTGCGTGACAAGGAGGCGAGGCCCCCTCAGCCCCACGCTCAGGCACAGCCTCCTCCAGACCCCCTGTGCATCATCTCCCTCGAGGCCGCCTCCCGAGAACCCACACTGCTGCACATGCCCCGGGCTTCCAGGCCCATCGGCACTCAGGAATATCGGAAGGCTCCAAACCCTGTGACCCAGTGCTGGGGTATTTTTACAAAAGCCTTTTTTAAAGCGCCTTTTCTTGCACTCGCTCCACATGTTCCTGCCTCTCGGTGCGGCATGTTACATAACGCATCCTGGCTATTCTTGGGCTCCGAGTCCTGCCTGCCGTGGCGTTCTCTGAAGCAAGCCTGTTCCCGCAGGCTTTTATACAACTCGGACACTGCACTGCAGCCCGAAACACACCCTTCTCTCCCCGACACCCCTGCAGAGGCACTTGGCCTCTCCGACTCCTGGTCACTCTGGCTTCTCACCACCAGCCATCATGGACCCCCAAGTGCAGGAAGATGAGAGCAGGCCCCTGAATCACCTACACATGCGCCCACACAGAAACAAGCTGCCTCTGGCTAGAGACCAGGAGTGGCCACGATTCACCCAAGTGAACACATTTCTGGGCCCACAGTGCGGACTCCGGGTAGGAGGTGAGCCTAGAGGAGCCACCGTGCACCCTCTGGAGCCACCAGGGACCCTACAAGCCAACCACTAAGCACCCTGGGAGACACTTACCTCCCAACCAGGGGACACCATGGTGGGGTGTCACGTGCCTCAGGAGAGAGGTCCTGAGAACAGCAAGTCAGAGAATGCTCAAAACTGCCACTGTCACACCAACATCAGTCTCACGAGACCTGCCTCAGACTGGTCAAGGTGACAGTCCCCAGGAAACTGTCACTGGTCACCTTCTATTCCCCAGAGAGACAAGAAGCTTCTATTCCAGTGGTGGCCTCATGACCACGTATCTGAGGCCATGGGAACATCCGATGCCACTGGCCCATGCGGCTCTGAGGGCCTGTCCCTGGAGGAAACCGGGGGCTCCGTGTGCCCACCAATGCAGCCTCACCCAGCAGTGCTCAGGGACCATGTGGGTACTGGGGTTCTACAGAAGCAGGGTCGGCCGTGTGCAAGGAAGCATCTCGCCCACTGTAATAGCTCTCCAGCACCAAGAACATACTTGTATCTTGAATGAAAAAGCAGAAAGCCAGGGCTTGAAATGAGAAAGAAGTGGGGAGGAAAGGGGGTGAATCCACTCTGACTTCAAAGTGCTGTAAAGGCCGTGGACTTCAGGGCAGGGACTTGTCTTTTCTGTCGCCATCTGAAAGGGGGCCCAGAGGGAGGGCAGGAGTGCCAAAGTCATCTGGAGCCAGCAACTGCGCAGTCAAAAGCCCCAGACCCCCGAGCCGCAGCCGCTCCTGTCAGGAGCTGGTGATTCTGCATCACAGGCCAGAGGCGCGAGCGCCCCCAGCCACACTCCAGCCCAAGCCTGTAAGTAGAAGGCTCATCTTTTGACTTTCAACAGCTTTTTTTTATTTTTCCAATTTTTTAGTATACGTGATGCCAAAGCGAGCATGCATTTTTTTTTTTTCAAACTGTGTCCCACAGGATCAGTTTGCTCCTAGGGTATGGAATGCGTGAGGGTGGGCTGGTGGGGCAGAGCGAGAGCCGCACCGCCGGCTCGGCAGCCCTCACTCGGGACTCAGGCCGAGAGACCCGCTGCTCCTCCCCTTGGTCCCCCCACACGCATTTCATTGGTTCCAGGCGCTTTTCATCGTCAAAAGTTCTTGAGCTAGCTCTGAGGCCAGCTGCCACGGGGACTCATTGCTTTTCTGGTCGCACACACCGAGAGCCACTGCCCAGTTCATGAAAGGAAGTGGCATGATTTCAGGGGCCCCGGGGGAGGTCTCACTGCCCATCTGCCCTCTCTTCTGGCCTCCTGCTTCACAGGGCGCTGAGACACTGGCCCACGGCACAGGGTAGCTGCCTGGCCTTTGGTCTGCAGCATTGCTGCTGGCATGATCTGCGCGATCACAAGAGAACAGAGATGAATGTGGAGTCGGTGGCAGGTTTGGGTGTTGGGGGAGGCGCGCTGGGGGCACGGGGGCCGGGTTGGTGGGCACATGGGGCCCCCCAGTGCTCCTCCAGGGACAGGACCTCAGATCCACGAGGGACGGCGGCACCAGGTGCACCCAGTGCTCTTTCAGATGTGTGGTCGTGAGGCACCACTGGAGACAGCTTCCTGTCTCCCTGGGGAGTAGAAAGTGACCAGCTGAGTCACAGAGCACTGGCTGACTGGCCCAGAAAGGAGGAGAGGCTGGCAGGGAGGGTTCTAGTGAGCCTCACGTGACACTGAACGATGCAGCAGAGGCGGAGCACTCCAGAACAAGCACATTCCAGGGGGGAGGGGTGCGGAACAGGGGACGGGACATGACAACACACAGGGACACACATCTGCCTCCATGTACACGTGCGCAAAGGACCTCCAGAGAGCCGCCAAGAAGCTGGCAGGGACGGGCTGAGAACAGCCGAGAAAAGAGAACAGAGACTGGAAACTCCTCTCTGCCGGCCCGTGGGCCTGCGGGGTCGCCTGCTCAGAACGGGCTGCTGTGCCCATCCTTCCCGGGAAGGCACACTGGACCCAGGCACGTCCAGACCACAGTGCCTTCTCGCCAGGGCCCAGCCTCGGTGGCAATCACTCGTTCCAAATGGCCATGAAACCTGTGCCCTGACACACAGGGACGCCCATCCCAGAGTTTGAGGGAATCAAACACTGAAAAAGGACAGCGGCATTCACCGTGAGGCCCCACTGCACATGCCAGGGCTTGGGGCTCGCTGGGGTTGTTGGGGGGGTGGCACCTGGCTGTGCTTAGGAGTCACTCCTGGTGGAGCTCAGGGGTCCATGGGGTGCCAGGGATTAAACCCATGCCAGTCACATGCAGGGTAAATGCCTGACTTGCCATCCGATCTCTCCAACCCAGCCTGAGATATTCCCACCAGCACCCCAGGCCCTAGTAGGGAAAATCTTTCACCGGAGTCTACCGTGTAACTTCCCTCACCTAGTTCTATGAGGGCGTTGGAATGGAAGGCTATATTCCCAGATGTGGAGAGTAATTGGATTAATGGTGATTTTTATTTGACACCTTTTGCAGTTTCTCCCTCCTTGGGGAAAGGTGGGAGGGTTGGGACGTACCTGGCCATCTTTGGCTCTGTGCTCAAGGAACCACGTGGTGCCAGGGATCAAACCAAGGTCGCCTGCAAGACAAGCACTTGAACCTCTGCCCTCTCTCCAGCCTCTGGGGTTTGATCATGGGCGGAGGGCAGGGGCGAGGGGGTGTCTCTGCTCTGGGATCACTCCTGCTGGGGCTCGGGGACTGATCCATCCTATGTGGTGCCAGGGATCGAACCCTGGTCATCTGTGTGCAAAGTGAGCACCTCCCCTCTGTACTGTTTCCGGTCTTAGAATTTCCTCATTTCTAACACGCACTTCGAAAAATCGGTCGTTTTAGTTCTCGGTGGGCTGGGGAGGGGGCTCCTTTCTCAGCAAATGAAAGAGAGAGCAGGGCAGTCTGGCTGCACGGCCCCTCCCGCCCAGGGGCCCCCTCCCCATTCCCGGGCCCGGCAGCCCGGGGTCTTTGCGGCGTTCAGTGTGAGGCAGAAATGATCAACAGAAACTGGAACGAAAAGAGCAAACAGCACTGCGGGCTCGGCCGGCGCTGCGGCGGCAGAACGCTCTCGTCCTCCCCTCTCATTCCTTCTATGTTTGGCACAAACAGTTCTTTGGCTTATTATAGGGCAGTGTGACAAAAATACATTCTAACAGCAATTAAACACCAGGCCTAACAGCCAAGTGTTTTCAGTTAATAAAGAGCTCAGCTTAAGAGAGAAATCATTGTCTAACTCACAGCAGCTGAAACCTAGCCCGCATCCTCGCCGCTCGTGAGTGACGCGCGGCATGTTTTAAAACCTGCACGACACCTCACGGTCCCAGGAACCCTGCCCGGGGTGAGGACGCGGCCCCCGCAGCGGCCACACGCCTGCCCTCTGGGGAACTGTCAGGAATGACCATCCCCAGGCACCAGGGGGCGGCATCACCGATGCAGCACCCCCCCCCCGGGGGTGGGCCAGGGCCCCCTTGATGCGTTCACCTAGCCCCCAGGCACCAGCACAGCGGCTCTGGGGCATATGCTCCCTCGGCCCGGGACTCCCGCCCCAGCGGACCCCGAGTCTGATGGCCCAGGGCCCAGCCAGGCTCTCTGCGGGGACCCCCCCGTCACGCAGGACTGTCCTGGGGATCCTACGTGGTGCAGACCCAGAGTGCCCATGACGTTGGGCATGGCGGGTGCCAAGCCAACCCTTCCTGCCTCCTCGGCGCTGGCCTGACAGGTACTTAGAGGAAAGGCGGAGGCCCCCGGGGAGCCCGGAGTCACCGTGTTCCAGCTGCTTTTTAAGTAAAATGGAGCTAATACTACCTGCCTTCCAGTCACCTTTAAGGATGTTGTCAGGATTAATTGAATAGGGCATATTAAGCTCTGATTTCCTCGGAGAGAGACACCGAGTAAGTACAGGATATTACTCTATCAGCGGCCTGCTTCGCCATCACCCCCCCACCGGCACGACAGGAATGCACCGGCCCACTCCCAGCCCACTGCAATAATCCGAATTCAATTAAAGCACAGAGCTCACTGCAGAAGCGGCTCTTGTTTCAGGGACAATGTGAAACCACCCCAGACTCAGGGCTTGGGTGAGACTAAATCCAGTTTCCACTTGACTTCCTGAATGTGCCGGACAGCAAGCCAGGAAGGCGGGCCTAGAGCTTCACCCCTTGGCGGCTCTCCTGTCCTGTCTTCAGGTAGAAAGTTCAGTTACTTAGCACACACAGGCGCGACCGTCACCCAACTGAGAAAGCACACCTTAAAACTGTATTCAGAGGAGCCAGAGGCAGAGCACTGGTACGGAAGGAAGAGCACTCGCCTTGCATGCAGCCAACCAGGGTTCGATCCTCAGCACCCCACATGGTTCCCCGAACACCATCAGGAGTGATTCCTGAGCACACTGCCAGGAGTGAGCATCACCAGTTGTGGTTCCCACCCCCCACCGAAAAAAAATGTAGAAAATCTTGGGCTGGAGCAACAATGCAGTGGGTAGGGCACTTGCCTTGTGTGTGGCCAAGCCTGGCTAACCCCCAAGCCCTGCCAAGATTGACGCCTGAGCACAGATCCAAGAGTAAGCCCTGAGGGGGCCGGAGTGATAGCACAGCGGGTAGGGTGTTTGCCTTGCACGCGGCCGACCCGGGTTCGATCCCCGGCATCCCATATGGTCCCCCAAGCACCGCCAGGAGTAATTCCTGAGTGCAAAGCCAGGAGTAACCCCTGAGCATCGCTGGGTGTGACCCAAAAAGCAAAAAAAAAAAAAAAAGAGTAAGCCCTGAGCACCACCAGGTGTAGCCCCAAAACAAAACACACAAGGGCGCGCGCGCGCGCGCGCGCACACACACACACACACACACACACACACACGCCCACAATGCTTCACCCACCTTCCAAAATTTAAAACAAAAATGTGAGAGATCATCAACAGGCAGAATAAAAGCCAGCATAACTTCTGCACTAAGTGAGGAAAAGGAGAGATGGCATGCATGACCCTCACACAACACCCCTCCTGGGGAAATGCCCGCTATGCACACAGCGGATCGGTGGTCTTCAGTCAACACCCACAGGCAGGCCAGCCTGGGAAGCACCGATGCCACCTTGGCTGAAGGGGTCACGGCTGCAGAATGCGGTGATGGTGCCACTGAGTCAGAAGGCTCTCGCAGCCACGGCCCTGCTCATAGGTGGATGCTCTGGGGGACACACCCAGAGGTGCCCGAGCTCGACCCCAGGGCTGAGGTGTATGGGGTCACGACCCCAGTATGCCCGGCGTGCTCTTGGCCTGAGCACATCCAGCCCCCACACCCCCACTTCCACATGCCCCCACTTCCCAAGGCCTCTCCAGCCTCCCCCTCCTCCCTCCTTCCCCAAAATCATCCCAGAGCCCGGCACTGATCTCGCCCCCGAAACCCACACTTCCTGGTTACTGACGGTCACTACTGTGATACTCAACCCACAGAGGCAGGACAAAGAAGCTCGCGGCGGCTGCCACCTTCTTCGCTGTGCTGTCTGGAAAACAGGGCGGTGTCTTCCAGGACGGGACACTGCACAGTCACGCACGGGCCAGAAACCCCAACAGGTGGACAGGTGGGCAGCATCGCTGAGCAGCCAGCACCTCCTCGGCCCTCACCTCACTGCCCCAAGGTGGGTGATGGGGGTGCTGCCTCTCCCCTCTGGAACCAGAGCTGGGGGGGAGGGACAGGGCATGCGGGCGAACCACAGCCACCCCTGTCTGGGTCACAGCCACACCTAAGGACTTCCAGCCCCAGCCCCCAGGGAGACGCCCACAGCCAGTAAGGGGCAGTGCAAGGCGCCCCAGAGACCAGGCAAGCACAATCCCGGCCCTGAAACAAAATCCCAGAACAGAGAGGGCGTCGGGGGACTGCAGGGCGGCCCAGCAGAGCTGGGGCCCCGGCTCCTGGGCACACGCCAAAGGGAGGGCTGCCCCAGCTGTGAAGCTCTGAGGTGCTCGGCCAGGGCACGAGAGAGAAGCAGCGCGGCCGTGCCCACTGCCCCGCGTGAGACCTGCCAAGCCACACCCGAGCCCCTCGGCTCACAGAGCAGCTCCGTGGCATCTGACCTTTGACCCTGCCCATCCGGGCCACTGACACCCCACATCCTGACTGCAGTGCCCCCACTAGCTTGGCATGCTCCTCTTCCACGAAAGGCCCTCCCACGGGGCCCATTTGTGCCCAGAGAAGGGCCGGACTCTAGAAACGGCCAACTCTGAGCTCCCCGCCTTGCCAACATCCCGACAGCACCGTGACTCCCCCTCCACAGCCTCCAACAACAGGGCCCACTGGTGTTCCTGCTCGTCCAGGCTGCGGACACCCACCACGGGCCGCAGGCCCTACGTCCAGGCTCTGACGCACCGGGCTCCCCAGCACGTCCTGCAACCGAGCACCACTCCAGCCCTTCCTGGTGTGGGCACAGGAGAAGCCCGGGGCAGGGATGATGATAACCCTGAGGGCAACTCCGAGAATCCAAGACTCCGCCAGCCGGCAGCACCAAGGCTGGGTTTGGCAGGCCACGGGGGCCAGAATCTGCTCCAGAGTGATCCGGTCCCACTGAAGGCAAGCAACTGGCACGACTGCTCACGGGACACCTCGACATTTGGTGACAGGGTCACAACTGAATCCTACAGAAGCAGCTGGGGGAGAGAAGGGAAGAGAGAGCAGGACTTCTGCAGGCTCCCGGGCAAAGGGTGCAGAACAGCTGACCGCTGCCCCACGCTGGGCCGGGGCCCCGGGCGGTGATCCTCTAGCGGTAGCCCGTGGCCGGAGCGTCAGTGCTCGGGCCTCCCGCCGGGCCAGAGCACCAGAACACCTCTGAGCTGGCTCTACTACACAGGCTCCAGAAAGTTCCACCAGCCACGGTGGCTGAGTCTGCACATGGTAAAACTAAGCACTGTACGAGAAAACAGAAAGAAAATCTGTGTGATGACACGGGGCACAAGGAAAATCAAATCACACTGGACCTTCCCGTGAGCAAACAGGGACCCCCCACTCACCCGCCAAGAGCCTCAGGGGAGCCCCGCCATCCAGCGAGATCTACAGCCAAATGCCGAGAGGACAGAGCAGGAGCACCTTAAACTCACTGTTTCATGAGTTGCTTTGTTTTGAGTATCTCAGGGTTGAAATTCTCATTATTCCATTTGTTACCAACAATTTAATGAGTTGTTCATTATATCAACCATGAATGATCAGCAAACAACTCTGCCTGCTCATTTATCTACTCTAGTTTAATTTGAGTCCTTAAAACAAATGTTCATGTCTGCAATAAAGGGTCTGATATGATTCCTTTGTCTGGAGACTGTAAAACAGGCATTCCAACTCTCTATTCTCCCCAGGGAGATCTCAAGGTCGTCTGCTTGGCCAAGGGCTCTGAAAAACAAGTGTGGTTTTCCCTGGACACCACGAGAAGGTCCGTCTCCAGAGGACAGGGGCAGTGGGGCTGGCTGAGCCTTGACCCCCGGCCCTCTCGTCACCAGGGGGGCTCTCGTCTCTATACTTCCGGGTTCGGGGACACGTGCAGACACTGAGCAGACAACACACAGCCAGGACATGCCTGTGACCCAGGGACGGCCAGGGCCCCCACCCCCACCCTCCGTCCCATCCATTCCACACCCGCAGCCCCCGGTGTTGGGGACCACGACAAGGAGTTAGGTAAGGTTTAACCAACAGCAGCCACTAGCACCCCCCGCCCCCACCCCTCTCTGTTATCTGACAATAATACACCAACTCAACTCAGAGAGGATCACTAGGAAACAGTTAACAACAAAAGGAGCACAGAGACTGTCCAGTGACCCCCCCTTAAAGGGACAGAGCAGTGATTTCAGCTGAGAGAAACACAGATTTCATCTGGCTAGCGGCATGAACACCAGGGCCTCTGCTGCATCCAGAAATATGCTCTCCAAAGGCCGTGTGCATAAGCACCGACTGTGAAGAATGAAAACAGTTGTTCTGGGTTTCTTGACAAATAAGAATAACCACTCTATAATAAGAACAACTGCCGGGCATGTGCGGGCAGACAGTGGGGCTTTGTGTACCTGGCCCCCCATGAAGAACCCCAGGGCCAGTGTGCGGGGGACAAGGTCAGGCAGCCAGGCCCGGGGGGACGTAGATGGCCCCCTGCCCCCCGGTCCCCATCTCACAGGGATGTCACCAAGACCTCTCTGGGTTCCGGGTTCTTCGTGATTAGCTGAAAAGGGGGTTGGTTCAATCAGGGTGGTTCATCTTAATGTCCAGAACAAAGGGTCTACACATCGCGCCTGCCGTCTGGGAAACAGTATCCTCTACTTTCATTTTAGAAAAAATTAAGGGGCTCGCTAAATATATTTCCCATCTTGAAGCACCGCTGAGGGAAATATAAAGTTCAAACAAATCATTAAAAAATAGCTGCTCTTATTAGGAAAACACAAATGTAAACTAGAACGAAATACTAGTCCACGCCCATTAGAATTTTCTTTTCTATCGAAAGAAAAGAAAAAGAAACGAGAAACAGAAAATCACAAGCATTGGCCGGGATGTGAAGAAGAAGAACCCTCGGTGCGGAAGCGGGAAGGAAAATGCCGAAGCCGCCGCAGACAACAGCACCGGCCCGCGCCGAACCCGCCACAGGGCCGCGGTCCAATCCAGCAGTCGCATGCCACGACAGCCGGACGGCGGAGGTCGCTGACTGCTAGGCTCAAGTCACAAGCTTTGGAGGCGCGAGGAACAAAGAAGCCACCAAGTTTCCCTCCGTGGATGAGTGACCGGGCCAACTGTGATCGTGACCCACGTCACAACAGGGACGAGTCTGGAGGGATGCTCCGCTCGGGAAGACAAACCCAGCACAGAGCTGTCCGAACTCGGTCCCACCTCCACGAGACCCGTGAGCACCTGAGTGCACAGAGACGAAGAGTGAGAGTCCCAGCCAAGGGGAATGTGAAGCCGCGAGATAGCAAAATAAGGACTGCAAATACACACAGCAACCCGAAGGCACTCGCTACCAAGGAAAAATACACTCAAGGGTGGTAAAGCCCAGGCCACAGAGGTGGCTTCGAGGGCTAGCATGATGCTCTGCGCACAGGGCCCCAGGTTCAAGGCCCTGCCTGTCCGCATGCAAGGAAGGGAGGGAGGGAGGGGTTACGCTCGCACATTTCAGATGTACTTGACAATCAGAAAAGTATAGGCAGAAAACCCTTGCCGCCACACGTAGCCAGCACACCTCCTCAGACCATCTCTGGGAAGGGGTTGAGGAAAAAGCAACTTGATTTCTGCAGTGTAAGGGGAGAGAGAAATGAGCCCTTGAGTGGAGAACGGTCCCATCACAATGGAAGGCTCTCACCCGGATTCAGAACCAATACAGCTTTTGAGTTACGACATTTGTGGGAAAGTGGAAATGTGAGTACTGACTGGAAAGGCAATATTAATGAATTTCTGTCATTTGGGGGGGGTACAATAACGTGTGTGTGTGTGTGTGTGTTTTAAGCCCCTATTATTTATGAATATAGGTAAGGTGCCGGCTGGGATCTGTTTCTAAAGGAAGTTGGACTAGAGACCAAGTGGGCATGTGGAACCAGAACCAGGCTGGCACTGGGCCAGCCGCTGCCAAAGTGGAGAGCCGGGCCCAGCACGTGCTCCCGAGACAGCCCTTTGTATCGGAGCCCCATTTTCCAGACATGTTTCACAAGGGAACGTCTTTATCCTCGCCGCGTGTTCAGCTCAGGCCTCCCCTCTCCGAAGACACTGAGCACCTGGAACCTGCGCGACCACCCGCCCAAGCAGCCCTCGCTGCCCCCCAGCAAGACAAAGGCAGGGGCAGGTCCTGGCGGAGGCTCCAGCACAAAGTCCTCCGCAGCCCCTGGGCCGCTGGGGCAGGGGTCACATTTCACAGGCAGCTGCTTGCGGTCAGCTCAAGGGCAAGGGCAGGCCGGACTCCTCAGGACAGCCTGGTGCGAGCGGGGGCAGCGGTCAGCTCCTCTGAGATACCCTTTGGGGTCTCGGCTGGCTTGAGGCCAAGAATCCTCCTGAGCTTCCCAGTCCCCAGAACCAAGGACAAGGGTCAGCTGTGGCCAGTCTCTGTGGCCACTACCTGCCTAAAGGGAGCCCGGAGAAAAATTCCTGTGAAGTGCAGGCTGGGGGGACTGGAGCCCCAGCAGCGGGCAGCCCGGCCAAGTGGGGGCCACTCATGCTCCCCTCTGGCACCAAGCCTCCTCACTCCTGTTCCCTCTGCCCCTCCCCCTCCCAGTTCTCGGCACTGGGACAGCCTGTCCAAGCAACAGAAACATTTCAGCGAAGATTGGGCCGAAACTGGGTTGCCTTGACACCTGTCACGGACACGGACTCCCCCCAACCCCCCAGGCCCACTAGAAGCGTGTCTCAGAGCAGGGGCAGAGCAGGGGCCCAGAGCAGGTACCCCCACCATGGGGTGGGGGACCAGAGAAAACCTCCCACACTGGTGTCCCTGGCAGGAAGCAGGCTGATGCGGCCAGGGGGCTGAGGCCGACCAGCTCTGAAGGCACATGGCCAGCGGGGCCGCAGGGCTGACCACTTCCAGAGTCCGTCCACACTTCTCACATTCAAAGACCAGAGGAAGTCACGGCCAACTCCTCGTTTTGTAGCTGAGGACACCCAAGGACCCGCCCAGTAGCAGGGTCCCACCGCCCGCACGCCCCTCTCGGGGCCTTCAGAGATGCAGATGCTTCCAGAGACCTTAAGGGACCTCAGGAGCTCCGGGCAGAGGCCAGCCTGGGCCCAGCCTGCTGCACCCAGGAGGGAATGTGCTCCGCTGCGGCTCTGCACGGCACCGCCAGGTCCGGGGGAGTGAGGAGGAGGAGGAGGAGGAGGAGGAGGAGGAGGAGGAGGAGGAGGAGGGGAGGAGGGCGGGAAGGAGGGGGGGGGGAAGACAGGGAATGGGAGGAGGAGGAAGAAAGTTCTACCACAGCCTTTTCCACAAAGCGGGGCAGGAGAGGGCAGAGGGGAGGGGGGCCCGGCTTGGCGTGAGGGGAGTTTATTGAACAAGTTATCAAGTCAGCAGAGAAAACAAGCCGTGTCGGTATTAGATCATTAAATCAGCATTCTGGCAAAAAACAGTATTTCCAAACATTCTGATGACAGCTGGATCAAACCCGCCAATACTTGACAGTAATAAATAGAGTTATTTGGGAAGAAAAATAGGGAGTGACCTTCCAGTTCCACTGAAATATGCCAAATAAGGCAAGCTCGAAGCTGTAGGAAATGGAAAAGAACGGCTAATATTTGGCAAGCTTCCTTTATGATCAACAAATTAAAATGTTAAGGAAGCAATTTGTTGAGAAAAGATATTTTTAAAAGGAGCTGAATCATGCAGGTTCAGCCCCGGATATGGTCAATTGGTAATTTTAAATCTTTTTTTTTTTTTAAATTAATGTTTTCAGCCCCCAGAAACTGCCCTAAGACGGGTCCAGGTTTATCATAAAGCACCTCTCCCACACTCCAGTTTGGGGGGCGGGGGTCCCCATCTCTGCAGCTCTGCTGGAGGCCCCCCACTCCCGGCCCACCCCAGACAGGAGAGAAACAGGACGCACCGTCCGTCCCCCTGCGTGTCGCCCACCCACTCCCATCACCAGCCATCTGACCTACTTTATATCCAGAAAGCCCAACGTGACTGAATCCCTCCACGCCAGAGAGCAGCACGCTGGTTCTCCGAGTCCATGAGCAAATCGGAGGATGTTCTTGTGATTCAACAGCCATCCCGGGCAAGGGGACAAGAGGACCTTCATTAAGTGGCCACAGTGCCCATGAGGGGGAGGGCAGGCAGCTATTAAAAATAGTGGCTCACGTGATGCCATCAGCGCAGAGAAGGTGCCGGAGGGGGCTTGTTCCCTCACGGGGGCGCAGGGAAGGGCCGTGGGGGCTGCAGCCTGAAGGAGGCCAAAGCCAGGCCCGCGGCTACTGTCCACCCGCTGCTTTCCAGACGCTCCCGCTTTGTCAGAACTTTTATGGACACTAGATCCCACGTGGAGAACTCGGCCCACTCCCCACTAGCCCTGGCGGCCAGCTCTCAGCCTTTAGCTCAAGGTCATGAAGGGTTGGGGGGGCACATCGGACCCATTTTCCAGCCCGTGGGCAGCACCATGCAGAACAGCCACCAGAGGGGACAGGTCTGCCCCAAGAAAACACCAAGGAGGGGCTGGAGCGATAGCACAGCGGGTAAGGCATTTTCCTTGCACGCGGCCAACCCGGGTTCGATTCCCAGCATCCCATATGGTCCCCTGAGCACCGCCAGGAGTAATTCCTGAGTGCAGAGCCAGGAGTAACCCTTGTGCATCGCCAGGTGTGACCCAAAAAGCAAAAAAAAAAAAGAAAAACACTAAGGAGCCCAGGTTCGGCAGTTCAGCTCCGTCCGGCCCAGATCAGCTGGGTTCATTCTACCGCGGGCCCAAGGCAAGGCCCTGGCCTGGGGGTTTGCTGGAGAGGGCTGGCCTAGCCCAGCCCCTCTGCCATCTCGCCGTCAGACAGCGCCAGAGGGAGGCTCTAGGAGTCTCTGGCATCAGTGAAGTCAGGAAGGGCGCAAAGGCATGTCAGGAAGCAGCCAGGGGACAGACTCCGCCCCCTCACCCCAGCCCCAGGGCACCCTAATAGTAAGTCAAATGGGTGAAGCAGATGGAAGGCAAACAAGAACACCTAAAGGTGGGGGGGGGGTCTCTGAGGGAAAAAAAGAAAAAAAACACCGTATCTTGTAATTATGGAGAGTGGCCTTGAGCATGGCTGTGGCTGGGTTCTGGAGTAAACAGAGTTGCTAAAATCTCAGGGCTAGGATGAATGGAGATGTTACTGGCACCCGCTCGAGCAAATCAATGAACAACGGGATGACAATTTCAGTGATCTAGTGATCTTGTAATTATTGCAAAAGCAGAGGAGGGCCGAGTGGCTCCGAACTAAGTCCTGGCCAGGCAGGACTGGGGGTGACATAGCTGCCCCCCCCCGAGAGACAGTTCCTGCAAACTGAAGGCACCCAGAGTACTGGTCCTCAGTCGGTTGAACCCCTGCCTCTCACTTCACCTGTTTCCAGTCTCACTCTGCTCTAATTCCAAACAGCTGACTCCAGAAGCGCCTGCTCATTTCTCATTCTGGTCCACATCGCCCCAAAGCCGTCTATTAAGCAAGAGCGGTGAAAGGCCCTTGTGTGCTGAAAACATCTTTTATGTGGTGAAAGTGGATGAAAGCCATGCATTTTGACTGGGGGGGAGCAGGGTTTTGTTTTGTTTTTTAAATTTCTACAGATACCTCAAAAATATGCCGTTTCCTGAATGCTCCGCCTATTGTGTGCAAGACTGAGGGAGACCAGCCCCTGCCTGGTAAGCTGCTCCCAGGAGAGGGGACGAAATAGCCCCCCGGCCGCGTCCACCTGCTGGGGGGGGTGGTTCGCACGGGGAGGGCATTCCAACAGAACCGGGAGCGGAAGGACAGAGGTGGGGCGCCAAGGGAAGTGAGGTGAGGGCAGCAGGCCAGCCAGCGCTCACCCCAGGGCTTTGGGATGCAGACACACGGGCGAGTCCAGGAGGCCACAGCAGGGGCCAGGGGGCACAGGCACACACACAGGAGGCGATGTGGCACGAGCTGGGCGTGAGTGGAGAAGGAGGCCCAGAGGGGAGCAGGGGCCGGGGAGCCGGAGGAGAGAGCAGCAGCTGAACGGGCCCTCCGGGCAGTTTCTGAAGTCACTGACCACAAGGAGGAAGCGTCCCCTTGAGCCTGCAGGAAGCAGATTGCCCGGCTGTGCGGTGAAGTTCACTGGGGGTCCCCAACAGTGGGAGCACGGTGTCCCCCCAGCCACTTCATCCCCACTTCCTTCCTTCAAGTCTCCAGCGGCAGAAAGCACAGCCATGGAAGAAAGGAGGCTGGCTGCGCCCGGGGCCCCCAGGACCCCCAGCTCTGCCAGGCACACTCCCAGCAAGCCCAGAGAGCCGGACTGCAGGCTGCTCCCCAGGTCCCCGAGGCCAGCCCGCCCGAGGCTCCGTGCACACCACCAGCCGAGAAGCCACCATGAAGGGTGCTCCCAGGGTGGCCCCCAGGGAGGGACACAGGCTGTGGCGCTGGCAGCTGGCACCCAGCCTCTAGCCCACGACCCCATTTCTTTTTTTTTTTTTTTTGGTTTTTGGGTCACACCTGGTGATGCACAGGGGTTACTCCTGGTTCTTCACTCAGGAATTACCCTGGAGGTGCTCAGGGGACCATATGGGATGCTGGGATTAGAACCCGGGTCGGCCGCATGCAAGGCAAACGCCCTACCCACTGTGCTATCGCTCCAGCCCCCACGACCCCATTTCTAACTGCGAGGCCTGGGGCCTAGACCCAGCTGGGTTCTGACCGGCACCAGTCACCCCTACTCTGAAGGGCGTTTTCTGTCCAACACTTTGGACGGCCAAGCCAAGACTGCTCTGGCGGTGTCCTCAGCATCCTCGCTGACCCAGACTCTCAGCTCTCTTTAGCCGCTCGAGGGGGCTGAGGAGATAGGACAGCGGGGAGGGCGTCGGCCTGGGTTCGGTCACCGGCACCCCAAAGGATCCTTTGAGCCCCACCAGGAGTGATTCCTGAGCACAGAGTCAGGAGTCAGCCCTGAACACCGGTGAGTGGCAGGCCCTAGGGGACACCAGCAGCCACTTGGCCCCTCTCCACTCACCTTCAGAAAGGTCAGAGCCACCTCCCCCCAGGAGTCGAACCTGCGGCCAAGGAAGAAGCACCAGCGGGAAGAGAGCCCTGGAGGTCTTGGCAAGAAAAGTGCCCGTGCGAGGCGGCCGGAGAGCAACAGAGGCCTGAGCCGCTTCCCGTGGCCCACATGGTCACCACAGAGACGTCCCAGCAACGCTCTGCGGCCGCCACGTCTTCTCTGCCACACATTTGAAAGGCTACTAGAAATTTTGTTGGAGGCTCCCAAACCGTGTTCATGAGGCCACAGGCCACGTGGTGCAGGCCTACTATCCTGGTCCACTGCATGTGAAACATGTGCTCAGCCCACTGAAACTTCTCTCCACCCCGCGAGAACCTGGGCGCAGGGGGGAGGATTTCAGGTCATGCCCACTGGTGCTCCGGGCTCACTCGTGGCGGAGCTTAGGGAACCATGTGTGGTGCAGGGGATCGAACAGGGGCAAGTACCGTAAAAATACATTATTCAAACCATGGTGGGTTTAAGCAGATGGGGTTAAGCAAGGGGGGGCGGGCGGTGCACGATATAATAGGGAAAAGCTTAAGTTAAAGAAACTGGGGCCTGAGAGACAGGACAGGGTGAGGCAGGGACCCTGGCACCACAAATGACTCCCCAGGGTGCCCAGGGGAGTGAGCTTGAATACCGTTGGGAGGGGCCCAAAAACATACAAAAGACCTCGAAACACAGCGAACAATACAAGAGCCCGACAGCGCCAGGGCCCCACCCGCCAGGTACCAGGACAGAGGGACAGAGGGACAGAAAGAGGGACAGAGGGACAGAAAGAGGGACAAAGAGACAGAGGGACAGAGACAGAGGGACAGAGAGACAGAGGGACAGAGACAGAGGGACAGAGAGACAGCATTTCAGCCCTGCCAAGGGGAAGACACCGCAGCCGTCCATCCACCAGCCACCTGCTGCCCCTCTGCAGAGGCTCCCGGCCACCAAGGAACCCCCAAGGCACACAGCTAAAAAGGGAGGCGCCAACACCCAGATGGCAGTGCCCACTTACTCGCCCACCAGAAGCTACCACTTCCGGGTGACCGCAGTGGCACGGGGAGGGGTGCCCCCCTAAACCTCCCCAAAGTTCCTTTCAGACTTGGCCCTGCTGTCTGCCTGCATCCTCGGTGAATGCACAACCTTCCCCAAGGGACAGTCACAGCAGGGTGTGCTGAGGCTGACCAGAACGCAGGCCCACGCTGACAAAGAGACTCTGACTCAGTGGGTCTGGGGTGGGGCCTGCAGGGCTGCTAACAGGTTCTCAGATGAGGCCAACAATGCAGGCTCGGGGAACGGCAGGCCGCAGCAGACACGCCGCCAAAGGCAAGCACCAGCCAAACCTAAGTCCTTCCACGCCTGGTCACTCCTCCCACCTTTGCCCCACTCCACACGAAGCCTCAGGGTGTCGGGAGGGGAAAGGGCCGCCACAACGCACATTTCACGGCCAGTTGGCACCAGACCCCCCAACATACCAGTGCTTGGCGGAGGGGAGCCCCCCGCCCCCGTAGCCCGAGAGAGGGGGGCAGGGAGCACTCGAGGAACACGGGGCTGGGCAGGGGCACCAGCACGGGGGAGGGGACACTTTCTACACCCCGCCCCAGCTCTCTGGCCTGAAGCATGCCCCTTGCCACGGAATTCCTAGATGACTGATAAGCTGGCTGATAACCCACACCCCGGAGATCAGCTGATCCTGGGGACTGAGGGGGTGAGGGGGGCACAGGTCAGGGGGAAGGGGCCGGAAGAGCAGCACACAGGCTGGAAGGAACCAACCAGTCCAACCACCTGCAGGGAGAAGCAGAGTTAATGAACCAGACGGAACCGACTCCGAGAGAGCCACCAACCAGCCCAGAGCGAGGAGCGCGGCGGGAGCGCGAACAGGACGGAGATGTGGGCAGGCCCAGGATCGCCGACAGGAAAGCAGGCACGGGAATGGAGCCACACTTCAGGAACAACCCAGATTCCGAGTTACAGAATGAAACAAATGGAGTTTTAAATAAAATCCAGAAGAGAAAAATTTGACCCAAGAAAACATTTCAAGAAAAAAAAAAAGCATTCCTCCCCCCCAAAAGAAAAAAAAAATGGTAAAATAGGTATACAAGTGCTGCCGCCCTAATACAGCCACGAGCACTGTCCACGGAGAGCAGCTCGGTCACTCGCCAGATTCTCCACCTGGCTGAAAAGCTCCTCCACTGTCTTGAATTCTTTGACACATTAACGTCACAGGATATGGAGATACTGAAAACCAAAGAAAAGGATTTTCGAAAAGCAAATATGAACCCAAAATAAATAAATTACTGGCAATACCAAAAATCTATTTAAAAAAAAACAAAATTTTCATGTCCAAACTAATCAGAATTTAAAGTGGGAAACCTCATAAAGAACTGAGTCCAGGGGCTGGAGTGATAGTACAGCGGGTAGGGCATTTGCCTTGCACGCAACCGACCTGGGTTCGAATCCCAGCATCCCATATGGTCCCCTGAGCACCGCCAGGGGTGATTCCTGAGTGCAGAGCCAGGAGTAACCCCTGTGCATCGCCGGGTGTGACCCAAAAAGCAAAAAAAAAAAAAAAAAAAAGAATTGAGTCCAGAACTTGAGGGATGGTCCAAGCCCTGAGCACAGGCCCAGGTTCGAATCCCCAGTACCACCTGGCACCGCGCACCACCAGGCGCGACCCCCCAGCACAGAGCCCGGAGCAAGCACCCCCACACCCCAGCACCACTGGGTACTTCCCCACGGCCTCAAAAAAGTATTGGGGGCCAGAGCAATGGTACAGCATGTAGGGTGTTGGCCTTGCAAGCGGCTGGCCCGGGTTCGATCCCCAGAACCCCATATGGTCCCCGAAGCACAGTCAGAAGTGATTCCTAAGTGCAGAACCAGGAGTCAGCCCTGAGGAGCACCAGGTGTGTTCCAAAACCTTCAAAAAGTATTGAGTCTACATCAACACCGATTCATGGAGACATAAAAACCATCTCTATGTACACCTGACCTAACAGAATGCCTGCCAAAACTGCCCCATCAACAGTAAAGACCTAGAAGAATTAAGCAACATGAACAAGTTCAAAATGACACAGAGAGCAACAGATAGGCCAACAAAGCACAGTCTTTAGAAGCACTTATGGAGCATTCTTGAAATCCACCCCACACACCATGAAGGTTTCAAAGGCTGGAGAATCGGCATTTTCGCGCTCACTCAGTTCCCATCCTCCACCATGAAAGCAGACGTCGAAGACTTAAGTCATTAAAGAAAAATGTCAAAGATTTAAAATACAGACTTTATTTGCCCTTGGGGTAGAGAGGAAATTATAAGGGAAATTACAAACTGTATAAAATTGAACACTGCATGTCAAAATTTGTGGAAGCCAGATAAGGTAATTCTTAGACGAAATATTGAGTTTGAATACACCTACCAAAAGAATGAGGGGGAAAAAATCAAACTAAGAAACGAAGCACATGAAAAGAGAAATTAGTAAGAGTGACCTGGAATAGACAGAGCGAAGGAGGGGGCGGGGCGGGCAGACAACAGGAAGCAAATTGGGGGAGTTGTCTTTAGTTTCTGTTTTTTGGTTTTGAGGCCACACCTAACAGAGCACTGAGGCTGCTGGTTCAGTGCTTGGGGGACCATGTGGTTCCTGGGATCAAACCAGAAGCCCCTGTAGCAAAACATGCACACACGCACCCACGCACCCCCGCCTTCTCAGCCATCTCCCTGGCCCTCGGACTGTTCTGTTTCGTTGTTTTGGTTTTTAAAGATTGAGTGAAATTCTGAGGCTGAAAAAGAAAGGTGTTCTTTTTTTATTATTTTTTATTGCTTTTTGGGTCACTCCCAGCTATGCACAGGGGTTACTCCTGGCTCTGCACTCAGGAATTACCCCTGGCGGTGCTCAGGGGACCATATGGGATGCTGGGAATTGAACCCGGGTCGGCCACGTGCAAGACAAATGCCCTACCCGCTGTACTATTGCTCCAGTCCCGTGAAAAAGAAAGGTTTTTAGACAAATTCAGAAATTTAGACTGCAGAGAGAAAAAGAGAAAGAACTACAGATAAGAACAGATTAAAAAAAAAAAAGAAGAAGAATTAAAGAGTAGGAAGAGTAGGAACACTTACACAAGAATTGATTTCAAAACCTAGGTAGGAAAGAATGGAGATACATTTCCAGGAAACAATAAAACAATTGGGCCCCAGGCTCAGACAGTGGGTGAGTCCTGCCGAAGGTGAGAGCCCCCCGCCCCTGCTCCCGCACGGCAGACAGAGAACTTGGAGCCGGGAGACTAGAACAACCTCCACTCCAACCAGGTGAGAGGAACTCAGAGGCCAACTTCATGTCTTCTCACTCTTGTGAAAACTGCACTGAACCCAACAATACTTCAAGATCCCAAGACGAGCTGGAGTCGACCCAGGAACGCCACAGCGCAGCGTGGCTCCATGGCGGAGGCGAGCAGCCTGGCTGGAGAGGACCGAGAGTCCAGAATGGTCTGATCAAGCCTCTTCTGGGGCGGGGGATCCACCTACACACCCACTGGAAACCCGCCTTTTCTTTTTCTTTTCTGGGGGGTGGGGGGCACAAGGGTTTACTCCCAGATCTGTGCTCAGAGCTCACTCCCAGGGGTGCTCCAGGGACCTAGGTAGTGTCGGGGTTCAGACTAGGGTTGGCCGTGCATGAGGACTGCGTTACACCCCTGTACCAGCTCTCTGGCCTCAACCTGCCTCCTCTAAGGAAACCAACAGAAAGCACCGCCAACTGCACGGGGAACCACTGCCGCTCCTCCCACTCTGGGGACACTGGAATGAACGATGGGGAAAAGGCAGGGCCCAGACCCAAGTCGGCAGTCCCCGTCTGCGAGGGAAGCTAGTGGATTTAAGGCTGTTCCTGAACCTAATCAAAGCTCCCCCTGTCCCCCAGCTACAGCTGAGTAGGCAAGTGCCCCAGCCAGCACCACTGCAAGTGACAGGGTCTCTGAGGCTCTGGCCACAGAGGTGGACGCCCCGACAGCTCCAGGGTCAGTCAGCAAGGCAAAGGCGCGGTTTTCTCTACTCCACCACGCCAGAGGGGAACGTGGAAGCAGCGAGACACAGTGCTCAGTGTCACAGGAACACGAAACATCCCAAATCCGGCAAAGGTCTAAGGCTTGTAAGGAGAGAGAGGAGCCCCAAGGAAATGGAGAAACACCCCTACAGCCCTGCTAGGGGGACAGCCAGGAGTCCTCAGCCCCCCGCAGGTCAAGCTGCATATCCAGTCTGAGTCCAGTTAAACCTGGCAGAGCAAAGGGCCCCAAGCAGCTCGGCTGGTTTGTTTCTTTGGGGGAGGGGGCTGTGGACTCACGGGCAGCAGTTCCAAAGCGGAGTGTGGTACGGGAAGGAACAGGGAGGAGAGTCCCGGGGGGGAACCCAGCAACATGCCAGGCCCTGGGCAACAAGGTGGGAGCGGGGGGACCACGTGCAGGGGCAGTGCTGGAGAGCGTCCACCAGAACCAGAGGGGAGGGGCTCAGCTAACCCAAGAGGGGAGCGTTTTTAAATACAAGGTTGAAATGACACAGAACACAAGGTATAAAACTGATAGCCTTGACTTCCTCAAAAGGAAATTCTGACGCTGACCAAAGGACACCACGGACAGATCAGCAAGCGAGGGCCTAGCGGGCAGAGGGAGCAGCAGGTGAGACTCCCGCAAGCCCTATTAAAAAAAGAAAAAAATCAAAGAGGGCAAATGGTGACCATTCCCAATGGGGAAAGTGACCATCTAACAAGTATAAACGAGGTCTGAAATGGAGGAACCGCACTGATGATCAGAGAAAACGCATGGACACTTAAGTGCCACTTTAAAGCCATCAGCTTGGCAGGGCTTCTCTGCCATGAGCTGAGGGTCTTGGGGGGGGGGGGTGGGCAGGGGAACTGCACACAGTGCCTGGTACCACTAAGCTGGGACTCAGACCCGTGCCCAGAGAAACGGACACGCATACTCGGAGGCTGCTGCTGCTGACCCAAGTATGAATTCCCCAAACTCCTATGCTGAAGCCCACAGTGCCATCGAGAGGGAGGGTCTTCAGGAGGAGTTTGGGGGAGCAGTGGGCGGGGATGGGGGCCCCAGGCAACCCCGTGGCCTCTTCCTCGAGGAAGCTGGTTTTCCCTGGACCCGGGGTGTGCGCGAGCGGGTACGCTTCCTGGCCGTCCCCTGGATAAGCGAGGGATGACCCTAGCCAGTCAGGTCTTTGGTAACATCGGTGGTTTCCAACCTTCTGTCACCCGCGTCCAGAGGCTGCAGCCTGCTGTTCCACGGGGGTCCACCCCGGGCCCCTCAGTGACACGCGGTGCTGCCAGCGAGGGACAGGCACAGCGCTGAACGGTGAGGAGAGAGGAGGGAAGACAGGCGAGCGCGCAGGGCTGGCCTGGGAAACCGAACCTGCCGCCACACACAAGCAGCCAGCACCTCACAAGGGTCCTGACAAAGACAGGGGGCGAGACATGGGAGACGGGAGGGAGAGAAACGAGCCTGGCGAAGCCCAATGGCCTGTGGCACGGGGGCAGCACACGCATCCAGTGGGCAGGACTGAAGGCGACGCAAGGCAGTGGAACATGACCACAAACAAGGCTCCTCCAGGTGCTCACCATTTTCACGGGGGAAACGGGACAGGGGCTCTACTGTGTCCCGGCCCCGGCCCCGACAGTCCTCATTTCTGTTCCAACAGGAGGTAAGGCAGCAGAGTTCTCTGAAGAGAAGAAATAAGACATACACACACCCACACCTGGAGACAGACCTACTACCCACACACACACCTGAAGAGACAGACCTACTACGTGCACACACACCTAAAGAGACAGACCTACTATGTACACACACACCTGGAGAGAGACCTACTGTGTACACACACAGACACACACACCTGGAGAGAGAAATTTACTGTGTACATACACACCCCCTGGAGAGACAGACCTACTATGTACACACACAGACAACAGATACACATGCCTGGAAAGACAGACCGACTACATGAACACCACACACATACCTGGAGAGACAGACCTACTACATGTGCACAGCACACAGGAAAATTTGGTATTTTGCTGAAACTTACAGAATCTGTCAATTTCATTCACAATTTACATCGGCTTCTAATTACACTTAACTGAATATTAACCATCCTAATTGCTTAACGCTTTATTGGCTAGAGCTAGAGCACTGAGCAGGCCGGCCTGGCAAGTGGAATCCCGCTCCCTACCAGGAAGGAGAGCTTGGAGCCCCCAGTTTGCTCCCGCCCCGGTTCTACCTCCATCCAGGACCTAGACCCAGTCACTGGGTGGGAGCAGGGTCCTCCCACCCCCGCCCCTCTGTGCCATGTGAGGGCTCCCGGCCGGCCCACGGTAGCAGGGACAGCCCATAGCACAGGCCTGTCCAGGGCAGGGACAGCAGCTGGCCCTGCTCATCTCCCTTTGTCAGAGATGCAGCTCCGCCTCCTGGGACACCTCACCTGGCCACAGAAGGACAGATGGGGGTGAGTCCTGCCCGCCTCTCTGATGCCTGGCTCAGCAGCCCCCCAGGATCCCACTGGCAGGAACGGAGATGCCAAGGGGGGACCCCACCACACGAGGAGCCCCAGGGGCCAGGAGGAGGAGCAGAGCAGAGCAGGGTGTGGAAAGGGTGCCGTCCTGGAGCCGGGAAGGGAGAGCAGCGCTGTTCTGCTGCCCGGGCCGGGCCACCAGGTGTGCCGCTGACACTGGGGCAGGGGGGACGAGGGATGCTTTAGGAAGGTGGGCAGGGCTGGTGGGGGTGCGGTCAGAGGAGAATTCTTTCCCAGGACTTGGCAGCTCGGTGCCCCCTGCCTGAATGCATCAAGCCAGCTGAGGCCCAAGTGTCCCAAGCCCCATTCCAGGGGCTCTGAAAATAGATACCCCGCTGGCCTTGGCCCTCGGGCCCTTGCTGCCCACCTCAGGTGAGCCAGGAAACAGGGCCCCAAAGCCCCAGGCCAGACTCAAGCACTAACCGCGCCCCTACGCCTCGGGCCAGGACAAACACACCAACATCTAGGGGGACACTGAGGCCACGCCAGGGCCCCAAGCAGAGCCAGGAGATGGCCAGGGGGACAGGCGTGTCTGCGGCGGGGCCCCAGGCTCGCCAAAGGAGACAGCCGTGCCCAGCTCAAGGGCAACCGTCAGCAGGTGAAGACGTCTCAGTAGGACTGACTCCCCTCTGCCCCAAAGACACCCACAGCAGTGAAGACAGTGAAGAGGCAGAGGATCTGGGGAGGCGGCCACACACACGGCCTGGGGGCAGAGAAGTGGCCAGTGCCCTGTGACCCGGGCCCCCACCTTCCCCACCACACCCCATCATGCCTGTGCCAAGAACCCTTTGCCAAACTCGGACTCTTCCCGCTCCTGCATCCCTGAGAAAATAATCATGCAACGACACCCTCAGCTTCCCGCCTGACACCCCAAATGTGCTTTCCCAGCACAACTCCCTCTCCAGCCTGCAAGCCTTTGCACCCTAAAAACACCCGTTCCCACACCCTGTCACCCTCCCTGCACTTCCCACTCACTGTCTCACACCTCCACGTGTCCCAGGAGCTGCTGGGGCTGGGGGTGCTCGAGAAGGCACCTGGACAGCCCGAGAGCCAGCGGGCCTGTACCCGGGCCTGAGCGACACCGACAGGAGGTGGCGGTCTGCACTGCCAGCAGGCAGGAGCCCCCCGCCCCCGCCCCCGATGTACCTGACTTGCCACCAGGTAGCACACTACAATTAGTCATTGTAATTGAAGCCGAACATAACTAATTACATAATTTCGGAGTGTTCACGTTAATTCCATTAAAATTACATCATGAAACTGGGGGATTACAAAGGCTTTCGGACCAGAAGCAACTGGAGACGGAGACACTCCAGGCTGCCTCCAGCGTGGCTGAGTCACCCCAGCCCAGGTGCCAGGCCGGCACCACCCCGCCTGCTTCCAGGGGTCTCCCAAGGAAGAGGGGCAGCAGCTGAGAGCGGGGCACCTTCCCAGCTTGACCCACGGTGACCGTGGCCCCAGCACCCATCTGAGCACCAAGTCCTCCCCAAAGTTTAAGAGGCTGCAGGACACAGCAACGGGTGGTGGGCCCTGGCACCTGAGTGACTCCCAGTCTTCCCCGAGGGCAAGGGTGCAGACACACCTCAGAGGCCTCCCCACAGGCCCAGCCCAGCCCAACCCCTCACCCCTGCAGCAGGGGGATGACCAGGAGCGCAGACGCTGGCAGGAATCACAGACGCAGAGGAATGAGTGATGGCTCTGAGGTTCGTGACAAACTCGCTGGGCCCGTGGTAGTGCTGCCAGCCGCTCCCGGCATGGCCGGGCAGCCACCTTCCACCTTCTCGTGGCGTCTTTCTCACGTCTCCATCCCAACATAAGCCACACTGTGGCAGAAGCAGCACCAGAAAGCCGGAGAGCCTAGAAGCGCTGCGGCCTGCAGAATCCCTCAAGACAGATCCGCTCTGCTCACGGGCATGCCAGGGGCCAGGGCCCGTCTCAGGACAGAGGCGTGGGCACGTGCCCCAACCACTGAGGGACGCAAGGCGCTAACAGCCCAGCTCCCTGCCTCAGCTGAGGCCTGCAGCGGCACCTCCAACAGACCCTTCCCTCCGAGACCACTGCCGCAAACCCTTCCAGCCCCCGTGCTGTGTGAGAGACGGAGCCGCGTGCCATGCCTGCATCCCAAATGAGCATGGGGCTAGCAAGGGGGACTGTCCAAAGGGGCATCACCGAAGCCTGCTCCCTGGTGGTCGGCAGACTCTGAAGGCTCAGGTCCAGCTCAGGCTTGCGCCAACCTGGCCAATCCAGCCACCTCCGTGCCCACCTGCCAGGGTTACTTCCAGCCTGAAACTGCTGGCACCAAGTCACCCACCCACCCACCCCCTGCCCCGCCAAGCTCATCTCAGACGTCCTAGGACAGGGCCCCCGATTCTGGGCCCATCACGACCGCTCCACTACCTAAGGGTCAGCAGGAAGGGCAGGTGCCGGGGGAGCCACACCCAGCGGGGAGTTTGTCTCCTTCCCTGGGAGGGACCCCGGTGAAGACGGCAGGAAGGACGGCAAGAGCCCATGGCAGCGGTGTCCACGGCCAGCGTCAGGGAACTATGGCTGGAGACATTAAGACCTGTTTATGGTCCGAGACACGGTGCATACCAGAGCGTACACTACCCTGGCCTTGGACGTGGCTGCCCCAGGCTGGCCCCCAACACTGAGCACCACGGGGTGTGGCCCAAAGCCCAAACAGAAAAAAGACACAGCAGGTCATGAGGGAAGGGAAATATCCCCAGTTCAGTCCTTTGACACATACACCCCCTTTAAATACCACCCCAAACTCAGTCTGGCTTCAAATCTCAGTGCACTGTCCAGGCTTCCACACCTTCCCCTGGTCCCCCAAATCCTGCATATCCCAGGCCAAAGTCCACTCTCTCTCCCTCCTCCTCGAGTGTCTGTCCCTGTCGGTGCGGGCCCCACCCCCCACAGCTGCTCTGGCTCCCCCCACCCCCCACCGGCCCTCTGGGTGAAGCCCTGGCCGCCCTCACTTCCCCAAATCCAGGCAAAAGCCCATGCAGCCAGACAGTGATGTCACGGGACAAAAATACCCGAGGTAGGCTCTCTGCAAAGGAAGCGGAGCAGCGGGCCAGGAAGGCGCTGCCTCAGCCCGGAGGCTCCGTGGGCCTGGGCGCACCTGAGGAGGGACGTTTCTCTGGCGGCGGCTACACAATGACGCGGGGTCCTGTGCTTCCATGTCCAGATCCTCACAATCCAAACTTGTCCTGTCACGGGGGGAACGTCAGGCGGTAGCAGGGGCAAAGCACACATCTGTCAGAGATCCAGGCGGCCCAGTTTTGTTTTCTCGACCGTGTGCTTTCCCCAATGTTTCTGTCCGGCAAATGCAGTGTTGCACACTGGGGTCAACGCGTTACGCCATTTTGCAAGGGGGATTCAAGAGAAGGGAGGAAGGGAAGTCGTCCCCGCACTCTGGGCAGCGTGCAGAGCACGGCTGCAGCCCTCTAGTCACTGGCCAGGACATGCGGGCCAAAGTGTGCCTTCCTGGGGCCCTGCATGCAATATTTGGGGCCAGCCACGCTTGCTGGGGCCCCCACAGCGCGGGGCAGAAGACAGTGATAGGAGGCAGGCGTGGGACAGCTGAACAGCCAGACCACGGGTCACCCAACCACGTCCTCTTGGGGGCTCGCCCCACCCTGACATCCATGCCAGCCACTGCTCCGTCCGTCCAGTGCCGCCCATCACGCTCCTCTCCGAGGCGCTTACACCGCCAGCCACGGCACAGGCGCAGAGGGAGCGAGTGCAGGGGAGGACTGCAGGAGTGAGCAGGGCAGGGGGCAGGGACAACGGTCAGGAGCGGCCCCGCCTGCCACCCCAGGAATACAGTCTCCGTCCATGCCAAGGCGAGCTCCACGGGTGTCTGAGGGCAGGAAGGACGTGATGGATGGTTTGGGACGGCCCATTTGGCTGCCTCTGCACAATAGATGGTGACCTCCTTCCAGCGGGCAAGTCTGAAGTAAGTCAAGAAAAGCTCCCCGTACTCGCGCGCGCACGCGCGTGTGTGTGTGTGTAAGAGAGAGAGAGAGAGAGAGAGAGAGAGAGAGAGAGAGAGAGACTTGGCTATGGGCAGGCAGCCCACGAACACACCGACAGTGGAGTGACAGCACAGCAAGAGACCCGGGGAACTGGCACCGCAGCACCTGGCCCTCCTTCCCCCCGCATGCTGGAGTCCAGGGCCGAAGCACGCAGCCCCGCACTCCCCCTGGGACGGTCAGCTCTCTGTGCCCACTGCTGGCCCTCTCCCTGCTCCCAGGCCACCTCACCGGTCATCTGTGCACACCCCACGACAAGGCAGGAGACACAGCCACTGGGACAAGGTGCCTTGTGGCAACCCAGCTTCCTGTGTGGGCCACAGGTCCCACTCACGCTCCCGGCCGCAGAGAGTCTGCACCTGACCTTGTCTCCTACTTGGCCGCGGGCTGCGGCAGCTCGGGCCTTATGTAAGCCGGGCGCTGAGGTGCGGCTGAAATGAAGCAACTCGGGGAAATGAACGTTTCCACGAGGGCTGGCAGAGACACTCCTGAGAGCCTGGTTCTGCGTCAAAGCCAGACGCCCAGGACGATCCCTGTGCGCGGCTGGGAAGGCTGTCGGCCTCGAGCCCATCCTAGCTGGGATCCCTGCAGGACGCTGACTCAAAGCCTCTCCCCTTGGAAAGGTCTGTGCACTCTACACGGTGAGGACACAGCAGAACAATGTGAAACAGAAATCATTCACTGTACACAGAACCGTACGGGTTCAAGTTCTAGGTCAACTCCTGTGGTGACAAACAGAAAATAAGGGACACCACCATGATCGACCACACCTTTCAGAACGATGCAAAAGCGGTGATAGGGGCAACAGAATGTTCCTATTTTCAGGGGGGGAGAAAAAAAAAGTCCTTTCCAAATCTAATCCAAAAAAAAAAAATTAAATATACAATTCCCTCCAGCAAGAATCTTATTTTTGATTTTCATTTACATAGTATCTTTCTTCCAAGAATCTCAAAATAATGGAGTGCCACAAATACTTTGGGGGAAAAAAAAGACCAGTTGTCGCAACAAAGGAGGGGACAAGCTTGGCAGGGGCGGGCGCTCAGAAGAGGGGCCAGAAATGGCATGTAGTGGCGACAGCAGGCGCCTGGGGCTGACGGTGCCTGCCAGGGCAGAAGGCGGCTCCACGGGCCCCTTGGCGTCCCCGCGGCCAGGACTCAGCCTCACCTTCCCAGGCCCCCCCACACCCCCCAGTCACAGGCCAGGTGCCGTGAGTGGACCCACTGCCTCTTCAACACAGGAAACAATGTTAAAAAGTAAAATGCTCTTAAGATTCAGGGAGAGAGACCTAATCTGAGAAAAACTGTCTTGTTTTTAAGGAGGAAACTGAGATGCTTGAATTGGCTTTTTTTTTTTTAACAGCTGGGTGGACAAGATCGGAATGTCTTACATTTAGCAGAAAGCTGTCAACACCCAAATAAAATTTGAATGACAGTAAGAACAGCATTCTATTCCTCCACTGTCGCAATGCTCGCTGAAGAAAGAGCTAATTTGTCGATGTGTTTTTCCCTTACCAAACTTGGAACACCTAACAACCATATATAACTTTACCCAAAAAACACATTAGCTGAGAGAAATTCAACTGCTTTTACCGACTGAACAAGTATGGTCAGAGAGCTGCCTTCAAAAAGCAGCACTGGAGAAAAGCGGGGGCGAGAGCCTCCAGGCTGGTCCGAGCACTGGAGGCCAGAGGCCAGCCACCCTCCACACTTGCCTGCCCACTCGTGGCCTCGGGGTGGCCGCAGGCAGGACCACTCCTCTCACACCGGAAGGGAGCAGAATCCAGGCCGTGAGCCGAAGCCTCGTGCAGGCTGCTTTCCAGAGGCTCTGCAGTGCGAGGTGAATTCCTCGGAGGAATGAGGCCTCCCAACCTCATTCCTTTCCAGTCACCTGTCTGCTGGTGTTTCCAAGGAACCATTTCAGGGTGCAACCCTTAATCCCTTTTAAGGAACTTCTGGGGTTGCTGAGAGCCCAGGGCTGTAATAAACACAGAAATCTGCAATGCCCTGGGCACAGCCAGTAAGGTGCTTGCCTTCAGAACACATGAAGAACCTGATGTTTATTTGCTGCAGGATTCCCTATCAGGATCTGCTCACAGTAAGAACCGGAATCATTTTTCTTACAGAATTGTTTCCTTTTCAAAGGAAAGGTTCTCGGTGGGTTTTTCGACAAATCAGATTCTTTCCCAAAGAGTCACTCTTCCCTTAGTTATGTCTGTGTCACATTAAGCAATAGGGGGAAGGGGGCAGAGGATGCGTCACAGGCACTTGGGAAAATTTATAAGTCACAGCCCAGGTGCTGCCAAGCCCTTTCAGGTATTTCACCTGCCTGTCATCACAGGTGGTCCCCATTCCCTGTCAATAACTGCTCCTGCACTAACTTACTCAGAAGCCAGCCGAGAAGCAGGGCTGATTACAAACCCCTAAGTGTGGCAGGACCAACAGTTCAATACAAATCTTAGCTGTCTTCTTCAATAAAATCTACAACTCGACACCAACCCAAACGTGGTTTTTGAACACACAGCAAAGCCACGGCTTTGAGGAACACCGGCTCAAAGTGTTCTTAAGTTTCAAACTAAGAACGAAAAACCATTCGGAGGCCACGCCATTAATAGTTCATTCAAAGAGATCCCTAACCCAGTAGGGTTTGCATGTGGTTGTGTGTATGTGTTGTTTATTTCTGGACGAGGGAGGCTGCTAATTAAGCTTATATTTCTAGACATAGAACTTTGGGGGAAAGTAATTTCTCTCTTAATTCTAAATCATTATCTGGGTGTATTAAAACGTACCCAAATGCTCCTGTCAATAAATGTTTATTAAATCAGAAATCACAAATGAATTCACAACTTCTTTGCTATGAAAGCTATATAATGCAGATATTAAATCACTTCTCTAATTACACCATTAAAATTCCCTTTTGCTCACGAGCCCCTCTCGCCGAGAGCCCTCCCTGGGGCCCAGATGTGCAGACAGTCGGTTCCGAAACCTCCTGGCACGCCCTCCGGAGGCGTCCAGGTAAACAGTAGTGGGGTAAGAGGTCATGGGGCCCCCTCTTCAAACCGCTTCAACAAAAATCAATGGCCATAAGGGAAAAAAGTCTCTGAGCTTCGCTATAATAAGATTCAAACACAGGATTCCAAGAATTCCACCTGTTTCCAATTAGATACCAGAATTGCTTTGAGTGTTTAAACTACATTCACTTGCTACTTATACAAAACAATTCTTCCGGGTTTTTTGAACATTTTAAGTATGTTAAAATAAGATTAAGGGTCTGGTTTAAACAATCAGAGGCAGGGGAATTTCAGCTGAAACCAAAACTATCTCTCGGCAGCCATAACGGCAGAGCTTCAGACAAAACAACAGGACGGAGACCATCAAATTCCTATCTGTGACAATTACTTGTAAAAATCGGACCTTTTCTAGCAAAACAATAATCTATCTTATGTGACACATTAAATAACTTTAAATAGGGTCCTCGATGTACAAAATTTAAAGAACTGAACCTGTCCATTCGAATCGCCTTCAAAGCCACAAGCAGCGCTCACTGCAGACGCACCATCGCGTACACCTGGGGAGGCGAGGAATTGGACCCGGGGCCAAATGTGAGGGGAGGCAGGGGGATGCGGCCGAACTCGGGGCGGGGGCTTCTTCACACCAGGAATCCCGCTTTTTAAGAACAATCGCGTTTCCTACTAACAAATCTGCCCTGCCTTCATTTTACAGTGGATGCTAACTCTGGCTTTAAAATGAACTGGAAAAAAAAAAAAAGGTTTTTTTTTTTTCCCTTTCTACTTCCAGCCTTGTTTTCTTTCTGAAGACGTAGAACGTGGGTACCGCCGGGGGAACAGTTCCGACTGCTGACTGCTCCAGGGAGCGCCGGAGGGGATGGGGGCGGCGGGACGCACAGGCCCCAGAGAGAAGGGGGGATATAGAGGAAGGGAGGAGAGTTTGAATCCGACACGCCAGGCAGCCACGCTTCCCTCAGCCATGAAGGGCTGGCGCTCAGTCAGCTCACGGCAAGTTGAAGGCAAGCTCCAGATCACAAAACCACCGGGGGAGATATCTGACATTGAGGAGGTGGGTAAAGGGGTTCTCTCTGAATCTGAAGGGATCGGGGCTCTTTCGAGGATGCCGTCCCTTCACAGGCTAGTACCTTATAAAAAGGATCTACCTAGTTTCACACAGGGAAAAATAAAAACCACTTTAACCAACTGCGATAATCGCCTCCTCCAACTCTCAATCTCATAGATACAGAGCAGCATGAAAATAAGACACCCCAGATTTGTCCACGTGGGACTTCATAATGGAAACAAATTTGAAATCGAAATGATACACTTGCACGGAATGGTCCTGCACACAGTAACATTGTGGCTCCGGTCCTGGGAGAAAACAAAATGCAAGCAACCAGAAGATGGATTTTCTGCCCAACAGAACCTGTTCCCTTAACCTGAAAAAGAGGAGAGTGCTTAAAGTGGACTTCTGCGGAAGCTCCTTCGGGGAGATGCTGCCCTCGAGGGTGGCCAGCCACGGCAGGCAGGGTCCCCAAGCTGTGCTCAGGGGACCTCTTATAGCAACCCGTACTTCAAAGGTAAGTTTAGACAAGGGTTTTTTTCTTACTGGTTTTTTGGTGACTTTTTTTTAATTTGGGGGCTTCCTTTCTTTTTAATGGTTTTTTTTTTTACAAGACTGAGAGAAGATAAAAACTTGTCCGACTAGTCCTAGCAACGTCAAAGCAGTGAAACCTCCACACCACAAGTCTTCGGAATTGAAAAGAAAACGAAATATGGCCTGATATTCAGACACGCTCCGGCGCAGACAGCACCAGGCAGACCCCACGCCCAGAGGGGCAGGAGGGCGACCCAGGTTCACTGCAGCCGGGAGAGGTGCCGGGCCAGAGTGAGCAGCGCCCTTCCTGCCCACGGCCTCACCAGGGTTAGTGGGCCACAGGCAACCCAATCACCCCAAGTGAGAGGTTCTGAGAAGATGAGAAGGGTCTGAATCGAATGAATCAAATGAGTTCCCCTGCAAACTGCTGTCTCATTGGCTCACAACTGTCTGTGGGAATGGATGACGCTAAAGCAGATATCGACTCCAAAGGCCTCTCCGGGGCCCAAGAAAGAACCAGATGGGCCTGACACTTGAACTCTGGCATTCCACGGTCCACTGAAGTTAGCAAAAAAATAGCATGCGGGGGCAACAGGGGATCCTCCCATTTCCTATCATCCAAAGTCAAGGGGGCTGGGGAAGGCAAAGGACACCTGGATGAAAACTATTTTTCCCATTTTTCATTCGAGACCAACATCTTGAAAGTTCACTCACAGGAACTGACCGGGAAAATTGCAAGCCAGCCCTGGAGCCCCACATTTCCTGGTGCTGGAACCAGCAGCTATGGGGGGGGGGGGGGTGTCAGCGAGGTCACAAATCAAATCCATAGCCCTGGCACCTCTGCCAGGAAGATCCAAAGAGAAACCTCTTGTCATGAAGCTACAATGTCACATTTGGGGAGACCTGAGGGGGGGGGGGATTAGGGTTTGTCTCTTAAAACTCCACAACGGGTTTTACAGTAAGCACAGGAATTAAATTATGGTAAAAGGGAGCTATTTTTACTAAAACAGGGTAGACCCATTTATCAAAAATGCCATTCGCCTGCGTTCATTACAGCCAGGAATCTAATTTACACAATAGACACTTTGGAGTAATCTATTTTCGTCAATAAGTGCTCAAACTCCTTTAAGTTTTAATCTTATCGGAAAGACATATTTCACATAGTCTCCTTCCTAGTTAAGCGCGAAATCCGCGGAACCGTCCTGAGGACCGCGAGCCGGCTTGCTCGCGCTGCCGTGGGCCCGGGCGGAAAACCAACACACGCGCAATTCGAGTTGTCGGGCTCCATTTCGCCGGGCCTGCCTCCGACCCGCGCGGCCCCCGCGAGCCCGCAGCTGGAGCTCACTGGCGCCCCGAATCCCAGCCCCGCAGGTCCCTCCCGGCGGTCCCCCCGGCGAGGAAAGTTCAGCCGAGTTTACTTCCCGCACACTCTCGGGCCGGCGGCAGGCGCCGGGCCCGGGGGGCGCCCGGGGAACAGCCCCCGCCGCGCCCGCGCCCGCTCACCTTCAGCTTGGCTCCGGCCACGCACACCATCCACCTGGCGGGGTCCCGGGGCGCGCGGGCGCCGCGGGGTTCGGGCCCCGGCCCCAAGGCTCCGGCGCGACGCCCCGGCGGCGCCCTCGGGGCTCTGCTTTCGAGAAGCCACGCCGGGCGGGCACTTCCGAGCGGCCCCGCCGCCGGCTCCATGGCGCCCGCGGGCCGGGCCCCGGGGGAGACTCGCCGACGGCCGCGGGCGCGTCCCCCGCACCGGCGCGCGCGGGGCCTGCGCCCGGGCAAAGTTGCCGCGGCGGCCGCAGGGCGCTCCGGGCCGCCCCGACCCTCGGCGTCCGCGCGCGCGGGCCGCCCCCGCCGCGCGGCTCAAGTTTCCCCCGGAGCGTCCCGAGCCGGCTCCGAGGCCGCCGCCGGGCCGCGGCGAGGGAGTGTGCGGGGGGGACGGGACGGTCCGCGCCGCGGGGCCCGCCACACAAAAGAGGCGGGCGGCGGCGGCGGGGGGTCCCCGGGCGCCCGGCCGGACGTAAACAAACGCCAGGGTCCGCGCGCGGGGCGCCCACCGGCCGCGGCGGGGCGGGGGCGCGGCCCCGGCCCGTGACAGCCGCGGGCCCCCAGCCGGCCGGGCCGCGCGCGCGGCCGCCCGCCTGGCCGGAGCCGGAGCCGGAGCCGGGCCGCGCCGCCGCCGGTGGCCGCTCTGACCCTCCCCCGGGCCGGCGGCACCACAGCGCCACCAGCCCCGGCTCCGCCGCGCCGGCGGCAGTGGCGGCGGCGGCTCCTCGGGAGCGGCAGCGCCTCGCCCCCCGCAGCAACTCCCCACAAACTTTCCCCGGGAAGGCGGCGGGGCGCGCGGCCGCCGCCGCCGCCACCGCCGGGCCGCAGCCCCCTCGCGGCGCGGCGCCCGTCGCCGCCGCCGCCGCCGCCGCCCGCGCCCCGCCGCCCGCGCCCCGCCGCGCGCGCGCCCCGCGGGCCCCGCGCCGCCGCCGCCGCCCCCTCCCGGGTCCCGCGGCCGCGGTGGCGGCGGGCGGCGGGGCGCGGGCCGGGGGGGCGCGGGCGCGGGGGGCCGGCGACCGGGGGCAGCGGTGGCGGCGGCGGCTCCCGGCGCCATCTTGGGCTGATCGATGAATTGAACAAAGAGGATCAATTTCCGATCGGGCGACTTATCGATGGGGGCCGGGGCGCGCGGGGCGCTCGGCCCCGACTCGGCCCCGCGTCCCCCGGCGCCCCCGCCTCCCCGCCGCCGCGGCCCCCCGGCGGCCGGGCAGCCCGGGGCCCCCGGGGGAGGCCGCGACCGCCCGCAGCCCCCGGCCCCGGCGCGAGGCCGGGCGGGGAGAAGCCTGACCTGCAGCTGCTGTAAATCAAAGCGCTTCCAATATTGAAACATCGATCCCACATTGGCCGCCATCTTGAGACATATTGAGACGGAGTGAGCGGCTGATAGAGAGGGGGCTGGAGTTCAGGAGCCGCCAGGAGGCAGCAGGCGGGCGGCGCCAAAACCCGGCCTGGAGCCGGCCGCCGCCGCCGCCACCGAGGACGCGGACTCCGCCTCACGGCGCCGCCGCCGCGCCGCGCCGAGCCCGAGCCCGGCGGGAGCCCGAGGGCGCGGCGGCCGCCGCCCCGCCGCCGCCCGGCCCCGCCCCGCCGCCGCCCGCGCGCCGCCCGCGACCCCCGGCCGCCCCGGGCCCCCGACCCAGCGCGCCGCGGCGGCGGCGGCGGCGGCGGCGGCGGCGGTGGCGGCGGCGGCGGCCCGCGGGGCCCGGCCCCGAGGGGGCGCTGGAGGGCGCCGGGCGCTCGCGGGGCTCCGGCCCAACGCCCGCCACGCGCGCGCGCGCGCTCACCTGGGGCGCCCGCCCCGGCCCACCCGGGGCCCCAGTCCGCGCTGTCGCCCCGAGCTGCCTCGACCACCTGCCCGGCCCCCGAGCGGGGCCGCCGCCGCCCCCCTCCCCGGCGGGGGCCCCCCCGGACCCAGCCGGGCTGGCCCGCCCCGCCGTTTCGCGTCGCGGACCGTGGAGCTGGGCCGCGCCGTTAGGGCCCCACGCCGGGGCCCCGCCGTCCCCGCGCCAGTAAAGGGAGCCCCACGAGGCCCGATGCTGGCCACGAGGGGGACACCCGTGCGCCCGCGGGGGTTCACAACGGCCCGAGAAACTCGGTATCCGCTCCCCCGGGGTGCAGAAACTTGGGAAGCAGGGGAGAAGGTGGAGGGCTCCTCGAACGGAAAACTTAGACCCTAGTTGGCAGGCGCAGCTGTCAACCTCGTCCCCCCGAAAAAAAAAAAGAAGAAGAAGAAGACTCTAGAAGTCAATTCTCTTTTGATTTCTGTCTTCGCGGAAACCCGGCAGACGCGCCCGACCCGGGTCCATCATCTCATGGATGATCCGCGTGTGCGTTTGCCGCTCCAGTAGGAATACTGTCCGCGCACTCTCCCGCACTTCATTTAACGTGTAATTAGTGAAAACAAATCCCCCAATTCCTTAATCTTGACAATTAGATGTAAATAAAATCTGTATGGAATACAAAATAAGACGTGCGAGTGGATGGTGATGCTTTTGCAACTGCCTCCGAGGGTTGCGCGCGGATCGCGGGGGTGAATCGGGCGTTGGGGGAAGCGGAGACTGGAAAGGAAAGTCCGGGAGCTGAGCGGACGCGCGTGCCCCCCCCCGCCCCCCGGGGCTCCCTGCGGCCATCAGGAGCCTCCTCGGACGTGACGACGGCGCCGGAGTCTAGAAAGCATTTCCCCCGGAGTCCCCATCGCCGTCTTAACTCGCAAAAAGGAACCGCAGGCAGCGGGGTGCGCCCAAGGAAGCGTGGGAAAGCGGGGGCGCCGAGGCTGGGGGCGGCGGAGGGCGCAGCACCCCGACGCCCCGGCCGCTCGCCGACCTCGGGCCGCCCAGTCAGGCCTCGGTGCGGGGTGCCCGGGCCCGCGCGCGCGTCTGTCCGGCGGCCGCGCAGCAGCTCCGACCGCGCTGCCCGGTAGAGGGCAGCGGCGCCCCGACACTCGCGTCCTGGGCCCCTGGGTACGTGCCCCCCGCGCGCCCCGACCCCCGCGTCTGGCCACGCCCTGTCCCGAGGCCAGACCGCTGGCGGGAAACGACGTCGCCCCTGGGGGCCATTCCAGTGGCGAGGATAAGTCCCAGCCAACGTCTAGGTCCTCTCCGAGCCCACCCTGGGGTGACCTCTGCCCGCGCCCCTCCAGTTTGCGCGGTGGCCGGCGGCAGGCGAGACCTCGGAACTGCCCTCAAGGTGGCTAGACAAATAGAATGTGCAGGGGCTTTGCAAAAATCCCTCCCGTGGGGAAGCCTCGAGGAAGGATCAGGGAAATGGTTTGGATTTGGTGCAGATGTTCTCAATCTAATTATCGTGTCTATCCCCTGGGTCTGAACCCGAAAAGTGAAATATATATGACCTGTGTAATACTCCGGAAGTACATCTGGTTGGAATTCAGGGTTCTGAATCCACGGCAGTATTTTAGAAATGAATTTGATGAGTATTAAGTACCCCTTGTTACATTCCTGGTTATATTCACATACTAACTTGACTGCGAAGAGAAACATCACATAGACTGACCCAGAGGTTAAGCTCTAGTTACATAAAATTTAGATTTCTACTAAAGTTTTGCATTGTACAAGGTTGCTCTCTCAGGGGAAAGAAAAAGTTGAGAATAAATTTGTCAGTGCTACCAAAAAAATGTGTTCTTTTTTTTTCTTAAACGAAAAGCATTCAAGATAAACCACAGATCAAAAGCTGGCTGAGGCAAACCAGCAGCAGCGACCTAAAAAACTTTGAAAAGCACATTTTCTTTTCTTTTCTGTTTGCTTTGGGTCACACCCACAGGGGAGGGGGGTCTTCTCCCACCTCTGTGGGCGATCACTCCCTGCATCCAGCTTGTAACTGGGCCTCCAGCATGCAAAGCTCGCTGAGTTTTTTTGAATCATCTTGTGACTCCTCAAAGTACATTTTCTTTTCCTTAAGGAGCGGCATAGAATAAAAATTAATTATATTGATTTCTCAAAGTTAAATTTTCATTTCTTTTGGGAGCACCTCTGGTGATGCTCAGGGGTTACTCCTGGCTCTGCTCTCGGGGATCACTTTGGCAGGCTGGAGGGGTGCCAGGGCTCCAAACTGGCCAACATCCTGCATGGCAAACGCCTTGCCTGCTGTACTATGGTTCTGACCCCAGAACTTCTTAAATTTCTTTCTCCCCTCATCCCCAGTGACTTTCAGCCGCAGTGCTGTAGGTCAGGAGGAATTTTGACACCCTGAATATAGTGACTCTCATAAATTGTGTTTATGGGAGCATTTGCTTTGCTCACTGCAGACCTGGAGTTCGGTGCCCAGCATCACCAGAACGTGATCCCTGAGTGCACAGCCAGGTGTGAACCAAACACCAAAGAAAAGAGAAAAAAGAAAAAAAAAGTAGAAAGTATTCAGGAAACAGAAAACAGTTCGTTTTGTTTTGGGACACTCCCAGCTCTTCACCCAGGAATCACTCCCGGAGGTGCTCAGACGACCATCTGAGATGCTGTGGCGAGCCAAGTGCGAGGCAAGCACCTTGCCCTCTGTTCTACCTCAGGCTCCCAGGAAACAGAAAGGTTTCAGAATGGCGTGGCCAGTAGCACCTCTCAGGCAAAGGAGTGTGACTCTGACCCCCTAGAACCTATATGAGAAAAATGCAGGTCACATGGGACTCAGGACCAGAAAGCAACTCAACCCACAGAACTGGTAATAGGTATTACTGAGAAAGAGGCAGAAGGAAAACAAGGCAGGGACCGGAGCGATAGTACCAGAGGTAAGATGCCAGCTTGTCGATGGCCCAGTCAGATTCCATCCCTGGCACTCTGTGTGGTCCCTCAGCACTACCAGGAACAATCCCTAAGCACAAAGTCGAATAAGTCCTGAGCACTGCAAGGTATGACCCACTCAAAAAAAAAAACAAACACCAGGAAAGCGTTATTTTCACTTTATGACCTTCAGACTCTCCTCTAGGGAAAGAAAGTTCTTGGTTCCTACAGATCTGAGCAATTGGCCATACCAAACTTCCAACAATCCAATCACAAATCACAAGTAACCAGATTTGGGGAAGACTAGTTCAAAGAATGGGGATGGTTAAATGAAATATAGATTAGCACAAGATAAGGCTATTAAATAACTAATATGGGCCAGGAAGGCCTCGGTTTCTCTTCTGACCATTTTATTTTGCCTAAGAAAAACTCAGGGGCCTTATTGGAAATGGGAGGATACTAATGAACGTTCCAGAAAATAGTAAAGCACTTTCACAAACATACTTGCCTACCCTCAGACAATCCTCTCTTAAGATATTCCCATATGCTCAGTTCATCCATGAAGGAGGAAATGGGCAAATTCTCTAAAATACAGGAGGGACTGATTATCGGTGAATCGTCCCCCCACTGGTAGCCCCAAGAAATGAAAATACTTTGTGTTGTTTTTTAAAGATTCGAAAGTCTTCATTGTTCTGATGTGCTTATTCCTTAAAGGACCATCACGAATTTCTTCCAAACTGAAAAATGCCTCACCATGGAGGGTACTACATTTAAGAGAAAAGCCGTCCTCATTCTTACAAAAGGATCTTTATGCGCTGCCATCTCATTTCTAATGAACACACAAAATTAAGTTTTGTCCAGAAACTTTATCTCCAGAAAAAGTTAGAGAGCAATCTAGAGTTTTTCAAATCAATTCCAAGAATCATAAAAAAAAAAAAAAATCTCAGGACTCTCCTGTCCTGTGTAATTTGCTTCAAAGGAGAATTCGAGAGTCTAAGACCTAAACGCATTTTCTGAATATCTTTGCATCCATATTAGAACAGGGTTTGAATACCCTGCAACAAGAACTATCACCCCTTGGGGCCAAAGTGGATAGTACAGCGGGCAGGGCATTTGCTTTGCTCCCTGCAGACATGAAGTTCAATGCCCAGTACCACCAGACAGGGATCCCTGAGTGCACAGTCAGGTGTGAATGAAAAGCCAAAGAAAAGAGAAAAAAGGAAAAAAAAGAAACACCGCCCCTTAACCAGTGCCAATACTTAACTTTATGCTAAGTGATCCCACCACGCTTTATTCACTAATAAAGACACAATCACTTTGTAAACCTTGTACAGACAGGAATCTCAATTTTACAGATGTCAAAGTTGAAAATTATATCGAGGTACTCATTCCAGCTGTCTGAATTTGTCAATGTTTTTAATTTGGGAAAATCCAAGGCCAGACAGAAGTTTTAAGACACTTTGAAATTGAAAGGGCCTTTTCCTAAAATCAAAAGATTAAGAGAAACAGAGGAAAATCACGTTCTCCCCCTTGTGTCTGTGGTGACTGCCTTCCAGAACGATTTGGCATAGTCTCCTGGAATAAATGAAAGGAAGATTCCAGATTTTTTTTTCCTTTTGGACTTCAAGTAAACCAAACTACTTTTAATTGTTTTGTTTTTAAAATAATACTTTATGTTAATTATTTCTAAGTACACTATTCACTGCACTATGTAAATACCCACCAAATAAAAGTACACATTTTGCTACATGTAATTACATGCATAGTACATAATTCATCTCTATACAGCCAAATGTATGTGTAGTTATATAATTGTACCAAGAACCTGCCAAACTTGTAAGAACAAACTATAATGATTTCTAAACAGTAGACTCCTATTCCCCACCCTCAGCCTTTCCCTGGTGACAGCATCATTCAGGCTCCAAGACCCTTTCTGGAATCTTCAAAGACTTCATTGCTGCCCCCCCACCCCGCCCCCATTTCACTCGGCTTCCACTTGTGGGCTGCACATGTTTCTGTCACTAGCTCTAGGTATCTGTCTACACCTCTAATGATTACGTTCTGTTCGTTCTGTTCTCCTTCGTCTGCCTTGCACGAAGGAGCTCGCAGCTGGCCGGCGCATATGGAAGGGGCTTGCAGGCAGCAGCTACATCTGGCTTAATGGACTCAGCAGTGCACGCTCTGGGATTTCCAGACCTCAAAAAGAGGAACCTGGAGCTTCTCATCGTGCCCCAGACCCCAACCCCACCTCTCCAGCCCCTCCCCCCAAGGCCCCACTCCTTCTCACTGAATCTATTTTCTCCTATAAGTGCTCTCAAAAGTTTGGATCTTTCTCCCTGATCCCAACTCACTTCCCCGCTTTGAATCTCTCTCTTCATCATCAGATGCCCACGTAGCTGTCAGATTACACATTTCCTGGACACTCCTGAAACAAACGCTGTTCTCGATGACTCTCACTGATGTCATGCTGAATCACTAGAAATTAATACTGTTCATCGCAGCATCTTGAAAGCGCTCGAAATATGTAAAGCACTATATAAATATTATTATTATCTCACTGGATGTAAAGTTCAACTTCTGTGCTAAGGTCTGATATTAATTCCTTTGCTTGCCTCCTAAGAGTCCTGAGTCCCATGCATTCTATTTATATGGACCTTTCATTCTGACTCCTGCATTATCAGTTTGCCATCTGCTATTTTAAACAGACATCCTGGGATAGGAGAGGCGGGATCTGGAGATATAATGAGATCTAGGTTGTTTTATTTAAAGGTTTTGTTTTTTTTTAAAAAAAAAAAAGGTGTGTGTGTGTGTGTGTGTGTGTGTGTGTGTGTGTGTGTGTTAGTCTTCCCAACAGGAAGTGCTTTTGTTCCTCCACAAAAATCTTTTATGACACATCTGGGCAGTGGGTACCGTTGCAGTTGAATGAAGATTTGTTGTCATAAAATGTAGTTAGATTTTCTTTTGTCATCAGCACTGGCAGACGGTATATTCCACCATCCCACCGCAGCCTGCAGTAAGTGTGGTTAGTACGATTTTAAGAGCTTATTCCTGTGGAAAATAGGAAAGTTGGTATTTGCAGCAAGAAGCAGAAAGTCTTTGTCAATTCCTCTGATTCCATTCACATTCAGTGTGGGATCTAGTGTTCTGTTCATTTGTTTGTTTGGGGCTAGACTCAGCAATGCTCAGGGGTTACTCCTGACTCTGCACTCAGGGATCACCCCTGGCAGTGCTCGGGGAACCCTATGGGATGCTGGGGATTGAACCCACGTCAGCCGCATGCAAGGCGAATGCCCTCCCCGCTGTACTATCGCTCTGGCCCTGGCATCTGTTTTTGAGAGATTCTATTAAAATCGCTTCCAAGTTCTCAGGAGCAAGTAGAACCTCACAGCACGTCGATGAGCAGAAGGTTCAGACCTAGCGAGCCTCACGTCTAACCACTCCTCGCTAAAGACTCAGGCACTTGTGCAATGCCACGGAGCAAAAAATGTCCGAGGAAAGAATGGAATGTGAATCTCTGCCCCCCCATGGAGATCTTTCTGGTAACAGAAAAACAGACCCAAAAAGAACAAACTCAGGCAACCTCAAGGTGCAGCAAGGCAGGAATCATTATACAAATGATGAAATATTGTGCAACCATGAAAAATTGCGTTTCAGAAACTGAACAGTGGCCCGGGGGAATGTGGGATCTGCTCGAGGAAAACAGGCCGGGTGTGAAGTCAAGTGTAAAGGGAAGAAGCCCAGGGTGGTCTCCTCGGGAGATGCCTGGGTACGCCCCCTCCTCCCTGACGTCTCTGCTTTGGCCTGCCGCGTCTGCCTGTGCAACGCTGTCTCTCGAGTGCAGGAAGAGACGAACATGCCTTCAAATAAGGCTGGGGATCAAGTCCCATGGCCTTGCTTTCCGTGTCTGTTCGCCCTGACCGAGAAGGGGTGGTGAGATCCGGTGATTATAACAGACCATTGACAAGAGAGGGGGAGAAAGTGTGTCCTAAGGTCGGCACTGACTCACTGTTGGACTTTGCCTCAGGTTTCCTGCCTGTAAAATGGGAATAATTAATACTTTCTTGTAAAACACTTTTGAGCTCTCCAAGGAAAGCTCCTGGAAAGGGACAAAGTGTTGTTTTATTAACGCTAATTGAAGCAAACATAAAATACAAAAGCATCTGAGAGGACCAGAAGACCTGCCCACCTCGTGGGAGAGAGCGGGACAGAGACCAGGTGGAGGAGGGTTCTGTGCGCTCACGAGGTTTCTCGGGTTGGGGGACGGGGGGCAGACCAAGGTGTCACCCACAATGCTAGAACCAGCTCCCCGCTCCCCGAGTGCTACGTCGGGGCCCGACCAGGAAGGTCCCCGCCCTCACAGCTCACAACCTCACTGGGAAAAGGACAGTGACCAGTGGGAGAAGAAAATGGTCCCGTGTCAGACTCCAGCGCGGGGCAGCCCCTGTCCGGGCAAGGCGGCGATCAAAGGCTGCTCGGCGCACAGCATCAGCGTCGATCTGAACGACGAAGTGAGATTTCATCTCTGAGCGAGACATTTCACAAGGGATGATTTCACGGCGTTGGTGCCGCCAGGACGGAAGGCAGAGGGGATCTGGGGTCAGGGGAAAGCATGCGCGGTGAGGCCCGGCCGCAGGGCACACAAAGAAAGGAAAGTGTGAGTGGGCTTGCTGGCTGGCAGCCCGGGGGTGAAGGGGGGGGGAAACGGGGGGAGCAGATGGGCATCTGCCGGGAAGAGGGACATGCGGACTCCGTCACTGGAGCTCTGTGTAGCTGCCACAAGTGACCCTTCCCACTCGAGGGGCCGGGTGACTGTCCCATTAACACTTAACCCAGAATGCCAAGGAGAGGGGCTTTGCCCTAAAGCCCAAACCGCGAGCTCAGATGTGGGTTCAGAGTCTGGTGCAAGAGGGCCTGACCCCGTCTGTGACTCTTTCTACACACCCCCTTGTGCGCGGTTGGGATCACATGAGAAAATGCACATGAAAATGTGGAGTGCTCACCCTGCACCCTGGAAGCACCTCAATAAAAGTCCTGTTATTATTTCATCTTGGTCACCTGCCTTCCACCCACATACCCTAATGTGGCCTCTGGCCACCCCAGCTGATTTCTCAACGCCATTTTACAGAGGAGACAACCAAGGTTCTTTTTCCTTTTCGGTTTTGGGGCTACACCCAGTGATTCTCAAGGGTTACTCCTGTTTCTGTGTTCAGGAACAAACTCTAGTGGTGCTTAGGGGACCATATGGGATGGGGGGAATAGAACCCTGGTCGGCCGCATGCAAGGCAAATGCCCTCCCTGCTGAACTATCACTCCGGCCCCACCAACCAAGGTTCTGAGCCCCAGAAAATTCAGGATGGAAATTGAGTGACTCAGCCACACTTTTGCTTGGCTTTCTGAACAACCCGCTCTCCGTGGCTGGCTCCCAGAATGCCTTTCGGAAGCAATTGGTGCCTTTATTTGCTTTTCCTCCAGCAAGCATTTCTTGAGGACCTACTGAGTGTCAGGCTCGATGCCTAGGGGTGATTGTTCCTGCCCCATCAGAGAAGCCAGTAATGTGGGAAGAAATCCCCAAGTGACAGATCAACCCACAGATTTGCTCCTCCTGGTCCATGTCACTGGGCTTGACATGCGTGCCATGTCCCTAGCATACTTTCTCATGCCACTAAGTCTGGCAGTCCTCAGCCTGTTTTCTGTGCACTTATTCCAGGAACGTGTGGGAGTGAACTTGGCAAGAGGTAGATGCATGTTCAACGTTAAGGCCAGAGACCCTGGACATTCAGTCTAGAAATCAGGGTCAAGACCACTAACAAAGAAATAAACTTGGTGGTCTTTGTTTCAGGAAGCAAGGCGGACTCAAGCTCCAAGTGCTCCCAGAGCCTGTATCGAGAATGTGTATGTGCCTGAGTGGTGTGCGTGTGCATATGTGTGTGCATGTGTGTGTACGTGTGGGCCTGTGTATATGTGTGCCTGTGCGTAGCATACCCTGGGGATGAGTGGGAAAGGAAGGGGTGGAGATATCAAAGTCAGCTAAGATGCGTCAGCTCCTGCCCTGGAGAAAGGGGAAAATCTGGCAGAGAAGTTACTGGAACACATCCTGGGCCCCATCATCTCAGTTATTTGATGTGCCCAAGAAAATTACATGTGACGCAGAGGTCAAGGTGCTACAAAACCCCAACCCCCCACAGGGCCATTGCTCTGCCTGGCAGACCTTGGGGTCCCGAGCACTCTGGCCCACCCTGGCTCAACCTGCACCTCCTTAGCTTCTCTTCTTGGGGTGGGGTGGGGGCAGGGGGCTCTTCTGCTGAGACCACGCTTCCCCCAAGTCAAAGATATTTATGGAAACTCTTGCAAGGAGAAGGAAGACTGACCCAGAGAGGACACCCCCTCATCTACAGGTGTCCTAACCACAGAGGCCAGACTGAAAGCACCCCCCCCCCCACGTTGCTGGTCAAGTTGCTTCAGATACAACCGTCATTACCCATGGCGTGTCCACCCCGCATGCAGCCTGGCCCTGATTCCCAGCGCCTGCTTCAGGCAGGAAGCCAGGGAGACTGGACCTGGCAGGGCACTTTCCAAAGTGGCTTCCCACAGCGCCTCAGAACTACCTGCTTTTGCTCTGTCCCAGCAGGGCTCTAACCTGGGGGCCCCTCCCGACCCAGGACTGCCTAAAGCCAGCCTCTCCCCCAGCCCTTCTGGAAGGCCCGTGCTGCGCCCCCGGGAGCCTTACCTTGCAGCAGCCTCCTGGCCAGCCGTCCTTCCCCGGGGAGCTTTTGTCTCCAGACATTTCTCTGCAGCAGTGGAGGCTCCAGACGCCCGGGTCCAGGGCATCTATAATAAAGATTGATAACCTGACCTTGGTCTGGAATGAGACATCGATTACCAAGGAGAGCCAGTGGGGAGAGCCCGAAGGCCCCCTTCGGTACACGGAGCCGGGACTGGGGAGAGTTAAGCCGCGGGAGAGTGTGTCATCATTGGGAATCTACTTGCTAATTGCCCCGGGTTCTTCCTCCTTCACTTGAGGGGCGTCTGGTCTAATGGACTGTCTGGGGAAGTATCTGATTAACAATCGCATTCTGGCTACCAGGCAGCAGAGGGTGGGGTCACGGATACCTATCAGAGGGGAAGGCGTGCAGTTCGGCAAAGCACAAGCAAGGGATTCCAAGTTGGGGATCTTACCCGCGCTCATTCCTGAAGTTAAGACTGAGTGGGAGGTAGGATTAGTTTACACAAGCTCCGTTTATCCGATAGCATTTTATTACCAGCCCAGGTGGTGGCGTTGGATTTGGTTTCCTTTTGGAACTGCCAAGCCCAGGTCCCCCACCCCCACCTTGCAATGCTCAGTTTCCCTTCCCCCCAAACGGGTTCCTTTAGGGGAAAGGAAAGAAAGAAAAAGAGAAAGAAAGAAAGAAAGAAAGAAAGAAAGAAAGAAAGAAAGAAAGAAAGAAAGAAAGAAAGAAGGAAGGAAGGAAGGAAGGAAGGAAGGAAGGAAGGAAGGAAGGAAGGAAGGAAGGAAGGAAGGAAAGAAAGAAAGAAAGAAAGAAAGAAAGAAAGAAAGAAAGAAAGAAAGAAAGAAAGAAAGAAAGAAAGAAAGAAAGAAAGAAAGAAAGAAAAAGAAAGAAAGAAAGAAAGAAAGAAAGAAAGAAAGAAAGAAAGAAAGAAAGAAAGGAAGGAAGGAAGGAAGGAAGGAAGAAAGGAAAGAAAGAAAGAGAGAGAGAAAGAGAGAGAGAAAGAAAAAAAGAAAGAAAGAAAGAGAGAGAGAAAGAGAGAGAGAAAAAAAGAAAGAAAGAAAGAAAGAAAGAAAGAAAGAAAGAAAGAAAGAAAGAAAGAAAGAAAGAAAGAAAGAAAGAAAGAAAGAAAGAAAGAAAGAAAGAAAGAAAGAAAGAAAGAAAGAAAGAAGAGGGAGGGATGGAGGGAGAAAGAGAGAGAGAGAGAGAGAGAGAGAGAGAGAGTCAGTCCTCCTGCTGGTCCCCACTCTGTCCTGTCACCTGATCTATTTAAGACACATTCTCCCCAAACAAATCCTGTCCCAGTTTCTCCCAGGCCGCCTTGGGCCCCCAGCCTCTGCCAGCCTGGTGCATTCGACACCAGCTCAAGAATCTGTAGCTTCTCGCCTTTCCCTTCCCGACAGAATCTGTTATTCAGCACTTCAAAGTAGGGACTTGTTTGCACCTCTAGTTTCAAACAATAGACCAAATTTCCTGTCGCTTGAGTCTCTTAAAAACCACCAGCTCATGCTCCTGGAACAACAGCCTTTCCTCAGACAGAGGAAAGGGGGAATGGCTCCCCACCCTCCCCTACAGAGAAGGTCACAGCCTTGTGTGCAACCTCCTGGGCTCTGCTGGGCGGCTCGGGGCTGGTTCCTAAACCTCTCTGAGCCCCCATGTCTGCCTGAGGCTCATCAGCGCCAGAAAGGACCGGTCCCAGCTGGCAGTGGTGGGAATGAGCTGAAAGACAGGGGGATGCGAGCCCACTCCACAGAGCCAGGCTGCCAGGGTTCGACTCCCAATGCCAGCCCATTCCTTCCCTGGGTCCTTGTCTTTGATAGTCTCAACTCTGAGCCTGCGCTTCTCTTTCTGGAACCTGGACCGAATCCCCATGGCCGCAGCCGCCTAGCAGGAGTTGATACACAGAGCGGAGGCGTGGCCACCCGTCTTGATGAATTTGCTGCTTCTTCCTCCTTCTGGCTCCCCGCCCCCACCCCCACCAGGGCTCTTTGGGGGCCGCCACCCCCTGGATGGCTTTTGACATCTCTTTTCTTAGTTCTCTCTATGTGTGTGGACCAGCCCAGAGCCACGTCACAGGATGCTGCCAGCCCGTCAGGGCTGTGCTGATTGCGCAGACTTTCTTGCCCAGGAGTGTGGCTTTCGCTGAATTTCTGGAACTGCTGGTGGGAAAAGGATCTTCCGGTTTGGGATGAGGAGGTGCTCCCCCAAACCCATCCTATGCACCCCACAGGGAAGCCTAATGTAGGCTCTGGTCTTTCATTAGTAGTAACTGTTAGGGTATTAACTCTGCTGATCATTAGTTATCAATATGGGTCATTAATCGCAATAAATGTGGCCTGCCTGCGCAGGCTGCTGGTGTAGGAGGGCGGGGAGGGGGGTTTAGGAGCCATCTCTGTTGATTTTTCTGTCTGTCTCACACTGTTCTGGAAAAGTAGATTTATCTTAAATTTATTTTTTGTGATTTTGTGGGCCACACTCAGTGGTGCTGGAGGTTTGGCCACTCCTGGTTTGGTGCTCAGGGGAGCGGAGGAGCCTGGGACTCAGGCCCTCTGCCCTGCTTGGGACGCTCCCTGCGAGCACTCCGCTCCCTCCCCCTCCACTGTCATATTGATGTTGTCTGGTTTTGGCTTGGAAGCCACAGTCACGCAGAAGTGCCCGGGTTTTACTCCTGGCTCTGCACCCTGGGAACACTCCTGGCGGCGATTAAGGGATCCTATGGGGTGCCAGGATCGGATCCAGGTCAGCCAGGTGTCAAGTAAGTGTCCTACCCACTGTACTATTTCTCTCCCCACTCACCTGCTATATAATCTTTTCTCAAGAAGAGAAATGAAGGGGCTGGAGACATAGCACAGCGGGTAGGGCGTTTGCCTTGCATGCGGCTGACCTGGGTTCAATTCCCAGCATCCCATATGGTCCCTCGAGCACCGCCAGGAGTAATTCCTGAGTGCATGAGCCAGGAGTAACCCCTGTGCATGCCGGGTCTGACCCAAAAAAGAAAAAAACAAGAAGAGAAATGGAGGAGCTAGAGCAATAGCACAGTGGGTAGGGCATTTGCCTTGCACACAGCCGACCCTGTTTCGATTCCCAGCATCCTACATGGTCCCCCAAGTGCCAGGGGTAATTCCCGAGTGCAGAGCCAGGAGTAACCCCTGTGCATCGCCGGGTAAAGGAGAAATGGAGGGGACAGAGTGATAGTACAGCAGAGAGGGTCTTTGCCTTGTGCGCGGCTAACCCAGGATCCATCCCCAGAACCCCATCTGGTTCCCTGAGTCCAGCAAGAGTGATGCCTGAATGCAGAGGCAGGATTCAGCCCTGTGCACCACTGGGATGTGGCCCAAAAACAGAAAGAGAGAGGGGGGGGCTTGAGAAACCATTCATCCTCCTAAAGCACAGGAAGTGGCGGCATCCCCTCAGAAGAACGATGACCACCTGATGACCATCTGTCCATCAAGGCTCCCAGGAAGCTGTCTTGGTAGTGGAGGTGGTGAGATAGGAGCCCACCGCAGGCCAGGCCAGGGATCTTTGGCCAAGATGGCTTCAATGGCTTCCTTAGTTCTGAAGCAGCTAACGCAGGCTGCGAACACTCTCCCCACCTCATCTCAGGAGGGTCTGTCGTTCCCACCAGCCCCTCGCACCGGCAGAGACCACCTGCGTGTGCTCTCCCAGGCTCCCGGTCCTCAGTTGCTGGCTAGGATGAGGTATGGAATGAATCTCGAAGCTTCTTGCTGAGCCCAAAGGCTCATTGAATAAAGTTATGGGTCCTCTGGAACTAAAGTCTCCTTCCCTCTACCCCAGTGCAAACCCCACCCAACTATGAAGGTCTGATTCTGGGGGGTCCCCAGGTCAAGACAGCAACAACCACCCAGAAGAAAATACCCCCTAAAGTTTAGCAGACACCTCAAAACACTTTTTGGGGCTTTTGAGCCATATCCAGTGACACTCAGGGGTTACCCCCGGCTCTGCACTCAGAAATCACTCCTGGTGGGCTCGGGGACCCTACGGAGTGCTGGGGATCGGGCCTGGGTTGGACCCATGCAAGGCACGCGCTGTACTATCTCTCCAGCCCCCCAAGACACATTTCCAACTTGTCACGTGGTTGCCAAATCCCACAGTGACCCTGCGGGGCTGAGTGGCTGGCCCGTCCATCCATTCTGGTCCCTTCACACCCCTTGGAAAAGAAGTGGGGACTCAGCCACGGTCAGATGTTTGGATCCATCAGAGGCCAACTCGCGCAGGACAACGGAGTTCGATGAGAACCAGAGATGGTAGCAACTGTGGTCGTCATCTGGGGCCTTAATGGTGTGATTTTGTGTAAAAGGCACAAAATGGAGAAACAGAACCCAGTGGGGCCAGCCCTCGAACCTCAGTTCTCATCTGTGAAATGGGGCCAAAGGCCCCCGGAGGCTGTTTGCAGAGAGGAATTTGCGGGCATGTGGGCCACATTCCCAGATGCTAACGCCACTGTGGTCCTTTCTGAATGATGCTTCTTGAAAATGAGCCTCAGTCCGAAAAGACAGTGAGGGTGAAGAATAAACAGAAAGCCAGGCCTCAGTGACATGGCTCTTTTTTTTCCCCCTGCTTTGCTACGTTCCCCAGCGACTGATGTAAATAATTTACAGTGTTAAAAATGAGTTTGCAGTGGGTCTTTGAGGGACAGAAGAAAATCCTTTCTAAAGATGAGGGATCGTCTTCATAATGAGGGGCTGCCGAGTGGAGGAGAAATTTAGAATCGAGACCAGCATCTTTTACACAGTTATGAATCTGGTTGGATAGGATTTTTAATAATTAAATGGCACGACGGCAATATAAATGCAATTTTATTAAGCCAAAATGAAATGTACATTTAGGAACTTAATTTGAAACATTGCCTGCTTGGTGATTCTCGTCTTCATAATTGCACATGTTTAGAAACTATTTTCCCTTCTGCCTTGCATTTCCTGCCCACAAACTCACCCTTTTGCTTTATTTATAGGAATGTTGTTGCTGGCAGTTCAAGGAAATTGATAGGAAAGCTTTCGATGACAAGTTCCAATGCGAGTATCCAAAGTTTCTGAGTCAATCGCTCATGAAATATCCATAATAGATGAGGAGGAGAGCATGGCGCGCGAGGAAGCACAGCTTCGGTGCCCGAACGCCTCGTGTTTGTCTGACAGCTTGGGAAACTTTCCTTGTCATTTTGAAAATCAATACAAAACGCAGCTAAACACCAGACTTCGTTGATCCGCCGGAGACAAAATACAAGATTGAAAGTTCTTCTATCACCAGCTGCTGATTGCTAAAGATCAGGCTGCTGAAGGCAATCATTTATTTTTTTTCCCCTTACTTCCCCCTCTGTCCAAACATCACTGGGCGTCCCGGCTCGCTCCCTCCTCGGGCCCAGATGCACAGACATTCTGGTGGCAAATTCACAGCACGAAGGGAGGGGACAGCTGGTGGTTATCAGATCGGCTGATCAATACAGACAAGTTGGGGACTAGCCAGCCTCATCACTCCCCCCTCCCGTCCCTGCCTTTTGACTGCTAAATTATGCGGCTGGCTCTCAGCTGCTCAGAGGCACCCGCCAGCCTAACTCGGCTCTTCTTCCTTGGCTCCCATCTTGGCCTTCCGGCACCGTTCTCTTCCGAGGATGGTGTCATCTGGCTCCTTAAGTGTCCCTGCCCCTGGAACCGTCATCTGGCCTCTGAGCACTGAGTCTGTCTCCGGTCCCGTCTTCATGAACAGCAGGACACACTTCAGTCTAGCATCCTCTGTGTCCCCTGGTGACCCTCGTCGCCCCCCTCACTCTGCTTAAGACCGTGGGGGGAGGGGGAGACTGGGTTCGCTCCTACTCCCTGATGCTCTGTCCCTAGAAGAAATCCCCTCACTCTCCCCTGGCTTCCCTAGGGGTGCAAAGGGCCAGCCCTGTCCTGGGCACCCCTCAACAGGCTGGGCTCTGACAACAAACACTCTCTTACGGCCTTGGGCCTGGGGCTGTTGCTGTGTTGCTGATGTCGGGGGCTCCCCTCGCACCCACCCCCTCCAGTCAGCCCGCACCTCCTTCCAGACCTGTGGGAACTTCTCTAGAACTCTCCATTGGATCCGGGCTGCCCCAGGCCCTTGCTGGGAACAGCAGGGATTTTAAAGCAGAGATGTCGTGTTTGTGTCCATGAATGCAAGTGACCGTGACAGCAGAGAGGGCTCCAGGGGGGGTGCGTCTACCCACACAGCCACCCCCGCTGTGAGTGGGCAGAACACAGAGCTTTGGCACGGCCCCTGGTTCGAGTCTCCTCTCTGCTCCCCTCCAAGGCCAACTCTGTCCTCCTGCCGCTTCCCTGACCGGCCTCCGCTCTGGCCATGAAGATGCGGGGTGGGGGGGCAGGGCTGGCTGTCCCGTTCCGCCTAGTGTCCATTCTCTTGCCTGGGTGCAGGTTCTGGGCAGTGCTGAGTGGTGGGCACTGGGCTCCATACAGGAAGGGAGAAGAGAAGCGGCTCAAGCCACACGCTCAGGTTGGGGCAACTGGACCCCCCCATACTCCCCCCCAACACACACACACACACACACATGCACACACACACATACGCACACACACATGCACGCACACACACATGCACGCACACACACACATATGCATACACACATACACACACATGCACGCGCACACACACACGCACACACACATGCACGCGCGCACACACATACGCAGACACACATGCACGCACACACATACGCACACACACACACGCACATACGCACACACATGCACACACACACGCACATACGCACACACACATGGGCGCGCGCGCACACACACACACACATGCACAGGGTGGCTCGCAAGTGAGGAAAGGGCAGTGAAGGGCTGTCCGCTCTTGCTGAGGGCTCTCCAGCCTGCTCAGAGGCCCCGAGAGGAGCAGGATGGGGGCTCCCCAGAGCACTCGGGTCACTTGCAGCTGAGGCCACTGAGGTCCTGCAGGTTCCAGTGAGGGAACCTTGAGCTCGCTCTCTTTTTTCTTTTTTTTTTTAATTTTTAAAAAATTTTATAGAGTAGTTCACAATATTTGAGTACATTTAATATTCAAACCCCAATCCCACCACCACGATACCTTCCCACCACTATATTTCAGGTGTTCCCATCCCAAACCCCAACCCCTGCAGCAGTACCAAAATAATATAATATTTCCCTGTAAGGCTGGTTGCCTCCTGCTTTGAATCCCCTCAAGTGTGGTGCGGTATCTTGGAGTCTGGGTGGCGTGTGTCCTGTGAGGTGATGCGCGGCCGTGAATGCGGCTGCGCAGTCCAGGAAAAGTTCACTCATGGGTGAGGCTCGCCCCGAGCGTGTGGAGAGCGGCCGTGAGTGTGGCGGCAGTTGAGTTCTGGAGGTTTTCGGCTGCCAGGGCTGGGTCCCTTGGGACGGGGAGGGGTCTAACCCACCCCCCTCTGGGGTGCCCCGAGTGAAACAGCTTGGTGCAGGGTTTGGCCACATCTGAGCCCTCTCTTAACCACCTAAACAAAGAAAATCTCCAGAATGGAGGGTTTTTTTTTTGTTTTTTGTTTTTTTTTTTTACCAGAAACAACCTTTCTACAGGAGAAAAGAGGTCTGTGTGTCAGGACAAACACCCCGGCTCACCTCGGGCCTCCGGCCTGGCTTCCTGAAACCTCAGGCCCCTACCCATCCCTGAGCCCAGATGCGGCCTCATCTCTGCCCACCGGCCTGTGAATCCGTGTGGATTGCCCACACCTATGTAATTAAATGTGCTCTTTCCTCCTACTGATCTGTCTGATGTTAATTTGATTGCTCGACCAGCTTAAGACAGGAGGGGCCGGTGGCTGGGTGGGGGCCTCTCCTCTCCGTGACACAGAGGCTCCTGCAGAAATGCTTAACTTCTATGTCTCAGTGCTTTTTCGGAGGGGGGGGCAGAACCCTGGTGCAGAGTCAGCAGTGGAGCCCCTCCCGGGCAGCAGAGACGGGTCTGTAGCCCCTGGAGGAGTATGGGGGCTGGAGCTCAGCCTGTGGGGGTGGGGGGGGGGTCCGAGGCTGTCCTGAAGATAAGGCAGGGTCCTGGAAGGCATTTGGTCCCATCTGACTTTTCTTTTTCTTTCTTTTGGCTTTTGGGCCACACCCAGCAGCTGACTCTGGGCCCTGCACTCAGGGATCACTCCTGGCGAAGCTCAGGGGAGCAGATGGGATTAAACCCAGGTCGGCCGTGTGCAAGGCAAGTGCCCTACCCGCTGTACTATCTCTCCAGGCCCCCTCACCTTTCTTCCTAGAGTGGGGGCAGGGGTTCCTCCAGCAGTGGTGGGAGGTGTGAGGGCCAATCCTGACGGTGCTCAGCCTGGCGAGATGGTGCAGCTGGCCCAGGGTTCCAGCCTTGTCCCAGCTGGGAACCAATTTGGCCAGTCCCTTTCAGAGGAGAACATGCAGCAGAGAGCGCTCACGCCTAGGGGACACCATGGGTCGGTTGCTGACCCCTACACTGGCATCTCCTCATCTCAAAGTGGGGTGACCCCATGACCCCTCAGCCCCAGCTGAATGAAGGCTCCAGGATTGGGACATGACCCAAAGGTGCCCCGTCAGGGTTCGACTGCAGTCTGCTGGCTGGCAGCGGGCAGATGGGCACTGCCCATGGGCACAGGAGGTCCTGAGATGTGATCGGGCATGGGGGGGCGCTTTAGTCACTACTTGGTCCCTGTTTGCAGGGGAGAGGGGCCTTACTACAGAATAGGTTGTGACTTGTAATTTGATAGATGGATGGAGGGTGCCTGTTGACCCAGATTCGGTCACCAGCACCTCATGGTCCCCTAAGCACTGCCAGGGTGACGTCTGAGCAGAGCTGGGACTAACCCCCAGCACTTCTCAGTGTAGTCCCCAAACCCAAACTCTCTCCCTCCCTCCTCTCTCTCTCTCTCTCTCTCTCTCTCTCTCTCTCTCTCTCTCTCTCTCTCTCTCTCTCTCATACACACACACACACACACACACACACACACACACACACACACACACACACACACACACACACACACAGAGGTGGCGGGAACAGCCTCTGGTTAGCGGCAGAGCTCCAACTCTTGGAGCCTTACATCTTCAGGGAATGCTGACGGCTCACCTGTTGATGCTCAGGGACCCCGCAGGGTGGGCACTGAACACAGGGGCCCCACTTCCATCCTGGCCTCCGGCCCTTCAGCTCTCTCTTCCCACCTGAATTGAGAGTTTTGGGGTTTTTGTTGTTGTTGTTTTGTACGTCCGGGGGCCATGCCTGTACTGCTGGGGACATACTCTGTGCCCAGGGTCCTGCAATGATCGGGGAAAAACGCTAAGGACACTGCACTTGGTCCTTCCCCAGCCAGGTCGCCAGCCTGGAATGAGGCCGCGATGGCATGAGTTTGCCCGGGTGTGCCCTCGGGCCCAAGCTGCTGGGCTGGGCTGCCCAAGTGGGGGGTGGAGCCGGGGGGAAAAAGAGGGTTGGAAGAAGGTGCTAGAAAAAGGTCTGCCCCATCACAATCCTGCTGTCAGCTTCCTGCTCATGGACCAAACCACACCGCGCAGGCGCACACCAGCTGACCAGATGTCGGTGGCCCCGAGGACACAGGGCAGGGACGAGATTACGCACCCCGCCCTCCACAGGTCACCTGGGGGAACCCCCAGATGTTCTCATCAGGCCTCTCAGGCTGGCCCTCGGCCACACCTGGCTGTTCCTGAATGTCCGATGACTTCTCTGATTCCCACCCCATCTCTGTGCCCCGCAGCTGCGCCCCTGCTCACCAGACTTCCTGGTTCCTGGTTCCTGACACACCAAACTGGCCTGGTCAGCCACTCTCATTGGTCAGGCCTGCCCGGCCTGATTGGCCACTTGCTTGTTTCCTAGTATGGGCGCCGGCACTTGTCCCTGACTGGTTTTTGGCCCAGTTTTTACCACACTCCATGCAGGGGCCGGGCAGGCCGGCCCCTCTGTTCCCAGGTTACTACTCTGGACAGCCAGAGTAGTGCCCCCCCACCACCATCTGTGGGGGATCAAGGTCATCTTTTGTCTGTTCCCCCACCCTACCCAGTGCACATCATGCAGATTCTGCCCTCCATGGATTCTTGCCTGCTGTCTGTCTGTCTGTCTCACCTCATCTTAGCGATCTTCCCGTTCTGGCCAGCGCACGAAGGCCTCGTCTGATTTCTCTTTGCCTCCCCGCCTCCACAGGCCCAGCATGGAGCGGGTTTAATGAGCATTTGTTGGCCAATAGAAAAGGAGGATCCAGGTTTGCTTCTCAGGTACAACTCAAAGGTCCAGGGCCGAAGAGCGAGGATGGGGGTGAAGGCACTTGCCTTGCATCCCGCAGCCCCCCCCCCAGAGTCCCTGGCATCAATCACAAATGTACCCCCAAGCACCCCCTGAGCCCAGAGCCAGGGGTAGCCCCTGAGCCCCGCCGGGTCTGGCCCCCAATTTCAGTAACTCCTCCATGACTCAAAGTTTAGGGGGCCGAAAAGACAGCTCAAAGGGCCGCGTTCATGCTCCAGGCTCACAAGCCCCTCCCCAAGGGCAGGGTTCACTGAGTGACAGCAAGAACAAGCCCCCACCAAGATGCCAAACACAGCCAGGCATCCCTCAGTCTCCCCTCTCCCCCAAACGAAACGCAATGACTCAAAGATCAGGCGAGGAGAAAGTGTCTCGATGATTATGGCTCGCGTGACTGCTCTGTGCAAGTTCCCGGGTTTGATTCTCCACCCACCCGGCCTCCTTCTGCTGGGGGTGGCCCCTATGAAAAACAAAGGAGGAGGGGGCTGGGGCGATAGCACAGGGGGTAGGGCATTTTCCCTTGCATGTGGTCGACCAGGGTTCGATCCCCAGCATCCCATGTGGTCCCCTGAGCACTGCCAGGAGTAATTCCTGAGTGCAGAGCCAGGAGGAACCCCTGTGCATCACTGGGTGTGACCCAACAAGAAAAAATTTAAAAAAATAAAAATAAAGGAGGAGCTGGAGCTGGAGCACCTGTAGTAGGCTCACCTCGCCCGCCACAGACCAGGTATAATCCCCAGCCTCCCCGAGCACTGCCAGGGGGAAAACCCCTGTGCAGAGCCAGGAGTAGCTCCTGAGCATAGCTGGGTGTGGCCCCCAACCATAAACAAATAAAATAAATAAGTAAAAGAAAAACCGAAGGAGCCAAAGCTGGAGAATCCTCCTGGCCGCGCCCTTCACGCTCAGGCGACCTCTCGGCATTTCAGAGCGGCGAGGAGGACCGACACCAGCCGAGAGCACCGTCCCCGGAGCGCGGGCCAGGCGCTTTCCCAACATCTGGCGCCTGAGTGCGTGGAGCCGGGCGCGTCTGGAGCCAGCGTTAGGCCATCAGCGAGCTCTGAACCTGATAAAATCCTGCCGGTCGCAGAAGCCAAGCCGGCCCAAGCGTGAGATCACCAGATGCCTGACATACTTGAATCAACTTGTTCTCAGCTTCCCCCAGTCATGTTTTTCATAATTCATGATTCACAGGAGATTTCTAACAACAAAAACACTCAGATTAAATTTTTATACGAGATGTTTTTCGCTCCTTATACAAGCGTTATCAACCATTTTGATCACCAAGAAAAAAAATTATATATATACATATATATACATATATATATATATATCTGCCTGCTTCCATAATTATTTAAGAACTTTTTTTTTAACTTGTTTTCCTACCAAACTTGATTTGGAGATAAGGGGCCTGGGGATTGGAAGGTGGCATTAAATTGTGGCTTCCCAGGTGAGTCAAACTATCTGATGATCCAATTTACTTTCATTCGTGGGACAGTACATCATGTATTATTAAAAAAAAAAAAAGTTGCAGCCATGCCTAGTGGATCCCCTGCCCTCCCCTCCCCCACCCGTTTCCGCTGGGAGGATGTTCAAAGGAAGAACCATCTCCTCTTCTGTCTCGAGGCTCCTCCAGGACTCCTGAGCGATGGTGGCTTGCCAGGAGCCCCCCTTCTCTGCATCCACTGTGACGCCCCCCAACTCTCCAGTGCCCGGCCGTGGAGTCTGCCCGGGGACTGTGTTTCTGAGCCCCACGAGGCTGCTGCTGCTTCAGGGGGAGTCCCAAAGAGAAGAAGAGAGAAGAAAAATCATTAGGGAGTAGAAGGAAAGAATTGTAGATGACATCGATTTTAGCTGCACTTGGAAAAAAAGAAAAAAACGAAAAAGAAAAAGGAATAGGAGACCGTTCTAGGCTGGGAACGATGGAGCCCGATCGTGCAACTATTTATTTATTTTTTTCATCATTTGGGGTGTTTAGCTGCACCCAGTGATTGATGCTCAGGGACTCAGGTCACTTCCTGGGAGGTGAGGTGGCTGGGGTCGAGCCAGGCCCCCTGCATTCATGGCAAACAGTTCTTCGTGTTAATACCTGACGCCCGGTGTTTTAGAGACAGTCCCGGTGACAACGCACGTGCTTTGAAAGTTAGTGCAGCCCTCCCCGGCCACTAGGTGTGCAGGTCAAAGTGGGTCATGCTTGGGGGTGAGGCTTCTGTGCCGCGCAGGAGGGGCCTGGGGTGTCAGGCCAGCCTTCAGGAGCAGCCTGAGTCCTCCCTCCAGTACCCTCTGTCCCTCTCCGTGGGCAGGGCTGGTGGCTGCCAGGCTCAGGGTCACCCTCCTCTCTACAGGGAGCCACCCCACGGATATCGAGAGGGTGTCAAAGGGGGTGCAGGCCCTGGCCTCAAGGTACGACCATGGTGGAACTGGAGAGACAGTCCAGGGACTGGGCCCTCGCCCCACAGGACACTCGACAAACAGTGGGGACCCTCCTGTCACTGTGCGGGAAACTGAGGGAGCACCATGCATGGAGCCCCCGGGAGGCAGTCAGAGCCCTGAGTGTCTGTTTAGGTGCCCTTAGAGCCGGGTGCCAACAGAGGCAAATTTGGCCTCGTGCGAGTGTTTGGAAGAAAACCAGACACCCACTTGGCCTCCCGTCCCGAGGCTGTGAAGTTCATTCACACAAAGACATTACGATTATAGGCAAGCGCTCTCTGAAAGGACGAACAACCGTGTACCCATTTTACAGACCTATAAAAGGAAACCCAGAGGCTGAAGTGCCCCGTCAAGGCGGCCGAGGCTTGGGCTGGAGCCGGAGTCCTGGCCTCCAGGCCTCTGAGGGCTCCAGCCAGGGATGCCGAGACACCTGTGGTCGCCAAGCAGCCCAGACGGATTCTAGTACCGAGCAGCTTCCCCGAGCAGGAGCGCCCAGCAACCTCCACGGGGCACGGGAGGTGGAAGCCAGGCGGCGCGGGAGTCTCTGAGAGGCGACACGTTTCCGTGGCTGGGATTTACATAGCTCTTTATTCATGAAATTATGAACAGCTGCTATTTTGCCGCTTCCCCAAGAAGAGTTGAAAAGGCAGCGCGAAGAGAACAGACACGCTAGGCAAACTCCATCTGGCCCTCGCGTCTAACACCTTCTTCCTGCAGATAGCAGACAGTGGGGTTACCAGATGTCATTGCCTGCTCGGGAAGGACCCAGAAATCTCGTGCGACCGCGCGCCAGCCCGGTGCCAGCAACGCCTCATTTCCCCTCCTGTCCTCTCCCCACGGCTGCCCCGAGGAAGCCAAGGCCGGTGGCTGCGGGGGCCACTGCCGGAATGTCACCTAGTCCAGACCCGCATCTGTGCCTCCTGCAGCCCCTGGCTGGGAAGAGGCTCCCAGGGCTGCGACGCTCCTGCCTGTCCACCACGCTCTGGGGCCTGCAGAGCACTCTGGAAGCCAGTTTTCATCTCTTTTTGGGGTGCCATTCAGGGATGACTCCTGGCTAGGTCACTCCTGGCACAGCTGGGGACCGAGCCAGGGGCCACATGCAAACAAGACAGGCGCCTTACCTCCCTGTGCTATCTCTCAGGCTCTGGTTACTGTTGTTTTTTTTTTGGGGGGGGGGCGTTTCTGGGGGACACACCCAGCGGTGCTAAGGGTTACTCCTGGCTCTGTGCTCAGGGATCACTCCTGGTGGCTCAGGGGGACCCTATGAGACGGGGGTGACCCAAGTCACCTGCATGCACGAAGCTCCTTACTCGCTGTTCTGTTGCTCCGGCCCCAGCTGGGCACCGCCTCTTGTCACAGAGCCAGCCTCAAGCAGGTTCTCTGCACGAGAGAGAGCCACGAGGGCCCAGTGTCCGGCCTCTCCACTGCTCTGACCGCGTCCAGCACCCACCTCATCCTCTTCTCTTAGCAACACCACAGGACCCCGTCCGATGGGACCAGCCATGTTCCTCTTGGACATTTGGGGGTGCCTCTTCCTCCCGCCCAGGGGGGCACAGAGGGAAGTTGGAGGCAGTCCCGCCCACCCCATTCTCAGCTGCCTCCCCCCGACCCACAGGCCCCCACGTGTTCTCAGGACAGAAGGGCCTTGAAGGGCCCTGAGGTGGGCAGCCGCTGGCAGGCCCGGGCCCCCGCACTGCCCCCGGGGGCCAGGACGCGCTCTCAGAGGCTGTAGTGCCATGGGAAAGGCCAGTGGCCATTTGCACGCCGGATAACGGAAGTGTGTGTTTTTCTCCTTTTTTTTCCCCCAGAGCCAGCCAGCTTCTGCACACCTCCGGGCTGAAATTAAAGCAGGGTGGGGCACATTCTGGGAGGTGTCGCAAGGGAGCGCCATTACCACCCCCTGCTTTGCCAAGGCAAGCACCGGGCAGCCATGTCCAGACGTCACCATACCAGGAGGGTGACCGGAGCGGAACGTCTTATCTCTGCAGCGGGGCTGGGCCTCACCCCCCACCCCGCTGCTCTCTGACCCAGGAGCAGGGGAGGGAGATCAGGAGAGGCAGCCCCCACACACTCTCCCCCCTCACCCAGGACCCAGCCCACCCCCAGGACAGGACGCTGCTCTCTCTGCAAGGGCTGGAGACCACAGACGTGGCCTTGGCGACTTTGCAGGCCATTGAAGAGCCAGGAAGAAGCGCTGGAGAGATTTTCTGTGTCTGGTTCTGGTGGTTTAAGGCCACAGGCCACCCCAGTGGCCACCTTCCGGCCACAGCGAGGCAAGCACCCGACTCACCTGGCCAGAGTGAGGGGGGGGGGTCACGGGGGAAAGAAGGGACACAGGCCAGGACCCGGACTCAAGCTGGTGGCTCTGAGAATCGTCCACCAAGAATCGTCCACCAAGAAGGCGCCAGGCCGGCTTGCGCCCGCTCAGAGTCTTTGTTTCAGGCCCTGGAGCAGGAGCCGGCCTGGCCTTCTGCGCAGTGAGAAAAGCACTTTGTGATCGGGCCCCCGAGCCCGGGGCTCCAGGCCACTGCAGCTCCCTCTGCCCCTCCCTGACCCCAGCAGCCTCGGGAGGACGCTGTCACCGGGGAGAAGGGCCTGGTCTCCCGTGGGTGACCCGCCTGAGAGAGAGTCTGCCCACGGGCCGTGGCCTCCCCGACCTTGAGGACCCCTCTGGTGGCCGATGAGGAGGTGTGGGGGTGACAGGTGACCGGTCACCGTGGTACGGAGAACGCCTCGCTGCTGCCCGAGGCCTGTGGAACGGACCCTCCGCCCCTCAGAACACTCCAGAGGCCCCAGGGGAGGGGGGACGAAGCCCGCACCAGGCACGGGGGTCTGGGTGGGGGCGTCTGGTGTGACTGCTGCAGGCTGACCTTTGGGGGCTCCGCCAGGCAGACCCTTCTGAGAAGACACGTGAAGTCCAGTGCTGAGGCCCCAGGAGCGGGTGCAGGTCTGTGTGGGGCTTGGACCAGAGGCTGTGGCTGGGGAACTACAGACACCCCCAGCCCCCAGCCCTGCGCCCCCTCTCCCCACACCTCTTCCTGCTCCTTCAGGTGAAAGGGGCAGAAAGCAAGGGAAGAGAAAGGGGGAGGGTGGCAGGAGTGGGGTGTGTCTCGGGGGGCTGTGGCAGACCCAGTGTGACGCCTCCATTTCTGACCCTTGGGGGGGCCCAACCCTGCGTCTCTGCCACAGCCCCCAGCTTGCCAGGGCTCCCCTGCACCCCTGCTCCCACCAGCCCAGCGGCCACCCCCGCCCCCGCCCGCCGTGCTCTTCTCTGGAGCTTCCATTCAGAGGCTGTGGCCACAGACGCCTCGTGCACCAGCCAATGCTAAAAAGACGCAGTGAGTGAAATTCTTGCCATATGTTAATACACATGTTTGAGTTTCCATAAATGCTCAGCGTGGTTTTTACGGTACTCGAAATGGTGGTGTTTATACGGGCTTGAGGGGCTTTGAATTCAAATGTGCAAATGATTTCTTACAAGATGTGAGCCCAGGACGAGCCTCCGTTGGGGTGGCCTGCCAGCCAGATGGAGGAGGCTCTGGGGGAACTGGGAGCCAGTTGGGGATGAGGGCGGAGCCGGCTCTGCCAGGCCCTGGCTGCATCCAGGCGCTGACCGCGCGGGAACCTCCAGGCCCTCACGCGCCGAGAGTGACCCGGCAGGGCCCCCGTGCACAGGAAGACCCCGAGGAGCCATGGGGAGGGAGGGGCATGGGGGAACAGCGAGTCTGGGCTGGCAGGAGAAAGGGTGGCAGTGAGGGGAGGGAGGGGACACCTCGGGGTCCCCTGAGTAGAGGCTTATCTGAGACAGGCCAGAGGCCAAGCGGGGGTCCTGACCCCTAACCCAGGCCCCTCCCTCCACTGCCCGAATAGCCTCTGTCCTGTGCTCACCCTTCGTCTCGAGCCTGCGCTCTGTCTGTCTGTCCTTCCGCCCAGCGTCCACTCGGAAGGTTCCCCACGGCAGTCCCCTGGTGATTGCTTTCCTGGCTGTCCCCCGCTGTCCCGGCCCTGAGCCTGGAGTCACCTTGGGTCAGAGCTGGGCTCTCTGGGTCCCTCTGACAGGCTGCAGCCTTGTCTGTCCGTGAGTCTGGCCCGGAGCCGGAAGGAGCTGGGGGCACTGCCCGGGGAGCCCACCCCTTCCGCCCCGTGCCCGGCTGCCCAGGTCCCTCGGGCAGCTGATCTGGGATCGGGGACATGGAACTTCCTGCCACCGGCCAGTTACAGCTCCTGGTCACCCTGAATCCCCCCAGGAACACCCGGGACTGGGGGTGCTGTAGCCAGAGCAGTGCCTGTGGTGAGACACGCTCCAGGGCCTCACGCTCAGCCCTGGAACTGAGGGTCCTTGGGGGAGGGCGACCTTGAGGGTCCGTCTGGGCTCCGCTCTTGAGGCTGGACACCAGGCCACCCCCTGCGAGGGCTCCTCTCTCTGGGTGCCCCCGAGCCCCGGGGTTTGCCCTCACATGCCCAGGTTGGCTCCTGCCAACACTTTGGGCCCCGTGCGGCGTGTGTGGGGGGGAGGGAGGTTGGGGGCGCCTGGGGGTGTGGGCGTGCGGGGCTGGGAGGGGGTGTCTGTGTTGTTTTAAGCCAGCGTCGGAGCGATTTGGAAATAGCCCTGCGCCTTTTCCCAGGGCCGAGGGGCGCGGGCGCGTAATCTGGGAGCCTCTGTCTCCTTCAGGGGGGTTCACATATGCTGCCTGTAATTACAGGTCAATAATGATATAGTTTATAGTATGTACATCATCATTTGTGAGTGGCTGGACAAGCTGGCGGGTGTGAAGGGTGCAACCGTGTCATAAGCTCGTAAAAAGGTAATTATGCTTCTTTCTGATCTAGCTTTCGCCTACCCGGCCAGGCCGGGGTATTGTGAAACGGGCGATGACGGGCGGGCAGGACTCGTTGGAGGTTCAATAACTGCAGGGAGTCAGAGCCGGGGCCGCGCCGCCCTCTCTGTGTCTGGAAGGAGGGTCCAACACGGGGCTGGGGAAACTGTGACCCTCCAAGGCCACCCGCCGCCTCACCCCACACAAGAAGGGCTGTCAAGGTGCCCGGCTGGCCTGGGAGGGGGCTCACCTCCCGCTGAGTCCAGACAGGCCCCCCCGCTCGCCAGGGACCCCCCAGAACTCTCACTTTCTGGAACAGACACTCTCTGCCCTTCTCTCTGCCTCCGGGGGAGTCCCTGCTGGAGACGCCCGTCAAGTTTCCAAGCCTGATGGAATCTCGGGGTGTTTAGATCTGGATGGAGTTTGGTTGGGTTTGGAGCGATGGTGGGGGGAGATTGGACTTTATCTGGCCCCCATCGGCCACCCTCAGTAATGAGCCAAGCTGCAGAAAGCCCTTGGCCTGAGATAGAATAGTGTAATGTAATTACAGTAATGATACTTGGAGCTCTGCGCCGCTTTCATCTGTGAATCTCCAGGCCCTTTATAAACATTAATTAATTCTCATAACTCGGCGATGAGGTAGGTAAGTATCATCATCCCCATTTTACGGATGAGAAAGCCAGCACCCCAAGTTGGGATGTTACCAGCCCACTGAACCACCCAGCCCCTTGCCTCGGCGGGCCATGGCGGGGATCGGGGGACCGGAGCACCTCAGTATAGAGGGAGGGGGGCTGACGCCCTGGGGTGACCCTCTCAGGGGGAGGGGGAGGGGGGTGTGCTTTGTGGGGAGGGGCAGGCAGATGTCCCTTGGTCAGGCCCCAGTGGTTCCGAGGTGCTGGGTTCAGTGGGGTTCTCAGCAGCCCTGGACACCGGACCGCGCCCGCCCCTGATGCCTCGAATTGCCCCTGACCCCGGCCAGGCCCACAGTGACTCCTCGAGAGCCTGCTGGGACCGGAGGACCGGGAGGGATGGAACGGAAAGACATCCGTGCTGAAAGTTCCAGAGACGCGGGGTGAGGGGCCGGGGGTAGGACAGCAGAGAGGGCGCTAACTTACACATGGCTGACCCGGGTTTGATCCCCAGCACCCCATAATGTTCCCCCGAGCAACGCCAGGAGTAATCCCTGAGTGCCGGGTCAGGAGTGAGCCCGGAGCACCGCCAGGTGTGACCTAAAAACAAACAAGCAAAAATCCAGCATGGCAGGAACAGCATCGGGAGTTGGGGGACTTCGGGGTGTAGCACTCGGAGCAGTTTGACACTACTGTGACCACGATGCCCGGACCGCACAAGGCTCAAATGGAACAATCGCATAAATAAAATACAGTCAAGGCTTGTTTCTTGTTCTGCCCCCTGGGTAAGTCCCTCTCCCCCTCCCTCCCTCCCTCTCTCCCCCACCCCTCTCTCCCTCCCTCCCTCTCTCTCCCTCTCTCCCTCCCTTCCTCTCCCCCTCCCTCCCTCCCTCTCTCTCCCTCTCTCCCTCCCTCGCTCTCCCCCCTCACTCTCCCCCCTCTCCCTCCATCTCTCTCCATCTCTCTCTCCCCCTCTCTCTTCTCCCTCTCTCTCCTTCTCTCCATCTCTCTCTCCCTCTCTCTTCCTCTCTCCTTCTCTCTCTCCCTTCCCCTCTCTCTCCTCCCTCTCTCCTTCCCTCTTTCTTTCTCTCCCCCCTTCCTCTCCCCCACCCAGGATCCTGACTTTCTCACCTGTGGAGGGGGAAGCCGGGGTGCCTACTCCTCCCAGGGCCCCTCTGTGGACCGAGGGAGCAACCCTGTGCAAACTCCTTCCTCTCATCCCCACCCCTGGGTCTGTCCCAGAAACTTTCTAACTAAAGGCCTGCACATGCCTTTGCCAAAGAACCTTCGGGGGCCAGAGTAATAGCACAGCAGGGAGGGCATTGGCCTTGCCCACCCGGGTTCGATCCCCGGCACCCGATATGGTCCCTGAGTACCTGAGTGCAGAGCCAGGAGTAACACCTGAGCGTCACCTGATGTCACCGTCACCCCCACCCCCGGCAAATAAAGACCCTTCACTCCGTTCCTGGGATCCGCAGAGTTCAACCCCCACATGCTGCTCCCCCAGCATGAAGCCGGGGACTCAGCCAGGCTCGCCCCGCCCCAGCACCCGCCACGGTCATCCTCCCCCCACCGTGGCCATGGCCTCTCCCCACGTCTCTGCTTCCTGCCTGTTGCCCAGGGCCCAGCCGCCCACCACTCCGACGGGCTCAAGTCCTGCCATTTTCCAGCGTGTGGACCACCCGCCTCACGTGTGAAGACAGGGCTGCTAGGGAGCAAGTGTGAGCTGAGGCCCCATCCCTAGAGGCCTCCTGCGTGATGTCAGGGAGGTGATAGCCCTCTAGAATACTTGGCGTTTCCAGAGAAGGCGCAGTCTCGGGGGGCACCCCCCTCCCCACCGAGAAGACCCACCACGTCCGCTCTGCCCCTGAGAACTGGGATCAGTTTCCCCCTGGTGCGGCGCCCTGGCTGGAGCCAGCAGGGCCTCCCCGGGCAGCCTAAGCTCCAGGTGGGTTTTCTAAAGCGGGGACCAGGGGGGTTGCCTGACCTGTCGGACCGCATTCCGAGAGCACAGACTCCGGAGCAGAGGGCTGTCTGGGTTCTCAGTTGGCCCTCCCGAGTGCCAGCTCCGGGCTTAGCAGTCGCCTGTATCAGGGGGGAATCAGGGTTGGCACCGTGCCCTCGAGGCCAGCGCCAGAGCTGGCACGGGCGGGGGGCTGATGCCAGCCCCCAAATGGGGGTCTTCACCTGGAGGGCGCTGCTCTGAGTGGAGCCCCGGGGCCGACGCGGGCCCCTCTCTGGGAGGGATGCTCTCGGCACTGGTGTCTGGGGGTGCTGGCGAGTAAGCCAGGAGACAGAACGCCAACCGCCTGCATGCCCCCCGGAGCTGCAGAGGCGTCTAGGAGGGTCTGGAGCGGGCAAGTGAGACCCGCCGTGCAGGGGAGGGGGGCGAGAGGCAGCACTGGGCTGGGCTGGCAGGGTGCGGGCCAGACGGGGCGGGGGACCGAGCCCTCCGCCCTCCTGGCTGCGGCTGGACCCTCTGCCCACTCATGGGGAAGGGCCACTCGCAAAGAAAAGCCCCGGCTGCTCTGCCTGGCACGGGGCGAGGAGGCCTTGCCGAGGCGTCATCAGCACACGAGACCCTCTGCGGAGGCAGGAGTCCACTCAGAGGGAACAGCACGGAGAGGCCTCTGAGCATCGAGTGGGGCCAGCACCCCCAGAGTCCCCTGGCTGGGCGGGCTGAGACCGTCACGCGAGTGACCGAGCTGGTCTGTCACTCAAAGATCCAGGGTGGCCGCCTCCGAGAGGGACCTGGGGAACAGCAGTGGGGTCGGTCGGGGAGGCGGGATTGGGTGGGGGGAGGGTGAACCAGCCCCCCAGCGTCCCCCGTAGCTGTCCCCCTGTCTCCTGTACGTGCAGACGACACGCCCTGCTCCAGCCAGTGTGACACAGACCCGAGGTTGTCGGCCCTCTAGCACCTGCAGGCCGCTGGCAAGAGGAGAAATAGTCCACGGGCTATTCAGGCAGACAAAATAAAACGTCGTTTGTTTTGGTTCCGTTTGGTCTCGGGACCCCGCCTGGCGGTGCTCAGGGGCTGCTCCTGGCCCTGTCCTGGGGCCCGTGTGGGGCCGAGAGTGGACTCTGGGCCTGTGAGCTTTGCCCACGGAGCATCTCCTGGGCCAAAACCGTGGTTATATTATCTAAGATCCCACAGATTTGCCTTTAACTCTAAAGTTTACACATTTACAAATTTATAAACGAAAAGAGCAGATTTCACCAGCCGGCTGGAAACTGTGTTAAGTGGCAGGCCTGTGCAAGGGACCGCCCTCAAGCCAAGCCCCCTGGGCCCGGGGGGGGTGCGGGGGGAGCAGAGCTGGGGGTCCCAGAAACAGCTGGCCGAGAGGAAGGCCGCAGGGCAGGTGGGGACTTGTTCTGGGGGGACCCTCTGGACCAGGCTGAGCCCGGCTTGCAGGACGCAGTGGAGACCAGGAGCCACACCTCTTGGCTGTGTCCAGGAGGTCTTGGGAAGGGGGCTGCAGGCTCCTAGCTGGCCATCCCCTACCCTCAATCCCCACACCCCCATCCCACCCTTGTCTCTGAGGTCAGATGTCTTCAGTTTAAAAACAAACATTCGGGGACTGAAGCGAGAGCACAGCGGGGAGGGCGTTTGCCTTGCACACGGCCAACCTGGGTTCGATTCCCAGCACCCCATAGGGTCCCCTGAGCACCTCCAGGAGTAATTCCTGAGTGCAGAGCCAGGAGTAACCCCTGTGCATTGCCGGGTATGATCCAAAAAGCAAAAAAAAAAAAAAAAAACATTCACTGGGGCCAAAGAGATAGTACAGTGGGGAGGGTGCTGGCTTTGACCGTGGCTGACCCGGTTTCCACCCCAGCGTCCTACAGGATCCCCTGAGCCCAGGAGTCAGCCCTGAGCACTGCGGGGTGTGCCCCCCCTAAAAAAAAATTTCTTGTTCCAAAGACAGGTGGGAGGTGTCATTTGTAGGGCTCTTAGACTAGGGGTCACTGTCATCGCTAAGGTGGCCCACAGGAGGAGACTGGACTCAGTTTAGACAGCAGCGAAGGGGGGGGTCTGTGGGCCAAGAGTTGGCAGTGGGGTTGGCGGGGAGGGGGCAGGGGGGCGGGGGTTAGGGGCAAGACGCTGGTCGCGCTGCCCTGGACTGGGGCCTGAACTGCCCGAGCAGGATTCCTGCTGAGGGAAGGCGGGAGATAGCATCGGCGGGGGGCGGGGGGCGCGTCCCGCCAGATAGGGAGGCTGCGCAGATGCGGGGATGGGGGATACGGGTGCGGCTGACTCGGCAGGATTCCTGCTAGTGCTGCCTCTGCAGAAACCAACATGAGAACCCAAAGTCGGCTCCGAGTGGACGAACCCTTCATGGTTGAGCCAAGACAAAGAAGAAAAATCTTTGTCTCCTGGTACCCTTGACCTGGGGTCCAAGACCCTCTCCTGGCTGACATCTGGCTGGCGTTTTCAGAGGTTGCCATGGGGCTCCAGCGTCATTCCAGGAGGTGCTGAGGGGCCAAGGGGGGCCGGGGTTCGAACCTGGGCCTCCCTCGTGCCGAGCTTGAGCGGCCGCTCCCAGGATGCCTCTGTCAGGACCGCCCCCCCCACCCGCTGCTGGAAGACAGATCAGCACCTTCCACCACGCACACTCACCCCTGCCCAGCCCCGAGCCCCGCCCACGGCACTGGCAGCACCCCGTCCTCTGCCTGCCGGGTTCAAGGGAAAAGCACAGTATGATTGGGGTACCATTGGCCTACAGTGAAATAGACCCAGGGTCAGTGCATTTCGACAGTTCTGTATGTTCCCACGGACTCGCCACCCCCACAAGCTTTCCCTTACTAAATTCTAGAACTATCCATAACCCTATGGCATTTTCATTTTGTTTTGTTTGTTTGTTCGTTTGTTTGTTTGGGGGCCAGACCTGGCAATGCTCAGGGGTTACTCCTGGCTCTGCACTCAGGAATTACTCCTGGCGGTGCTCAGGGGACCATATGGAATGCTGGGAATTGAACCCAGTTCGGCCCGGTGCAAGGCAAATGCCCTGCCCACTATACTATTGCTCTGGCCTTGACCCTTTTGCCGCCCGTTTCCCTCTGCCCCAAGCCAGTCTTCACGCTTTGCTCCCTATTTCTCTCCTCTCCCCTCCTCCTACGTCTGGCACTCTGGGGTACAAACAGACTGGAGGCGTGCCCTGGCCTTGACCCCTAGCATCTTCCCGTCAGAGCTAGAGTGGACACAGCCTATTGGTGCCTCTGAAGGTGGGACCTGAGCTGCTCACCCCCTCAGTCACGGCAAGAGCACCCAGGGGAGGGCACCCAGGTGGTGCCGGCCCCTCGGAGCTGCAGAGAGGGCCAGAGGAAGACAATGGTGTCTCGTGGGGGCGCACCCAGCTGTTCCCATAGAAACCTGATCATCATGACTAATTAAGCAAAACGCATTATATTAATAAAAGGCAGTTCTACCTTTTATCCAGCTGCTCAAATCTTTCTTCTTTCTGGAAACCTCCACCACCTTTTGGGGCTGTAAAAATGATTGCCCATTTTTGGGCAATCATCTGAGATAACTCAGCAGGCAGGGAAGGCTTTGCATGCAGGGGGCCTGGGTTCGATCCCCAGCACTTCATGGTCCCCTGAGGACAGCTGAGAGTGACCCCCATACCTGGAACTGGGTCCTGGAGCCCCTCTGGGTGTGACCCCCAAGCCACACACTTGTGTGCAGATGCACGCATGTACATACGCGCGCGCACACACACACACACACACACACACACACACACACACACACACACACACAGACATGTTGCCTCACTAGAAAGCAGGTTTTTCCTGGCCCCTGGCACTGATCCTCAGGAGGATACAGACAATCACTGACCATCACCATTTCTGAAATTTTTCTCCTCCGTCCAGCTCCCCAGCCCTGTGGGCCATGCGGGCGGGTGAGGAGGTCCCGGGGAGGCGAACACGTGAACTTGGGGGCCTGAGAGCAGGCTGCTTCTGAGGCGGCGGGGCCCTGCAGGGAGGACTGTGGCCCACCGAGTGAGACCCCAGTGGAGTCGGGGGGCTTGGGGGAGGGGCTTCTACCATTGGACTTGGTGTTTCGTTTTGGGGGCTCCCAAAGAGAGAATCACGAGGGGCTTAGAGGGGAGGGGCAACGTGATCGAGGAATCTCTGGGAGCGATTCATTGAGAGGTACCTGGGGAGACGCCACCCCCTTGCAGCCCTCACTCCCAACTACTCCCAGAGCTTGACCTTTGCCCCTGGCTGACAGCTCACTCAGCCCCTTGCTCAGATCTGCGTGTGCCCTGAACCCACTGGCCTTGAATGATGTGACCTGCCTTTGTGGGTTCCGGGCACGGTCCTGCTGACTCTGGTGCCATCGAAGTGTGCGGTGTGCAGGGGTGAGTAGGGATGTGGGGCCTGGGGTCCTTGAAGACTTGGAAGGGCCTGGAGGAGTCTGGAACTGCTCCCGTGTCTGGCTGGAGGAGTTTGGACATCACTGGGGAGACAGACGTCATCTAAGGATTTGATGGGGAGACTGAGGCACTTGTACAGGGACCTGGGGGCTGGAGGCAGCTCGGAGGCAGCACAGACGTTGCTCACAGGAGGCCCAAGTCTGATCCTGAGCACTGCTGGGAGGAACCCCGAGCACTAAAACAAATAGCACGTTGGGGCCATCGCCCGCCCAGGGGACTGAGGCCACTTGTTTCCTGCAGGTCGAGGGAGGACCAGCACTCGTGTTTTAGACATGTTAAGCTACATGCAAGGCAAGCGCCTGAGCCTCTGTGTTCTCTCCCTCTGGCCCAGACCTGGAATTGTTTATTTTGCTTTTGAGTCACACCTGGTTGTGGTCACAGCTGACTCTTGGCTCTGCCCTCAGCAATTGCTCTTGCTGGTGCCTGGTGGGAATCCCGTGATTCCAGGGATCGAACCCGGGCCGGCTGCATGCAAGGCAAGCGCCCTTCCCACTGCACTCCAGCCCTGAAATCTGGGACTGTTTGTGTGAGAAGTGGCATGGTTGAGCCCCCACCGCCCTCACCAGCCGGGCGGAGATATTGCCGATGAAACAGACATGCAGGGAAAAGTCCTTCACAAAGCAGGAGGTATTTCCACTGGGGCAAAAAGAAAACACCAGGGGCTGGAGCGATAGCACAGTGGGGAGGGCATTTGCCTTGCACACAGCCGATCCCGGTTTGATTCCCAGCACCCCATAGGGTCCCCCGAGCACCGACAGGAGTAATTCCTGAGTGCAGAGCCACGAGTAACCCCTGAGCGTCGTGGGTCTGACCCAAAAGGCAAAAACAAGAAAAAAGAAGAAAAAAGAAAACACCAAACAAATTCCCTGAAGCTCTCCAAAAAGCCACGGGTCTCAAACGCATCTGAAATCTCTGTGGTTGGGGCAGCAGGTAGAGATTCCCTGGGGAAACTGTCACCACCAAAACCATCTCTGCTCACTCATGGCAGCTTGAGGAAACTCGAACAGACTTGAAACTCAGGGTTAAACAAGTCGGATGCCTCGGCGAGCAGTGTTCATCGTGAAGAAGTCATGACAAGTACATTTCATCGGCGAATAAAAGCAATTTGAAGGGAGTTGCGGGGAGAGACGAAGGGAGGTTTCCAGCGTATGGAACCGCGGCTGCCACAGATGTTTGCGAGCTCGACCCGGAGTCATCAGGCAGATCAAACCGCGAGGGCAGGGCCAGCTCGAGGCCAGCGCGAGGTCCCAGCTCAACGCGGGGCCCAGGCGTGGCCGGGGGGAGAACCGCTTTAGCTTCACGATGGCTTCCCTTCCAGGGCCGCTCACGGGGACCCGGAGGGCGGCCGGTCTCGGAGGAGGGTCCAGAGAAACTCCGTGTGCCTCCGCAGACCTAGCTCTCCAACGATCCAGAGGGGGGAGAGTCTTCCCTTGCATGCAGCCGACCCCGGTTCACTCCCCTGCATCCCGTAGGGTCCCCCCAGCCCCACCAGGGGTAAGCACTGAGCACTGCCAGGTGTGAGCCCAGAACAAAATAAACAAAGACTGATTTCAACAACAGGTGGGTGAGGCCTTGCAGGTTAAGGTGCTTGCCTTTCTCGCAGTTCGTCCCCTGCATCACGTATAGCCCTCCAATCATGACAGGCCAGGCGTGATCCCTGAGGACAGAGCCAGAGGAATAGTCCCTAAGCACCACCAGGTATGGCCCAAACCACTCCCGCACTCGAAAAGAAAAAAAGAAAAGAAAAAAAGCTCTCTTTACAGGTGCCATGGAGATGGCTCAGTGGTTAGGACACATGTGACACCAGGTTTAGCTCTAGGGACCCCCCTGAGCAAAGCAGCACCTGGACATTGAACCATGCCACCCTCCCTGCTGGCTGAGGATTGCCGAGTGGCCCCAGGGGCCCCTAAATACCACTTGGGAATCCAAGTGAACCAAAGTGGAGCTTGGGACCTGACCCCAACAGAGGGAGTGACAAAGTGGAGGGGAGTTTGACAGTGTGGCATGCAGAGGAGACCCTCGAGCCTGAGGTCAGAGGATCGTGCTGCCACGTGGAATTCCTGAGGCTGTGGCCTTTGTGCAAAAGGGGCCCAGGACTCTGGAACTGCGCTACCTCCCATACTGCCCGACCCTCTGCTAGAACAGTGCCTGGACCAGTTCCTGGAGCACGGCCTCAGCCCCACAGAGAGACCCTGCAAACTGCACCGCTCGACCCGCGGTGAGGAGACACACTGGGGGCGCCCAGGCCCGGGGCTCCGGACACGGGCGCAGGGGAGCGTAGGCTGCTTCCAGGCCATGGTGGGCCTCCAGCCTCTGAGGGGAACACACGTGTGCCTCAGTGTACCGGCTCCGCTAAGGGAGTTTGGGTTCCGACCGGCTCACGGGGAGCGAGGGAGAAGCGCCAAAAAGTCATCTCAGGGGGGTGAAGTAAAAAGAAGGCAAAAGCTCCAAATGGGAAGACCCCCTCCTTCAGAGGAGGGGGGTCCCGGCTGTGGGCTGTGCCCGGGCGTGACGGCGCAGGGGGCGGGCTCCTGTGAATTCACAAAGGTGAGTCTGTAATCGCTCAGTTGGTGTGAGGGGCTCTGCGGACACAGCTATGCTGACGACGAAAGAGATGGCCCTTTAGTACTTCTTTTGGTTTTAGTTGTTGGGCCACACCGGGCGGTGCTCAGGGCTTACTCCTGGCTCTGCACTCAGGGATCCCTTCTGGCTGGCTCCGGGAAACCTGTGGGTGCTGAGATCAGCTGCGTGCAAGGCGGGTGTTTTGTCTGCTGTACTATCTCTCGGGCCCCTGGAATTTTAATTGCTCCATCTGGGGGGTTATTTTGGGCCACACCTGGTGATGCTCGGGGGATGCTCCCAACTTGGTGCTCAGCGGTCACTCCCATCAAGTGCCCAGGAACTGAACCTGGGGCTCTCGCCTGTAAATGGGCACTTTGCCCTTGGAGCCGCCTCTTCAGCCCCCGAGAACAGTGTTTTGAAGAGCGTTGGCGGGTGGGTGGAGAGCAGTGGTGGGTGGGTGGGGTACACTTGCAGGTCTGATGTAGGAAACCTGGGGTTGGGGGTCTCGAGACTCAGAGCCCAGCCACTGCAGCGGGGCGGAGCTATCCAGAGGGGGCTCAGTGAGCCCAGCGGGCGCGGAGTACGGTGGGGCTGGCGCTAGCTCTGGAAGCGCTGAGCAGACCCTAGGTCCCAGACAGGGAGCAGGCGGGCCTGGGTGGTGCCTCGGAGAGTCGCCGCCGTCCGTCCGTCCGGGAGGTGCGGAGCTTTACGAGTTCCATCTCACCTCTGAGAAGCTGGCCTGGGGAGAAACCCTGCAGCCTTCACTACAGGTCCCCAAACTGGCTGCCCCAGTTTCAGCCGAGTGAGGTGTGGTGTGGGAATGACACAATAGAAATAACCATGTTATTTGTGAAAACGTTCACAGGTTATTAAAAAGTAAATAAGCCTTTGCCCAAGGATGAGCTGGGACATTGTGGCGGCCCCTTGCCAGGCTGGGGGTGGGGGGGAGGGGAAAGGCCATCAGTCCTGAGGACAGGAAAGGGCTTCCCTCACCCGCCACTGACACCAGGGATGAGTGAATGGGTGCATGCATGAGTAAGCAAGCAAGGGAATGAGTGAATGAATAAATGAGCGTGTGAAGGGATGAGTGAATGATGTGGCAAGTGAGTAAATGAATAAGAGGACAGTGAATAAATGAACGGGTGAAATGAACAATTGGTGAAAGAATGAACCATGAGTTAGTAAAGGAATGAATAAATGAGTGTGTAAGTGAATGAGTAAGTGAATGCATGAATTAGTGAGTGAACGAATAAAAGGTGAGTGAGTGAATGAATGAGTAAGTGAATAAATGAGTGAATGAGTGAATTAATGAGTTAATGAATGAGTGAGTGAGCAAATCAATGAGTGGATGAGGGAGTGAGTATATGAGTGAGTGAATGAACAAGGGAGTGAACGAAGGAGTGAATAAATGAATGAATGAGCAGATGAGTGAATGAATAAATGAATGAGTGAGTGGATGAGTGAGTGAGTGGGTGAATGAATGAATGAGTATGTGAGTGAGTGACTGGGTGAGCAGGTGAGTGAGTAGAATAGGGAAGCTGAAGACCAGAGCACTGTGGGAGGTGGGGCAGGGGAGGCCAGGACCCGGAGCACTATAGGAGATGGATCAGGGAGCACTGCAGGAGACAGGTCAGGGAGCATTGTGGGAGACAGGGCATGGAGCACTGTGGGAGACAGGGAGGGAACACTGTGGGAGAAGAGGCAGGGAGCACTGTGGGAGATGGGGCAGGGAGCACTGTGGGAGAGGAGGTATAGAGCACTGTAGGAGACAGGGCAGGGAGCACTGCGGGAGATGGGGCACAGAGCACTGTGGGGGACAAGATAAGGAGCACTGAGGGAGACGGGGCAGGGGAGGCCGAGGCCCAGAGCACCGCAGGAGACGGGGCAGGGAGCACTACGGGAGATGGGGCAGGGAGCACTACGGGAGACAGGGCAGGGAGCACGGGGGCCGACGGGGCAGGCAGCGGAGACTACATGGGCTACACGGCCCCGGGCTGTGCCCCCCCACCGTGTGCCGGGGGTGTGGAGTCAGGATGGGGCTGGAGGAAGAGCTCAGCGGGTGGGGCAGCGCTGCTGGGTGACCTAAAGCCCAGAGGGTTTGGCGGGTGCAGTCTCGGGAGCACCCGCCGGCCCGCACGCCTCAGCCGGGTCAGCTGTGCCTGAGCTGGCTGCCACCCTCTGCCCGGGCCATCTCCCGCAGTGCCGGGGGCAGCCACACAATGTCCCCTATGTGGGTCCCGGGCAGCTCCCGGGGCAGTGGGGCAACAGACACGGGGGGTCAGGAGGGACGGCATGTCCAGGGGAGTAGCGCCGGCCGCGAGGATCCAGGGCAAGAGGAATGTCAAGAACCGCTCCAGTGACCAGCCGGCTCCGGCCCAGTCGGTGACTGAGAGACGAGAGTAAGAGTGCGCGTGAGCCAGCTGTCGGCGCCAGGGCGGGAGGGCACCTGCCGGGTGCTTCTTCCTCTCTGTTCCGCCTGGGCCCTCGGGGCCCCCGCGATGCCCCCCACCCTGGGGAGAGCCCTGTGCTCTGCACCGCCTGTGGCTGCCTCAGGCTTCTCCCCTAGACGCAGCCGCACCGACACCCGCACCCTGGCGTATCCCAAAGCCCAAGGCCCGGGCCCCGCCGGAGGCTGCTGGGGCCTCCTGGGCTGGACATCTGTGAGAGCTCAAAGAAGGGGAGACCCCCACACACTCCCCCGCAAGAACCAGCTCAGTCCTTGCTGAGCCTCAGCTCCCGCCCTGGCAGGGCTGAATGGGTGAGACTCTGCAGGAACGTGGGACAAGTGACAAGCCCCCACCCCACCCCGCTTCTCTGAGACTTGGACACCCCAACCTGCATCCTGTCTCCTGGCGGGTGGGACGTCTCCATCAGCCACCCCACGAGCCCCCCATTTCCTCCCTCCTTCCGTAGCGCAATGCTGCATAAAGTTGCTGGACACAGATTGAATTCCACCGCCCCCCCCCCCCCAGGTATTGTCCAGGACAGAGTTTTACTAAAAATGCGGTTATGGCTGGAGTGACAGACAGCGGGGAGGGCGTTGGCCTTGCATGCAGCCAACTTGGGTTCGATTCCCCCAAGTTAGCACCAGGAGGGATCCCTGAGTGCAGAGTCAGGAGTAAGCCCTGAGCATCACCGGGCATGGCCTAAACAATAAAACAATAAAATAAATAAGCATGCGTCTTCAGAAGTCCCCACGCAGCCTGTGTGGCCTCGTGTCCCTGAATCCTGGGCCAGGTGAGAGCAGGCGAGCCCGGATCCCGGGCACTGCTGGGAGATGGAAGTACTTACAGCTCATTATCCCTGTCACCTAGATGGAACTCAGGAGCACCACCCTCTCCCCGAGCGAACGACAGGAGGGAGGGACAGTGGCTGCTCTCCCAGGCCAGGCCAGCCTCGGGCCTCCAGGAACAATTAATCCAGATCCCTGCCCTGCCCTGTTGCAGTGTCAGGGGAGGGGCTACTTGGGGCTGCAGTGTCCTGGAAGGGCAGGAGGAGGCAGGCGGCTCAGAGGCTTTCTGCTGTGCCTGTGGGAGATCCAGGCTCATCCCCCGCGTGCCCCGTTTCCTGCATGCCAAGCCGGGCCTAGATGCTGGGAGCCTCCAGGCTCCTTCCTCTCCCCCAAAGTGTGGAAGGAACCAGAGAAGAGGTGTGTGGGTGGACAGAGGATGGAGGCAGTCTAATAAAACATAGCGGCAGGACCCTGCAGCAGGGGAGTTCTCTGATGCTGAAAGCTCCTGTGAGACGGTGTCGCGTCTGGGGACAGAGACAAATTTCCGTCTCCTCTCCACCTCAAGCTGTGCTGTTGGGCTCCGTTCTGCCCCTTCAGGGCGTCTCTGCCGTCGCCATACTTCATCAAATTGGGATCTTTTTTCTATGTTTCCCTTCCATCTCTGTGTAATCACGCACAGCCTGGGCCCAGGGTGAGAGGTCAGGACCCCCGCCCTGATCCCAACCGCTGTGGGCTGCACCCCGGACGGGACGAGACCCCAGCACTGGGTTTACTCATTTCAGACTGGAGTTGCCGTTGCTGCCCACTTTCAGTCCATGGAAGTCCAACTTCTGGAACATTCTCTGTTCTGTGTTCATGCGCGTCCTCCTGCTGCTGCCATCGGCTTCCTACTCTGGGTATATCTCAGATTCACCCCTGGGTCCGGGGCTAGCCAGAGACAGGGGCACCACCTGCCCCTTTGCTCCCTGGCATCGCGTGGGTGACTCCACAGCGTCCGAGCATGTGCATATGTGAGCCCCGGAACTGAGCGTCGGACCCCGGAACGAAGGGAGGCGGATGGGGGGTGGCAGAGGCTCCTGCAGCTCCATGGCTGCTCCTCCAGAGAAAACAAATGACTCAGGAGCTGCCGTCACCTGCACCCGAGCCTTCCGGGCTGCCTCTGGGGCCCTTCGGGGACTGGAGGAATTTACTAAGTCAGTCTCTGCCCCCCCCACCTGCCCGCCCCAGCCCAGGGAGGGACAGAGCCACACCCAGCACCACAGCCAGCTCAGGCGCACCCCAGGACCGTCTCAGACAGGTCGCGTGACACTGAGGCTCAGGAAGCACGGCCAGGGGTCACATCAACAGCACCAAGAGGAAGGAAGCAGCCGACAGCCTGCGGGACACTCAGTCCCTCTCCAGAGCCCCCCCACCATGGAGGATATGCCAGTGCCCTGCACCCCCACGGGCCCGCCGTCCACGCACCCTACCCCAGGAAAACCCCTACCCCACCCCAGCAGAACTATGTGTATGCATATTCTATGTGTGCATGTGTGTGCATGTCTCTGTCTGCATATCTGTGTGTGCTTGTCTGTGTGTGCTTGTCTGTGTCTGCATGTCTGTGTCTGCATGACTTTTTGTGCATTTCTGTGTGTGCATGTCTGTGTGTGCCTGTCTGTGTGTGTATGTATGTGTCTGCCTGCCTGTCTGTGTGTGCATGTCTGTGTGTGCATGTCTGCTTGTGCATGTCTGTGTGTGCTTGTCTGTGTGTGCATGTCTATGTCTGCTTGTCTGTGTCTGCCTGTCTGTGTGTGCATGTCTGCTTGTGCGTATCTGTGTGTGCATGTCTGTATCTTCTTGTCTGTGTCTGCCTATCTTTGTCTGCACATCTGTGTGTGCATGTCTGTGTCTGCATGTCTGTGTCTGCATGTCTGTCTGCCTGTCTGTGTGTGCATGTATGTGTCTGCCTGCCTGTCTGTGTCTGCATGTCTCTGTGTGTGTGTCTGTGTCTGCCTGTCTGTGTCTGCGTGACTTTTTGTGCATGTCTGTGTCTGCCTGTCTGTGTTTGCATGTCTGTATGTGCATGTCTGTGTGTGCATGTCTATGTGTGCATGTCTGTGTCTGCATGTCTATGTCTTAGACTTTCTCCCATAGAATTGGCAAGAAGTGAGAAAATGTAAAATCCCACAATAGAAAAACCAATCTGAAAGTTGTTTATTTTTTCCAACTCTTGGTTGAAGTCCATTTTTCATAGCTAACAAATCTGACATGCAGGTGTTATTAAATTGATATAAAATGTTAAGGAGCCACCACAGCATGCGACTGTGTACACACAGTGATGGGTGCAGGGTCTTGTCCTGCCCCTAGCACCCAGATGCCAGATAACTAAATAAATAATAAAATCAAATGGGGCGGCTGGGCAGGGCCGGCGTGGAGGGCTGGAGCCCCTGCCTGGTACAGCAGGGCACTGGGTCTCTCAGGCACTAACAGGCACGGCCTGGTGGCCTCCAGCACTGCTGGGGACGGCCCCCCTAAACAAAGCAAGACAGAGTCTGTGCAATAAACTGGGGTCACTGCGCTGTTTGACATTAGCGGGGAGTGGCGGAAGGGGACCGGAGGAGCAGTTGGGTCCAGCCCCAGCTCTCTCCAGGGGCCTCTGTGATCCCAAGGGCATCAGTTCTCCCCTCTGGGCCTCAGTTTCCCCATCTGTAAAGCAACGCTTCCTGTTGCCCACCAAAGCCAGAGGCAGAGCTATGCAAAGGGGTGTGTGAGGCCAGCGCCACAGGGACCCCTTGGCAGGGGAGCCCCAGGGTGGGGGCTGACTCCAGGCCAGCCCCCGCACCCCCTGACGCACTTCCCGAACCTGCTGGAATGTTTTCTCTCCCTCCGCCTCCCGGCCCCCTCCTCCTGCCGGGTCTGTGGGCTCCCAGGGCTCCGACTGTTTCTAATTTGGACCCCATGCATCTTGCCCCTTCAGATCCCAGCCGCCTCTTTGATGGGACTAATGATGATGTAGGGCCGGGGGCCCCCAGACCTCCCCAAACTGAGATAAATCCTGCCGCTGTGCAGACAGGCTTCTCGGCCCGGCCCCGCCGCTGACCCCCTCCGGGCAGCGGGGGCAAGGGGCTCTCTGGGGAGACAGACTGGAGGAATCTCTCCAAGTCCCAAAAGGCTCCCACCGCTGGTGCTGCTGGGTTCGAAGAGTCCCTGGATCCCCTTGGCCCAGCAAAACTCCCCTGTACACACAGAGCAGGATGGGCCTTTGTGGGGGGCATTGATCAGGCCCAGTCCCACAGGGAGGGGAGACCTACTTTCTGCTCCCAGGGGTGGGGGAGAGCCCAGAAGGCTTCCTGGAGGTGGCAGCCCTGAGTTGGGTGTTATGAGGACTCACAGTGGGGTAGAGGGTGTGCCGGGCCGCCCAGAGAGGGTTGGACGAGAAAGAGATTTTTCTGCATTTAGAAAGCCTCCTTCATGCTAGGGAGGAAAGCCAACTTCACTGGCGAGAGGCTGGTGCTCTGCCGCCGGCTACACGCTCAGGCCCTGCGGAGTCTCTGGTGACTAAGTTCCCGTCAGTAACCCTCTCTCTTCGTCCTGGGGCTGGGAGGGTTTGTCATGCTAATACCACAGGTGAGTGTGAGTGTGTGTGTGTGTGTGTGTGTGTGTGTGTGTGAGAGAGAGAGAGAGAGACTGACTGTGTGTATGTGTGACTGTGTGTATGTGTGACTGTGTGTAAGTATGTGTGACTGTGTAACTGTGTATGTGTGACTGTGTGTAAGTGTATATGCGTGACCGTGTGTGAGAGTCTGTGTGTATGTATTTCTGTGATTGTGTGTATGTGTAAATGTAAGTGTGTGTGTGCTGTGTGAGCATGTCTACATGTGAGTCTGGTTTGCATGAAAATATGTGAGTGTGTATATATGTGTGTGTATATGCAGGAGTGTATGTGTGGGAGTGTGTAAGCATGTGTCATATATTATAAATGTGTGTGCATTTGTGAGTGTATGTGGAGGAAAGTGTATATATGTGTGAGTGTATGTGTGAGCATGTGTGTATGTGTGAACAGATGTGTAAGAGTGTGTGTATATGAATATATATGAGTGAGTGTGAGAGATTGCATGTATGAGTGCATGTGAGTGTGAGTGTGAGAGAGTGTATGTGAGCATGTGTGAGTGCATGTGAGTGTATGTGACAGTGTGGGAGAGTGTATGTGAGCATGTGTGAGTGCATGTGAGTGTATGTGGGAGTGTGGGAGAGTGTATGTGAGCACGTGTGAGTGCATGTGAGTGTATGTGGGAGTATGTGTATGTGAGCATGTGTGAGTGTGTATGTGGGAGTGCGGGAGAATGTATGTAAGCATGTGTGAGTGCATATGAGTGTATGTGTGTGTGTATGTGAGCATTTGTGGGTATGTGTATGTGGGGATGTGGGAGAGTGCGTGAGCACATGTGTGAGTGTACGTGTGTGCAGTGTGTGTACATGGCTCCCCAGCAGGTTGAGAGCTGGTACTGGGCTGTCCGCGCTGGACGGCTCCATGTGAGGGTGATGGAATTGGGGGGGGGGTGTGCGTGTGCCAGGCCGGTACCACTTGGTGGTAGCTGGCTTGGCCTTCTGTGGTCTTCTCAGAACAGAATGGCTGTGGGCAGGGAGCTTGTCACACGCACTGCCAGGCTAGGCCCTGTTCTAGGGCAACGGAGCTGGGGCCCAGGGGTCATACGGGGCAGGGGACGGGGGAGATTGTGCGGTCTGGTGAAGATGAGGCCCCCTGGCAAGTGGGGGCGCCCTGGAGCTCCTTCTTGGCCCCAGGGCGTTGCAGTGCCTCCACTGTCCTGGGGGTGTGGAAGAGCAGTGGGGTGGGGGGCCTCAGCTTTGCTCCCGCCAGCACCCTCCCAGGCCCAGACGCCGGCCCGTGGGAGACCCGTCGACCACACTCCCTTGAGAAAGGGGCAGACTGCCTTGGGCCCCGGTGCCCAGAGGGAAGCCCCTTTCACAGACAAGATGGAGGCTGCTCCCGTGGCGGAGACGCAAGGTGTGTGCCAGTGCACTTGGCAGAGAAGCGGATGTGTGTGCGGCTGGCAGCGGGCAGGCCGTGTGCTCGCTTGGCAGGAAACGGGACGCGCGACTCGGGGATCAATGAAGAGGGGAGCCTCGTGCTCATTTCTCAGCCCCGCATCAATCAATCAGCTGTTTAACTGTTTTAATGTTTGCTTTACTGTTGTCCGGCTGTCTTACCCTTGGTGTCTTAGTTTGGGGGAGTTTCGATACTAATCAATGAATTGTTTACCTATTGTCCTATTAATAGTCCTCTGCTGTCATCAATAGATTGCTTTACTATCGCTTATCAAGCGTCTGTGTCTGGCTTGCTCGCTCTCTTAGTCTGGGAACAAGAGGTGAACCAGGCCACAAGGTGCTCTGGAAGACAGTTTGGGGGTGCTCTCCTGTTCCGATTCTGGGCACCCAGAGAACAGCCGCTGATGAAGGATTCCTGACTCAGGCTTTGCCGAGTACGCTGCGCCCCTCCCCCTAGAACACCCCCTCACCACCTTTTATTGTCTTTTGTTTGGGAGCCACACCTGCAGTATTCAGGGGCTACTCCCAGCTCTGTGCTCAGGGGACCCTGTGGGGCTGGGACCTGAGGGTCCCACTTGCAAAGCCACGCCCAGGCCCTTGGGTCTCTCATCAGCCCCCTCCCTCCCCTCCCCACCTCTGTTCCAAACAAGGGACCAGAGCCATAGTAGTGGGGGGTGGGGGGCGGGGGGGGCATCTACCTCGCATGAGTCCAAGCCAGGTTCAATCCCTGGCGTCCCATGTGCTCCCTGGAACCTCACCAGGAGTGATCCCTGAGCACAGAGCCAGGAATCAGCCCTGAGAACCTCCTGGTATGGCCCCAAATCCAAACAATAACAAACAAACAAAAACCCTGGAAACTGACATAGGTGTGACCGGGGTAGTGGTCACCCCAGGAGGACCCTTCCTCAAACCTGAGTGGAAACAGACAGGGGCCCTTCTGTGGGGAGCAGGACTTGCCTCAGTGGACCCCCACCTGTGGCCTTGGGGCTTCCGGCAGAATCCTGGGGGGAGCAGACTAACCTTGGCAGGCCCAGAGGAAGGGAGGAAAGTTTTGGGTGTGTAGGGGGAGTGTAACGCGTGGTTTAGATATGCTGGTGGGCCCAGCACCCCGTATATCTTGGAAGCACCCCTCATCCTGGCAGACAAGGAGAGTGTGGCTCGTGCAGGTCTGGGAGCCCCCAGTTTCCAGAGATCTGCGCTGAGCTCCTGGACCTGGGGAGCAAGCAGGTGCCATAAATGTTGGAAGCGTGGACTCTGTGCTGCCTGCCCTCTCTGTTCCATCACCTTCCAGACAGCCGCGGGAGGGGGGGGGTCTCTGGGGGAGGTCAGACGTGTATCTGTGGGTGAGGGTGGACGTGGGTGTGGGGGGCGCGGGGGGAGATCGTCCTGCCCCAGGGGGCCGGGCCAGACACTAGCCCTCAACCTTGACTTTGCAGTAGGCGCCTGGGCTGCGGCTTCTTAGCCCCGGGCGCCCGGAGGAGGCGGCGGCGTCTGCCGGCTGTGCCATCACCTGAGCTGCACCGGGCGGGGAGGATAACAATTATTGGGAGAGGTTAAAAAAAAAATCATTATCAAATAACTACAGCTTGGAAAAGTTGGCGGGCGGGCCGGAAAACGCGGCCTGGATCGCGCCGGGACGGCTCCCAGGCGCCGCGCGGCTGCCTACCCGGGAGGACGCGCCTCTGCGCGCACCTGGGAGCCCGCGGGCGGGGGGGGTTGGGGGGGTGCACCGAGCGGGGGTGCCGCACCGGGCGGGGGTACCGCATCGGGCGGGGGTCGCACCGGGCGGAGGACATCGGCTTCAGGGGCGCACCAGGCGGGGAGACGCACCGGGCAGGGGACATTGACTTCAGGGGCGCACCGGGCGGAGGGGCGCACCGGGCGGGGAGCGTGCACCGGGCGGGGGAAACGCACTGGGCGGAGGGCGCACCGGGTGGGGGGCATCGGCTTCAGGGACGCACCGGGCATGGGGGGCACACCGGACGGGGGTCATCGGCTTTAGGGGTGCACCGGGCGGGGGTGCATCTGGCTTCGAGGGCGCACCGGGCGGGGGCGGCATCGGCTTCGGGGGCGCACCGGGCGGGGGGAGGACACCGAGCGGCGGGGGTGCATCCGGCTTCGGGGCGCACCGGGCGCGGGGGCCGCGTCGGCGATCGGGACGCACCGCGTGCGCGTACCCCCGTACCTGCCCAAGCCAACTGCAGGCGCACTTGCCTCCCAGACCTGTCGGCCGGAACGGCCACGGTCCCGGTCCCGGCGCCAGGTAGGGCGCCCCCTCCTGGCCGCCTGGGTCCCAGGAGAGGCCGCCGCTCTGAGCCTCAGTTTCCCAGTATGTACTACCGAGGTCGCCTGGCGGTAGGGACCTGCCTGTGGGGATATTGAGTCCCTTCGCGCCATTTGCGAAGGAGGGGGACTCGGAGCTGGCGGGTGGGTGTGGCCTTGGGGTCCGGGTCTGCACCCTGGAGGCGGAGAGGGCGCGCACGGTGACTTTGGAGTCTCTCATAAGTGGCTGCCCTTCCTCTCCCTCCGCACCCCCATTCCCACCCTCCCGGCCCAGATGCCTTAATGTGTGTCCGCCCGGTGCTGGCCGGGGAACCCCAACACTGCCTCTTCAGCGGTGCCTGCCCTCCCCAGGTGCCTGCCGGAAGTGGGGGCGCCCCCGGGGTCCCCACCTGTCAGAAGCGCTTTCTCTGAGCCTTCCTTCTCTCTGCCCAAGGTCTGAGGTTATTCCCTGACCCCTTATTATTATTATTATTATTATTATTATTTATTATTATTAATGACCCCTGTTATTCTCCAGCTCCGGAGCCCTCCACTCTGGTCAGTGGGTTCCTGGCTCCGGGGTTTCCGTTCCCCGCTCCCCACACCCACCCCACTGCACGTGGCAGTGTTTCTGAGCGGAAGTGCGGTGCTCTTGGTCACTCTGCTCGGGTCTGGCTGTGCCTGAGCGGAGAATTTCTCCCTGGCCCGCTCAAGCCAGCTTAGCTGTTGGTCCCAGCAGCGTTTTCCTCCTAAGTCCGGGGTGACACCAGCCAGGAGCTCAGGGGGCTTCGTGGGCGTCCTTCTGGGGCAGGCCCTCGGAGAGGAGGGTGACGTGCAGGACCATGTTTGCTCAGGAGGTGACATCCACCAGGCCAACGACATGGGGGGGCACATGTATGAGATCCGGGCTCTGGGTCTGGCAGGGCCAGTGCTCATGGGAAAGTGTCAGGGCAAAGTGGGGCCCTGGAGAGTTGGGCTCTGAGACCCCGCGGGGGGCAGGACCCTTATTAAACAGAGCCTCGACTCTCGCCCGCGGACATTAGGTCTCTGCATGGGGAGAACTGGGAGTGTGTGTGTATGTGTGCATGTGCGCATGTGTATGTGTGTGCGTGTGTATGCGTGTGTATGTGTGAGTGTGTATGTATGTGAGTGTGTGTATGTGTGTGTGCGTGCATGCATGCATGTGTGTCTGTGTGCATGTGTATATGTGAGTGTGTGTATGTGTGTGCATGCATGCATGTGTGTCTGTGTGGATGTGAGTGTATGTGCATGCATGCATGTGTCTGTGTGCGTATGTGTATGTGTGTGTGCATGTGTGTGTGTGTTGGGAGGACAGGCTGACCTCTACAGCTGCCCATGTTCCAGCTCAATCGGGGGCCGAGACCCGGTGGCTGGGCAGGCAGGCGGGTGCTGCCTCATCCCTGGTCCGAGGCACAGCCGGAGGAAGGGGCCGTCCTTGCCGACTCCTGAACTCGGCTTTGGCCCTTGCCCCACCCCTCGTGGGCCCGGGATGCTCTGCCCCTCCACCTTGCTTGCCTCCATCGGGCTCTTCCCTGGCTCTGACACCAACTGTCACCAAACGGTGAACAGGAGGTGGAGATAAGAGGCAGCCCTGCGGGGAAGGAAGAAAACAGCCCCACAGGAAGTCGGGCGGGTAAACCGTCAGAGCTCGGGGCTGAGGATGCATCTCACCCGGCCGCCCAGACCCCGTCTCTGGCTCCCAGGCTGGGGGCGGGGGGAATGGCCACAGAGGGGGGCATCTCTGCACCTGGGAGGGGGCCCTCCTTGGGCTCAGTCCCCCAGCTCTGTAATTTTCTTCCATGATGCTCTGGGCTCTGCATTGGCTTTTTGGTTTTATTTTTGTACGGGTTTGGTTTGGGGGCCTCACCCGGTGGTGTTCAGGGGTTACTCCTGGCTCTGTGCTCAGGGATCACTCCGGCAGGCTCTTGGGGACCACATGGGGCACTGGGGATTGAGCCTGGCTCACTCAAGTGCAAGGCGAGTGTCCTCTCCGCTGTCCTATGGTCCTGGCTCCGGGTCATGCTGAGGCCCCTGGGTGGGACTGCCCCACCCCACCCCAGGGCCCTTGAAGGGGCAGTCAGGAGGCACCTGGGCAGAGATGCAGAGGTCAGACGGGTCACCCCCGCCTGTGACGTTGCTGAGCCCCCTTCAATCTTCCTGAGCCTCCCAACTTTTCCACGAGTGGCACCTGTCCCTGCCCAGGGATCCGTGTGGCCACACGTGGGTTCACTGGCAGAGCATGTGCCTGGCATGTTTGCGGTCCTGAGTCTATCCTAGTGCCACCTGCCTCCCCCCACAAAAAATGTGCCCACGAGAAGGGGGTCACAGAAGGAGTCCCTGAGATCATGAATACAGGACAGGGCACAGCAGGGCCCCTGCCCAGGGCCAGACCGGAAAGTGGGTCCTTTACGGGGGCGAGGGGGACTGGAACTAAGTCAGAGCATGTAGGCCTGGGGAGTAGGAACGCCTAGAACTCTCTAGAACTGGGCCCCAGCCTGAGCAGAGAGTGAGACAGATGGACAGAGAGAAAGAGAAAGACACAGAAAGAAAGAGTAAAAGAGAAAGAGAAGAGAGAAGAGAGAGTGGAGAAAGGAGAGAGGAGAGAGAGGAGAGAGGAGAGGGGAGAGAGAGGAGAGAGAGGAGAGAGGGGAGAGAGAAGAAAGAGAGGGAGAGAGGAGAGAGAAGGGAGAGAGGGGAGAGAGAAAGGAGAGAGAGAGGAGAGAGGGGAGAGAGGAGAGTGGAGAGAGGAGAGAGAGAAGAGAAAGGAGAGAGGAGAGAGGAGAGAGAGGGAAGAGAGAGGAGAGAGGAGAGAAGAGGGAGAGAGGAGAGAGGAGGGAGAGAAAGGAGCAAGGCTCACCCATAGCTTGAGAAGCTCAAACCCTGACTGCTCCGAGTGTGAGTGGGCCCGGGTTTGAGGGGACGGCAGAGGTGGGGGTGCGGCTGCAAACAGGTGCTGGAGCACAGACTGAGATGGGGGCTGGAGAAGGTCCCCCGAGCCCCCAGCCAGACCCCTTAGAGGTGGGGAGGTGAGTTACGAGGCAGTGACTCACTGGGTCCAGCTGGGCCCGGCAGCTGTGCAAACAGACAGAGGAGGGGGTTTCAGGCCATCCCCGCACCCCTCGTTCCCCCCTCCCCCATTATAAGAAACCCCCAGGATTCAAGAGGGCTTGAAGTGGCTGTGGGGGAGCATCCGGGTTCCTGGCGGGGGGGGGGGGGCGGGGGGGGCTGGTGCCCCTAGCAGAGCTGCTCCCTCCCACACTCCGAGGAAGAGCGACCCCAGTAGGAGCCCCAGGCCCTTCCTTGGCACCTCCCTGCCCCTGACTGTGCCCCAGTGCTGAGCCCCGAGTCCAGCCCCACCCCCAGGCTCCGTCTCTCTCTGCTCAGCAAGTCTTCTCAACCTTGCAGTGCTCCAGCCAGGAAAGGGGGTGTTCTGGACGCCCCCTCCTCCCTCCCTAACTTGACTTCCGGTGACCACGCCCAGCAGCAGAGTGATGAGAAATTCCAACGGCAGGGGTTGGGGGGGCAGCGTGCCTGGGAGGGACTCGGGGGCTGGGCCTCGGCTCTGCCACACGTGCTGTCTGGCCAGCCTCAGCTTGTTTATTGGGGGGATTACGCCAATCTTGGCTCGGGGGCTGCACCCAAGCAAAGGGGTGCTCAGGAGACCGTGAGGTCCTGGGGCTTGAACCCGGGGCTCCCTCAAGCAAAGCCTGCGCTCAGCTCTGAGCCACCTCCCCAACCCCGGTTTTCACCCCAGACTGAACACAACAAACCACCCCATTCCTTTGGATGACAACTCTGCGCATGAACCTGCTTTCTAGAAGCTTCTAGAAGGCAGTCGTGGTGTCTGATGCCCTCTCTGGGCTCTGCCCTGTGAGAGGAGATGCCAGAAAGAGAGAAGTACCCCAAGAAGAAAGTCCCCCTCCCCCGCCTTGTGTCTGAGACGCTGGAGGAACAGGTCATTCTGAACCGGCCTCCCCACTGTGCCCTGCTCTGCCCCTGCCTCTCCAGGCCAGCTGAGGTCACCTGGCCTCAGTGTCCTGGTCTCTAAACTGGGAACAATGACATTCCTAACCTCCCGCCCCAGTGTGGGAGGATAATTACACGGTGCGTGCTGTGGAAGCTTCTAGAGGCCAATAAACCCCACTCTCAAGGTCACAGCCAGGCCTCTGAGAGAGTTGCAGAAATGGGCCTCGGTGGGTGGGCAGCCGTGAGGACACGTGGCCAGGGGCCAAGCTGCCCTGGTCACTTCCTTCTCCCACATCCACCAATCCCATGGGCTGCAGCTCCAGCTGCGGGAGAGCTGCCCAGATGAGCTCAGCGTGGCCTGGCTGTGTCCACCACACTCCTGGCCCTTCGCAGCCTCCTGGTACCCCCGTGGTGGGCGGGGGCGGGGGGTGGGGTGCTGCCACCTGCGCCCGCGTGGCTGTGTGCAGAGGTGAGGCGAGGAGGTGCCGTTTCCAGCCCCACCGAGTGTCCTGGAGCCTCTCAGTGACCCGCTGTCCCTCTCTCCTGGGGTGAGGTGCAGCCTGGGGCTGCGGTGCAGGCTGGCACGGCTCTATGGGGCGGGGTAAAATTCTCAAGTTCCCCGTTTCTCGGCCAAAAACGCAGCCAGGGTTTCCAGCTGCCTCCCCGGGCCGGGCTGGCCACGTGCACCCTTGGTCCTGGCTCCCTGGGTCTCTCGCGTCCGCTCTAGCAGCCTGAAAGAACCAAGACGCGTCCTTTGCCGAGATGCTTGAGGCACAGACCAAACCACATCCCCGGGAGAAGCGTCCTGCCGCGGGCTGCCCTGTGCCCATGGTTTCCTTCTCACAGGCGCATTTCTGCCAGCCACTTGTGATTGGTCCGTGGGGTGGTCACATGACTCACTCCGGGCCAGTCATGGCCTTCCCTGGGAGTTTTAAATCTGGAGGGCAGGGCAAGCAAACTCGTTTTGGTGGTCATCTATTAGATGGGTCTGAGCTGCAGTGGCCATCTGTCCAGCGTGGGGAGAAAGTTGTTGGAGAGAGGAGTAGGAGGGACAAGGGAATGAGGTGACCACGCCAGGCAGAACCTGAGACACACAGGACCCCAGGGCCAGCACCTGCCCTGCCCGGCTGACACTGGGGTCACTGAGGTCAGCAGCTCCTCCATTCTGAGCTTGTCCCAGTCGTTTCTGTCAAAGGCATCCAGAGTCCAAATCACTGCCCCCTTGGGAAGTGCCTGGCCTTGTCCCTGTAGCACCTCTGTGCCAACCCGGCCTCCCTCTCTGATTTCTCCTGCTGGAGTGTGTTGCCTTGTCCCGCCATCCCTGCAGGGATTCTGCAACTGCCCCAACTGCCTGTTCGCATACAACACTGGGCAGTTTGGGCAGAGGCAGGCGGGAAATCTGAGCATCAGCGTGAGACCCAGATGCAGAGCTGGGCTCAGGAAGGGCCATACCTCAGGGTCAGCGCCAGACGCATCCTCCATCAGGTGGGTGGGGACCCCTGCACAAAGGCTGGGAAGGGCTGGGGGTGATGTGGGCGGCAGCCACTGAGGCATAGACAGCTGGAAGGTATTTGGGAGAGCTGAGTTCTTAGGAGAGGGCCTGTGAAGTCGAAGGTATATTCTTGGTGGGGGGGCTCTAGCTGTCTGTCCAGAAGCCTCGAGGCCCCATCATGATGGGGGGTCCCAGCCCTGTGCTGGAGGATCTTTGCCTGGAATCATTCTGGAGTCTTTACCTGGGAAAACAGGCCCTGGCTTGGGACCCTGTCTCCACAGCGTCCCCTGAGCACTGCCAGAAGTGACTATTGAGCACCACCAGGTAATCACTATATCACTGTATCACTGTCATTTCGTTGTTCATCGATTTGCTCGAGTGGGTGCCAGTAATGTCTCCATTCGTCCCTGTCTGTGTTAGTGTAACCTGATGGCATATTGGGGACTCTTTCAGGGCCAGGGGAATGAGGACCATTGTTGTTACTGTTTTTGGCATATCGAGTATGCCACTAGTAGCTTGCCAGGCTCTGCCGTGTGGGAGAGATACTCTCGGTAGCTTGCCGGACTCTCTGAGAGGGACAGAGGAAATACGGAAATACTGTGTCACTCTCTTCTAGGGCTTTGTTTTATAGTTTCTGGATCTTGGCTGTTGATGAGACTACATGGCAGCGGGGGGGGGGGGGGGGGGGGAGTTTGTGGGTGTGACTGCCAAGCTACTAGAAAACGGGGGATCTGGGTGGAGGAGGCCCAGTCCTGATCTGAGCCGTCTTGGAGATCTCGGCACTGGGTCCCGCACACCTGGGTTCCTCTGCTGCTTCCTTCATGCATGAGGCTCGTCCGAGCGTGTGGAGAGTGGCCTTGAGCATGGCTGTGGCTGGGTTCTGGACGTTTTCCACCACCAGGTAATAATAATAATAGCAACAATAATAAATGAAAGAAAGTCAAGTAAAAGAAAAGTGAAAACAGGGAAGCTGTCCAAAGGCCTGGCAGTGAGAGGGGCCAGGGGACTTGGAAGAGTTGAAATAAAGCCAGTGTGTTTGGGGCTGAAAGGACCACGTGTGTCCATGAGCCACAGACATGACACCCAGGGTGGCTACTCAGGGAACAACCCCAAGCTAAGCTCAGGAGTTTTGACTTCATCCTAGGAAAGCATCCCAGGACTTTAACCAAAAGGAGAGCACCCCAGAAATCATTGACTTATCATTGGATTAGTTTTGTGCTGTTCATTTCTGCCACAGCTGGTGGTGCTTAGGGCCTACTTCTGGCTTTGTGCTCAGGGATCACTCCTGGCAGGCTGGGCGGGACCCTCTACGGTGCCGGGGATTTGAACAGGGATGGGCTGCGTGCAGGCACGTGCCTTAACCCTGTACCCTCTCTCCTGTTCGTTGTAGGTGCGTGTATGTGTGACCAAAATGGCCATAGCAATAACCCTTACCATCCTGCTGTCTTCTGATAGAAGCTTTTCAGACCTTCTTTCACAGCCCTTTGACAGGGACCCCCCTCCAAGGTCGGCCACGGTCCTCCACTGTAACTGTCGTCTGTTGTTTTGTTTTTGTTTGGGGCACACCTGGCAGTGCTCAGGGCTTATTCCTGGCTCTGCACTCAGGGGTCACTCCTGGCGGTGTTAGGAAGGACCCTATGGGGTGCCGGGGATAGAATCTGGTCTGCTGCATGCAAGGCAAACACCCTCTCTGCTGTACTATGGCTCTGGCCCCAAAGGAGTTTGGAGTTTTCAATCTTCTACCGTTTTGCCCACTCCCCTCTCCCTCTGGAACTGTGCTTCACAGCATGATGCCACCTTGAGCAGAAAACCCCAGGAAAAAGCAAAGGAGGAGCCTGGGAGCCTGGGGCAGGGGCAGGGGAGGGGGTCAGCTGGAATAACCGCCGGGAGTCCCAGGCTGACCAGCCAGGAACAGAACACAGGCTCCCAGCATGACCCATGGCCTGGGGTGGTGCGTCCACTCTGCCAGGCCCTGTGGGCAGTGATCCCAAGGGGCCCCAGGGTGCAGTGGCCTTTTGGTGTCAAGGTGTCAAGGCGTGTGTTCTTTCCCTCTACACAGCTGTCGCCTTCACTCCCGGGCTTCAAGCCACAAAACCAGAGTCTGAGGGCTCTTGCCTTACACACGGCTGACCTGGGTTTGATCCTGCAGAAGGGCCCCTCGGCCCCATCAGGAGTGACCTCTGAGCACAGAGCCAGGAGTGCCAAGGGTCCTGCCTGGGGTGCCGAGGATCACGGCTGGGTGAGACCCCCAAAACACAAATCAAAAAATGCACAGGTTGGTTCAGGCCTTCTCACTGGGGAGGGGAGAGGGCAGCTCGGGGACGGCCTGACTCAGAAGAGGAACACGCAGCCTGGGTCCACCCGGCCCGAGGCAGTGTCCTTTCCGAGCCAGGCCCCGGGGTGCAGAAGCTCTGATCCAGAGGAGGCAGGGATGGGCAGCGGCTTGGATGCCACCCGTTCACAGCGGCCCTGGGAGCATCATCTCTCTCTCTCTCTCTCTCTCTCTCTCTCTCTCTCTCTCTCTCTCTCTCTCTCTCTCTCTCTCTCTCACACACACACACACACACACACACATACACACACGTACGTATGTTTATATGTTTATATGTGTATGTGTATATATTTTAAATTGCAGCTTTTTTTCCCCTTTTTGGGTCATACCCGGCGATGCACAGGGGTTACTCCTGGCTCTGCACTCAGGAATTAACCCTGGCGGTGCTCAGGGGACCATATGGGATGCTGGGAATCGAACCCGGGTCGGCCGCGTGCAAGGCAAACTCCCTACCCACTGTGCTATCGCTCCAGCCCCTAAATTGCAGCTTTGTGAAGATCCAGTTCACATATCCAGCTGTTCCCCCTTTAAGGTACCTAATTCAGCCACATGTAGGGTAATCACAGAGTCTGGAGTCTCATCCCAACTTCAGGACATTTTCATCACAACCTGCCCCTGCACCCCTAAGCATGAAGTCATCTTCCACTTCGCCCTGTCCCTGTCACCTGCTCTCCAAACTGGCATCTCCATGTCCTGGATGTTCCGTAGACTGGAGACCCGCACGTGGCCAGTCCTGCATCTTCCGCAGGGCTAGGTGCCACCTGCAGCCTCCGAGATGGCCAGTGTGTCCCTGCCCTGGGTGGCTGTCCATGGTGTGCACAGATCACCGCTCACATGTGCAATTGTCACAGGCCGGACCAGGGCCAGACCCACTGACCGGCAGGAAGAAAACTGCCGTGAGCGTCGGGTGTTCTGGGGCAGACCCATGTCCTTTAGTTTCCTGGGCCTGCGTCCAGGGGCACTCTGGGTTAGGCCAGACGGTGACCGGACATCTGGGCAGTTGTGAGAAGGCTGCACACTCTCAGAACAGTGGCGATGCTCCCACCCACCCCCACCCTGCCCCGCCCCAGTGCCACTGAGGACCCCAGGATGCCACACTCTCACTGACGGGGACAGCGGTTGTGCATGTGGGCCTGAATCCACAGCAGGTCATCAAGGACTCACGATGTTTCGGCTGCTTCTCAGGTGCTGCTGGGTCATGAGTAAGAGTTTCTAACAGGGAAATATCTGCTCGGACCCTTTTTATCTGGGGTGCCCTTTTTATTATTCCTGAGCTGCAGGTGCTCTTTCTAGATTCCAGAAACATGGGGTTCACTGTATCCTGGGCAGGCTATGAAGAGTTCCCCCATAAGGGAAGGAAGGATGAGGGGTCACTTGAGGTCAAGAGCCTCAGGAAGACATAGTATGAGGCAGCATCAAGCCAGAAGGAAGATTCGCCTGGATGGGCAGACAGAGCATGAGGAGGAGGTAACAGGACCCCCTCATGGGGAGAAAGAGCCCCTCTTTTCCCAGAACAGCTGAGCAGAGATCACCAAGGGTGGGGCCAGAGAGATGGCACAGGGGCCAGGCATTTGCCTAGCAGGCAGCCAACCTGGGTTCAATCCCCAGAGTGCCCTGAGCACCACTGTGTGTGGTCAGTCTGGTGCATCTCCTAAACGCACAGGGCTGGGCAGCTTCGGGGACCCTAGCACTGAGCTGCTGATTCGATTGGCCGATGCTTGGGGGGGACCCTCTGGCCCCAGCCATAGCAGTGTCAGTCCCCCCCACCTCTGGTGCAATCCCCCAGGAATATACAAGCACGTCCTCCCTCTAAAACCATGTGCTCGGGGCTGGAGCGATAGCACAGCAGGTAGGGCAGTTTGCCTTGCACGCAGCCGACCCGGGTTCGATTCCCAGCATCCCATATGGTCCCCTGAGCACCGCCAGGGATAATTCCTGAGTGCAGAGCCAAGAGTAACCCCTGTGCATCGCCAGGTGTGACCCAAAAAGCAAAAAAAAATTTTTTTAAATAAAAAAAATAAAACCATGTGCTCTGAATTGAATGGTGAGGAAACAGCACGGTTAGATGGAATCACCTAGAAAACAACTGACCAACTGACCAGCAGCAGCAACCAGAAGCATCAAGGCGGGGATGGAGGCGGCACAGGGAGGCGCTTGCCTTGCACGCAGCTGACCTGGGTTCAGTCCCCAGCATCCCAGAGGGCTCCATGAGCCCCTCCAGGAGTGAGGAGTGACCCCCCCCCCGAGCACAGAGCCAGGAGTCAGCCCTGAGCACCGCCAGTGTGGCCTCAAAACCAAAAAAGCAAAACGAAATCAGTCAAAAGTGCGTGCACCCAGGCGCCTTGTTCCGGGAAATCGATGCGTCGCTCTGGAGGGAACAGAGACCGCGGGGGCGGGGCCGCTCCGCTTTGACAGGAGCCAGGATTTGGGGGGCGGAAGGAGGAAGGAGAAGGGGGAGGGCTGCGGCAGGGAGGGAGGAGAAGGACGTTAATAGGCCCTGTAATTGCTGAGCGGATCCGCTGCCTCTCCAGCCTCCAGAGAGCCCGCCCACACGGGGAGCGCGCGGCGGAAGGGACGCCACGTCGGGGAGCCCCGGGGCGGCTGGAGCGCGAGCAGGGCTGACAGCTGAGACCCCGGTCTCATGCTCTCATCCTCCCCCGGAGAGCTGGCAGACGCCCCTGCCCCCAACCCCTTGGACCCTGGCACTCCGGAGGGAGGCCGGGGTGGGGGAGAGAAAGACTCCCGGATTTCCCTTGGACGCCTCCGCATTGCAGTCCCGACACCACCTTGTTCTGGGCGTCTGCTGGACATGGGTCCTGCAGATGCAGAGCAGAGGTGCTGGGTACCGGAGCTCCTGGGAAACGCTTCTCCAGCCTCGGGCGCACTTAGCTCACACACTAGCTGGGTGGGCTGTTGCTGGCTGGGGGACGGGTCAGGCGCCCCAGCTCTGCGGGAACTGGCAATGCCTCTCGCACAGCCCAAGCTTCCCTGCTTCTTGCACGGACACATGTTCAGTCACCCCCTCTCCCTGGCCCCTCTCCTTCTCCTCCCAAGCCGATTACCAGCCTGCTCAGGGGACCAGTATGAGCCAGTCACCCTGTCCCCATCATCCAGCTGGCCTCCAAGGAATGTGACAGTGTGTGGTCACCAGTCAGAGGGGTGGAAGGTGGTGGTGGGCTGGGACCATATGGGATGCTGGGGATCGAACCTGGGTTGGCCGTGTGCAAGGCAAACGCCCTACCTGCTGTGCTCTCTCTCTCTAGCCCCTAGAGATGCTGCATTTAAAGGACGTTGAGGGGCCAGAGAGACAGGACAGTGGTGAGGCACCGTACATGGTCTCAGAGCACTGCCAGGAGTGATTCTGGGTGTGTCCCAAACACCAATAAATAAATAGATACATTTTTTTGGTGTTTGGTCACACCTAGCAGTGCTCAGGGATTACTGAGTCAGGACTCCACATTCAGAACATTGAGGCCAGAGCAATAGTACAGCAGGGAGGGCACTTGCCTTGTACGTGGCCCACTGGGGTTCGATTCCTGGCATCCCATATGGTCCCCCGAGCATTGACAGGAGTGATTCCTGAGTGCAGAACCAGGAGTAACCCCTGAACATCACCGGGTGTGACCCTCCCCCCCACACACAAAAACCACTCAGAAATCACTCCTGATGGGTCAGGGAACTATATGGGATGCAGGGAATGGAGCCCCGGGTCAGCCGGGTGCCAGGCAAGCACCCTCCTTGCTGTACGATCTCTCAGGTCCCTAATTTTATTTTTAAAAGGACGATGAGCAGTGAGGTTGGGGGAAGATGAGCAGGGCAAAGGCTCAGAAAGGAGAGCCTGACTCCTCCAATGATGGCACGGGCCGGGGGCAGCCCCGGTCTGGCCCCGCCTGCTCCCACAGCAGGGAGCTGTGCAGATGTGCATTATGCTACTCCACCTCCCTGAAACACACACGCCCCCATCGGATCCCACATGCGCCCCAGCACAACCTCAAAAAAGACTCAGGAGCCCCCCAGGACCTCGGCTCCGCAGAACGGGGCTGGAAAGAAGTGATTGGTGGAGCGCAGTCACGTGACAAAGCGCGGGCTGCCTCACCTTCATTCATGAAGGAAGATAAACAGGCTGAGGGGTTTGGACTTCACCAGAATAAGGAGGAGCAGTCAGAGGCCCTGGGCAGGCAAGGAATGGGGGCTTTGCACAGCAGGCTCTGGACGCTGCTGTCCTCTATGGCACGCCCCTTGCTGGGCTAGCCCTAGCAGGAGCACCGCCTGGTGCAAGACCAGGAGGCAGAGAGGGACCCTGACTCACGGTGTACAAGGGAACGGTCCCTTTGGTTGTGTGTGGCTTTGTGGGGGGCAGAATCTAAACTGGGGGTTGGGATACAGGGGAGACCTGGATATGGAGGGTGGGGTGGGGTGATGAGTGGGTGGATGGATGGATGGGTGGGTGGGTGGATGGATGGGTGGGTGGGTGGGTGGGTGGATGGATGGATGGATGGGTATTGGATGGGTAGTTGGGTGGGTGTTTAAGTGGATGAGTGGATGGATGGATGGTGGGAGGGACGGATGTGTGGTGGACACACGGGGCACCTGCGACTAGAAGGAATGTCCTGAGACTGAGACTCTGATGAGGTCCTGGTGGGCAGGGACTAGTCCTGCTCAACACTGAGGGGTAGTGAGGAAAGTGGGGCCTCCTTGGCCAAAGACAAGAGTGGGTGAGCGGGATTGAAGAGGAGGGGACAGGTGGGTGCCTCTGTTGGACCCACAGCAGTCACCCCCGAGGGAAAGTGTCTCCCTGAGGCTTCTAGCCTATGGCAGCTTCATTTGGAGCCGGTGGCTGTGGTCCCCGCACTGCTCCAGCCACGGGTCCCAGAGCCCAGGGTCTCGGCCTGTGGGAATGGGGGGAGCCTGGCCCGGAGCTAGAAGTTTCTTGTCTGAGAGCTTTCAAGCTTCTCTGTGTCGCTGTCCCTAGCATGGGGTTCCGGTGGCCTGTCCCTGCCCTTATGTGTGCGCCCCACTTTGGGGCAGATCTTGGGTTCGCCCGGATCCTGCTGTCTCTCGGGCTGCTCCGCTGCAGATTGGATTTTCTTCCTTTGTCACGGTGACAGCTGTTGCTGGTCCTGACAGTCCAGGAAATGCCAGCCCACCGGAAATCACTGGAAATCACCGGAAAATACCAGAACTCACCGGAAATATCTGGCAAATACTGGAACTCACCAGCTCCTTGGAGGAAGGGCCAGGGCAGAGAGAGCCCTACACCTTCAGGCACCCCAGCCCAGCAATGTGGGGATGAAGGGGGGTTGGCCTCTCTGGGAGGAAACAAAGGCGGGTCCCCTTCCCAGCTTTGGGGTTCCCAGCTGCAGAATGGCAGCTCCCTGGAGATGTGCCACAGCTGGGTGGTTCCTGTTGGTTCCCGAGTTCGGGTGAACAGAGGACCAGGTCCCCCACTTCTGCGTTCGCGTCTCCATCCCCCGGCTGAGTCCCGGGGAGCAGGCGGGAGGCACTACTGCGGCCTGCCTTGGCGTCCGGGCCTTCCTGTGTGAGGGGCTGAGCGCAGGGCTAGAGAGGGCGTGCCCGGAGAACTGGGGGGCCCCGGGGCTGTCCAGGTCCCTGAGGTCCGGGGCCACGACCTTCGGTGCCCAGAGGAAGCCGTGCTGGGCGGGCTGGCTGGCCCTGGCCCTGTCCTGGGGCTCCGGCACACAAGCCCCGGGGCGCCCCGCCACCCCGCAGGCAGGGACAGCCCCATCGATCTGCCGAGCTCCCCAAGAGAGCAGCAGCGTCTCCGCCTGCGAGCCGGAGGAGTTGGGAGAGAAACGTGGACCCAAAATAGCTCTTTTCCATAAACAAAGCTGCGCGGCCGGGAATGTAAGCAGCAGATGCAGCGGGACGCGGTACCAGCCGGCGGGGCTGCGGGGGCGGGCCCAGGCGGGAGGCCGGGCTGCAGGCCACAGCAGCACCCAGAAATGGGGCAGATGCCCCCCGACTCCCAGGCACCCCAGCTCCACGTCTGCCCGGTGAGCCTCATTCACACGGGGTTGGGGGCCACTGCTCCAGCTGTGAGGCCCCCCCAAGGGGCAAACAGTGGGGCCTCCACGTGTGGGTGTCTGGGGAAGCAGGGCTTTCCTGTCCCCCGCTGTCCCCCACTGCCCCCCACCCCTCCCCCAGCCCTCCCCTTGCTCTGCGTGTGGTTTGCCCACCCTGGGAAGCAGCCCCAGTCCTCAGAAGGGTCTCACGGGCGGGAGAGGCTCAACCAGCCGAGCGCCTGCTTCGTCCACAGAAGCCCCAGGTTCGATCCCCAGCACCGCCTGGTCCCAACGTGGGTCCCCAAGAAAGAGGAGGAGAAGGATCCTGGCGTTGAGGGGCCAGGCTGTGCTGGAGGGGCCCTGGGTAGGTCACCGTGACGGGGAGGAGCAGGACCGGGGGAGATGGGGGGCCGTGTGTGTGTTGGCTTCTTTCTTCTGCCTGGCTGGACAGTGCCAGCTGGACAGGACGGAGCCCCCAGAGCCCCCGCAGGCCCGGCTCCTGGAGCTCAGAGAAGGGGGGCTTCTGGCTTCTTTCCGGGCTTGCGGTTTGGCTTTCTGGAGCCCCCAGAGATGCGTGGTGGGGACAGCCTCGGAGCAGCGGCCGTGCCCTGGGCATGCTTGTCCAAGGGCAGCCTGTCTGCTGGTTCTAGACCCCCATGGAACCTGGACTCCGCCGGGCGGTGGCTGCAAAGCTGAGGGGAACCACACTCGGAGGAGAAAAGCAGGCCTGGAGTGTGGGCACAGCCTGGGGGACCCCACTGCCCGCCTCCACCCCACTCCCCGCCACACAGCACAGCACAGCCGTCCTTTCCCCCTCGGGGCCAGAGTCCAGGGATAAATGTGCCATGACAACAGTCGGACTGTCACCCAGGGCCCACCCCACCCCCTGTGGCACTGGGAGGAAGGAGGCTGGTCCCAGGGTCTGGGAACAGTTGCCCCACGGCTGGCACCTCCCCATGGCCTGGGGCCGGCTGGTGCCCGCTGCCCAGCAGCCTCCACTCGGCCTCCCAACGGGACACTTGGGGCTGCGTAGAAGGAAGGACCCGGCCCCATCCTGACTGCGATGGGGAGTGTGGGCGGGGGCTTGGGCCCACCCCAGGGGAGCAGGAACAGGACCAGGGCCGTGAGTCACCAAAGCGGCTCCTGTGAGGTCACCCGAGGGGGCTGCCCTGTGCGTGCCACGGGGCCGCAGGGCTCCCTCTTGGCCAGGCAAGAGGACGGCGGCGTGGGCAGGGCTGGAGGACGGCGGCGTGGGCAGGGTGGACGGTCCAGTCCTGCCACCGTGTAACCACCCAGCGAGGTCCTGGCTCTGGGTTTTCTCCGACACCTTCGATTTCTCTCCGGGGCCCCCCACGGGGAGCCCCAAGTACCCGAAGGAGGCTGCGGGGCCCCAGAATGAGGCCGATTGCTCCACCCCGCTCCGTGCCGCAGCCCCGCCGTGACGTGCCCGAGCTTTGACACAGCCTGACTTTATGACAGTCCCATTATGTCTCTTGCACAAGCCCTGAGTGTTGAAATACCCAACGGATGATGACAGTGTTGAAATAACCCGTCGCCTCAGCACTTTCCCCGGCCATTAGCCAGACGTACCAGCCCTCCGCGGCGTGGCGGGCTCCTGCAGGAGGGGGTGCCTGGGCGCGGGTGCCGCTGGGCTGGGGCACCCTGGGGTGGGGGGGAGCTGGACAGGAGGAGAGGCTTGTCTCCTGGCCCGGGTCCCTGCGGGGGAGCCCGAGTGGGCTGCAGATGGCCTGGGAGGGGGCCCTTTTGCGGGACGGAGTCGGGACGAGGCCAGGAGGGGTACCCCGAGCCCCCCAAACCTGCCGAGGTTGAAGCCTCACTTTGAATCAGGACTGTGACTTCAACTCTGCCCCCCAGCACTCCATCTCCCACACCCCCAACAGTGACAGCCCTCGGGACCCCATACTTAGATGGCAGAGACTTTGGGGGTGGCAGGCCTGGGCCCCCCGCTCCCTCTTTCACGCATCAGGCCTGAACTGCTTCATCAGAGCTGCAAGACCCCCACGGGGGACCCCGCTGGAAGGAGCATCCTCGAGGCCGACCGGGACCACCAGCTCCGTGATACGCATCAGGCGCCCAGGCCGGGGGGACGGCCACGGGGCATGGGCACCCTGCGTTAGCGGCAGATGGGCACAGCCTGGCCCCTCCATCTGCAGTGGCGGGGGAGAGCAGGCCCGAGGCTGAGTCAGAGAGAGGCCAAGTTTGCTTCCTGTTTGAGCTAGAGCGACTGCCGTTCCCTGTCCCCCGGGGCCCGGGGCAGTAGCCCGCACGCCTTTCCCCTTTCTGGGGCCGAGCAGACTAGCTCTGCCCTTCCCACATTTGTGCATCCCTGGAGCCCGCCTGGAGCCCCTGGCTGGGAGCACTGCCCCCTTCAGGCCGAGTCTCCTCCCTCTGACATCCGCCTCCCCAGCTGACTCCAGAAGCTGTTAAGGGGTGGGGAGGGGGGAGTGTCAGGCTGTGCCCACCCCCCCCCCCGCAGGACACGGCTGGGGGCCGCAGGGCATGACAGTGGCCCGTCCTGAACCTCAGCTAGTCGGCCACTCACCTCCCCAATCCTTCATCTGTCTCCTGGACAGAGATCGGGCTCTCACGGCAGGTCCCCACTGGTCAGCGCCAGCAGACGATGAGCCCATGTCCCGGGTGTGTGAGAATCCTAAAGTGTATCAAAGAGTCCAGAGACCTCGCACATGGCATAAAATGCAAGCTCAGCATGGTACCCCTCCCTCCCCACCTCTCCCTGCTAGGAGCCTTGGGGTGCCTTAAGACTCTGTATCAAGTGCTCTCTCAAGCCGTCTCTTTCCCTGACTTCTTCCTTCTCTCATAGGGGTGAAGGGTCAGCTTTATATCGCCTCCTCCAGGGAGGCCTCCTGGACTCCATTTTAGCAGAGCTCCCCCCACCCCTGGCTCCCTGCCATGGCCATTGATTTCCCCTGGAGCAGGACGTATCTCATCTCACCCCCATCCCGGTCCTGTCCCTTTGCTCCACGTCCACATCCCTGCAGAGGGTCAGACTGTCTTTCTGCCACTCTGTGGTGCCGTGTGCAAATCAGTGTCTCGCAGACACAAGGTGCAGTCCAGTGACCTCCCGCATGCAGGGGACAGTGTCACAGTGATGCTGCCACGTGCCAGGCGACTCAGGTACAATAAAGATTTTGTTTTATTTTATTTTATTTTATTTTTTATTTTTGGGTCACACCCAGTGATGCACAGGGGTTACTCCTGGCTCTGCTCTCAGGAATTACTCCTGGCGGTGCTCGGGGGACCATATGGGATGCTGGGAATCAAACCCGGGTCAGCGGCGTGCAAGGCAAATGCCCTCCCCGCTGTGCTGTCACTCCAGCCCACAATAAAGATTTTAGATCATTAGGTGACTTGAAAGTGTCTCCAGGGTGGGAGGCGGCTTGGTGGGCTGAGGCGCGTGTGCTGCACCCCGGAACCGCACGGCGCAGAGCACCAAGTGGGGAGTGTGCCCTGAACCAAGACCAGAAACAGATGTGTCCAAGGGTGAGAATCACCCAGAGATTTTTTGGGGGGCTTTTTTTGGGGGGGTCACACCCGGCGATGCACAGGGGTTACTCCTGGCTCTGCACTCAGGAATTACTCCTGGCGGTGCTCAGGGGACCTTATGGGATGCCGGGGATTGAACTCAGGTTGGCTGCATGCAAGGCAAACGCCCTCCCCACCGTGCTATCACTCCGGCCCCTAGATTTATTTGTTTGTTTGTTTGCTTGTGCCACTCCAAACAGTGCTCAGGGGTCACTCATGGCCCTGTGGTCTGGGATCACTCCTGGTGGTCTCAGACAGTGCTCAGGAGTCACTCCTGGCCCTATGAGGGATCACTCCTGGTGGGCCTGGGGACCATACGTGGTGCCAGGATCAGACTCATGGTACTATTACTCCGGACCCAAGACCCACTCAAATGTTTATTTTTTTAAAACAAACTTTCTGTTTAAAGCTGAAACTTTAGTTTTGGTAGTTGGGGCCACACTCCCGATGGTGTTCAGGGGACCCTGTGAGGTAGGATTCATTGAAGTGCCAGGGATCGAACCGAGGTCAGCTGTGTGTGCAAGGCAAATGCCACACCCTGTGCCATCTCTCCAGCTTCTCGCTAGCGTGTTCTTCTCGGCCAATTGGCGACAATTAGCACAAAGAATCGCAGCCCTGGGCTCTGCGGTACCCGGGGCTGGCGGCTGAGTCGACCCAGCCCTTCTTGTCACCTTTTATTCCAGGTCTTGTTTGTTGGGGCTTGGGGCCACACCCAGCAGTGCTCAGAGCTTACTCCTGATTCTGTGCTCCAGAGTCAGTCCTCAATGGCTTGGGGGCCCGCACGGGATGCTGGCAGGGGGTGCGTGTGTAAGGCAAACGCCCTCCCCGCTGGTTCTGTGACTCCTTTCTTGAAGGTCTTAAGAGAATGAGCCTTCCATAGCTTGGAGGCTGGCCTCACACGCTGGGGGAAAGTCATCCCCGATAGAGAGGGGAACACCTAGTAATATGTGACTGGAGATCCTACGCGGGAAGGGAGATGCATGCTGAAAGTAGACTAGAGACTGAACAGGATGACCACTCAATACCCCTATTTGGAACCACAACACCCAAAAGGAAAGAGAGATATTAAATTGGAATGCCCCGCTACAGAGGTGGGGTGGGGTGGAGGGATGGGACTGGGATGGATGGGTGGGAGGGATACTGGGTTCATGGGTGGTGGAGAATGGACACTGGTGGAGGGATGGGCTCTTAAACATTGCATGAGGGAAAAACAAGCACGAAAATGTGTGAATCTGTAACTGTACCCTCTCTGTGACTCACTAATTAAAAAATAAATAAATTTTAAAAAAAAGAGAGAGAGAATGAGTCTTGGTCTATGCCTCTGCCCTCCCTCTCCCTCTCCCCCCAGGGCCTCCGGGGCCCTCAACCCCTGTCTTTCCCTTTCCCTTTCTCTCTGTCCCCCAAAGTTCATTTCTTCCTTCCTTCCTTCCTTCCTTCCTTCCTTCCTTCCTTCCTTCCTTCCTTCCTTCCTTCCTTCCTTCCTTCCTTCCTTCCTTCCTTCCTTCCTTCCTTCCTTCCCTCCCTCCCTCCCTCCCTCCCTCCCTCCCTCCTTCCTTCCTTCTTTCCTTCCTTCCTTCCTTCCTTCCTTCCTTCCTTCCTTCCTTCCTTCCTTCCTTCCTTCCTTCCTTCCTTCCTTCCCTTTCTCTCTTTTTCTTTTTTTGGCTTTTGGGCCACAGCCGGCTGTGTTCAGGGTTACTCTTGGCTCTGCACTCAGGAATCACTACTGGTGGTGCTCAGGGGACCCTATGGGATGCCAGGGATCGAACCCGGGTCGGCCGCACGCAAGGCAAGCTCCCAGAGGCTGAACTATCCCTACACCCCAACAATCTTTTCTAACCTTGAAGCACCAAACAATTATTTTGCGGCACTGGCCTCGGCTGGCACTGCGGGGAAGCCCCTCTGGGTCCCGCTCGCTGTGAGGTGGCTGCCCGTCAGCCTCAGCTGACACCCTGGGTGGCCCTTGAGAACGAACCTTCCCACCCCAGCTCCTCAGACTTGCGCCCCTCCCGCCCCTCCGCAAAGGGCGAACTTGCTGCTTCCCAGCTCCAGGCTCCGCGGCAGAGGTCTGGGTTTGAGGGCCCCCCTCCCCGCGTTTACTCGCCCAGATCGCCATGTCCTTCTGTGTCTACTCGCGCTGTCCCAGGGAACGGAGCAGCCCGGGGACCGGGCTCTCACGTCAGTTCTCTGTGCCGTAAGTGGACAGTAAGTGGCTTTGCGTGGGGCCACTCACCCTGGTGGAGCGTCTTCTGCCGGGCTCGCCCCAGACTCTGCCCATCCCGTGCCCGCCCTTGCCCTTTTGGTTCCCATTATGCCCCCCTTCCCCCGCCAGCTCTTGAGGCCCAGAAGACGAAAATTCTTCCAAGGATGAAGGAGTTCCAACTTCTTTCTTTAAAAAAAAAAAAAATTGTTTTTTTTTCCCTTTTGGGCCACACCCAGCAATGCTCAGAGCTGACTCCCAGCTCTACGCTCAAGGCTCACTCTCGGCACTGCTCAGGGATGACTCCCGGTTCTGTGCTCAGGGATCACTCCTGGTGGTGCTCAGGGGCAATCCTGCACTCAGAAATTACTCCTGGTGGGCTCAGGGGACCATACGGGATGCCGGGGATTGGACTCGATCCTGCCGCGTGCAAGGCAGATGCCCTCCCCTCTGTACTGTCGCTTCATCCACATGACTTTCTTCTTTTTTTTTTTTTTTTGCTTTTTGGGTCACACCCGGCGATGCTCAGGGGTTACTCCTGGCTTTGCACTCAGGAATTACTCCTGGCGGTGCTTGGGGGACCATATAGGATGCTGGGGATCGAACCCGGGTCGGCTGCATGCAAGGCAAATGCCCTACCTGCTGTGCTATCGCTCTGGCCCCATGACTTCCTTCTTTAAAAGAACGCTACTTCATTAATATCTTGTACCCAGGGCTCACTCTCAGCTCTGTGCTGCAGTGGGAGAAGGGTCACCTCTGGCTGAGCTCAGGGGGACCATGTAACGGCAGGACAGGAGGAACCAGGGCCTCCTGCAAGCAAAGCATGTACTCAGCCTGTTCAACCACCTCCGGGCCCTGTGAGAAGCTCCAGCTTCTTAGCCTGACGCCTTGGGATGGTTCCTCGGGCCTCACCTCCATCCCTTCCTACCCTGATCCCAGCCAGCCCACGGACCTTTGCACGTGCTCAACCCGCCCCCGCCCCCCCACACACACACCCTCTCCTGAACCAGCTCTCCCTTCACTCTAGCTCTGTCTCCTGTGCTGTCAGGCCAGGCCAGGGCCTGTGGGGTGGGGACTCGCCCCAGGCTTCCCACGGTGGCAGGAACCCGTGTCACCTGCCTGTTTATGCCACCCAGGAGGCCATCCAAGGCAGGGATGGGGTTTCTATTGGTCTTCATGGAAAGGAAGAAAACACGACCCATAGCCTTCTGTCGCTGGGCCTCCTCTGGGCAGGGCAGGGGACAGTGGGAAGTGGTGAGAAGTTGGAGCTGGGAAAGGACGGCGTGGAGTGTGGCTGGCATGTGGCTGAGCCAAGTCTGATCCCCAGCATCCCACAGGGTCCCCTGAACCCTGCCAGGAGTAATCCCTGAGCGCAGAGCCGGGAGTGACCCCTGGGATCCACTGGGTGTGACCCCGGAACAAAAAGGAACCAAAACCCCAGGAAGGGGTGTAAAATCCGAGGGAAGCAGCTGAGCTCAGCACTTCTGCGGGACTCACGGCAGGTTTGCAGACGGGCTCAGCACCACTGTGCCCCGCTCGGCTGGGGGCAACTCCGACCGGGTCCCTCCCTGGCCCCGCCTGGCCCCATAAACACTGCCAGGGCGAGCTCTCTGCGCGGCAGGTCAGGCCCGGGCCAAACCCGGGCGAAACACATCGGCCACTCGGTTCTTGCCCCGTGCCCGCCACTGTCCATCTGTAGAAGGAGCCCCGGGGGCTCGGGCCGGACAGGGACTTGGCCGGGCCACGGGGCTGAGACTCGGCGTCGGGAGCGGACTCCAGGCCTGCAGACAGCCTTTTCCACGTGTCGCTGGTGGCTCCAGCCGCTGCCCGTGGCTGCGTCTCTGCGGGCGAAAAGAGCAATCAAACAGCAGAAAGAGAGACAAAGGCGGGTCCCCCCAGCCGGTGCCGGTAACTGGGGTGTGAGCCTGTGACTCATGCAGAGAAATTACAGCCTCCATACAGGTGTGTACAAGCCGCTGGGCGGGGCGTGAGCAAACAGAGCATTTAACGTGGACAGTAAACTCGGGCCCCCATGAGGAGCCGCTCAGACGGCCGCGCCCCAGGGAGACGCGCGGGGCCCAGCCCTGGAGACTCTGCGCAGTGCTCCTCGGGGAGCACCGATGGAGCCAGGCAGTGGGGGCTGGGTGCTCAAGGCGGGGTCCTGCAGTGAGGAAGATGTGTGTGTGCATGTGTGAGTGTGTGTGTGTGTGTGTGAGGGTGTGTGTGTGCGTAAGGGTGTATGTGAGTGAGTGTGTGTATGTGTGAGGGTATATGTGCATGTGTGTGAGTGTGTGTGAGGGTTATGTGTGCATGTGTGAGTGTGTGTGTGCATGTGTGAGTGTTTGTGTGAGTTTGTATGTGTGAGGGTGTATGTGTGAGTGTTTGTGAGAGCATGTGTGTGCACGAGTATGTGCATGTGTGTATATGTGAATGTGTGCATGTATATGTGTATATGTATCAGTATGTGCCTATGTGTGTACATGTGAATGTGTGTGCCTATGTGAGTACATGTGTAAGTTTGTGTACATGTGTGAGTGTGAGTACATGTGTGTGTACATGTTTTAGTGTATGCACGGTGTGAGCATGTGTGACATGCATATATGTGTGTTTATGTGTACATGTACATGTATGTGTGTATGTGATTGTCAGCAGTGTGTGTATGTGTGAGTGTGCATGTGGGCGTGATTTAGCGGGTGTGCGTGTGCTTGTGCGAGTGTGCATGTGTAAGTGTGTGCATTTCCAGGGGACCAGGGGTCTTGGCCCAGCAAAGGGGGTCAGAAGAGGTTCCCCACCATCCTGAGGGCTTCTGGAGGGCTTCCTGAAACAGGAGGGGTGTGGAGTACCATCTAGGACCCCCTGGAGGGCTTCCTGAAGGAGGAGGGCTGTGGAGCACTGCTCGGCTCTGACAGAGGAGGACAGAAGGACCAGGGCTGCAGGCTGGGGCTGTGTGAGGCTCTTGGTCTGCTCTGCCCTGGCACAGGCCCAGAGCTGGTTCTTGGGTCGGCTTCTCCCCCGACACCGTGAGAGCCCCTCCTGACGCAGAAGGCCCCAGACATAAGCCAGAAGCTGGGGGTGAACCGTGGGCCGAGGTCTTGGCGGTATGAGAGGTGTCCCCTTGGTCCCCAGGGCACCCCACGGGGCCATGCCCTGAAGGAGCCCCCAGATTGGAGAGGGAAGCTTCCTATGAGTCTCCAGCTTGGCATTCAAGGATAAACAAGCCGGCAGATAAACATCAATGTTTACTGGCAATTTATTTAATAGCGTTATCAGTTGAGCCACGCAACATTTTCACATGACCTGCACCCCGGATAGCTCAGCGCGGGCAGCGGGCGAGGAGCTGCGTCCCGGCCCTTCCCGAGGCCAAGCGCTCAGCCTGTTTCTCGCGGATCCTTCTGGTATTTATGGAAATGTGCGAGATAAGCATTTGCAAACAGACGCGCCATTCCCTCTTCTTCCGAGTTTTCACCCAACAACCGCTCGTCCCACACGCAGGGAGCTGCCTCGCCCCTTCCTCCTCTCCTCTCCCCTTCTCCCTCCGTCACAGTTGCATAGTACTCCTCCGTGCTGGTTCCACGGGTCCCGGGGTGGCCAGTGCCAGCCTCCCGTCCCTCCCCGAAGTGTAGCAAACAGGCCAGACATCCACACACCCATCGGTCTGTTCTCACGTGTCCACCGTGTGTCAGTCGAGTCCCAGAAGTGGGAGGGTGGGACCCAGGGCCAGCGTGTCTGGAGCGGCGATGGCGGACTCGCTCCTTTCATTGCCTCGGAGCATTTGCATTCCCACCAGCACCCCGGGGCAGGGCCTGTTTCACAACACAGCCTCGCCGTGGGCGTCGCGCTTCTGGAAGGCTGCCTGTCGGATAAGCAGATGGGAAATGGGATCCTGGTGGGGCCTCACCGCCCGTTTCTCTTCACGCGCAGGATGGGAGCCGCCTGCCCCCCACGTCCACGCCTTGTTCGAATGCACCGAAACCTGCTTTTCTCTGGGGTCATTGGTCTTTCTCTTCTTGTTTTTCAGGAACTCTTTACATATGAGGGTTGACACATTAGACCCAGAGCGAGGGTACAAGTTGCTTATCCTTTCCCCGTCTGGGACTTTGCTTATGAACTTCTTTATCATGTAGACGCTCGTCTTATCATGATTGTAACGCTGACTTAATTGGTAAATTTGCCATTTCTTCTTTAATGATTGAAGCTTTCGAATAATTGCGGGAGTGTTCCCCAGGCCATGGTTACACAGGAACTTACTTGGGTATTTTTTTTTCTGACTCTTTCAATGTTGTTGTTTCTTTAAAAATTTATTTATGTTTTGGGGGGCCACACCCAGTGATGCTCAGGGCTTACTCCTGGCTCTGCACTCAGGAATCATTCCTGGAGGTGCTCAGGGGACAATAGAGGATGCCAGGGGCCAAATCTGGTTCAGCTGTGTGCAAGGCAAGCGGCCCCCCCCACCCCCGATTAAACCACCTCCCCAGCCCCTCAGTGCTGGTTTTGATGTCTACCTCTCAAGATGGCCTTGTTGGGAATCGGTCCAGGAGTCCTGGGGGCAGGGAGGGTAGAGTTCGTGTTCCTGGTTTCCAGGTGAATTTCTTGTTGGCACCTTTGGCTGTGATTTTCTTGTTTACTCCCAGCTATGAGAGGGGACCACTCCCGGCATTAAATTCCCATGAGTTTGGGGGTGTCTGGGCTCGGCTTCTTCCTATGGAACTGCCTACTCCAGAGTTTGGTCATTTGCAAGTTTGTTTTTCTGTACAATGTTAGTGTACACATCTCTGGTAGGGCAGACTGCTATATTGGCGTGATTTTGGAGATAAACTGCAAAACTCTAAAGAGATTCTGAGCAAGGTACCCCTATATACCCCCTCCCCTTCTTCTCTGCCTTCAGCACCGCAGCCCCTGGGCCTCTCTCTAATAGTCAGTAGCTGAGTGGCCCCCTCCTCCAGGAAGTCTTCCTCGCTGCTCCCTGATCCTAGGCCGTTGGTCACTGCTTTGCCATCTTCGATTCCGTTTTTCTCCCCAGGCCCCTGATAGAGTTATGAGGCTGCGTCACCCTCACCCGGGTACTTGTCTGGGCCTCATCCCTCCTCATGGGCAACCAGTGACAGGCTCTTACTCATTTATGGGGCAATCACGGTCTGCAGCTCGGAGTGCCACGTGCTGTGCCGGGCTTGTAAAGTGCCAATCAACCTGTGGGCATCCACAGTTCCCTCCAGGGGGGGATTTGTCGCCTCTTCCCTCCCCCTGCTCCTGCCCCAGGGACCTGTGTGCCCCCTGGAGAGAGGGCAGGCCCCAGCGGCAGATGAGGGCTGGGCCCCCGCTCCTTCTGACCCACGGGGACCACCAAAGCTGTCCCGGGACCATCCCAGGGTTCTGAGGTCCAGTCTCCCCACCCCCACCCCCACCCCAGCCCTCGCGGCTGATGGACTCCAGGTCACAAAGGGCTTCGCAGAGGCGGCTAAGACAAAGGCACCTGCTGTGCCGGGCTGTCAGCGTGTGTGTGTGTGGGGGGGGGGGGGCGCAGAGGGCCGGGCTCCCCTTCTTCCTTCCTCCTGACAGAAAGGGGTGAAGAACAGAGCCTGCGGCCAGCTGGGCTGTGCAAAAGTCCTGCTCCCCACTCGGGACCCCCTGGGTCTCCTGTGATTTCCCAGGTCTGGGGAGAGCGTGATGAGAAGGTTCCGCCTCGCCTGGGCTGGACCCTTGCAGGACCTCAGGGTGGGGTCCCCGGGAAGTCTTGGGGGGTACAGCAGAGTCCTGGGGAGGCTCTACTGTCCAGAACTGGACAATGGGGGCTGGAGAGAGAGCAGAGAGGGGAGGGCGCTGACCTTGCCTCCTGCTGGCCCTGGCTCAATCCCCGGCACTCCATAGGGTCCCCCGAGACCCTCAGGTGATCCCTGAGCATGGCGCACACTGCCGGGTGTAGCTCCAGGCCCCGCCCCTTCAGGTGCCTGACCGAGGTAACAAGGAGGCGGTCAGTTCCCCATCCAAGCAGGAAGCGAAGGTCAGAGGTTTCCCTGCACCGGGAGGGAAGGAACAGGCACCAGTGTGTGTGGGTGTGTGTGGGGGTGTCTTTCCCCCAGGTTTGTTTGCCTTTGAGGGGCAGTTGCTCCCAGCTGTGCTCAGGGCTTGCTCCTGGCTCTGCACTCAGGAACCGCTTTGGGCCAGTATGGGATGCTGGGGATCAAACCCACGTCACTTGTGTGCAAGGGAAGCGCCTCCCGCTGTACTATTGCTCCGGCCCCGATGTTTGTTGCTTTTAAGACTCTTTTTTTTTTTTACCCACCCCCCAACTGTGCCCCGTGGCCCAGGGGACAAGCCGCCCCCATTCCTGACGGCAGAGTTGGGCCGGGGCTGTAGAGGGGGAGGTGTAGCTCCCTGCTTCATATTCGTGTCTGATACCTGAGACATCTTGGGCACAGCCACTGAGTGTGGCTCCCGTGGCCTCTGCTGAGGGGCCTGAGGGGCCCACCCAGCCCTCTCGCCCGCCTCCCCCGAGTACCCCACACGTGCCCCTCCTGGGCCTCTGGCTGCTGCTTCCGGGCCTTGCCCACTCTGGCCATGGTGGGGCACTGAGCCGGAAGTGGCCTGGGAGATGCTTGATCAACATCGGGGAGTCAACTTGGGACCTCGGGCAGGCCCCCCGCCCCCCACAGGAACTGTGGGGCAGGGCAGATACGTCAGGACAGTTGCCCGTGGTCTAATCCATGGAGAGGGATGAAGGCTTGCAGGGGGGACACACCCTGCGGCGCTCAGGACTTACTCCTGGCTCTGTGCTCAGCGGTCCCCTGGCGGGGCCAATCTGGGCCTTCCCTCCGTGCTCTCTGTCCAGCCCGGCGAGGCCTCTCTCTGGCTCTAGGTCAAGGCCACAGAGTGGAAAAACAGCCTTTTCTCCTGCCCGCTAACCCCTGACATCGGGGGTACATCCCTGGATAGGACGGATCTGCTGGTGGGTAACTACTTAGCATAGCACCCAGGAAGCGAGGGACTCCCGCCATGCGGGACCCCAGGGACCCCAGGCAGTAAGTACCCGCAGACCCAGTGCAGAAAGAGCTTCCTCAGACCCCATCCATCAGAAGGCGGCGGGAGGAGCAGATTCTCCGCCAGGGATGGCCTGAGAGGCTGCACACGGCTGGGAGGCACTCAGGGAGCACTGGGCCAGGAGCAAGTGTGGAGCCCAGGAACTAGGGTTTCCGCCGCCACAGGCCCATGGCGGGGCAGATCCCTGGGACAGAGCAGTGGGAGGAGAGAGGGGCTGGGGGCCCTCCTTCTCCCCCTTCCCTGAGCGGAGGGACCAGGGGCTCAAGGCGAAAGCCTCATGCAGTGAGTCGGAATCATGAAGCTCATGCTCGGGCTGCGAACCAAGACGAGCACCTGGGACTCAGAAGGCGCCGGGCCCTGAGGAGACTCGCCTTGTCAAAGCCCAGAGTATGGCCAGACGCGGGAAGGAGCTGCCCCGTTTCCACACACGTTTCTTTTTTTTTTTTTTTTTTTTTTTGCTTTTGCGTTTTGGGTCACACCTGGCAATGCACAGGGGTTACTCCTAGCTCATGCACTCAGGAATTACTCCTGGCGGTGCTCGGGGGACCATATGGGATGCTGGGAACCGAACCTGGGTCGGCCGCGTGCAAGGCAAACGCCCTACCCGCTGTGCTATTGCTCCAGCCCCCCCCACACGTTTCTTGGTCATCTAGGTCAAGAAGTGGTCGGGGGCTGGAGAGAGAGCACAGAGAACAGGGCGTATGACTTGCGTGTGGCTTCACGGCTCTGTGGTCCTGTGGCTTTGGGACTCTGTGATTTTGTCTCTATCTCGGTGGCTCTGTGGCTCCGTGGCTTTGTGGCTCCGTGGCTGGCTGCTCTAATGAGCTCCGTTGCCAGGGACAAGTCCCTCAGCCTCTCAGAATCTCCCAGGCAGTTGGATGGGGTAGGGAGGCGCATGGTTCCTGCTCCGAGAACACAGCTGGGGGGGGGGGTCAACCTTCTAGAACCCAGACTCTGGCCTCGGTCCCTCCGCCCGTGCCTCCCGATGTCCGAGTCTGCTTCGTGGCTCCAGGACACAGGCCCCTTCTCCCAAGGCGCGAACCCTCCAGGGGAGAGAGGTCTGTGACATCTTTAGTGGCGACATTTGGGTGAAAAATTCACAGCCTGACAGTCGGCGGCTGGAGGAAGGGGGGCCGAGCCCCTCTCGCCGCTGGAGAACTCGCTCTCCTGGCTGCGGGTCCACAAATCTCTTTTATGTGATGAGATCTCCAGTCTAATAGAAGAGCTGATCACGGGCTTAAGAGAAACGGCGCAGTAACCGGCCGCTCCCCCGCGCCCAGCCCGCCGGGCGCCCTCTGCAGAGAGCAGCTCGGTGGATGCCATGGAGGGGTCATGGTGCCAAGGCCCCCCGGGGCACGGCCCTGACTTCATTTTGCTTCTCTGCAGCTGCTCCCCCTCCTCATCACAATTCAGGACCCCCTGGTCCCCCTCTCCTGAGTGACGCCCACCCGTCTGACCGTGTATATCTGTCTGTCTGTCTGTCTGTCTGTCTGTCTGTCTGGGAAAGCCTCTTCCTCCTTTGACTCTTACTTGGGGGAAGGGGCACGAGGCTGTGCTGATCCCAGGGGTCGCGGGCTGGGGACAGCTTCGAGGAAGGGGGGCTTGGTGGCCACGGGGTGGCTGAGGTCGAGGTGGAGAGCCGGAGCTTGGCTGTTCAGGCTGCCAAGGTGGGAGAGGGGGGTGCCGTGCAACTCGGGGGCCCAGGAGGGAGACTGCGCTCCTGGCAGTTCCTAGAGGCCAGGGAGATTGTCCAGTCCCATCCCTCCGCCCCCACCTGTCAGTCAAGGTCTTGGGCCTGGGTCTGGACTCAACGAGGCCCCAGCTTGCTCCCGAGCCCTGTCCCCGAGGTTCTGCGCTTGAGCCGAGCAGGCCAGGCCTGCTGGGGTGAGTTTGCCTGAGCAGCTGGGAGCTCCCGGGAGTCCTCTCTGGGCCCGACACCCCACCTTTAATTCAGGGCCTGACTCAGCTGCGGGGGGGGGGGGGCTTTGTGGGTTTGGCTGGTGGCACCACCTGGCTCGGAACGGGGTTTCCTGCACTCCAGAGGCGTGTGCAGGCAGCAAGAGGAGGCGAGGCCCAGGCCCAGAGGAAGCGGGGGGCTTCCTGCGAGGAAGCAGGAGGGGGGCTCCTGGGCGAGTCCTACAAACTTCCATGAGCTCGTCTGGAGGGTGGGTGCCAGTGCTCGAGCTCAGGTGCAGGGGTGGGGGGGAAGCCCAGAGCACACGGCCAGGACCTCCGTGGCACCGACCCAAGCCGCGTGCTGGGGGACACGCCGGGCCCGGGAGGAGCCTCGTGGCTCTGCGGCATGGAGGAGGGTCCACACGTTAGGCGGTGTCCCCAAAGTGCTGGAGGGCCCCCACGGTCCTGCTCCCACGGGGCTTTGTGACCGCGGAGCCCTGAGAGTGGCTTCAGAGAGTCCCACGGGGACCCCCCAAGCGGGCGTCCCCTTCTCACAACCCCCACCCTGCTCTCCCTGTGACGCCTTCCTGGCCAGGTGGTCAGGGCCATGCAGAGCGGCGTGAGCCGGTGGGCATGGGGGAGGGGAAGGGGACCCCCAGGCCTGAAGGTGAAGGACTCAGACAGGGGGTTCTGGCAGAGAAAGGGAGGAGGAGCCCGAGTGCTGCTCCCCAGGGTGTGACGCAGGGTGGGGCTGCCCAGCTCCGGCTGTCGGGAGTCTCTCCCTGTATCTCTGTCTCTCCCTGTCTCTCTGTCTCTCTCCCTGTGTCTCTGTCTCTCTGTTTCTTCATGTGTCTCTCTCTGTCTCTATCTCTCTGATGTCTCTGTCTCTGTCTCTCCCTGTGTTTGTCTCTGTTTGTCTGTCACTCTCTCTCACTGTTTCTGTCTTTGTCTCTCCCTGTATCTCTGTCCCTCTCTGCCAGTCTCTCTCTCCCTGTGTCTCTGTCTCTCCCTGTGTCTCTGTCTCCATCTTTCCACCCATGCTCAACTCCTGCCCACCTCATCCCAGCCGGGTGCTGAGACCCTCCCAAGGAGGCCTGGACCCTGGGCAGGGACGGAGAGCTGCGGGCTGCCTGCCTGGCCCCTGTGCAGCTGACCACCTCTCACTGCACCCCGCGATCTGGACCGTGTTGGGCCTGGCGGCGGGTCCCCGTGTGCGGAGCCCAGTGGAGTTGCATGGCCAAGGCCTTGGTGCCCTGGACCCGCAGCCCCGCAGGAAGGTCCGGCCGCTCCGGCCGATCCTCGTTAGCGCAGCGCCACCTAGCGGCATGCAGGGGAAGTGCAGCGCGACCTGGACCCCGCTGGTGGGTGCGCGTCGCCCCCTTTCTGGCCACCCAGACAGGCAAGCAGAGGGAGCAGCAGGGGCAGGAGGTGACACCTGGCACGGAAGGGGAGGATGGGCAGAGGCAGAGGCTGGAGGGAGGCCAGTAGGCCAACTGGGCCGTTGCCAGGTTCCGCTCTGCCTCTGGCCGTGGCTGTGACTGGACCCTGTGGCGAGGGGCGTGCGGGGAGTTGCAGAGGCGGGAGTGCAGTGGGGAGGGGCCTGGGTGCCCCGGAGGGAGGGAGGCGGGGGTCTAACCCTCCGCTCCCCTCCTACCCACTGGCCTTCCACCTCCGAGAGGCCAGACACCATGATTTCCTCAACGAGGCAGACGCCCCTTCCTTCCCCAGGCTCTGGGCGGGGGGCTGGGGGCTCTGGGCCCAGGGATGGTGACGGACCCCCAAGTTTCTGTTTCGGGGTGGGGGGTTCTCGCGTATCTCTGGGGCACCTGTGGGCCAGGCTGGGATCCTGTGAGGATAAGGCTCTGGTCGGGTGGGAGTTAGTGTGGCCGTGTCTGTGTGCCATGTGCGGGAAACGTGTGCACGGGCCTGTGTGAGGTGTAAAGTGCGTCTAGGCCTCCGCGCGTGTGAGAGTTTGTGACTCTGTGTGTGTTTGTGACTCTGTAAGTCTGTGTGTCTGTGAGCGTCTTTGTGTGTGCTTGTGTGTATCTTCATGTGTGCTTCTGAGTCTGTGTCTGTGTCTGTGTGAGTCTGTCTGTCTGTGTGTGTGTTTCTGTGAGCCTGTGTGTGTCTGTGTGTCTTTGTGTGTGTCTTTGTACCTGTGAGTCTGTGTCTGTCTCTGTGTGTCCGTGTGTGTATGTATGTATGTGTGTATGTGTCTCCGTGCACCAGGCAGTCTCTGGGGTACACTTGGGGGTGGCTCTAGTTCCCTGCCCTCCTCTGCCCCAGGGCACCCCTCGTTCTCCCCAGCCCCCGTCCCTCCCCAGGGCACCCCTTGCACTGGAGTTGGGCCACCCGAGCGATAGGCCCCCGAGGGGTCCAGTGGGCACTGTGAGGTCACCCGCTGCCCCTGGCCAGCACCTTGAGGGATTGCGGGAACTCAGGTTCCTCCCGGACTCAGAACCTGCTGCACAAACCCAAGAGTGGCTGGGGGGGGTCCTCGGGGCAGCCGCCTCTGACTCCTGCCAGTGTCCAGGCAGGCCCCAGGGCCACATGGAGGGGTGGGTGTTGGGGGTCTCAAACCTGCTGCTGGTGACTGGACGCGGCTTGGGGCTGGGGTCCTCAGGCTCTGCAGGTGCCCTTGGCAGGTACACCCCAAAAGCAGGCCTGGGGGGCCCCAGGTGTGTCAGAATGAGCCCCAGGGCCGGAAGAGGTCGAGGTGGCCATTAACCTGGGCCTGGGCGCTGGGCCCCCACAAGAGGCAGGAACTGGGGTAGGACTTTGCCTTTGGGCCAACCCATTTCCAGGGCTGTCTGGGGTCAGAGGACTCAGCTTCCTCCCTGGCACGGGCTCAGGGTACGAGGGGCTGGAGCCCAGCAATCCCGCCCTCTGGACTTACCTGGTGCCTCCAGGGCACACTGGCCTGAACTCGGGGTGCACTTTGCCTATCTTGTCATTTGGGCCTCAAAGACTGAGCTGGGGAAGCTGGAACCCCGAGCCTGTAACCCTAACCCTCCCTAGTAGCCTTGCATGCCCCTCCCCCCAATTTTCCTCTTGGGCAATGGGCTCAGCAGGGGGCCAGGAGCACCAGCCCCTCCCCATGGAGGGGGACCCCGATATCCTCCACTCTGCTCTTGACCACATGCTTTCCCCAGCCTGGGTCCCTTGTAAACCAGAATGAAAAAATGAAGGCTGAGAGCATTAGCGTGAAGAGACAGGAAGGGAAACTGAGGCCTGGGAGGAAAATGTGAATCTGAGAGTGAGTCGCACCAGGACCCAGACCCTAGGCTACCCCCTTGCTGGGGTAACTGAGTTTGGGTTCTAATGACCCCCTTTCCTCCTGGTCCCAGTGATGCCTTCCAAATGGCCTTCATGTTCTCCAGGTGTGAAATCTGACGCTTTGAAAGAAAACAGCAGCAAGTTTGCTTCTCTCCCACGTGACAGACTGATCTGATGGCCAGACATGACCCTGTCTCAGGCTACAACTCCACATCATCAGAAGTATTTCTGCCTGCCTCGACATTCTGCTCTTTATCCCGTGCGTGTCCAGATGATTTTAACCTCTGAGTCCAAAGAGGCTGCTCAGTCTCCTGCCATTAGTTCTGCATCCCACCAGTGGCAAGAGGAGAAAAGAAATCTTGGCTTTTTTTTTTCTAATTAAACAAAATTGTGGTGACTGGAGACGGAGAGATAGCACGGGCATTAAGTCCCCTGCTTTGCCCGTGGCCAACCCCAGTTAGATCCCTGGCACTGTATATGGTCCTCTGAGCACCAACAAGAGTGATTCTTGAGCGCTGAGCCAGGCGTGAGCCCTGAGAACAGTCAGTTGTGCTAAAGGAGACATAAAAATTTATATCTCCCACTGTAAGCTTATGGCTCAGCGGCATTCAACGCGTTCATGTGATCGTGTAGATGACAAAGATATTTCATCAGCACAACAGACAGACAGACAGGCCCAGAGAGGGTGCAGGTCCAGTTCAAAGTCACACAGTGCCAACCTGACAAAACTGGGCCCGATGAAGCCCCTGACTCTGGGCCCCCCCCTTGTGGGCTCCTGCTCAGTCAGGCCAGGGAAGTGTGGCCAGGCGTGGGGTCCCCAGTGTTCCCTTCACCCCAGGTGGACCAAGCGCGTCTGGTGGGTGCTGGCTGGAGAGGGGGCTGGGGAGACAGGAGCACTGTGAGGGGGTTTTCCCAGGACTGGAATGCGGACGGGTCCTGACTAACCGAGTCATCCCTGCCAGCCGGCTTTGTTGTCATGTCCCAACTGCGTGTGTGCGTGTGTGCGTGACTTTCAGAGGCTCTTCAAACAGCTCTTTATCCCCAGCGCCCCCCCCGCCCCCCCATCCTCCCGGGAGAGCGGCGGCTGCAGGCGCAGGGGCCGCCCGCGGGGCCACGGGGAGGCTGTCTGGGACGGTGTGTTGTAACTGGCAGCCCGACACATGAGTCAGCGGCCAAATTAACTCCAGTTTCCTTTGGGGGAAAAATGTAATCAGTTATTGCGCTCTGCTCCATTTTAGCGAATTAACTCACCCCGTCTCTTTCCTTCTCTTTATTTTTTATTTTAAATGGGGGGGTGGGGGCGTAAGGGGTGGGAGGGCTGCTGGGCGGGGGCGGGGGTCTGGCAGGGCCCCTCCTGGGGTGACTGGACTCAGGTTCCTGCGGGGACCTAGGAGCCCCCAGAACCTCACTGCCCACCCATCCCCTTTCCTGCAACCCCAACCCCGAGAGCCCGACAGGCCCCCTGAGCAGGACAGCGAGTGTCCCTGAACTCTGTCCCTTTTCTGGGAGGCGTCTTCTGGAATGTTCCTTCTGGCATGTGTGTGAGATACAGCCAGGACTCTTGCTGACTCCCGGCATTTCGTCTCTCCCCCCACCCCCGGCCCTGTCTGCCCCTCAGTGGGGGCTGGCACGGCCCCTGGGCTGGGGGGGGGGGAACCCTGCTCCCCTCTTTGTGCCCTCCCCAAAGGGGTTTCTTCAGAGGATGTGTGTTCCGTCGAGCTACGCCTTGGGGGACCTCTTCTTTTGCGGGGGCATCAGGCTATTTCTCTCTGATGTTTCAGGTTTTGTTTTCCCTGATTGGGTCTGGAGAGAGAGTCCAATGGGTAGGGCACTTGCCTTGTATGCGGCTGACCCACGTTCAGTCCCCAGCACCCTATAGATATCCCCTGCCTTGCCAGTGATCCCTGAGTGCAGCGCCAGGAGTAACCCCCGAGCATCGCCACGTGTGGCTCTAAGACAAAAACTAAAACGAAAACCAAAAAAAGAGAGAAACCTTCCAGAATGTTCCCAGGCCTTGCACCCTCCCACCCCAGCTCCCAAGAGTTCCCGACCTGGGGTGCGGGGTGCTGATATGTGGTCACTGCGAAGGACTTGCCTGCAGGGGACGAAGGGGTCCTGGCTGAGGGGCTGTGCGCCCCCAGGAGGATTCAGGTCTGCACCGGGGTGCGGGGCAGGAGGGATCGGGGGCCTGGGGTGCCCAGCCTCTTCCCAGAGCCTGGGAGACAGTGGGGCTCCACAGAGGTCGGGAGCAGCCCCGGGGTCAGGACGGACCTTCTCAGTGAGGGTCCCTCCCAGACAGGGGTCTCTGTCCTGGTGGTCTCAGAGGGGGACAATGTGCCACGTGGGGCACCTCCAGATGCTGCAGAGGTTTGGGGACGGTGGCCCCTCTGTCCCTGGGAATAGGTAGGTGCAGAGGGACGGTTCCAACTTCGAGCCCAGGGCCACCTGCCCCGCAGTTCCCAGCCGCGCCTCACCTGCTCTTCCCAAAGTTCTCGGCCTGTATGTCCATTCTCAGTACGGACACACTGAGGTTTGGAGCACAGCCAGTGTGGGGCAGAGGCTGCCTGCAGGCCCTGCATAGGCCAACCCTGTGGGCACGTCGGACTGTGGTCACCCCACGCCATACAAGCAGGCACCTCCCTACGACACAGTGGCCCCTGTCCAGGGCGGGCCTCTGGGTCCAGGCACGGCCCAGGCAGCTCCAAAGTGGCTGGAGAGGCTCAGGCCACCCTGATTCCCCAAGCTGGTCCCCGTGTCCCTGCAAGGGTGGGTATGGGGACAGTGCTCCACCCTTCGCCCAGCCCTGCTGACCCCCATCCGCCCCCAGCCCCCACACCAAGTTTCTCAGGGGTCTCCGGACCCTCCACCTCCCCTACACCCTGAGGTCCCATCCCTGCTGCGGCCCCTCGGCCCCGGGCCCTCCTGGTCGAGCGTCTCCCCGAGCTGGGAGCTGGGTCCCCGGTTTCTGGACAGTGAGACGCACAAATGACAAATGACGAAGGTCCCTCCTGCCTGTGTGCACTCCTGAGAGCGGGAGTAGCCCGAGGCTGTGCAGGCCGCAAACGCACGTGCACGCACACACACGCGCACACACACACACACACACACACACACACGCCCACCCCAAGGGTGACTCGCTCCCTCTGCCTCGCGGGTGACCTGCGCGTCACCCTTACTTCCCCTTAAGCTTCTCGTCATGCCTGTCGCTCTGACTTCACTCTGAGCGGGTGCTGGGGACTGGACCCCAAATCACTCAGCCACTGGCGGGGGGGGGGGCGGGGGTCGGGCAGGGACACAGCGGTGATGCTTGCTGGGGTGGGACCCGCATCTCCTCGTGCAGAGCCTGCCCGGGCCTGGCACCCTCTCCCCCCTCCCTGGACCCGGAAGTGGTTTCGGGGGTGGACACTGATACACTCCTCGGCATTTCTGCTCTGGCCTGGAGGTGGGTGCGTGGGAGGGGGGGTCTGTGGCTGAAGTGTGGGGTGCGGGATTTGGGGGGAGACCTCATCACTGGAGGGACTCCACACTCCCTGGCCCTGTGGGGTGATCAACTCACCATCTAACCGTAGCTCCTTCTGCAGCCCCCCAGAGGCAGGAAAGGGTTAAGAGTGGCCAAGGGGGGCCGGAGTCATAGTACAGCTGGGAGGGCAGTGGCCTTGCGTGAGGCCCACCCTGATTTGATCCCTGGCACTCCATATGGCCCCTTGAGCCCCGCCAGGAGTGATTCCTGAGCACAGAGCCAGGAGTAAGCCCTGAGCACCGCTGGGTGTGGCCCCAAACAAAACAAAGACAGTGTCAGACATTCACCCTGGCAGAGGAAAGTGGGGGGGTGGCCCTTCCCACACGTGGGCATTCTCTCCCGCTGCATCCCGAGCCCTGTGGCACAGGCCGGGCACAGACGGGAGCTTTAAACGCGTCTACTCTGCTTGTGATTCAGGGGACGCTTCCTGCAAAGCTGGGGGGTCCCGGGTGTTGGGAATCTGGGCTCTTGCCGGTGTCCTGGGCCTCTCCCCCCTGGCCTGGGCCGTCCTTCCGGCCAGACTCCCCGGGGGCCAGGCCGGAGCCGAGGGGCAGGCCCAGATGACCCCTGGTGACCTCATCTAGCCCGGGGAGCTGCAATTTCTCCTCCTAGAGATTGTTTTTCCCAGCATGGAGAGAAACCGGGGGGCACTGTCTATCCTTTCAATGACTACCTTTCAACTCAAGTTATGGTTTTATGAATAATATATACGGTGAGTTGGTGCTGGGGAAGGGACGTTCATTTCACGCTGAAATATTTATGGCCCAGAGTGTCTGCTTACTTTTTTCCTTGGAGTCATTTTTTAGCTCGGCGTGCCAGAGAGCCCTTCCAGCCGTGCCGCGGGGCCCATTTATCCCACTGCCCGCGGGGAGGGGTGCCCCTGAACCCAGGGTCCTTCAGGCGCTCGGGAAAGGCTGGCCGTGGGGGCGGAGGTTGTGTGGACCGTGCCTGGGACTCGGCCCTACTTCCCCAAGCACGTGTTGCAGACCAGACCAGCGAGCAAGACGCCATTCTTCTTCTTGGGTATGACCTTGAATCCCCAGGCCTGTCCGGGAGCCTCGCCCCCCCTCTACACACACACACCGCACTGCATCTCACAGCTGGGGAAACAGGGACTCAGAGAGGCTGAGGAGGTCTCCAGCCTGGACCCCAACCTAGCAGGAAAGCCTGGAGTCCGACCAGCCTGGCAGATTCTGCAGCTCAGTTGTTTCTACCCCACACCTCGCCCAGACTGCAGGCCGGGCCTCCGATCAGCTGTAGCGGGGAACCAGGGCCTGGAGCCACGCCAGGCTGTCTGCGTGGCTGGGCAAGCCAGGAGGCTTAGATGTGAGGATAACAAGGTGTGCGGGATAGAGATGGCGGAACCGTCATCTCGGACCACCAAAATGGACCAGGTAGGTGTCTGAGGAGCGGGAGGAGAATTGGGCTGAGAGCACCCCGAGAGTCCTCTTGTCGTGCTCCCCGAGTTTCAGGTGGGGGAGACTGAGAGCCTGACATATGCAGAGTCTTACCCAAGGGCACAGATGTCATTGGAACTCACTGGCAAGAAGATGGTTCTTGAAGTCTGGCCATCTGGTCAACCACATCTTCCCTCCCCTGCCCCCGCCCGCCATCTGGTCCGCCTCATCTCTGTCCTGTAAGCCCTCTTCTCGCAGAAGAGGCCCAAGAACTGGCAGTGGAGGCGCTTGATCAGATGCAGTGCATGGGGAGGCATCCAGGTCCCTTGGTCCCTTGGCGACCGCCCTCGTGAGCACATTATCCTGAGGCCGTGATGGACAGGTGAGCTGTAGAGAAAGACAAATATGCAGTCGGTGATCCAGGGCAGAATGTCACTGTTTCTCCACCAGGAAGAACAACTTCCTGCAGGCAGAAGGGAGCTCTGGGAAGGTAGTTCTAAGAGCAGGTGAATGGGCACCCAAGGGCAGGGCTGGGCTGAGTCATCCGTGCCAGGAGACAGGGAACCCTGTGACATCAGTGAAAGATAGCTTTCCTGGAAAAAGGTCCAGCTGGATCCTGAGCTGGAGGGAACACTCAACTATCCACTCTCTCCAGCCGTGTTCTTCCTCGCCTCTAGGAAGCCCCTTCTGGAAGAAAGTCTGTGAGGAGGCTTGCCGGGAGCCGTGCTGCCTGGCACGCATATCCTTATATGCCTGCTCCTCTTGAACATGGGCTGGCTCTGTGGCGTCAATACAGGGCATAGCTGTGTGGCTTCCGAGTTCACCACAGAAGCTGCCTTTGCAGGCCCCGCTGCCTGCCCTGGCGCTGGGGTCTGGGGCTACCAGCTTTGGGGGATGCCAGCTGCTACAGTGGACTTGACCTTTCCACTCACATGTATGAGCCGATCTGTCTCCAGGCCAATCCCCAAAACCATCCCCCCCCCCACCAAATATTGCTGAATAGAATCAACTAACCAATGCCACTATACTTTGTTTTTGTTCTGTTTGGGGCCACACTCTGCGGTACCCAGGGCTTATTTCTCCATGCTCAGGAATCATTCCTGGCAGGTGCACAGGACCGTGTAGGGTACCCGGATTGAACCTGGGTGGGCCACATGAAAAGCAAACTCCTTCCTGCTGAGCTACAGCACCAGCCCCAACACACCGTGTTATAGAAAGCCCAAGGCAGCCTCACAGCCAAGTCGGGGGTGCAGGGAGAAGCCCCAGGGCCCAGCCTTAGCGGCACAGCAACTAGAGCAGAGACGGCCAACATGTGAGTGGAGGAGATCGTCCCGGCAGCCCAGCCTTCTGAGTCTGGGCGCCATCCGGCTGTACCTACCCACTCGGCAGGACCCAGTCCGGGCCAGACCACCGTAGTGGAACCTGGTTGTCTCCGTGAAGCCCCATCGGCACAGACGGGAAGCTGTTCTGGCTGGGAGAGCAGGACGTTGTGCTGTGGGGTCACTGGGCTGGGCAGATGTGGAGGTTCCCAGAGCCCCTTCTCTCCCACAGGACACCCCAAACAGGCTCTTTGAGCCCAGAGAGCCCCCTTCTCCGCTCCCCCCTGCCCCCAGCTGCTCGAGGCCATGAGTGCCAGGCCCCGCGGCCGCCTCTGTGTGTCCCCTCTGTGCAGGGTGTGTGTCTAGGGGCCCTCGGGCTCTCTCTTTGCCCCTGGGTGGCCGCCGCTGTGTCCCTTTCGTGTTTTCTCTCCTTTGGGGAACTACCTTGAGGCGACATTGCCTGGTCCCGCCCACTCCAGGCCCCCTCGTGCTCCCTGCCAGCCCTGCGTGTGCCCGTGGTCCCGGCAGCCATGGGAGAGGCTGTGGGTGGGCCTGTGTTTCCCCGAAACAGGTTTTCAGGTCCATGGCCCATCTGACATCCTGAGGTCCGCAGGCACCCCGATAAACCAGGGCCCCTCCATGTGCGCCCCCAGCCCCACCCGCAGTGCCCCGGGGCGAGCTCAGAGTCCCCCCAGGGTGGGAGCTGGACCGGGGCCCCTCTTGCCCCCTGCAGCCCTGCCCAGCTCGTGTCTTCACTCCGGAGTGTCAGTGGGGGCGCGGCAGCCGCGATGTTGGCACAGGGTCCTCCGGGCACGGGAGGCCAGAAGGCCAGCACCGCAGCCTGACACTCCCCCAGGGCTGCCACGGAGCGTGGGCCAGGGAGGGAGCTGGGATGGGGGGGCATGGCGCATGGACAACATTCCCCTGGGAACACCCAGAAGGGAAGGGGCACTTACGGGCCCAGTGAGGGCCCGCCAGAGTCCAGAACCCCCAGGTGAGACGTGTAGCCACCGTGATCAGAGAGACTGAGGAACTTGACCAGAAGGCACAGCACTGGCGCTCACTGTCAGACCTGTCGGCTCCAGGCTCTCTCCTGCTGGCACCTGGGCAGCCTTGGAGTATGTGTGTGTGTGGGGGGAGGCATATATGTATGCAAGTGTGTATGTGTGTGCATATGTGCATGTGTGTATGTGTATATGTGTGTATATGTATGTGTATGCGTGTATGTGTGTATGAGTGTATGTGTGTATGTGTGCATGTGTGTATGTGTGTATAGGTGTATGGGTGTGTATGTGTGTGTGTGTGTGTGTGTGTGTGTGCATGTGTGTGTGTGTGTTTAGGGCACCTAGAGAGGAGTCAGGGCCCTGTGGCTCGAGCTCTGCCGTCTCGGGACAGGCCTGTCCAGGGCGCTGTGGGGGTCCCTGGGGCTGCTGAGGGCATCTGTCTCCTGGGGGCACCCCCAGAGCGGGTGAGGCAGGTTGGACACCCCCACCAGGTACCCTCACCTCTGGGAACCCCGACTTCCTCAGGGATGAGAAGGGGGACAGGGCCACTCCCAGGGGCGCAGCTCTCCCCGCCAAGACCCTCAGCCCTCGCCCTCACGTCCTGGGCCCCTAGGCGCGGCCCCCCTTCTCTCGCCCGGCGGTTTGTCTCTCCTGATCAGCTTCTGCTCCCCCTCCCACCTCGGGGCCCCTCCCCCCGCAGAGAAGAGCCCAGAGTTCTGGTTCACGGCAGGAGGTCTGCCAGCGGGGTTCCCAGGAGGACAGTGCTGGGAGCTCCCTGGGGCCTGGCGGGAGGCGGGGAGCCAAGGAGTCAGGCCCACAGGAATCTGCTGGGGGCACGGCCGTGGGGCGCCCCTTCATGTGGGGCGGGCGGCTGCCAGCAGGCCTAGCCAAGAGCCGCGGGCACTTCCCTTCCCAGGAGGCCCCGCGGCCAGGGCCGGGCAGGCCACCCAGCAGGGCGAGCCGGGCGGGCTGGGCTCCAGTGGGCACCTCCCCCCCTCGCCTTCGGGTGTGGGACCCCGCAGCCCCCTCCCCCAGGACCCCTAGAGGCAGGTCCTCTGCGCAGATCTGCCCAGCAGTCTGAGTTCCTGGTGGCCCTGCCCCCTCCGACTCCCCTGGGTACTCACCCCACCCCCCCAGCTCACCCGCCTGAGCCTGGTCCGCGCCCCTTCCTCAGCACTCAGCACATCACCTGCCACGGGCTGCCAGGCCCATCCTGTCATACGCCTCCTGTCAGGCAGTGCCAGGAGGTGCCAGAGCGCCAGGGAGTTTCAGTGAGTGCCAGTGAGTCCCAGAGGTGCCAGGGAGTACCAGTGAATACCAAAGGGTGTCAGAAAGCGCCAGTGAGTGTCAGAGGGTGCCAGAGGGTGCCAGTTTCCTGGGGACAGGACTCTGCCCCTCACCACTGTGCTCCTGTTCACCATGTGGTGCGGGGGCCAAGGTGGGTGCTCATAGCTTCTTTGCCGAGTGAGTAATTTAGGGCAGGAATGAAGATTGAGGGAGGGAATGAACGAATGAGTGAATGAGGAAGGGAATGAGTGAATGAGTGAGTGAATAAGAAAGGGAATGAATGAGTGAATGAGGAAGGGAATGAACAAATGAGTGAGTGAATGAGGGAGGGAATGAACAAATGAGTGAGTGAATGAGGGAGGGAATGAACAAATGAGTGAGTGAATGAGGGAGGGAATGAATGAATGAGTGAATGAGGAAGGGAATGAACGAATGAGTGAGTGAATGAGGGAGAGAATGAATGAATGAGTAAATGAGGGAGGGAATGAATGAACGAGTGAGAGAAGTGAGTGAATGAATGAATGAATGAATGAGCGTGGGGCTGAGTGACTGAGTCGGTGAGCGCACCCGTCATTCCCAGAGGCTGCCCTTGCATCATGAGTTAGTTTCCGCCCGGGAGAGAGGGTCTGGGGGTCTCAGGCCCTGGGGGGGAGCAGACACCTCCCCCTAGAGTGGGTGGCACGGCCGCCTTGCATGACATGCCCGGGGCTCCTTGGGGCGGGGTGCCATGCTCACATGGGAGAAGCCAGGGTGGGAGTAGAGGGAGTGCAGAGGGCCTGGGGCTCAGGACGGAGGTAGAACTGTGGAATCCTAAGGGAGGGAAGGTTCTAGAGGGTCCTGGAGAGCTGGGCTGGTGAGAGCGAGTGCAGGGGAGGGGGGAGGGGGCTGCCGGGGGAGGAGAGCAAGCCGTCAGCGCTCACACCTGGCTCTTGGGGGACTCGGGCTCTCCGCAGCAGCGGAGGGGAGAGAAGGGGGCAGGTGACCCTGTGGACCTTAGGGGAGCTTTGGGTGGCCCTGGGACGCTGCCCTTCAGGCTCCCTGGCCCTGCCCCAGTGCCCACCCTCCCCCTCTCCCGTGGCACCCATAGGCCCAGTTGAGGAGCAGGCGAGGGGTGGTAGGGAGAGAGCGGGGGTCCAGCCAGTGGCGTGGACCCGCTGCAGCTCTGTCACCGTGGCCACGTGACCCCGATACAGGCCCCCCCAATTGCAAGCTTGCCCCATGGGAGGACGTCAGGGGTGATCTGGACCACGCGGAACAGACCACTGTCATGCGAGTCATTGTCACACATGACCATGCGTGTAGGGACGCCCCACCCGGGCTCTGGGCCTCTGCCCCCTCCTGGGGTGCTGGGGGGCCGAGCCCTGAGCTGAGGGCGAGGGAGAGCTTTGTCAGAACCAAACCCAGGAAACACAAGCCTGGTCGGTCCCCCAAGGCCCCCCAAGGCCCCCCAAGGCCCCCACAGCCGCCTGGGCTGGTGAAAACAGCAATTACAAGCCGTGTTATTAAAGACGGCGGGATTTTAATTAACAATGGAATTACCTGGTGGTGGGGCTGGAGGAGGGGAGGACAATGATGAATTGCCGGTTGCAGCCTCTCTCAGCCCCTGGGAATGGGGGCTGGGGCCCCCACTTTCCAGCTGCTCATAAGGGGTGTCCAGGCAGAGCAGCGAGGCCGGGGGTGGCACAGAGGCAAGTTCACGCAGAGGTGGGCGCTCGCAGGCAGGACAGAGGGGGAGCCCGGCTACGAGGCCCCCGGCCAGCTCACCCGTGACCCCATGTTCTAGGCCCTTCTATGTCTCCTTCCGGTCTCAGCCACCTTTGCCCACCCCAGACTCATTCCAGGAGGCCACTGCAGGGCCAGGACTGTGGGCCCCTCCCCCTTCCTTCTCGGGGTGAGGCGTGAGGGTCAGGTCAGTGCGGGAGAGGCCCGGGCTGCCCTCGGTCCCCGGTCTTCAGTGCCCACTAGGACAAGGCCCGGGTGGCTTCCGTCATTGGAGGGACGGAGCGATAGGACAGCGGGGAGGCCAACCTGGGTTCAACCCCGGCATCCCATGGGGTGCCTGAGCACCGCCACGAGTGATGCCTGAGTGCAGAGCCAGGAGGAAGCCCTGAGCATCATGGGGTGTGACCCCCAACAAAACAAAGCAAAGTTATAATGTGAGGTTTGTGTATTGTTGAGTGTCTGTGTGTGCCTTATGCATCTATGTGTGTATGTGTTTGTGTCTGTGTATGAGCGTTTCTGTGTGTATCTGTGTGTGTCTGTGTGTCTGTGTGTCTATGTGTCTGAGTGTGCATTGGTGTGTATCTGAGTGTGCACATATGTGTCTGAGTCCCTATATTATATAACTGATATGTGTCTGAGTATCTGTTATGTAACTGAGTTGTATCTGTGTGTGTGAATGTCTGTGCGTGTGTGTCTATGTGTGTCTCTGTGTATCTGTGTGTGTCTTTGTGTCTATGTGTGTCTGAGTGTGTGCTTATGTAACTGAGTGTGTATCTCTGTGTGTGTCTGTACATCTGTGTGTCTGTGTGTGTCTGTGTGTGCCTCTGTAAGTCTATGTGTGTTTCTGTGTATGTATGACTATATGTGTGTCTGTGTGGTGCCCGTGCATCTGAGTGTGTGTGTCTGTGTGTATCTGTGTATCTGAGTGTGTGTGTCTGGGCACAAGCGCCCTCCCCACTGTACTATCATGGGGTGATAGTACATAATGGAGTGTCACCACCACCAGGCCAGAGAGATGGGAGAAAGTTAAGGCACTTGCCCCGAATGTGGCTGTGGCTTGGCCCTGGGTTTGAATCCAGCCCCTGAACAGAGAGCAGGTGTGCACCCCCTCCCCAGAGAAAATCATCACGATTCAAAATAAGGCAAATCTGTGTTCATAAATGAGAAGGGACTAGGTACAGCTGAAAAGAAAAAGAAGCACAAGCTGGGCGAGCTGGTGAAAGAAAGTATTCAGAGTACACTGCAAGGGGCCAAAGAGGGACGAAAATCTAAAGAGGACAGCGCCTGCATAGCCAGAGTCAGGAGTGTTCTGGGAGGAGGAGGCCGGGGAGCCGGGGACTCTCAGGGAGAGGGAGGCATCTTTGCCAACTCACGAGACTCCAACCTGCAGGTGTCCGGGATTTTGAGGGAGCTGTAAGCAAGAACAACGCCTGGAAATTTTCACTTGGACACATTCTAGGACATCAAAGGATGAGAAGGAGAGAGCTGCAGGCCCCCAATGACAGCGGGCAAAGACCGAGTGTCCCCAAATGGAGAGTGGTCAGCAGGCAGCAGCTGGCATCTCCCGGGCAGTAGCGGAAGCCAGGGCCGGGGGTAATAAAGACTCAGGAAGCCAAGACGAAACAATGAGGGTGACCCCGGAGCCTCCTGCCTGGGAGCTGGTGTCACTCTTGATTTTGCCCCAGGTTCTTGCACGGGGTCTCGGGCTGCCCCCACCTCTGCTTCTGTTCTTTCCCTCCACACTCTGTCCCTGCCGGCTTCCTCGGTGTCACCCGTATTTCATCCACAGTCCTGCACCCGACCTTAACCCCCCGGAGAGACTCACCCCTGCACGTCCCCTCGTGCTTGTGGGGCTCATCTTGGCTCCGCCGGTCCAGCTTCTCTGCCTCTCATGTGTCCCTCGCCCAGACGTGTCTTCCTGCCTGCGCCCTGCCTCGACATGGGGGCTCAGCCACGGGTCACAGAGCTGCTCCCTCTCCTTGCACCGTCCCTCCACCTGCGGGTGTCAAGGCCGTTTTCTTCACTGAAATATTCAAAGTGTTTAGAATGGGTATCCCAAAGAGGAATCGAAAGAGCTATGCTTGGAGTATCACGTTTCACTCAGGTGAGAGAAGGAATCTGGAGTTCCCACCTCCGTCGACAATCAAGAATCAGGGTTGCTGTCTCATTTCCCAAGGCGTCAAAAATCAGATGGACTCGACACATAATGCGATTCAGAGATGACCGTTGGACTAGAACTGTTACTGACTGGATTCCATGGGATGTCAAAAGACTGCATGGCCGCCCACCTACGAGATGGTCAGACTTCTTTGTCAAAACCCTGAATGAAGGGTTTGAGGCTCTTCCTATTCCTGGAGCGAGCAGATACCATTGGGCTACACTAGCATGCGACAGGGACGAATGGAGACGTTACTGGCGCCCACTCGAGCAAATTGAAGATCAACGAGATGACAAGTGATACAAGTGATAGAATGGTTCCTAGCACCTCATAGGTCCCCACATAAATATCGATTCAACACACACTAGTTCGAATCCATTTTATATGTGGTGTGGGTGAGAAACTGACATTTTTTTTTTTTGCTTTTTGGGTCACACCCGGCGATGCACAGGGGTTACTCCTGGTTCTACACTCAGGAATTACTCCTGGCGGTGCTCAGGGGACCATATGGGATGCTGGGATTTGAACCCGGGTCGGCCGCGTGTAAGGCAAACGCCCTACCCGCTGTGCTATCGCTCCAGCCCCCAGAAACTGACATTTTTTAAAAGATAAGCCAAAGAAAGTTGATCTTTGTGAAAAGAAATCTGGTTGCACTCGGGGATGAAGAAGATGCTTGCTGGGGCAGAGACTGAAACGCAAATGGCACGAGAAGCAAGAATGATGGGGAAGGTTCAGGTCAAGCTGATCTTGACTGCCACTGGGGGATAATGCTGTCTAAGGTAACAACGTATGGGGGGAGAGTTGGCCACTAAAACTCTGGTCAAAAGTAGTAGGTCACTCCACCTGCCACCAAGATGTGATCCTGGGGGTTGCACGTGTGTGCGGCCTCTCCACAGCTGCACGAGCGTGACTAAAGACACCAGCTAAATTTTTCGGCATGGGCAGCTCCTCACAGAATGTCTCCAGACTGAGAACTAAGCTGAGGCCCCATGCCCGCCCAGGAGGGGAAAGGTATTTCTCTCTCTCTCGCCTCTTCCTTGCCGGGGGTGAAGGGCGTGGTGACCACCATATTATGACGATCACAGATGGGGTTTACAAGCTTGCAATGATCCAATACCTGGAAGAAATCTCCCTGGACTTAGTTGCTAAAGTACAGAAATCCAAAACCTCATATCTCTTCACAATAGGTCTGACTCTAGTGGGGTACTCCTAACAATAATAGTGAGGTTTGTGTTGAAATATTCCATGTAACCAAAGTAAAGAGAAAGTAAAGTGAAATTTATCAGTTACAAGTCGGGGCGGGGTTAAGGGGGGCGGGATGGGAGGTGCACTGTGTTTTTTTTTTTTTTTTGGTGGTGGGATATGGGCACTGGTGAAGGGATGGTTGTTTCAGCATTGTATAACTGAGACTTAAGCCTGAAAGCATTGTAATTTTCCACATGGTGATTCAATAAAAAATAAAAACTAAAAAAATGTAGTGGGTCAGATTACGCTATTCATAACCAGCAATAGAAAGCAAAATGTCTAATGTTGCCTTTTCGGCAGATCTAAGTGTTAGAGAAAAATCTCAAATAACATCGGTGGGCCCGGTGTCGAAATATTGAATATAATCAAAGTAGAGAGAGAGTAATGTGGACATCATTGGCCACACAGGTAGGGGGAGGGTGTGGGATGGGGGCTATACTGGGGTTGTTGGTGGTAGGAAATGTGCAATGGTGAAGGGACGGCTGTTTCATTATTGTATGACCGAGTCTTAAACCCGAAAGCTTTGTAACTGCTCTCATGGTGATTCAATAAATAAATTTAAAAAAAAAAGTTGCAGGTCAGAGGCCGGGGGAGGGCTTTTGCCTTGCATGTGGCCAATCCTGGTTCGATTCCCGGCACCCCATATGGTCCCCTGGGCCTCACCAGGAATGATTCCTAATCACAGAGCCAAGCATAATCCCTGAGCACTACCTGATGAGGCTAAACAAATAGATAAATAAATAAAAAATAAAAAGCAGCATGTCAATTGGAAGGAGTAATTTAAGTGAAAAAGTTCTAGGATTCTCTACGTGTCAGGAGGAAGAAATGAAATTAGAATTGATTAGGGCAGGAAAAGCACCTAATGACAAACACAGAGGCCCATAAAATAAGCACAGACTTATTTTATGGGAATAGATGAAAAGAAAAGAGAGCCACTGCCTCCAACCCCGAAACTTAAAACCTTAAAAAACTCTTGGAGGGGTCCTCCGAGAAACCCCCACCTCCAGGGAGGGTATCGTCCTGTCCCCCTGCTGCTGGCTAGCCTGATTGTGTGACTTGCTGTGGCCAATAGACTGAGACCAGCTCTCAGTGTCTCGCCAGCTCTGCCCTGTGGGCACCCCCGGCCCCCGACCTCTGCAGCTTCTAACTGGTCCCCATGAGAAAATCCGTGGCAGCAGCCCACCCGCGGAATGAAGAGGGGTCTGGCAACGGTCACTAAGGCAGGGCCGGGGGAGAAGCACGTTGTTGTTAGTCATGGGGCTTGGGAGTCGTCTGTTCTGCCACAGTATCGCAGTAATATCTAATTAGCACACAGATCAAAAGGAGGAAGAAGGAAGGGGGCGGGGGGGAGGCAGGAGCAGCAGGGCAGGAGAAGGGAGGAAGCACGCTGGGCTGGCAGGAAGAGCTTCTGAGTGGCCGCGTGGGACTGAAACGTAAACGGACCAGAATCTTAGTTAAAAGGCAGAGACTGCAGAACCTCCGCATCAAACCCGACCAAGTGCGGTTCACAAAAGGCAGATGAGCCTTTCAATGGCCCAGTCTCCGGGGAGGACCCGCTCTGGGCCCCATGTGGCAGATGAGCCCAGAGACGCTGTCTAGGAATAGGAAACGCCCGACCTGGCACAGCCAGAAGCTGCTGAAGGATTCTCCGAGCACCCTTGGGAGTGACTCCTGAGCACAGAGTCACAAGTTTCCCCCAAGCACATTTTTTTTTCCTTTTTGGGTCACACCTGGCAATGCACAGGGGTTACTCCTGGCTCTGCACTCAGGAGTTACTCCTGGCGGTGCTCAGGGGACCATGTGGAATGCTGGGAATCGAACCCGGGTCGGCCGCGTGCAAGGCAAACGCCCTACCGCTGTGCTATCGCTCCAGCCTCCCCAAGCACATTTGATGGACCTAACTGCCCCCACCCTCAAAGCAGCAGGCAAAACTGACCACAGCACAAGCCAGGAGACCCCTGAAGACTGGAAGAGTGGCAGCATCCATTCTAAAAACAGTTTTAAGAAGAAAAAGAGAAAGAATGGATGAATTAATCCTGGGGACTGTGGGGGGCAGGTATTAAAATCACTTGAAGGCTGAAAGCATTCCTTGAAATTAGAGCCCCTGAAGCAGAATAAATTTTATTTCAAATGCGGCTTCAGCTCTTCAAAAAAATTAACTGGTCAGTGCCAGAAAGATGTGACAGCAGGGCGGGCCTTTGCCTTGCACTCGGTCGGCCTGGGCTTGATCCCTGGCATCCTATATCACCGATCACCACCAGGAGCGATCCCTGAGTGCAGAACCAGGAATAATCCCTGAGCATTGCCAGATGTAACCCCCTTTCAAGAAAAAGCATACAAAATTAACCAGCCAAAAGGAAGAATATTGGACGAATAAGTGAACGGCTCTTGTTCTTTCTAAAGCAAGTAGACATAAGTGAGGAAGCACCGACAAGCTAAGATACTTGCTGCAACTTGGTGAGAGGAGCAGAGAACATTGTCAAAAAGAAAGTTTTTTTTTTCCCAAAGGATGCATGAACTTTATTTATTTATTTATTTATTTATTTATTTATTTATTTATTGCTTTTTGGGTCACACCCGGCAATGCACAGGGATTACTCCTGGCTCTGCACTCAGGAATTATTCCTGGTGATGCTCAGGGGACATATGGGATGCTGGGAATCGAACCCGGGTTGGCCACATGCAAGGCAAACATCCTACCTGCTGTGCTATCGCTCCAGCCCCCACATGAACATTTATATGGAAAAGGAGCCATGCATCCATTCTCATGCTCACTTCAATACATTTCAAAGGACTTGTTTCCTAACTCTCCTTTCTCCACCCAGAAGAATGTTAATTTAAAAGCCAATAATGCTTTGGAATTGGCTAGAAATTTTGACTTTACTGAGAGCTAGAAACATAAAATGCATCTGGAAATTTTAAACAGACTTGCCCAGGGGCCTGAGCCATAACACAGGGGGAAGGACGTTTGCCTTGCATGTGACCAACCCAGGTTCAATCCCCAGCATCCCATATGGTCCCCCAAGTTCAGCCAGGAATAATTCCTGAGTGCAGAGCCAGGAGTAACCCCTGAATATCACACCAGGTGTGACCCCAAAAGCAAACATATAAACAACAAACAAATGAACTTGTCCATCTGGGACCCAGGGACGGCAGCAGTGGGCTAAGGTACTTACCTTGCAAATGCCCCATGTGTTGCTTATCTGTCTGAGACCCCCCTCCCCAAGCCACACAGCCAGATGTGCATGAGCCCCATAATACAATTGTGCAGCCCCCACGGACAGAGCAACAAAAGATGTGCGATCCCCAGGGTGCCTGTGTCTGAATGTCTTTACCCATGTGACCCCAGGTCGCCAAAACAGCACTAGGACCAACAGCAAAGGGGAGGAATCAGAAAATCAAACGATATCTCGGTCCCCAAGTCTGTCCCAAAACATTCCTATTCCTCAGGCTGGCTGAATATTCTCACTGGAGACTGGAAAGTGGGACGAGTAAAATCAGAGAGGGGGAAGTTCGCTCTACGTGTATCGTGAATTATGTCATACAACACTGACTATCAGCAAAATAGCTTGGCACAGGCCTGGCCGAGCCGCAGTGAAGGAGGCGAGCAGAGAACATCTGAGGTCTGAACGCACCGACCTGGGGGTCTGAACCGACCTGGGGGTCTCAGACAGACAGAATGAAGCCGTGTACTATCCTGGGCTCTATGTGGGTGATTTTTTTTTTGCTTTTTTTTGGGGGGGTCACACCCAGCGTTGCACAGGGGTTACTCCTGGCTCATGCACTCAGGAATTACTCCTGGCGGTGCTCAGGGGACCATATGGGATGCTGGGATTTGAACCCGGGTCGGCTGCGTGCAAGGCAAATGCCCTACCTGCTGTGCTATCACTTCAGCCCCACTATGTGGGTGATTTGAAAGAAAAAACTTGTGGGGGCTTGAACAATTGTATAGACAGGAGGGCGCTTACCTTGCATGCACCTGACCCGGGTTCAATCCCTGGAATCCCACTGGGTACCCTGAGCACCAGCAGGAGTAATTCCTGAGTGCGGAGCCAGGCCCTGAGCATCGCTCGTGTGACCCAAAAAGGCCAAAAAAAAAAAAAAAAGACGCAGCTTGTGATTAACCCCAAGTTGGGATCAGTGCTGACCCCCAGGGTCACACGAGGGGCTTCTGAGGCTCTCTTACCCCATGGAGGAGGGCTGGGTCTTGGGTGTGAAGTCCGTGGTGAGCGTGACCCGGGCCAGCCCTTTATCCCACTGTGCAGAGCAGAGATGCTCCAGAGCCAACGGCGTTGGCCGGGCCCTCTAGCTGGCACCCGCCTGTGCCTGCCAGCCTGCTCCTCCGAGACAGACGCACTGTCTGCCGAGTCGCTGCTCGTGGGGGCCTCGGTCAAACCCCGCAGCCAGCATCACCCCTTCCCGTCGCTGTGTCCCCTGCACCCCCTCACACACGCTGGCATTCTCTGACCCGGAGCAGACGCCTCCACTGCGGGCACTGGGCTCCGTGGCCGATCCTCAGCTCCAGCAAGGGGACGGAGATCCCCCCCGCTTTGCTGGCCGGCAGACTGTGTGGACGATGGAGCCCCCGCAGTCTGCGTGCCCCCCAGCCCCCGAGCCTCCTTGCATCTGCAGGCGTCTGTCGGCCTTTATTTCCGTGCGAGTCTCTCCACGCTATTCATTACAGCGTCGGTTGGATCTGTAGGTTTGCTGGCGTTCCAAGGTGGAGTTATTGTCAAATCTGTGGGGTTCCCCACTTCTCCTGAGGCTTTCTCACCCTATTCACCCCTCCTCTGCTCCTTTGGGGATGGCACCCCTCTTCGGGCCCCACGGCTGAAACCAACCATGCCTGCAGCCCTTTGCTCTCTCTTTCTTGGTTTAATTACATTTCTCCTATGGCTATGGCATATGCATGTGTATGTGTGCATGTATGTGTGTACATGTATGTGTGTGCATGTGTACACAAGTGTGTGCGCACGAATGTGTGTACATGTATGTGTGTGCATGTGTACACAGGGGTGTGTGTGTGTGTGTGTGTGTGTGTGTGTGTGTGTGTAGGGGTGGGGTGGAGAGAGGAAAGCTCCTCCAAGGCATTGCACATCTGGAAACAAACCAGACGGCCAAGAGAGATGCCTCCAAGGCTGGAGCACACATGTGCACACGGGAGCCCCAGGTTTGACCCTCAGCATCGCCTGGTCCCCAGCAAAGCCAGGAACCACCTCTGAGCACTAAGCCAGGAGTAGTGCGTAGGGTATGACCCCCCCCAACCCAACCCAACCAAACCTGATGTGGTCAGGTTTGAGGGAGAATTTGATTGTACCTAGAACAAAAGTTGGGGCTTATTTCCTTTCGGGGTTCTGTGACCAGCACTGCAGTTCTACAGGCCAGGGAGAGCCACTGACCTTTTGGTCCAGGACCCCCACCTGGAGAGCACCCCTGGCTCCCCCAGTCTGGGCCAAGGCTGTGGAGGGCTCGGTGCATTCCCCCCACCCATCCTGCCCGGCACCCTCCCTCAGGCCGCCCCTCGCCCGGGAGTGCCCTGGGTCCCATTCACTGCGCATCTCTCAAGCCCACAAGCCTTAAAGCCTGGTGATTTCTGCCCTCTGCCAGCCACCTGCCCTGCTGGCCGTGGCCCCCAGCCCCCTCGAGAAACTCGACGGCCACCAGAAACAGGAGACACCTGCTTCAGAGCAGAGCACGAGGACACGGAGGGCGGCAGAAGAGCGGACAAAGGGAACCAGGTCTATCCGCGCAGTGGGGCCCCGTGACCCCGACAGGAGCTGCTCTGGCCCTGGGTGGCCCCGTGACCCCGACAGGAGCCGCTCTGGCCCTGGGTGGCCCCGTGACCCCAACAGGAGCAGCTCTGGCCCTGGGTGACCCCATGACCCCGACAGGAGCCGCTCTGGCCCTGGGTGGCCCCGGGACCCCGACAGGAGCCGCTCTGGCCCTGGGTGGCCCCGGGACCCCGACAGGAGCCGCTCTGGCCCTGGGTGGCCTTGTGACCCCGACAGGAGCCACTCTGGGCCTGGGTGGCGTGATGAGCCCCGCGCGGCCCAGAGCAGCTTTCTAGGAAACGCCCAGACCCGGCATGGCCAGAGGCCGACAGCCGACTCGGGCTTGCCAGGTTCTGGGTGGAGGCGGCAGGCAGAGGGAGGGTGCCGGCCCGCAGCGCCGTTTCCCTTGGGGTGACAGACGCCATCGAAGGTCGAGGGGTGTCTCTGTTGCAGCTCCAGGAAAAGCCCAGAGCTGAGGAAGCGCTCACGGGTGTCTGGAGAAAGCCGAGGACTGGAGCCGGGGTGGGGGGTGGGCGGCACCTGCCCCCTCTGGGCTTCAGTGTCCCCCGGAGCGCTGAGAGCTGGGCAGGGCGGCTGCCCCCCCAACACCCCACTCAGAGCCCCGGGGGTTGGCTCGGAAAGCAGCAAATGACAGAGTGGAAGCCGGGGACTTCAGCGGCACCTCGGATCCTGAAGGATTCTGCCAGGAGCTTTTTTTAGACGATGTTTTCTTAACAACCTACCGAGAACTCCAGTCCCCTCCCTGCCTAATCCCCTGCTTTGCACAAACATGAAATTAATCTTCTGAATACCGAAGACCGGTTCCCAAAGAAGTGAGCAGGGAGAGAGGGAGGGGCAGTCTGGGGGTGGGGGAACCCCCGTCTCCAGTCCCAGAGGTCAGCTCAGGTCACAGCCCAGCAGCTGACCCGCCACCGGACACTTCCGCTCACCTGCCTCTGTCTGCACACCTCCTGGGCCGGGCGCTCAGCTCCACCTGAACCGGCTCTCCCCACCCCCCACCCACCCCCGCACCCTCTGGGGCCCGGCCCGGCCTGGGGAGCGGCCCCATCACCTTGGGCAGCGGCAGCTCTTCTCGCAGAGATGGTGCCCAGCCCACCAGGGGGATTCGGCCACAGAACTGGGGACAAGCTCCCCCAGGCCAGCCGGCGGCAGTGCACCCCTGTACCCCATCCCCGGCTCTAAGAGAAGTTCTGGTGGGGGGCGGTTAGAGAAGGACGACCCCTCCTCCCAGCGCCCCGACCCCCCTGGGAATGCGTGTGGGAAGCCACTGATCTGCAGGTCCCCCTGGACACCCACACAGAGACACGCCCTGCCTGGGACAGTCCCGTGTGTGAAGTGGGCTGGCCTGCCCCCTAGAAGCCCTCTTCGGGAGGGCTCAGATATCCGGGTGCTGAGGGGCTCAGACACAGCAGTGCCCACACTCTGGGCGGCCCGCGATGGCCCCTCTGTGTGCCCATGTCCTGAACCCTATCCCATGCTGCCTCAGTTTCCCCTCAAACCTCTGTGACCCACGGCCACCTCTGGCCTCTCGAGCACTGGCTGTGAGTCACAGAGGACAGGACTGCACCCCGGACAGCCTGGCCTCCTGGCTTCAGCGCCACAGGGCCAGCTAGCGACAGTCCTGGGGGCCCCACCACGTCTCTCTCCACGACCCCTTCCTCCCTGACGCTCCCCAAGGCTGAAAGCTGGGCCTCGGCCTCTGATCCAACCTCCCATTCCAGATCACAGGGCACCCACCCAGCCGCCAAAGCCTCCCACCTGGGCCGGAGCCCCTCCCCAACTCCCAGCCCCGCCCCCAGCCTAGCTCCCAGCCACGCCCAGCCCCAGCCACAACCCACCCAGCTACAGTCCTGCCCCAGCCCCGCCCCCTCCCCAACGCAGCCCCGCCCCGCCATAGCCCCGCCCCTCCCAACGCAGCCCCGCCCCCGTCATAGCCCCGCCCCTGCCCTACCACTGCCCTCTTTTCCCACCGCCCCTTCCCAGCCCCGCCCCAGCCCCGCCCCGCCCTACCACAGCCCCTCCCCACCCTACCCCTATTCCCACCTCACCTCCCCCTCCCCAGCCATCCTCAGACTCTCCACCCTGTCCGCTGGCCTCCTCCCTGTTGTCCAGCTCTGGGCTGCTGACCACTTCACTGTTTCTCTCCACCCCCCCTCACCCCCCCTCCCCGGGTTCCAGTTCTAAGGAGGGCCAAGGCTCTCCCCTGGGCACAGGCCCCTGCCCGGTGCCTGCCCTGCTACCCGCCATGTCTGCAGGCTTAGCCCATTGGTGTGTGGGGCTGGGATCTCACCTGCAAGGCGAGCACTTCACTGCGAGTCAGAGCCTCAGTGGCAGCAAATCTCCGCCATCCCCCTGTTCTAACTGCACTGTGTGTCCCCATGCCAAGCCGGGGTCTGTGGTGAGGTCCTGTGACCCAAGAGAGGGAAGCACCCAGGCTGTCTGAATGGCCCTCCCCTAGGTCTTCGAACTTCTACTCGCCCTGCAAAACCTCAGCAACAATGTCCTCTGCGCACTTGCTCCCTTATCTGCCTTTGGGCTCCCAGGCCCCAGCCCAGTGGACTCCCTGCCCAGCCCGGCGCAGGCCAGAGGAGGCAGGTAGGAAGGGACGGGCACCCTCTGTGTGTCGGCTAACAGTGCCTCCCCACCCCCGCAGCCGCCCTGCCCATAGCCCACAACTCCGAGAGACCTCCTGGCCTGCACTGGGCTCATCCCTTTTTTCTCGGAGCCTCCGTCCCCCCACCAGAAGCGGGTGACCGTCACAGCTGCTCAGGTATCTGTATCCACATATTTGGGAAAGAGACTGACCATGAGAGAGTTCTCGTGCCTCAGTTTCCCTGGCTGCCCTCACTCCACCAGCAGCTGCTGGTGGCCCTGGGTGGGGGGAGCAGCCCTGGGATGTGCCTGGGGTGGGGGGCAGTGTGGCAAGTCCCCGCCCCAGAGAGAAAGGGGCTGAGGTCTGGCTTGGGGGTGTGGCTGGCACAGTGGCCAGAGCTGGTCGGGACCCCGTGTGCACCACGAGGCCCAGCCTGGACGCTGGGCCACACCCTGCTGTGTGCTCTCGGCTATGCACTGGCCTCTCTTCGCCCCTCGGGACAAAGGGGCCCCGGCCGCCTCCAGCCTCTTCCCCGTGTCTTCCTCAGGGACCGGGACCCGTCCCTTCGCACTGAGCCTCCTGCCCACACCCCAAGGAGCCGCCGTGGCCTCCCAGGTTCCCGGCACCCCCTCGGGGACGCGGAGTCCGGAAGCCCCAGGTGAGCCGGATCCCACAGAACCGCCTCGCGCGGCGGAATCAACAGGTTTTTGTGCATTTCATTCACAGCCTCCGCGTCTCGAAGTTATCACACGACACATCGGAGAGGAGTTAGCGTGTACTTAATTAATTTGATGAAAATAGTTCAACAACTGTAAACACCGTGGAAGTGTGCTTGCTGGGAAACGGCGCCCCAACTCCCTGGGCCTGGCGAGGGGTGCGGCTGGAGGCTGCGCAGTCCTGGGGGATGCGGTGGTGGCCCAGGCTCCCTGCTGGGGCGGGGTGAGGCAGGAAGGCTGGGGACAGAAAAAGCCCTGGCCCCCAGGGTGCCTGCTAGCCAAGCTCACCCATCCTGCTCCCCACTGGGTGGGCAGGGGCGTTGCCAGAGTCCACAGATGAGAAGCTACCAGCGCCTGGACGGGTGCTGAGCGCCCAGCTGCAGGCTGCCCGGAGGCCTTGTTCTTGGGGATGAAGTTCAGCCATCACCTCTTCCCAAGAGCACCGTGTGTCTCCTAGGGACTGAGAGTAATGGACCCTCTCTCCCAAACACGGAGCAAAGAAACTAGGGGTCCAGCACATGACTAATGGAAGTGCATTGTGGTAGTAGAGCTCTGGGGTGTTTCCCCCTTGCCTCTGGTTTCTTTTCTCCATGCTTGGGGCAGGCCTTCTATTTTCAGACTTCTCTCCTGGCCTCGGGGTAGCTGCAACAGCTCCAGCCATCACATCCACATCCTTGGCAGTGGCACAACAATGGAAGAGGGATGTGCAGAAGGATGAAAAAGTGCAAAATCCCTTTGAGTCATTCCTAGAAAGGCTCCCGGTGCCTGTCCCACGTCATGGGGAGATCTGGCTGTGCTCCTGTGTGGCAGAGCCCTGGGTGGGAAGAGTTCTGTGTAGTTGCCAGGAGGGAAAGGAGAAGCAGGGGGAAACAGAGGCAAATTCTTCTCCTTGGGCCTCTTTTTCCCCCAGAGAAGCAGGGGGTGGGTTGGGGATACAGGAGTCTCCAGTCTCACTGCGGCATCAGAATTGGGTTTGAGTGCAAAGTGGGAGCTTCCACGCTGAGGGCCAGAGTGGGAGCTGCACTCGGACCCGGCCCAGGACCCAGAGGGGCTGCAGGGGTGAGAGAGTGTGGGCACACGTGAGTGCACCAGTGTGTTTGCGCACATGCACGAGTGTGGGTGTGTGAGTGTGCATGGAGATGTGTGAGTTGTTTGTGAGAACGTGTGCAAAATGGTGAGTGTGCCTGCATGCATGAGGACTTGTGAATGTGTGTCTGATTTTGGGTCAGTGTGAGTTTGTGTGAGTGCGTGAGTGTGTAAATGTGAATGCATGAAAATGTGTGTGAACCTATGTGTGACCGCGTGAACATGTATGTGAGTGTGTAAATATGCATGTGGCTATGTAAGTGCATGAATGTGCGTGAGTGCATATGTGTATGAGTGTGTAGTATGTGAATGTATGAGTTTGAGTATGTGTGTATGAGTACATGAGCATATGTTTGTGAGTGCATGAGTGTATATGAGTGTGTGATAGTGTGTAATTACATGTGAATGTGTGAGTGCATGTGTGAATGTTAGTGTGTGTGAGTGTGTATAAGTGTGTGTGAGTGTGGGGGTGATTGTGTGTGAGTGCATGAGTGTGTAAATGTGTGAGTGTGGGGTTATGTGTGTGAGTGTGTGACTTGCAATTGTGAGCTTGTGTGAATGTGTGCAAGTGTGTGAGTGTGCAAGTGTGTGTATAAATGTGTGAGTATGTGAGCGTGTGTGGGGAGTGTGAGTGTGAGCATGTGGGTGTGAGTGTATGTTGAGTGACTGTGAGAGTGTGAGCGTGTGAGTGTATGTATGTGAGTAGTGTGAGTGTGAGTGTGTGAATGTATGTGTGTGAGTGCGTGTGAGTGTATGTGTGTGAGTGTGTGTGAGTGTGTGAGTGTCTGGAATGTGAGTGTATGTTGAGTGAGTGTGTGTGAGTGTGTGTGAGTATATGTGTGTGAGTGTGTGTGAGTGAGGGGGAGTGTGAGTGTGAGTGTGTCTGGCATCAACCACGCAGGATGACCGAGCGCCCGGTGCCTCACACACCTGCAGGCTGTGCTCGGGTCCCCCTGGTGCCAATCCTGTCTGTCAGTCCTGGGCAGGGCGTGAGTCTCCCCACCTTGCTTCCCCTTCCCTTCCCAGGTGTGGCCCCATTGAGGCCTGGCTCCCCACAACCCAGTCTCGGCCTCTCAGGGCCTGACCAGGGCCACCCCATTGGGCTCCTCCTTCTGACAGAAAAGGGACAGGTGGTCCGGAGGGGCCGCAGGGCTTCTGCCTCCTGCTGTCCACATTTGTGTGGTCCCACCCCAGGGACGGTGTCACCTGTGACCGGAGGGCCCGTCGTCGGCCATGGACGCACTTGTGGCAGCCACAGACAGCTCTGGGCACCCGGGAGAAGGCGGCCTTGCAAGCAGACACCCCCACTTCCATCCTGGGGCCCGAGGTCCTCGCCGGGACAGAAGAGGATCTGATGAGACCCTCTGCCCAGGCTGCACCCTCAGGACCCCACGGTGAGAGGGGAGGCTCCGCCCCCTCTGCGTGTCCCTCCGTTCTCTCAGGCCCGGGGGTGCCTGAGCGGACCGGCACCGGCACGGGCGCAGCAAGAAGAGGCCGGTGTCTCTCCACAGCCCCCCGTTTCCCATGGGCCCTCCCAGAGCAGGAGGCGCCGCTACGCCAGGTCCAAACGGGCCCCAGCTTGCCGGCTGCACACGCAGGGGTGTGGGCGTCTGCCGGGGCGCCTGGCTCCCCGGCTGGATGTGGGGGGCTCGGGAAAGGCCCCGGAGGGTGCAGGTGAGAAATGGACCCCTGAGGGCCCCATCTCCCTCCAGGGCCGACGCCAGGGTTCTGGGGGTGCAGGGACCCCCTGATTCTGAGATGGGGGTTCTGTCCCCTTAGGCCACCTGGGACTCACACGGGAACCCCAAGTGACACCTGCTGCCAGCACAGGAGAGTCCCGGGCAGACACTGCCTGGCGCACGGCCGTACCCCAGGAATCCCCAAGGTAACCTGTGTCGTGGAAAGTGGGAGGGAGCCCCCGGGCAGCCGCCTCCAGGGGGCCCCGGTGCAGGGCGTGTCGGGGTGCCCCTCCGAGCCAGGGGCCCCAACGGCTCTCTGCTCCCCCCCCTTCACCCCGCCAGGCGAGGGCCATGGGCAGCCTCTCCCCCCGGGGCTGGGGGCAGGAGCACAGACCCCACTTGGCCCGGCTCTGACTCAGGCTGGCCTCGGGCCACGGGCCCACCCAGGAGGCCTCCCAGACCTTCCTGTTTCGAAGAACCGCCCTAATGGCCCTAATTGGTGACCCCTCCGCCTCCTCCCCTCACGCGGCCTCGCGCCGCTCATTAGCCGGATCCTTAGAAGGCGGCGCGGCTTCAAAGCCGCCCCGGTTAAGGGGCGCCGCTCCGGCTCCCCACGGCGAGGCCCGGGTCAGCGTCTGCAGCACCTCCGGCCCGGGTGCAGCTGGGGAGGCCACTGGGAACCCCAGGAGCCCAGCCTTGCCGGGGCCCTCAGGGGCGGGGCAGGGAGAAGGCCCGTCTGTCTGTCTGTCTGTCTGTCTGTCTGTCTGTCTGTCTGTCCTCTGGTCCACAGGGAGGCGGGTCCGGGGTGGGGGCCCTGCCCAGCTCACACTCAGGGGTGGGGGGTGGACGCACTGAGCTCCACAAGCCCCGCAGGCTCCCACACGAGCAGCTCTGGATCCCCACAACTGCCCGAGAAAGGCAGAGACAAAGACAGAGACAGTGGGAGAGACAGAGACGTGAGAGCTGGAAGCTTCGCACAAAAGCAGATGGCACCTCAACAGGCGGCGGCCGTGTCTGGGGAGAGACAGACAGAGACAGAGACAGAGAGAGATAGAGGCAGTGAGAGACAGAAGGACAGAGAGAGGTAAAGGGACAGTTAGAGACAGAGACACACAGAGAGACAGAGACACAGAGAGATAGACACACACAGACAGGCTTATTTTTCCAAGCTGATAAGACAGGTCAGTACAAAATCTGTACTTAGGCCAGTGGGTGGGGCCAAGAGGACCCCCAAGGCCACCCCCCGGAGACAGTCCTGCTCCGGGGAGTCAGAGGTCACTCCTTATCCAACCAGGGCCGTCCCCTGCCTGGACACGGCCCACCGCCTGTTGAAGTGCCATCTGCTTTGTGGGAAGCTCCAGGGTACGGCCACTGCGCTCACGTTTCCCGGAAGCCCTGGGTCTGCATTTCCTCCACTCCCAGGGGGCCACGGCCGGCCGAGCCGACCCCTGAACTGTGTCATCCTGAGGCCCCGGGGGACATGAGGTGGGAGAATACGGGCCAGATTCAAGAGAGTCGTGGGTGTCCGAGCAGCCTGGCTTGGCTGCGGAGCTGGACAGTCCTGGGTGCTCTGGTCCCACTGGGCAGCAGGTGAGCCAGCTCCAGGCTGGACACGTGTCCCTGGCCGCTGTCTCCATACCCGCTTCCCGCTGCGAAGGTGGCGGCACACTGACAGCCCACGATCGGGTCCCGCCGCCCCTTGTCACTTCACCCTGCGGGCCTCGGCGAAGCCACGCCTTCAGGGACTGTCCCCGCCTCAGGGACTGGGCGCAGGGCAGAATCTGACATGCCTTTGTGGGGGGGGGGACATGTGTGTCACTTCCAGTGAGGCTCTGGGTCGGCCTCAGGCCCCTTCTGGCCCCGCCCCAGGTGTGCTGTTAGGCTGCGGGGCGCACACTGGCCCTCCACACCACTACCTGCAAGTCCCGAGTCTCGGCGGCTGGAGGCGGCTGACAGATCCCAAGGGCACCTCGGCCCTCCCCCCCCCCCCCCCCCCCCCCCGTGGTCCTGGCCCAGGGCCACGGCGCGACACCTGCAGGCCCAGGGACACTCAATGGTTCAAAACTGCCCCGGGCAGAATCACACCTGCCCGGCTGGAGGTGCTGGCGGCAGCACTGTGCTCCCAGGCTGGCGGGGCAAGGGGCCCTGGGGAGGGTATGGGGGTCTCTAGACGCACACACACACAGTGTGCATCCACACAGCACACAGACACACCACACACACAGCACACCTGCATATTCACACAGCACACACATAGCATACACACCACACACATACCACACACAACACTCAGCATACCTGTGCATTCACACAGCACACACACACCACACACACACTCAGCACACCCACATATTCACATAGCACACACACAGCACACACACACCACACACAGCACAGACACAGTACTCAGCACACCTGTGCATACACATAGCACACACAGCACAGACACAGCATTCACACAAACCCCACAGACACCCCCTACACATACATCACAGACACACCACAGACACACATCACAGACATACCACAGACATACCACACACACACCACAGATACACATTACAAACACACAGAGACATAGCTCTCACACACACCACAAACACACCATAGACACAGCACTCACCACATCTGCACTTCACACAGCACACACATTCCACACATACCACAGACACACCAAACACACACACCCCATCCATGTTACACAACACATTCCCCAAGATTTACCACGCACATTCCACATAGGACATATACCATACACACACCACATGCGTCACACACATATGCATGCACACACGCACTCACACATGAACACACATCACGCACATATACATTCACACACGCACCCACACATGCACCCAGACATGCATGCACACATGAAACCACACACGCACGTGCACAGGCACACACCTTTGCACCCACACACCATGCACACACGCATGCACACATGCACAAACACATGCACGCACTCAGAGCATGCACGTGTGTGGACTGACCCTCGGGCCCCCACTGCCCTGTGCCCACCCCCCTTTCTCTGGCCGGAAGGGCTGACCGGCAGCTCCCACACAACTGGGACAAACCCGGGACGAAGGTGGGTGCGGATCCAGCCCGGCGGGGCCGCATCTGCAGAAGGGCTGGCCAGAGCAGAGCCCACGGGTGCTGGCAGGCCCTGCGGGCACCCACAGCTCTGGCAGAGCACGGAGGGGCCAGGGGAGCACAGCGGGGTCCAGGGCCCGTGGTCAGGGGCCAGAGAGATCTGCCGACAGTGAGAATGCGCCAGACTCCAGGGCTGGTGAGAAACTGCAACTGTCGGAGCTGGAGCCACAGTGGGCGGGGGAGGGCGCTGGCCCTGCACAGTCAGCTGCCCCATCCTCAGCACCCCGGCGGGGCGGAGGGCGCAGGAGCACGGCCAGCAGGGATTCCTGAGGGCAGGGCCAGGAGGGGGCCCTGAGCAATGGCAAAATGAAAGAACAACAGAAGGAAGGCAGGAAGGCAGGAAGGGAAGAAGGGAGGGAGGGAGGGAGGGAGGGTGGGAGGAAGGGAGGGTGGGAGGAAGGGAGGGAGAGAGGAAGGGAGGAAGGAAGGAAGGAAGGAAGGAAGGAAGGAAGGAAGGAAGGAAGGAAGGAAGGAAGGAAGGAAGGAAGGAAGGGAGGGAGGGAGGGAGGGAGGGAGGAAGGAAGGAAGGGAGGGAGGAAGGAAGGAAGGAAGGAAGGAAGGAAGGAAGGAAGGAAGGAAGGAAGGAAGGAAGGAAGGAAGGAAGGAAGGAAGGAAGGAGGAAAGGGATGGAGGGAGGGAGGAAGGAATGAAGGAAGGAAGGAGGGAGGGAGGGAGGGAGGAAGGAAGGAAGGAGGAAAGGGATGGAGGGAGGGAGGAAGGAAGGAAGGAAGGAAGGAAGGAAGGAAGGAAGGAAGGAAGGAAGGAAGGAAGGAAGGAAGGAAGGGAGGGAGGAAGGAGGGAGGGATGGAGGAAGACAGGAAGGAAGGAAGGAAGGAAGGAAGGAAGGAAGGAAGGAAGGAAGGAAGGAAGGAAGGAAGGAAGGGAGGGAGGGAGGGAGGAAGAAGGGAAGGAGGGAGGAAGGGAGGGAGGGAGGGAGGAAGGATGGGAGGGAGGGAGGAAGGAAGGAAGGAAGGAAGGAAGGAAGGAAGGAAGGAAGGAAGGAAGGAAGGAAGGGAGGGAGGGAGGGAGGGAGGGAGGGAGGGAGGGAGGGAGGAAGGGAGGGAAAGAGGAAGGATGGAAGGAAGGAAGGAAGGAAGGAAGGAAGGAAGGAAGGAAGGAAGGAAGGAAGGAAGGGAGGGAGGGAGGGAGGGAGGGAGGGAGGGAGGGAGGAAGGGAGGGAAAGAGAAAGGATGGAAGGAAGGAAGGAAGGAAGGAAGGAAGGAAGGAAGGAAGGAAGGAAGGAAGGAAGGAAGGAAGGAAGGGAGGGAGGGAGGAAGGGAGGGAGGGAGGGAGGGAGGGAGGGAAGGAGGGAAGAAGGGAAGGAGGGAGGGAGGCCTGCGGCGGGCGGGCAGGAAGGACGGACCTGCTACTGAGTGGGGGCTACCGAGACCAGGCAGGGCTGTGGGGTGGCCAGTGTGTCCAGAGGACAGCGCAGGGCTGTCTGTCAAAGTGAAGGTGAAGGTTTGCGGTCCAGGGTTAGGGCTGGTCAAGGTTTCTGCTAAGGACAAGTTGAGGTTATGGCTTAAGTTTAGGACTGAGGGGTGGACGGGGGCCAGGGCAGTGGCCCAGGGCGAGGGCACTGCTGGCATGCTGCCAACCGGGTTTGGGTCCTGGAGGACAACTCAGGCCTGACCCCTGACCCCTGACCCACAGCCGAGTCCTACAAACCGGGAGGGAGGGGGAGGCTGGGGAGCCCGGGGGGCCGGGCCCTCCCCACGGGGCTGATACGTTGGAATCACAGAAGGCAGCTTATGTCGGGGTGCAGTGTGAGAGGGGTCCCCTGGCCATCGCAGCGTCCGAGCGAACGCACCCCTGAGCCAGATGGGGTGCTCACGGCCAGCTGCGGCGGGCAACAGAAAGCGCACATCAGTGCAGGGGCCTGGGTGGCCCCCAGGCCCAGCACATGTGGGACGGCGTCTGCTGAGGGGACCCGAGTCTCAGGGGAGGGAGCCCTGGGCGTGTCTCCCTGGCACCTGTCAGTCTCCGGGGACCTGGGCAGCCCTCCCTCCACCTCCTGGCTGTCCTGGACATGTTCGGTAAACTGGGGCCTGGCCCCACCAGGCACCATGATCCTGTTTGTTCCTCCTCCTCCAGGATGGCCCCCTGGATTCCTTGCACCCCAGATTTCATCTGCTTGGATCCATGCGGCCCCACAGCGTGGTAAACCTGAGCACCATAGACTGTGGCTCAAGAACAAACACATTTCTTAGCTTCATTTATTTATTTAGTTAGTTAGTTAGTTAGTTAGTTGTTGCTTTTGGGGTCACACCCAGCGATGCACAGGGGTTATTACTGACTCTACACTCAGGAATTACTCCTGACAGTGCTTGGGGGACCATACGGGATGCAGGTAATTGAACCCAGGTCGGCCACATTCAAGGCAAACACACTGCCTGCTGTGCTATCACACCAGCCCCCTAGCTTCACTTATTTTTATGTGGGGGTCACAAGTAGCAGTGCTCAGGGGTCTCTCCTGGCTCTGTGCTCAGGGACCATATGGGGTTCCAGGGCTCAAAATAGGCTTGGCAGCATGCAAGCAGGTGCCGTGGTCACTGGACCATTGCCCTGGCCCCAATCCAACCCCTTAATTTTAAACTTAACCCATACATAACCTTCAACTTATCCTTAACAAACCCTCCAACTTAATGCAACCTTAACCAGCCCTTAACCCTGAACCTTAATCTTAACCCTTAATCACTGTATCACTGTATCACTGTCATTCCATTATTCGTTGATTTACTCGAGCGGGCACCAGTAACGTCCCTATTACACTCAGCCCTGAGATTTTAGCAGCCTCTCCTTACTCTTGTTTCCCAATGATTGGAGGCTCTTTCAGGGTCAGGGGAATGAGACCCATTGTTACTGTTTTGGGCATATCAAATATGCCACGGGTAGCTTGCCAGGCTCTGCTGTGGGGGCGGGATAATCTGGGTAGCTTGCCGGGCTCTCTGAGAGGTATATATCTATCTCTTACTGTATTTTGGATATAAATACGTCACGGGGAGCTTGCCAGGCTCTCCCAAGTGGGCAATAGACTCTCAGTAGCTTGTCAGGCTTCTCCAAGAGGGAGAACTAGGCTATTCCATGTTGCACGGTCACAATGTGGCCACAATACAGCCGCGTGCTTCTGGGAGCTTGGTTTTATAGTCTCTGGATGTTGGCCTTGATGGAATTACACGTGTGGGGTGGGGGGGCACGTCTCAGTCCTGATCTGAGCAGCCTTGGAGATCTCGGCCCCCGTCACCTTAATATTAACCCTTAATATCAGCTTTTACTTTAACCATAAATATAATCTTAACCACCATCTTAAAACTTAACTATAAAATGTAAATTAACCTTAACCCTTCACTGTAGCATGTGACCTTTGTTTTTTCTTTTTGAGTCACACCCAGCGATGCACAGGGGTTACTCCTGGCTCAAGCACTCAGGAATCACTCCTGGCAGTACTCAGGGGACCATATGAGTTGCCGGGAATTGAACCTGGGTCAGCTGCATGCAAGGCAAATGCCCTCCCCACTGTGCTACCACTCCAGCCCCTGTAGCATGTGACCTTAAACGTTGCCTTCTCCCAAGCAAAAGCATGAAGGTGACCCTTAAGGAAATACCCTCAACTCTTCTGTGTTTGTTTACTTGGGGGTCACACCCGTCAGTGCTCAAGGGTAACTTCCGGCTCTGCTTTCCGGAATCACTCCTGGGAGGCTCAGAGGACCGTTCGGGATGCTGGGGATTGGACCCGGGTCAGCTGCGTGCCAGGAGAAGGCCCTCCCCGCTGTCCTAGCTCCCTGGCCCCGTAGACATCACTGCTCTTGCCCACACTTTTCTCTGAACTCATTGTTTTGATCTTACCGGAAAACTTTTGGTTAGTTTGGTGGGTTTGGGGGCCCCACCCGGCGGTGCTCAGGGCTGACTCAGAGGTCCCTCCTGGTGGGGCTTGGGGGGACCTTGCAGGGTGTGGGATGGAACTGGAGTCAGCTGCGTGCAAGGCCAGCGCCCCCCCACCCGCCGCTGTCCTGCTCTCAGACCCCCTCCTAAGCTTTTAGCCTCGACCTCAGCTCACAGCCAGAGCACTAGCCCCCAAGCCTTGCCTCAGCCCTAACGCGAAGTCACCTCACAACCGTCGCCCCGCCAGCCGCCCCTGCCTTAGGCTGGGGGTCAGCGACACTGACAGGCGTGGGGGACCCCCCAGGCTGCCCCGGGGTGTGGGACCCATCTCCCACTCCCGTGGCCCCCTCCAGGCCCCAGCACTCCCAGCAGTCTGGGCAGAGCCCCCAGGGTGCCTCCTGGGCTGGGCAGAGCACTGCCCGGTGAGTCCCAAACTGTGTGGTGGGCCGGCGCCCCTCCTCCGTGCCCCCTCCTGCTACTGGGTGGGCTTCGTTGCTCCCACAGCCAACAGTGCCTCAGCCCCTTCTTCCCGCCCCTCTGAGCACAGGGCACTGCTTGCTGGGCCTTAAGTGCCCCAGGTTAGGGTTGGACCCGGGGGTGGCCAGTGTGGGGAGCCGGCAGCCCACCACATGGCACCCCCGTGAAGAGGAGCATGGGGTCCCGCGAGGCGAATGGGGGGTGGCAGGTTTGGGTGGGAACTCTGCACAGCTGCACAGAGCCAGGGCTGGGGTCGGGCCAGCGGAGGCCCCAGGAAGCCCAGCTCGGAGGACCCGGGGTCACCCCGGTTCCCAGTGCTGAGACTGTGGGCACACGGGTCTGGGCTTCACAGAGGCCCCAGGCCTCGGCCCCGCCACCCCAGGTGAGGGGGACTCTGGCCCTGAAGTGTGTGCTGTCAGCCCAGGTCTGGTTTGTGGAGAACCTGCCGGGGCTTGCACTCTCCCCTCCCTGGGTAGAGCCCCCGACCTCTGTTGATAGGACCTTTCCCGGTGCAGCTGAGAGTGGGCCTCACGCCAAGGGGGCGCCTGGGCTGCTGGAGACCCTGGAAGTCACACACGCTCAGTGCCAGGCCTGGCCTGCTCTGTGGCCTCGTCACTTCCCGGGGACGGGTTGGGGGGGAGCCCATCTGCGCCCGAGTGCCCCCGCCTCCCCCCAACTCAGCCCCGGGGCCTGAGCAGGCACCAGGTTCTCCTGGGTCCCCCCAGATGGAGCTTGGCGGTGGGGGCGCCCAGCCTGTCCCCCACACTGCAGGAGGCCCCTAATAATCAGGCTGCTGAGAGCAGGGAGGGGCGCGCCCGGGGACCACCCACCCCACCCAAATCCCCCCCGGAAATCTGGCCTGCTGGCACCTCGCGAGCCCAGAGGCAGCAGCCGCACGCCCACTCCTGGGGGCAGGAAAGCCCAGGCGGCCTGTCCAGGGTGGCTGGGCTCCCCGGTGGCCAGGCCCAGGCCCGGGCAGGGCCCGGGCAGCTGCCCCCAGAACGGGAGTCAAGCCCCGTCAGCCCCGCGGGGTCCCTTTCCCGGCCCAGACTAATCGCCCCAGGAATGCCGAGATCACAGTGCAGGGCCGCCCCCGGCTCCTCCTGCACCCGCCGGGGCTTAGGGGAGACACACGGGGAAGCTCCAGAGAAAGCCCAGGGTCTCGGGAAGGGGGCGGCGTCCTGGCTCCCAGCCGGGCTGCCCCCGGGTGGACGTGGGCCTGGGCAGCTTCGCCAAGACTCGGCGGCCGCCCGGGTAGACGGAGTGTCCAGGCGTCTGGGGGGACAGGGACCCCGAGGCAGGTGTGGTGCCCCCCCACCGGGGCCTGCTCAGCCCCTGGTTGCTCCTGCTGCCCCTCAAGTGGCCTCGTGCCCTCTGCCCTCTCCCGCCTGACCCCAGACCCTCTCTCTGGGCTGCCGGGAGCCCACCCCCACGCCTCTCCCTGTGCAGAGACCCCACCCCTCGTCTGTCTCGCCTGGGTCCTTCCCCGTGCGCTCACCTCTGCTCTCAGAGCCAGGGAGGGGCTCTCGGGCCTGGACGCCCGGCACAGGGCCGCAGCAGACAGCAGAGGAGTTCTCTTCGCCAAGGGCCACTGGCGGTGGGCAGGCTGCGGGGGGGGGGGTGGGGGGGGCGGGGCAGAGGCCACTGGTGAACCCCTCGGGCCAAGGAAAGGCCAATTCTCCAGGGGGGAGGGAAGGGAAGCTGGGAGTTGGGGTAAAGGGACAAAGGCCGTGGCTGGAAGCCTCGGGTTGGAGGTCAGAGGTGGCGCCGGGGGAGGGGACAGGGGCTAAAGCTTGGGGTGAGGGTGGCAGTAGCGCCTGGCCCAGCCTGCTCTGGAGTGGCCGTGAGGCCCCCCTGTCCCCTCTCTACTCCCTCTGGCACCCGGGTTTCCCGCTGGACGGAGGGGGGCCCCCTTCCCGTGGGGTAAGTGCTCCTCTGAGTCAGGCCAGCCGGAGCTCTGAGAGAGACCTCTGTCGCCCAGGGCTGACTGAGGTCTCAGTGGACCAAACCGGGTGACCCAGAGCCGGGCCCCCTCCCTGCCCCCGTCGGGCCCATGGGAACTGTCTTCGCTGGGCCCCGCACCCCGACCTGGCGCTGGTAACCCCAGAGCCCACCGCTCTTCACAGGACAGGGCTGCGAGTCTTGTCGGCCCGTTCTCAGGCGGGAAACGGAGCCAGCGCAGCAGAGAGCAAGGGATGGGCTCGCGCCAGTGCCCCGGCCCGGCCCGAGATGAGAGATTCCTCCCAGGTCCCGGGGGCTCAGCAGAGGTCAGCCCGCGGCTTCCGCTCCTGATGTTTACTTTCACTTTGGGGTTTCACCAAGCAGTACTGGGTGGGGGGGGCTACTCCCTGTCTGGTGCTCAGGGGTCACTCCCGGCAGTGCTGGAGGTTGACCCCCTGTTCCTGCCCTGACCTGCTTCCAGGACATGGGGGAGGGGCAGGAGGAGAGCAGGACACGGATTTGCAGAGCGCCGGGACTTTGGGGGCACCTGCATCCCTAGGGGAACTGTGCTGGGGCTGGAGCAATAGCACAGTGGGGAGGGCGTTTGCCTTGCACACGGCCGACCCGCATTCAATTCCCAGCATCCCATATGGTCCCCTGAGCACCACCAGGGCTAATTCCTGAGTGCAGAGCCAGGAGTAACCCCTGAGCATCAGCGGGTGTGACCCAAAAAGCAAAAAAAAAAAAAAACAACAAATAAAAACACCCTACGGGAACTGTGCTCACGCCCCCCCATCGCAGGCTGGCTGGGGTCTTAACGCTGTTGTGTGCTGGGTGGGGAGCTTGGGTGCTCGGCTGGGTGAGCGGCTGCAGGTGGGAAGCAAGTGGGAGTGATTGTCCCAGAGGCATGACGGACCCCCAGGGACAGGCCCCGCCACCCTCACACGACCCAGTCCAGCAGCAGGTGGGCTTCAGGCCCTGCAGAGTCATACCTCCCCCCGCCCGCTGGGGTCCCTGTCTGGGGCTTCAGCCCGAAGGACAGCAGGGACCAACCCTGGAGTCAGGGGAGGCGCCAGGCAGGCTGTCCAGAGTGCCTGGAGGGAGCCTTCCCTTGGGGAGGGACAGGAGAGGGGAGCATTTGGATGGGCAGAAACTTGTAGAAGATTCTAGAAGCGTCCTTCTGGAAATATGAGGAAGAGAAGGCTCCCTTCCTGGTTCGATTAACTATCAGTCTCTGGGGAGTGCCTTGACCTGTGTGTGCCTCGGTTTCTTCATCTGGACCGTGGCGGCTCGAATGTACTCTGAGAAGAGTATTCTGGAACACTGGCCCCGGCCTCCAGCTCTAGGACATCTGTGTTTGGGAAAGGTCAGCTCTCCTCTCGGCCCCTCCGGCCTGGCTTGGCCTCCCCCAGGCAGGGATGAGCTGTACCGGGGGCCCGAGGTCAGCAGCGGGGACAGTTAAGCTGCCGGGCACCCGGACAGGGTGGGCAGTGGCTGGGCTCAGCGCTGCCGGCCCTGGCGGCCCCCACGGGAGCTGACTTGGCAGGGCCGCCGGCCTGCCCGGACACACGGGGGCACATGGCAGGTGCGGGCTCAGCCGAGGGCGCCTCCTGGGAATGTGGGGGCCGGGCCAGGCCGGGGGCGGTGGGGGGGGGGGGTTCAGGCGTCTCCGGGGATGGTGGAGCCGGGCCAGAGTGGCTCAGCCCTGTCTCCTGCGCCCCTGCCCCGATTCACCCCTGCCAGGGCCCCTGCAGGGGTGGGCCCGGCCTGCGGGGGCTGGAGCACAGTGGCTTGTTCCTAAAGCCCACCGGGCTGTTCTGGGTGCCCTGTGCGTGTCCTCAGCCCCCACCCACCCCCGTCCTCCAGGTGAAGAAGTGCAAACACGCTCCGGCTCCCAGCTCCAGAGGAAGTTTCTAGAAAGTTCTGCTCCAAACGTTCCCTGCCCACTCCTCTCTCCCCCTGGGCCACCTGTGGGCAGAGAGAGGGTGTCAGGCCTGGGCGGGCCGAGGTCAGGGGCTCTCCTGCCAGCTCTCCCCGCGGGGCGCCTCTCCCTGCACTCAGCCCGGGTCCCTCCTGCCGGGCCCTGGCCACCGGGACCTGCCTGGCCCGGCGTGGGAGAGACTGGCACTTGGCTGCCGCTGGACCGTGGGCTTGGCCCACAGGTGTCCGGCAGTGACGCCAGCCTGTCCTTTGTCACTTCGTGAGCTGTCGGGCCCCCCGGCACTATTTAAAGGGCCGTGTCGGTGCTGGCCAGGCCTGCAGAGACACGGGACCCAGAGACCATGGTAGGCTGGGCCACCCCACCCTGGCCTCCTCCCCCCCACCCGACATCCCTTGTGACCCTCATGCCCTCCCCGACCCTGACCTTGACCTCGCTCCTCTGCTGACATCCTTGACTTTGACCCCATGTGGCCCTGACCTTTCCTTCTTCTTTCATGACCCGTCCTGGCCTGTCCCTTCCCAGTGACCCGTTGAACTGTGTGGGCCCTAGTTTGAGGGCTTGGAGGTCCTGGTTTGGGGGGGCTGAAGACTCTAGTTGGGGGGTTCTGGTTTGGAGGCTCTGGTTTGGGGGTCCAGGTTTAGGGGTTTTGGGGGGTAGGGGGCCCTGGTTGGGGTCTCTGGTCTTCTGGACGCGGGGCTAAGAGCTGGCGGAAGGAGGGCAAGCAGGGTGCAGGGAGCGGGTGCGCAGTCTTGGAGGCCACAGCAGTGTGACCCCGCAGGGTGTGTGAGGTCAGGATTGGGGTGTGTGGGGTCAAGATCGGGACTCCAGGACTGGGGTCCACCAGCTTTGTTGGGGATCATCAGCCACTCGGACCTCTGGGGGCCTTCCTGGCCAGGCGGCTGCCGGAGGTCTCTCTGGAGCCCCTCAATGCTCTAATGCATCAGTGTCCACCCTCCTCCATCCTATTGGCCTGAGGACTCTTCCCTGGTGGCTCAGCTCAGCTCAGAGGCACCTCCTCCAGGAAGTCTGCCTGAGTGGCAGCAGGGGTCTCAGATGCTGCCCCTCCCTCACACACCTCTCTCGATCATTCTCGGAGGGTGACTCAGCTCTGGGTCCTCATGGCCTGGCTGGAGGTCAGCAGGGCCCTGGGACTGGCTCTGAAACTTTGAGTTTTATACGTGAGCACTGAGGCTCCGAGCAGTCTTGATTCAGAGCCCGGGAGCACCCAGCGGGGACCCTGCTAATATGGGGTGAGACGTCTCCTCTGCCCACAGTGGGGCCTGTGGGCGACACAGGGCAGCTGGACGGAGGCATCCCGATGCATGACAGGGCACTGGGCCTCAGTTTCCCCTGGAAGGCCGGAGAAAGCAATCCCTCCTCTCCGGCGGGTGCTGGGGGGCCGGCGCCCAGGAAGGATGGCAGGGGGGCCGGGAGGCGCCGACTCACCAGCAGCACCTAAAGGACGGGGCGAGGCTGGGTGGGGGGCACGGAGGCCGAGGGCAGGTCTGAGGGGAGAGGAGCCGAAGGGCCCCCCAGACGGAAGTGAGGGATTTTTATTAATCAGCGGGAAATGTATATGTAATTACGCGAGATGAACTCGGCGGGGAGGCTCTCTCCTTTATGATGTCTGAGGGGATTTATAAATATTACAGAGGCTTTACAGCATCTCCCAGCCCGGCCCTGCCAGCTCCTTTCAAAGGATTAGCGCAGACAAAGCGCCCACTGAAAGCTAATTATAAGTCAGCGATGCCTCTGCTGCAGGGTGCCAGCCCGGGAGGGGGCTGGTGCGGGGGTGGGGGAAGTTGGGGGGACAGGAGTGAGCAAGGCGGGGGAGGGGGACCACACAGGCACTGGGGGCAGGAGAAGCCGGGCTCGGGCAGGGGTGGGGGCAGGAAGGGGGGCAGGGGCACCCATGACGGCTGAACCCTCCCTGCACCCGCAGCCCGTTGCGGGGGGGGGGGGGGCCCTCCTGCAGGGGGCCGGAGGTGACCCCAGAGTGTTCCCTGTGACCCCCTCTTCCTGGCAGAACTGCATCACGGGAGGGTCAGGAGACCCTCGGGACCCCGAGTGGCTGCCGCTCCCAGGAAGGGCTGCGGCGGGGGGGGGGGGGCGGCTTGCTCTGACCCCCACAGCTATTGCCACCCCCACTCCCCACCCTGAGCCCCGCAGCTGCTGCCACCCAAGGGAGTTGCGGGGTGTGGCTGCCCAAGCTGGAGGGGGGGGTCTCCAAGTTCGGGGGGTGGGTCAGGGCTGCCTTTGCAGGTGGGACCCCCGGAGCTGCTCGGGAGGACAGGGTGGGGTTATGGGCGCGGGGGTGAGGGGTCAAGGCTGGGCGGGGAGAGCTGTGGCCCCGGCAAGCCCCCCATGTGTCCCCCAGGCTCCCCGAAGGGCCCGGAAGCGCGCGGAGGGCGGCGCCAGCTCCAACGTCTTCTCCATGTTCGACCAGAACCAGATCCAGGAGTTTAAGGAGGTGGCAGCCTGGGGCGGCTCGGCGGGGGCTGGGGCAGAGGGTGCCCCGGGGAGCATGAACTGCACACGGGGTCCCGCTGTGCTGTGACCACCTGCCCCGGCCAGTCCCCGGGGATCTGTGGGCGCGTGGCCCGGCCAGGGGTCTCACTCGGCGCCGTCTCCGCAGGCCTTCACCATCATGGACCAGAACCGGGACGGCTTCATTGACAAGGAGGACCTGCGGGACACCTTCGCTGCCCTGGGTGGGTGGCGGGCCAGGTGGCTGTCCCAGTGCACCGTGGGGCGCAGAGCAGGGGGCAGGGTGTGGCGGCAGGAAGGGCTGCGCACTAACCGGGGGCGGGGAAGGGTCTCCCCAGTGTCCACCCCGTCCCGGGGTGCTGGAGGTTCCCTGTGCTCTTCAGCTTCTGCTCCTTTGGCCTCAGTTTCCCCTATGGGCCACAGCTGCTCTGCTGCCTTCGGAGAGGTGGGGGTGGCCTTGCTCCAGGGGGCCCCGGCAGGCAGGAAGGCGGAGGTGGCGCCCTGGTGCCCAGCGGGCCCCTCTGACTGTGGGCAGCGGGCGGGGGGCTCTGGCTCACCGTCCCTCCCCACGCACCCCAGGCCGCATCAACGTGAAGAACGAGGAGCTGGAGGCCATGGTGAGGGAGGCCCCGGGGCCCATCAACTTCACCGTCTTCCTGACCATGTTCGGGGAGAAGCTGAAGGGTGAGGGGCCCGGGGCCCTGGGGAGTGGGCGTGGGGGTGGTCATGCCCTGCCCCACCGGCCCGAGACACACACACAGGAGAAAGGTTCTGGAAGCCACAGTGACCCAGTCCGGGCAGGACACGGCTCCGGGGGAGGGTTGGGGGACCCCCCCACGCCCTGCCTCAGGCTGCCCTGTCCCGGACCCCTGCCAAGGACCCCAATTCAGCAACTTGTAGGGTCTGGAGGGCTGAACTGCCAGTCGAGGGGCCTCCCTCCAGGATCTCAGAGACAAGGAGAACCCCCTCTTTGCCTCGTTCAATGCTGGGGGCTCCCCAGCCTGTCCCTGGATTTAGGGACCCCCTGCCAGGCACTCCAGGAAGATTTAGCCCGGATCCTCCCTTCATCCACCAGGCCCCCCATGCAGGGGAGACGGGGCTCCCCGAGGGATGCTGGGGTGATCCCACCTAACAGCGTGGATTCGGCTTGATGAAAACCCTAACACCCTCCTGGGGAGGGGCTGGACGAGCACCCCAGCCAGGGCCTCCCGCCCTGGGGGCGGCCGTGGCCTTGGGGCTCCCCGACCCCTGGAGGGCAGGTGGAGGGGGGCCCTGCGGTGGGGCACAGAGGTTCCGGCCAGCCCAGAGCCAGTCCCCCGGGAGCCTGTGCCAGCTCCAGGCACCTCACCTCACCGGCGCGGTTATGGGGGACCCACACCTGGCAGAGCTTCAGGGGCATGCAGTGCTTGAACCCAGACCTCGCGGGGGCGGGGGGCGGGCGGGGGACACACGGCCATCATCACGGCACCCCCCTGCCCCCAGACCATCTCTGGGGCGAAGGTGGATCTGTGGGGGTGTGCAGTTTCCCGCACCTCAGAGAGCAGGGCAGTTGCTCCTTCCGGCCCCGACAGGCCTCTGAGACCCCCGGAGGCCAACTGTCCCCGGCCCCTGGGCAGCCTCCAGCGGCTCCCTGTCCGCAGTAAGATGCTGGTGAGGTGACCCAGGCACCATCCCATCTCGCACGAGGAACACACAGTTGACAGATGCAGTCTGATGGGGGAGTCCTAACTAGCCCTGATCCAGACTGATGGGGGAGGCAAGCTGGCCCAACCAGTCTGATGGAGGGGGAGACACATAGGAGTCTATGGGGCAGCAGACGGCCTGCTCCAGTCTGATGGGGGAGGCGGGGGAGAGGGGGAACCTGACCAGAGCGAGGAGCCGGATCGTGGCAGACAAGTGGCGAGCTCTGGGGGTCCAGAATCTTGGCTTCAGACCTGCCCCCTTATCGGTGGAGGCTTGTAGGAAGACCGAGTCCGTTTTGGTGAGGGTGGGGTCTGGGCCAGAGCACTGGTGGCAGCAGAGCCGTGCCTGGCCGTGGCCCCAAGCCTGTCCCCCACGTGCCCCCAGGAACAGACCCTGAGGAGACCATCCTCCACGCCTTCAAGGTCTTCGATGCGGAGGGGAAGGGCTTCGTCAAGGCTGACTTGTGAGTGCTGGCGTCCAGCTGCGGGAGCGCCCCCCTCGCTGGGCCTCGGGATCCCCGTGAGCGGGTGTCGGGCCCACAGGGGACAGAGTGGGTGGGGCCCTGAGGTGGGGGGTGGAAGCAGACCTCGACGGGTGGCTGGGGAGCATTTGAGCAGGAGCCCAGGGGAGGAGAGGCTGACAGGTGGACAGGACATGGAGTGGGAGCCCCTTTCTACCCTGCGGCTGAGAGATTGGGAGAGGGGTCAGGCAGCGGCAGCCTGGAGGCCAGCCTGGAGGGGGTGAAAAGCTGAAGTGCCAGGAGGTCATGGCAGGGGCAGAGGTCAACAGGCAGGTTGGTGGGTTCAGGGGCAGGGGGCACGCAGGAAGCACTGACAGGACCCGAGTTGCGGGGCAGGGAGGTCCCACACTGGACATAGGGTGGCGGGGTCGGTGGGGGGCTGGGGCAGCTGGCACAGGGCACGGCTGGGACTGGAGAGACACCCCCCAGAGGCTCCCACGGGGCCCCTAGAAAGACTCCCGACCCTACCCGGGGCAGCCCCCCCACTGCAGCCCTCCCCCTCTTGGGGGTCAGTGGGGCCAGGGAAGCACAGGACTCTGGCCTGGCTGCTCCCGGAAGCCAGCTGGGCAGTGGGGGGGGGCAGCACCTGCACCCCCCCACCTGCACCCTCTCACACAGCATCAAGGAGAAGCTCATGACCCAGGCTGACCGCTTCAGCGAGGACGAGGCAAGTGGCCACTTCTCAGGGGTCTTCCGGGGTTTAGCCTGCCCAGCCCTCCTTGGCCCCCCAAGTAAAAGATCCCCCTTGCGTCCTGCCTGGAGGACGGGGCACTGCCCTCCAGCTGCACAGAGCAGGGGCCCCGGCTGTGGCCCCTGGGAGCGGGGCCCTGGCTGTGGCCCCCGGGCCCTGCTGAGACCCCGCCCCTCCCCCAGATCAAGCAGATGTTCGCGGCGTTCCCTCCGGACGTGTGTGGCAACGTGGACTACAGGAGCCTGTGCTACATCATCACGCACGGCGAGGAGAAGGACTAGCAGCGCCCGCGGGACCCCCTGTGGGGGCTGGATGCGGGACGCGCCTCTCGCCCTGAGATCTGGGGCTGCAGCAAAATAAACCATGTGGAGAGTTCTGACGGCTGTGATTTGCGTTGTCCGGGAGTCGGGGAGCCCTTGAACATTCCCCAGCGGTTGGTTTTTCCAAAACCGCTTTTCCTCCCTGGCTTGGTTCGCATGTTCCCGACGGATGAGCTGCTGCTTGGAACTAGCTGACAGCAGGGACGGGCTCCAGCTGGCCCAGGACACGGCCCGCACCGGGAAACTTTTACTGAGCACCTATTGCGGGTCTGAACCAATGTCTCCGAGGAGGAGCGAGCTTCAAGCCTGAGGCCATCCTGCAGGGGGGAGCACGGTGGAGGGGGAGGGCATCAAAGAGGTTTGGGAGCAAAACAAAACACTCCGGCCTGGCCGTGAAGACGGCGTGACAGGGGGGCCAGCAGTGACCGTGCAGACCCGGGCGGAGCCGGGTGTGGGGACACAGCGGCTGCAGTACTAGGTGGCGTGTGGCCAACCTGGTGTGATGCGCGACTCCCTAAAGGAGTAAAACAAACAAACACAAAAGTTCCCACTCCTCGGGACGTGCTTAAAAATGCTTCCCAGGGACCAGAGAGATAACACAGCCTAGGGCACTCGCCTTACACAGTCGACCCGGGTTCAATCCCGGGCACCCCAGACAGCGCCCTGAGCACCTCCAGGAGTGATCCCTGAGCGGAGAGCCAGGAATTACCCCTGAGCACTGTAGGATGTGGCCCCAAAACCAGGGAGGGAAAATCCTTTCCACTGACAACAAAAACAAGCAAACGGCCCAACTGAGAGTTGGGGAGCTGCCAGCTGGGAGGAAGTGGTGAAGAAAGCTCTGGAAGCTTCTGGGATCCTCATTCCCCCTGGAAACAGAAAAAGAACATCCCTTCAGGCACCCTCTGCCCTAACTCACACGGAAAAGGCCACACGGCACGGTCCGCAGGGACATGTGGATTACTGGGCACCGGGAGGGTGAAGGGGGCAGCTGGCGTCCAGGGATAGCTCTGTCCCCAGCCCGGCAGCAGGACAAAGAGCCGTGGGGGCACTCGAGGAGGAGCGACTTCATAGGAGGGGCGGCCCCGGGGGTCCACGAAGGGCCGGACGGACGCAGAGCGCGCCCGCCGAGCTGCTTCACCATGTCATCAGGATTGGTCACAGGCCAGACTGTCCCCAGGGAGCTGCCTCCTCGGGGCACATGCTCTGTGTGTCCCCGTCAGCTCTGTCTAGAATGTTCTCTGCAGCCCCCAAGGATTTCACTGGTGTCTCATCACTCCTGCGTCGTGTCCCCACACCCATTCCCGTCTGGGAATTTGCCTTCCATTTCCAAGGGACGGCTGATAGCACAGCGGGTTGAGCGTTTGCTGTGCACACAGCTGACCCGGGTTCAATTCCTCCGTCCCTCTCGGAGAGCCTGGCAAGCTACCGAGAGTATCCTGCCCGCACACCAGAGACTGGCAAGCTCCCTGTGGCGTATTCGATATGCCAAAAACAGTAACAAATCTCACAATGGAGACGTTACTGGTGCCCACTCGAGCAAATCGATGAACAGCAGGACAACAGTGACACAACAATGCTTCCAAGGGACACAATCGCATCTTGTGCCTGAATTTCTTTTATTTTTTTTCCCCTGGAGGAGGTGGGGAGTATTGAGCCACACCTGACAGTGCTCAGGACCCACTTCTAAAACTGTGCTCAGGGCTGACTCCTGGCAATGCTCAGGGGACCATGTGGGATTCCGGGAAGTGAACTCAGGGCAGCCCTTGTGGAAGGTGAACACCCTCCTTGCTACGCTGGCCCCAGAAACTGCTTGCTTGCAGTTTTTCTTTCTTCCTTCCTTTCTACTTTCTTTCCTTCTTTTCTTTCTTATTATTGGGTCACACCCAGCAATGCTCAAGGCTTACCCCTGACTCTGCACTCAAGAATTACTCTTGGCAGTGCTCAGGGGATGCTATGGGATGCCGGGAATCAAATCCAGGTTCGCCACGTGCAAGGCAAACACCCTCCCCGCTACACTATCGCTCTGGCCCCCACACTTGTTTTAGAGCTGGCATTCGCCAACATCTCCTGTCCTGCGGACTGCCTGCCTGTCACAGCATGTTGATTAATGCCTGGGCTCATGTCTAAAGGGAGGGAGGGTTCCATTTTCAAAATCAGGACTCGAGTCTTTCTGAGCGCTTCTCTGTCAAATATGGTGTGAGGTAGGGATCTAATTTCTTTTGTTTTTTCCTGTTCTAGTTCTCCCTCCTGTCACTGCTCCCTGAGTCCTTAACATCACTGACCAGGCAGGTGTCCATTTATTTCTAGCCCCCCGAGCTCTCTGCCTTGGATTGCATACTTCAGGATCCATTTACACGGCATTCAAAGCCAGTGGTAGACACGAAGTTAGAAGGCTGAATAATGGTTATCTTGGGGAAGAGGGGGGCCAAGAGAGAAACAGGCGCTTCGGGTCTTGGTCTAGACGGTGGGTGCTCAGGCAGTGACGTTCATCTCGGTGGGGAGAGGAGGGTGGAGGGAGAGGAGGGAGGGAGAGAGGGAAAGGAGGAAGGAAAAGAAAGGAAGAAAGGTGGAGGGAGGGAAGAGAGAGAGAAAGGAGGAGGAAGGAAGGGGAGAGGAGCGAGGCAAGGAAGGACAGAATGAGGAGGGTGACAGGAGGGAGGAGGGCGGGGAGGAGGGCGCACAGTGGAGGCAGGAGAGCCTCGTCAGTGGTGGGGGCAGGTCGATGGGGTGGGAAGGGTGGGGGCGGGGTCTTCAGGGTTGGGGGACTCTGGAAAGTGCCCGGCTGGGGGAGTCTGAGCTCACCGTGGGCTTTGCTGGCCATGCTGGGGAGTCCCGGGGCAGCAGGCTCAGGGAGGAGAGCAGGAGCTGGAGCCCTCGGAGCTGGGGGGCCCGGCCGGGGAGAGGTGGGCGGAGGGTGGAGGGCTGGGCGGGGGCCGGACGAGGAGGAGCAAGGCCCCGGTGTTGGCATGTCACGGACGGAGCAGGAGGCCCCAGGGAAGCCTGGGCTCTGCCCACAGCCATGGGCACGGGAGGCGGCCCCAGGCTCAGTGCCCCTGGCGGGGGGGGGCAGCTCAGGACTCGAGGGGCAAGGTCTACGAGGGTGGGTGCCGGGCTGCTGGGGGTCCCCACCCCGCCTGGCTCCTTCTTGCTCTCGGGTCGCTCAGAGCTTCTTCCTGGACACCAGACACCACCGGAACCTGCCAGGCTGTTTGTGGCACAGACCCAGGTCAGGACAGAGGGTGGCACCGGGCAGACCCTCCGGAACCCCGCGGGGACCCCCGGGGGGTCATGCAGCTATAGTCTACTGGCTTCATGAAGAAAGACGGTGTCTCCCTGGAACCCCCAGTAGGCCTCACATGGGCCCTTCCTCCACTGACGTCCTGGTGGTCTTCACTCCCCTTCCTGCAGCTGCCTCCAGCCCCCACAACCTCCCAAGCTCTCCAGGAACACCCGGAGTATCCACAGAGGCCCCCATCCTGGGTGCAGGCAGAGACCCCCGAGAGCACAAGGAAGAAGTGTGCAGGCCTCTCAGGAGCCAGCGGTCACCTCGGGGATGCAGGAAGGTCAAGGCCTCCCAGCACAGCTGCAGCCACAAACCTCAGTGCCTATGGCCCCAGGGACTTTGCACAGGCTCCTGCTGACCAATACCCCTGTATGATCCCCAAGCCCCTCAATAGATACTAGAACCCCAGGATGAGGCCCAGAACCCCCCGCTAGGGAGAGCAGAGACCAGGCCCCTCCTGCACATGCTGCCATCCTGCAGTTCTCAGTGGCCTTCGTGTCCCCACGGCAGGACGGCGGCTCCTGCAACCAGCTGGGCCTCATTGAGGCCAATTACCCAGCAGGCTGCTGGCTCGAGCAGCGCTTTTTCCACTGGACGGACAGTGGCCTCTATATAAATCACGAGGGGGTCGCTGTTAAGAGAAACGGCAAATTCCTTCCAGCCCTGTGGCTGGTTAAACCGGCCCGAGGGCAGAGCCTCCTGGCGCCCGCCGCAGAGCCCAGCGCTGTGAAGGGCAACCCCCCCCCAACCCAGCTGGACAGGGACTGTCCCTGGGGAGCCTCTGCCGACCCTGAGGGGGCCCCAGGGACCCGCGGGCCGGGCTTCACCCTCACACTACATCAAATGAGGGCCCCTGGACTTTTCCACAGCCAGGAAGGGGCCCCGCTGCGGGGACCCGGATGCCAGGGCAATGAGACACCCCCCAGGAATTTCTGCCTGGGGTGGGTTCCGAGGTCACCCCAGACCCGGGCCAGTTTTGGGGGGAGGCTCTGCGTTCCTGCTGCCCCGGCTCCGGTCAGAGCGCTGTCCCCCTCTCCAGGGACACCCCAAGTGAGTGTCGGTCTCTTCCCGGCTGTCTCTCACGCACAGAATTCACATGTGACGAAAGCGGAGGAAAATCTGGCAAGGGAGAGGGTCGAAGGTCGGAGGCTGCTCCTGAGCCCGGAGGCCCGGTTTGCTCCTTCCCTCTTTCTGGAGGGGGCACCCTGGGCAAGTAAGTCTAGGGCTCAGGGGGCGGGGCCGCTGGCTGACGGACAGGCTGATGGACCTATGTGTTTGCGCCCCGCCCCCACGCTGCAGGTCAGGGAGCCCCTCTCTCCTGTCTCTCTCTCCCTTCTCTCTCTGGGGATGGGACCCCACTGGGCTTGCTCTGGCTGCTGGACCTGGGCACTGGGACACCAGATGTTCTGGAGCCGCGCGGGGGAGGGGCAGAGATCACGAGGCTTAGAGGGGGTGTGGCCTCGGCCAGAAGTGCGGGGAGGGGCCGTGAGGGGGGGTGGTCCTGATTTGGGAATTAAGTCAAGGGCAAGCCTGAGAGAAAGGCGAGGGAGGGCAGTGGGGAGGCTGGGGGTGTTGGGGAGGCTGGGGATGTTAGGGAGGCTGGGGGTGTTGGGAGAGGCTGGGGATTTGGAGGAGACTGGGTGTTGGGGGAGGCTGGGTGTTGGGGGAGGCTGGGGTGTTGGGGGAGGCTGGGGATGTTTAGGAGGCTGGGGTGTTGGGGGAGGCTGGGGTGTTGGGGAGGCTGGGTGTTGGGAGGGGGCTGAAGTATTGGGGGAGACTGGGGGCGGGGCCGCAGGGCCCCCAGGCTGAGCAGGCCGCCAGCAGGGAAGCGTCCAGCCGTGGCTCCTTTGGACGGCGCTGGACCCCCAGGGATGGGCGCTGAGAGACATGGGGTGACAGGAGGGGCCGAGCTGGCGCCCATGAGCCGGGTCGGAGCAGGCAGCCTCTCCCGGGGGCGGGGCGGGGGGGGGCAGACGCACGCAAGGGCGTCCCCATCCTGCACCTGTTGGGGCCCCAGAGCCGAAGGACCGTGAAACCCCCGGGTTCGAGCAAGCGAACTCAGCCCCCAGCCTCAGCATCCCGCACGGGCCCCTTCTCCAGCTGGGTCCTTGCCCGTGCCCCGGTAGGGGGTGGAGGTGCGAGTGTTGGCGGGCAGGGGCTCCGAGTGGCCCTCGGCCTGTGCCAGGGCGCTGCATCAGCCGGAGCGGCAGGGCCGTCTCCCGCCCCGCTTCTCCCCAGGCCACGACGACAGTGCTCTGGGGGGCCGTGGCACGGCCTGGCGGGGCGGGAGAGGCCAGCCTGGAGCCGCCCTAATCCTCGATTAGCTCTGACTTCAAAGCAGTGGCTTCCGCCACGCTGGAATGTCCAGCCCTGTGGGGGTGGACGGGGGACGCCTGGTTCCCATCAAGCGCCAGAGAGGAGCTGTGGCCGCTGGGGGCCGTGGGGTGGCAATGGGTGGGGCTGGACTCAGGGGGCCTCTGCGGTGGCCCGCCCCCCACTCCATGACCCCCGGCAGGGGACTATGTCAGCAATAGAGGGCGATGACCCCTCCCGGGGCAGACCTGGTGGGACCCCACTGGTGCCTGCCTGAGTGGGAGCTGCCTGACCCCACAGCGCCACCTACTGTCGCCTTCAGGGCTCTGCGGCTCCAGCCGCCGGCTGTGATTTTTCTGGGCTCCCTCCCTTGGGGGTCCCAATCCTGCTTCCTCCTTTGAGGGGGTCGAATCCCTCTTCCTCCACTGAGGGCTGACCCCCAGGGCAGGCTCTTCCAGCTCTTTGCGGCCGGTTTCCGCAGCAAAATTTACTCATCACCTCCTGCACTGCCCGCCCAGGGTACTGCACTCTCTGTGACCGGAAGCCGTGGGAAACGACCAGAGAGGGTGAGGCTGCACAGCCCAAGCCCTCCCTGCAGAGACACAGCGGGAAGTGCTACCTGCGGGGCTGCCCCCCTGCGCCCCCCCACGAGGACAGGACAGAGACGAAGCTGTACACGCAGCATCTGCCCGGGGAGCCTTCCATGGTCCCGTCTTGGTCCTGCTGGGCCCCACTGGGCCCATGAGCCTGGGATGGTCGGGACCATCCATACGATCTAGACTGTGACAGGGTGCCGGGTGCTAAAGGAACAGGGATCCCCAAGTCCTTCTCAGTTTTCTCTCCTTGAGGTGTCTGGGGTGCCCTGAAAGGGGACAACGCCACCACCCCCTGCCCTGGGACCCCACGCCATGAGATCTGGCTCCTCCTCCGTTTCTGGTTCGCATCACTCCTGGGACCAGGGCCGGGGCCATCGCTCCCATTTCCTTCCCCACTCTGCAAGACAAGTGTTGGGGTTGGGTTACCAAGGAACCTGGTGCCTCTGTGGGGTGTTGCTTCAACCCATCACCCCCGCTAGTGGGCTCGGCAAGTTCCCCAGCTGCCTGGTGTGGGTCACAAGGCTGGGCCGGCAGAGGCAGCTGGTCCCCGTCCTTGTCTGTGTGGCCCCTGCTCCAAGGACCAGCCCCCAGCCCCGAGAGCTGTCCCCCACACCTGTGTGACCTCCCTCCCTCCCCCCACCTGCATGGACCACAAGAGCACGTCAAAACACAGTGCAAAGGAGCAGTACCCCAGAAGCCCCCAGTTCAGCATAGGCAACTTCAGGCGGGGTCTCGGGTCAAGCAGGGTGCCGAGGGATTCTGGGCACTGGGGCACCCTGACTTCTGCACAAGCCATCCGGTGAGGGGCTGCGTGCCGAGGCTCAGGGCGATGGACCTGTGCCATCTCGGGGAGGGGGAGCAGCCTCCGGAGTGAGGCCACGACGTCTGCACATGGTTTTCCCGGAGGCCGGGAGACCCCCAGAGTTTGCGCTGCCCGTGGTGGGGTCTCTGGGCCCTCCTCTGGTCTGTTCCTCGGGACCCCCCAGAGCATTCAGGGTGGGAATCGGCTGAGCCCTGGGATCAGGACAAAGGCCCAGCGAGGCGTGTCTAGATTGGCGCCCGTTGGAGTTCAGCTCGCACCCGGGAGCACCCGCTTCCCATCGAGTCTGAAGATTCGTTTTCGGTCGCCGTGTGTTCAGACACCTCTTCCTGTGGCCCCGTGCTTGCCACGTGCGTGGGTGATGGAGCCCAGCTGGCATCATGACCCACAGTTTGACAAGCTGGGGCGTGGGGCGGAGGGACAGGGAGGCATGAGCTGGAGAAGGGATATTTCCCAGGTGCCATGCGCCGGGCCTGAGCCGGGGTCGGTCTCTTGGAATTCACCGCGACCTCAGCCCCGGGCAGAGATCTCTCACTTCAAGTAGACTTGCTTTGTTGTTATTGTTCTTTGTTTCGAGGCCACATCCAGGGGTGCTCAGGGCTTACTCCTGGTTCTGTGCTCAGGGATCACCCCTGGTGGATCTCAGGGGCCATATGGGCTGCCGGGGGTTGAAGTCAGGTCGGTCACACGCAAGGCAAACGCCCTCCCCATTGTACTACCTCTTCGGTCCCTCCCTTAGCCCAGCTGGACTATTAAATAATCCTAAACTACGCGGAAGGCTGAACACAAGCTTCGAACACCAGACTTCGGGATTCACTTCTTAGGTCTTCGTGGTCCCCTGAGCAGCTCCAGGAGTGACCCCAAAAGTCACACAAGAAAGTCTGTCTCGACATAGAAAGATTGCACTCATCTGTGGAATATAGATTAATAGACTATAAGACTAACGCCCAAGAATAGTAGAAATAAGTATCAGGAGATTGTTTCCACGGCTTGGAGGCTGGTCTCTCATTCTGGGTAACTCAGGGAAGGGACCACCAAGTAAAATGTGGTTGGAGGTCATGTGGGAGAAGGGTGATGCGGGCGAATACAGACTAGAGACTGAACACAATGGCCACTCAACACCTTTATTGCAAACCACAACACCTAGTCAGAGAGAGAGAACAAAAGGGAATTCCCTGCCATAGTGGCAGGGTGGGGTGGGGGGAGACGGGACTGGGGAGGGGGGGAGGGATGTTGGGTTTACTGGTGGTGGAGAATGGGCACTGGTGAAGGGATGGGTTATCGAACTTTCTATGGGGCAAACATGAGCACAAAGATGTATGGATCTGTAACTGTACCCTCACGATGACTCTCTAATTAAAAATAAGCTAATAAAAAAAAAAAAAAGAAAGTCTGTCTCGGTAGCACCCATCAGGGGCCAGCAAGGCAGGGCGGAGTGAGTGCCAGTGTCACCTCTGCTCTGTGTCCCCGCTGCCATGGCCACCAGGGGCCGTGCCCCGGGGAGCCTGGGGGGCAGGTCTGCAGGACTCGGGGCTCCAGGGAGCCACCAGGCCTCGCTGCCCTGTCCCCTCCAGCTCCCCACCCAGCCCTCTCCATCCTCTTTGTCCACGGAGCAGCCCTGGGGGCCCATGTCCCGCTCATCGGCCATCAAAGACTTTACGAGGGCCCCTGGCGGGCAGCTGGGTGTGGGCCAAGTGACATCATCCACCTGGAGTGGGCCGGCCGCCTGCGCCCTGAAAGCGCCTCTTGTTCTCCAGACCGCGGCTGGGCAGGGGAGGCCCAAGAACGAGGGTGGGGGCCGCTTAGCACCAGGGGGTCCCAGCAGCTTTGGTCCCAGAGGACACGGCCCGGTGAGGGGGAACACCCTGTGCCCACTCGGCACCCCAAGTTTTGGTTGCCCATGCCACGCCGTCCACAGGGGCTATGGCCCCTTCACCGGGCAGCCCAGGTCGCTGCCCCCCTACCACTCGGGGACCCAGAGGTGTCCAGTCCCACCATGGCCTTTGAGGCTCAGAGATGAGCAGGGACAGTGCGGAGGGCGTCAGAGAGGGACGCCCTGGCAGCTAGGGGAGGGGGTAGTACTAGGCCAGCCCAGACGTGTAGCAGAAAGGGGGGGTAAAGGCAGGGTGGAGGCCGTCCAGGCCCTGGGGGACAGGGGTGGAAGCGGACAGGAAAGGAGTGGGGGGTGAAAACTGGACAAAGGGGGAGGGGGTCCCCAGGCCCCAGCAGGACTTAGGGAGAGGACTGAAGGCCAGGAGGCTGCTGTACAGTGCGAGGGACCCCTTCCTGCCCTCCTCTCCCACAGCCTCAGTTTCAATGACTCGCCCTCGAGTGCTCTCTTGGCTTGCTTCCCTTCATTAGACAAATGCCTGTGCTTTAGGCTTCAACTTTTCAAACTTCTATACAAACAAATAAGCAACAGTAACAAAAATTTAAAATCCAGGTGTTTCCCCCCCCCTCAGTGTTTTTGTTTTTAATTAGTCAACTACAAAAAAACACATGCTCGGAACCACTTCAGATCCTTGTTCGCAGAGTTAAGTTCCAAACAGGACGGTACAGCATGGGCAGCTGGCTGGGGAAGGGGGCGGGGATGTGGGGGGGCAGCATTTCAGACTCTGCAGATGGGCTGCATCTGCCGTGGGTCTGCAAGTCCTTGCTCGTGAAAGGGCACTGTGGCCAGTGGCCAGTACACAGAGGCGTGTGCCAATCACACGGAACAGGAATCTCTTCATTGTCACATTCCCGCCACAAGCAGCATTTCCCAGCCATTTCCATTGGGAGAATACTCTTGCAGATTGACAAGAAAACAGGCACTGGCCGTTGTTCCCATAGCTTTCTGACTCCTGTTCTTATTTTGAATGGGTAACCCTAAAAAAAAAATGTGGTGGGGTGGGAGGGTGGGAGGGATACTGGGAGAACTGGGGGAGGGGACTGGGCACTGGTGGAGGGATATAAACAAAATGCAAACATTAAAGTTCATAAGTTTGTAACTGTAACCCAAGGTGATTCACTAATAAAAAAAATTAATGATAAAACAAAAAATAAATAAAATGTGGGCCAGAGAGATAGCACAGCGGGTCAGGCACTTGCCTTGCATGTGGCTGACCTGGGTTCAATCCCCAGCACCCCACGGGGGCTCCTGAGCCCACTAGGAGTGATCCCTGAGCACAGAGCCAAGAGTAAGCCCTGAGCATAGTCGAGTTACCCAACCCCCCCAAAAAAATCATCTGTGAAAATGTTCATAGAAACACACACCATGTTTGGGTCACCCTGCCCCCGCTCAGAGCAGCGGCTGCTGTGCCCAGCAGGAGGGGTCTCTGCCTGTGGGTGGCCACTGGGCTGCAGCCGGAGGGCCCCACCCCACGGCACCTCCTGTGACTGACAGCTAACATGGCACGTGGCCTGGGGGTTGAAAAGCCAGCCTGAATGTGGCCTCTCCACGGGAGTGGGGATGTCCTTCCCAGAGGACAGTGCCCAGGGGAGGCCAGTCTAGACTCTCAGGCAAAGGCCATGCCTCTTGACGGGGCGGCATGCCGTGGCACGCTGTGCACGCGATGGCCCATCACACACAAACTGGCAACAGGGGGATGGACAAGGTGGCTTGAAGTGAGCTTCAAATGACCGGCGAGTGGGGGAAGGACTGTGGGGGCAGCGGACACGTGGTCCTGGTAGCATTAACTTTCAGCTCACCTGCGATGGACTCAAGAGGCAGGTGACGCGCTGGTCTCTCCCTGGTCCTGGAAGAAAGGGCACTGCAGTCCCCCAGATAAGGAAGCACAGGCATGGGACCCAACCCCCCAGGATGAAGTGGCCGGGGGTGCTAGGGCAGAGGTGGGACAGATGGAGCTGAGAGATACGGGAGGAGCAGAATGACTTGGAGGACAAGAAGTCCTCGTCCCGAGTCACTCCCATCCCGGCTCCGTGAGCAGAACTGAGACAAGAACCCGGAGTTCAGGGGATAGAGCCATGGGACAGCGGATGGGGCACTTGCCTTGCACATGGCCAACTGAGGTTTGATCCCCAGCACCCCATATGGTCCTTGGAGCCCACCAGATTAAGTTGGGTCCGGGGACTGGCACAGCCCGAACTGTTCGCAGGCGTCCAGGACGTGCACAGCAGAATCCAAGTACGGGTAGGGATGTCAGAGCACCATGACCAGCTGAGCCTGCAAACGGCACCGAGAAGCCCCGCCCCGGTGGGCGGGGCCAGAAGCTCCTCCCACTAACAGGTCCGAGCCCTGGAGGAGACCGGAAGTAGCCCGACCTGGGCGCCCTTCATGACTTCCTGCATCGTCTCAGAGATGGCAGTGAAAGTCCAGGGAGTCCCCTGGGCAGCCCGTCTGCCCAGGAGGCTCTGCTCTGTCCCACTTCCGGGAGCCTCCCGTGAGAGAAGATGGGCAGGTTCAGGTGTGTGCTGGAGCGTGGGCAGAAAGCCTCACTCGTGGTCCCCCGCTCTCACCAGACACCCCACAGCCGCCTCTGGCCTAGCAGCTCCCACGCGATCAGGGGCCCCAGGACTGCTCCCCGAGAATCTGGGCCAGTCAGGCAGCAGACCCCAGTTCAGTGTGGAAGCACAGAGGTGCAGGACTGGGGGTCACCCAGGACACTCCGGAGATGCCTGGGGGCTTCCTGGGCTGCACATGGTGGTGCTGGGGATGGAACTGGGGTCAGCCACCTGCACCCTAACTACTGTGCTGTCACCCTGGCCCTACCTATTGTTTAAATCTCTGTTGTCTCCCCCAAATAGAGCCCTCACACGTTGTAGCAAGGAAGCCAGTGCGGTGAGAGGACATGCAGGGCTGATGGGAGTCAGCCTTAGAAAGGAATGGAGGCCACGGTGAGGTGACCACCCCAGATTCATGCCAGAAGGTGCTTCACGGCGGGTGCAGGAGAGGTGGGAAGGAGAGGCGGGCTTGGGGTGCGTTAGCCTAAGATGAGCTCAGCACCCTCCTAGCTGCCTCCTCCCCGTGCCACCCGGCACCACTGAAGGTGACTCTCTGGGTGGGGGTCCTGGAGGCTGGTGTCACCATGATCCAGCTCTGTCCTCTGGGTCCCAACAGGCTTTTCACACAGGAGCTCAGTGAGTGGCAAAATAAATGGACAGGATGGAAGGAGGGAGGGAGGGTGGGTGGGTGGATAGATGGATGGATGGATGGATGGATGGATGGATGGATGGATGGATGGTGGATGGATGGGTGGGTGGATGGGTGGATGGATGGGTGGATGGATGGGTGGATGGATGGATGGATGGATGGGTGGATGGATGGTAGATGGATGGTGGATGGATGGGTGGGTGGATGGGTGGATGGATGGGTGGATGGATGGGTGGGTGGATGGGTGGATGGATGGGTGGGTGGATGATGGGTGGGTGGATGGATGACTGATGGGTGGATGGATGGATGGATGGATGGATGGATGACTGATGGGTGGATGTGTGGATGGATGGATGGATGACTGATGCGTGGATAGATGATGGGTGATGGGTGCATGTACATATGTATGGGTGGGCGATGGCTGGACAGGTGGACAAACTGGATTGGTAAATAGATGAGAGTGAGTGTAAGAAAATGAGTGGTATATGGGTGGATGGTTGGATAATGGACTAGAGGTGGATGAATGGATGGATGAGCGAATGAATCACTGGGAGGTAGAGGAGGGGAGACAGTCAGAGCTCCCAGAATAACCGTGAAACATCTTCAGCGTCTTAGTTCTCTCCCCACTGCGTGGCTCTGAAGCCAGGCTGGAGCTACAGAGCTAAGCCAGGGCCAGGGGTATAAAGATGCAGCTGATTTGCCCAGAACATTCCGGGAAGAAAGGACACAGACCCGGGCTGGATGCTTCCCTGCTGGCATGTTTTCCAGTATATTCCCACCCGCCCTCGCCTGTCCCTCCACCATTAGGAACTCCTGGGTGGCAGAGGGACCAGCACAAACAGACGCTGACTGAGGCCCACCCTGAGTTGAGGACCCTGAAACAAAGCTCCCAGCTGGTCCTGGGGGATCAGGCCACGGACAGTCCCACGGGGTGGGGACAGATGCTTGGCGCAAAGATCGGGCACCAGCTGTCCCAGGCCACAGCCGGTGAGACTGACCGCAGATCAAGGCTGGGTAGCTGCCCGGTCCCAGCCAGCCAGGGGCAGCTGCAGCGGAGGACAGGTGGCGTCAGAGGGCAGGGGCAAGGCCAGGGGAGCAGGCCAGGGAGCTGGCGCGGGGGAGGGGCCCGGGGGTCTCCGGCTGAGACGGGAGGGCTGCCGGCACCTTCCAAAAGCCACCTCTCAAGCCCTTTCCGGCCTGCCCGGGCAGCGTGCCACTGCGGACGCCCTGACCTCAGCCAGGTCTGGGCCCCAGTGACACCCCCCTGGGGCGGCGGAAAAGCGAGCCAGCGCAGAGGCCCACCCACAACTGCCCGCCGCGGAGGGAAGACCCCCAGGCTGGCTCTGGGCGAGGGCCGGGGCTGGCGGCGGCAGGCCAGGTGCGCGGGCCGCGCTCATTAGGCCGGGGTGCGCGGGCACGGCTGCCCGAGTCTTTCTGAGGATCCCCGAAGAAGACGAAATCAAAGGCTGGGGATTGAAAAACAAGGCTGAGGAGATATAAAACAAGATTTCTATCTAAATAATTTCCTCTAATTGCTGGTAAGAGACATTAATTTTCCTTTTGAAGCTCCCCGCGGCCCCGGGCGCCTCGGGATGTGCCAGGATGGCAGCCGTCTGGCCGGATTATCTCACCGCCCGCCGGCGGGGCTGGCACGGCACCCACGCGGGGGCGGGCGGGCTGGGTGCTGCTCCGCCGCTGGGGGAGGGAGCCCGGGATCGGGGACTCAGGATCTGCGTCCCCAGCGGCCTGGACCTGGAGCACGGGGGTGTGTCAGAGGCACCCCCAGCCCCCCGACACCAGGTTCTCTCCTGTGTGGGAGCCATGGCTTTGCACCCTCCGGACCTGGTGAGGCCGGGGCCCAGGAGACTGGTTTCTCGCCTCTCCTGCCCCCGACGGTGGCCCCGGGACCAGAGTGTGGCGTCTGGGTACCCCCTGGCTTGTGGGGAGGCTGCCAGCCCCAGCTCCTCTCGGTTCCCAGGGCATGGGGGCGAGCTTCCTTCTTAGACCCATTTCCCTGATTATGTGCTTCGGGTCTCACCCCCTGATTTCTCAGGGCTGTGGGGAACTGCAGTGGGGCACAGCCTCTCTACCTTGCACCCTGACAGGCCCACACCTCCCATCCCTCCTCACCCCTGCAGTCCTATTTGCACCTTTTGTCTCTTCACACCCCTGCAGACCCACATCTCTTGTCTCTCCTCATCCCTGCAAGCCCACGTCTTCTTGTCTCTCCTCACCCTTGCAGACCTGCACTTCCCACAGATTTGCACCTCTCATCTCTCCTCGCCCTTGCAGTCCTATTTGCACCTCCCATCTCCTCACTCCTGCAGGCCTGCATCTCTTGTCTCTCCTTACCCCTGCTGGCCCGCACCTCCCATCTTCCCGTATCTCCTCACCCTTGCAGACCTACTTACACCTCCTGTCTCCTCACCCCTGCATGCCCATACTGCTCGTCTCTCCTCACCCCTGCAGGCCTGCACCATCCATCTCTTCTCACCTCTGTGGACTTGAACTGTCTGCCTCTCCTCTCCCCTGTCCCAGACACTCCCCAGGAACTGCCAGAGATTCTGTGCTCCCCCACCCACCTGCCACACCTGGGATTTGGGATTCCCCAGTTCCCCTCTTCATCCCTCACCCAGCCTGGGGACACAGCAGTCGGGTGCAGAGGAGAGGGTGGGAGAAGGGGGTGGCGCCCGCAGCCCCTGCTCCCAGGCGCGAGTGGACTGCCGCGCTGGAGGATGGAACTCACATTGTCTTTTAGCCTAAGAGCTTTTTCCTTCCCTTTTGATCCCTGCAGTTTATGAAAAATGGAACGCATGTGTTCCTCGTTAATTTCTTCCCCATCACGGAAATGGGGACGTTTTTTCAAGAGGGATTTTATGTGGAAGCTTCTTTTAGATTCTTTCAAGACGGCCTTCTCTGGGGAAATTGAGTGGGGAGAGGAGAAGGATCACCCCACCCTCTTGGGTCCTGCCCTTGGCTGCCACAGTCCTCAGGAGAGGGCCCCCTACTCGGCCGCCGCCCCTGCAGGCACCATGCCAGCCTACCTGGCCGCACTTCCCATCCTTCCCCCCACCCTAGCTCCTCTGCGGGGAATGGTTTCCCCCACTTTTCCCCCATCTGATGAACTTCTATTCATCCTTCAAAACTCAGACTTAGTGTTCTTCGTCTGTTCAGCATATGCCACCTCCCCCAGGCAGCCCTCTCAGCTTCCTTCCACCCCCACATTCCAGAAACAAGCCTTCGTTTGACCCAAGAGGCCCGGACATAGCCTGTGACCTGCCTTCCAGGTCACCAAGCGAGGGAAGATGAAAGGCCCGGGTGGCGTGGTAAGAAGTAATAAAAGGGGAGAGACAAATTGTCCCCAAATGAAAGCCATGCATGGTGTTTATTTTTGGTACTTTATGGGGTGCTTTTGAGGATGGGAGATGGAAAAAGAGAGCATGACCATGGACAGGCAGATTTCCCCCTTGTGGGGTGGGGGAACGACACCCCTCTTGGTGGGGGGAAAGCAGGAGTTGGCTGCAAGCAGGATCTGACATCCTAAAAAGGGGTCTGTCTGGCTCCCGCCCCTCCATGCCACACCCCCACGAGGCCCCTCATGTACTTGGTAGCTAACCTGTATGGCCCCATTTGACAGATGAACAAACTGAGGCCAGGATGGACGATTCATCCTTCAGGCTGCATGCTGAACTGACCTCAAGCAAGGATGAAAACCCCCTGGTTTAGGCTGGATGTTCCTAGCACAGCTGTCTCTGAGCAAGGGAGAGAGGCCTGGGGTCTCTGGCCTCCTGGGGTGAGAGCAAAGGGCCCCCAAAAGTGTAGTTCCCCGTTGCCTCAGTCTAGAGCTCTGCCAGCAGCGGCCCTCTCCCCCAACAGGCAAATCACCGAGGGCTTCCTGCAGGAAGGGCCCATTTGGGGACAAGCCCGAAAGTGCATCTCTTGAGCTAAGGGAGGCTGAAGCCATATCAGGGCTGGCAAAGGCCCTGGGTGCGGCCTGGTGCCAGGGAGTGGCGAGTGGGAGAACGGAAGGAGAGAGAACTCAGCGGGAGCCGGCCGGTGTGCACCCCGGGATGAACCCCACTTCCTGAGCAATGTATCTATGTATATATGTCAGCTCTGGTCCCTTTATAGCCCTCATGAAATTTTCATAGTGACCTCATTTCTCCTTGTTTTACGTAGAAGAAAACTGAGCAGGCCATGTTCCCCCAGGGTGCAGAGTGAGTCACGAGCAGACATGGGCCTGTCGCCCGCCAGCATGACCTCAGCCTGCACCCTGACCCACGGGCAGGATCTTGGGGCACCCAGGGCCTCCGCAGGGGCCGGGACTGGGCCTGCCCAAGGAGACTTCTCAGGCATGTGGTCTGGCGCTGCCCCGCCATGCCAGGGTCCATGAACACGCCCACCCCCTGCGGTTATGACCTGGGTCCAAGCACTAGTCACCCAGTGCTGACTAGATAGATGCTCTGCTGATAGAACCTTCCTTGTCCTCGCTCACAAAATGTCGCGGACCAGAAGCCACATGCCCCATTGGCAGGAACAGAATCGCCACTGGGCCTTCTTGGCCTGCATCCAGGGTTAGGTGACGGCAGAGTGGGGGTCTTCCTCACGCCCCCAGGAAGCAGCTACTAGCCGCGTGCTCCCTCTGGCTCCCTTCTCTGGGCTGCAGCAATCTTGGTGAGTGGCAGAGGGGTCACCACTTACCAGATAACAAAGCTAGCAGATAAGAAAGGAGGACAGGTCAGATCTGCAGGGGTGAGGGGTGAGGGGGAGGGGGGGCGGGGCCCCGTGTGAAAGGACGGGGTAACAGGTGAGGGGCTATTTACAAACAGGGGCTATTTGTAAGGAGCAGCGGGGAGAGGTGGGGGGGAGAAAAGACGGGGCTATGTGAGGGGGCAGGGCGCGGTGGGAGAGGAGGGGGGCTTTGGGAGGGTGGGGCACGGCTGTGAGGGGCAGGGCTGTGGAGGTGATGGGAGACTTGTGAGGGGCGGGGCGAGGCTGTGGGCGGGGAAGGGTGGGGCTTCTGAGGGGCGGGGCGAGGCTCGAGGGGCGGGGCTGTGGGAGGGGAGGGGCTTGTGGGCAGGGCGGGGCTTGAAGGGTAGGGCTGTGAGAAGAATGGGGCGGGGCTGTGTAAGAGAGGGGCGGGGCTGTGTGATGAAGGGGCGTGGCTTGCGCGGTGGGGCGGGATTTAGGGGCAGGGCTGTGAGAAGGATGGGGCGGGGCTGTGTGCGGGAGGGGCGGGGTTTAGGGGCAGGGATGTGAGAAGGATGGGGCGGGGCTGTGTGCGGGAGGGGCGGGGCTTCTTGCTCAGTGACCCACCGCTCTCCCCCTCTGAGCCAGCCTGTCGGCGCCCCTCCATCTAGCTTGTGTTAACCCGAAGCCAGAGAAGGGACTTGGTGGAAATCTCCAGGGTCAGAGCCATTTCCGCCTTGCTTTGTGCCGGTGCGGCGCAGTCTCAGGGAGGGGCACCCGGGGGCGACCCAGCTCTCAGACCCACCCCGACCCGTTTCTGAGAAGCTGCAGCTGTCTGCCCACACCCCCCCCCCGCCTTAGCCCCGCGGTTCCGCAGGCGCCGCGGAGCCCTCCAGCACGGGTGGTGGGTGCGTGCAGGGCACCGGGCAGCGGGGCAGCGGGGCGCTGGCTGTTGGCCGGTTCCACCTGCAGCAGAATGGATGGCACGTGGGCCCCCTGGACGGCGGCGGGAAGGCAGAGAGAGTGCCTGATTTACAGGCTCCAGGGAAGAAAACGCAGCCAAGATTTATGGGGGCTCAAGTGACTCGTTGGAGCCAAGTTTATTATCCATCAGTGCATCTGAATGTGTATTTATGGCTCTCCCAACGACCCTGTCTCGCTGGAAATTATGTCCCAGCCACGGTCATTGCAGCTCCACTGGGGCCGGGATACGGTGATCCCAAGTGGGGTTCAGGGCCTCTCCTGTCACCCAGCGAGGCCAGGGTCTGGTTTGAGAAGGGACACAGGCCAAGGCACACTGATCCAGGGCCTGCCCTGGAGGAAGCGTGCAGAGATACCTCTATCCTTCGGGGTCCTGCCCGTACCTGGTCACGCCAGATTCCATGTTACTGCTATGTAGTCCTGGGTAAGCCGCTCAATCTCTTTGACCCTGTTTCTTGGTGGAGAAGATGGGTTCAAGGGCTGAAGCGAGCACAGGGATAGGTGCCTGCTTTGCTCGGTCCAGACCCTGGTTTGAGCCTCAGCAGCACGTGACCCCTTGAGCATGGCCAGGTACGGCCCTGGAGACTGCCAAAGGCTGCCAGGTTTGGCTGTGGGGGTGCTGGCAGTCCCTGGCACTGAAGGACTCGGTCATCACCACCCTAGCCCTGAACCATCTGTCTAGGCTGGCCCAGACCCGCAGGAGTAATATCCAAGCCCTGTGAGAGGGAGGGAGGAAGGAAGGGAGGAGGGAGGGGGAGGGAGAGATAACATAGCTGGTAGAGTGCTTGCCCTGCGCACAGCTGATTGGGCTCAATCCCCCACTCCCCACCAGGAGTGATTCCTAAGAACAGGGTCAGAAGCAAATCCTGAGCACAGCTGAGTATGCCATTTCCCTCCCCCCTCAAAATAAAAAGTTTCAGGACCAGAGCAATATTAAAATGGGTAGAGAGCTTACCTTGGACGTGGCCGACCCAACTTCAATCCCCAGCACCCAATATGGCTCCCTGAGCCTAGTCAGGAGTGACCCCTGAGCACAGAGTCAGGAGCCCTAAGCACCTTGGGTGAAACCCAAAATCAAACAAACAGGCCCTCTGAGAGGAGACCTGCCACCAGCAATAATAATAATAATAGTAATAATAATAATAATAAGGGATGTCCCGCCCTGTCCCTCCGGAGGATCCTGCTTGTGTGATGCTCAGCACGGCACCTGGCTCTCAGCGACGCCCCCTCCAGGCTGTCCTCCTGAGCGCTCTGTGATGGTTGCTCCCAGTGTCACACTTACTGTTTGCACCATGGCCCCTCTAGGGGGACGTCCAGCTGCAGCCCTCACTGGCCCCGTCTGCCCTCACTCACAGGAGGGCAGAGCAGTGCCCACTGGCCGGATAGCCCCACAAAAGGAACAGGAGACATGGAGGGGCGTCGTCGTGGGCCTCCGACCCCGGCGCTGACCTGCACAGAGGGGCCCACGCCCCAGTCTCACCTCCTCCTCTGTGCTGGGTGATGGAAGCAGCCACCCAGACTCTGGGCAGCTCTCCTGCGGCCCCCTCACCCCTGCACTGGAGGTCTCTGACAGCAGCATCTGACCACAGAGACACAGACAGAGACACAGACAGACACAGACACAGAGACACAGACAGACAGAGACACAGACACAGAGACACAGACAGACAGACACAGATAGAGACACAGACACAGAGACACAGACACAGAGACACAGACAGACAGACACAGACAGAGACACAGACACAGAGACACAGACACAGAGACACAGACAGACACAGACACAGAGACACAGACAGACAGAGACACAGACACAGAGACACAGACAGACAGAGACACAGACACAGAGACACAGACAGACAGACACAGACAGAGACACAGACACAGAGACACAGACACAGAGACTCGGACCCTCGCTTGAGCTAGCAAGAAAGGGGCTTTGCGCTTGCATCCTCGAGTCTCGTCTTGTCAGTGTGCGAGCGAAACTCCCTTCCCGGGACATGGCGGTGGCAAAAAGATACTTGAACCAAAACTGTAGGTCATGCTAGCCTCAACCGATAGTAGCCCCGAAGCAGGACCAGTCCATTGCTCCCCCACCAATGGGACCCCCAAATAGCAAAGCACCTCCCGGTCACAACAATGAGCATAGTCGGCTACAGGCACATGTTTACGACACACTAAACACGGGAGTCCAGACACAAAAGAACTTTTTATACATTCTTCGAACGATTCCCTTTCAATTGAATGTCTGCCATCAACAAATCCACTCAGACCAGAAGTGGATCACAGGCAGGGTGGGGTGCGCGAGGAGTAAGTGCTAATGGGCATAGGTGTAGGGGAGGGATGAACACGGCTTGAAGTTAGACGGCAGCCGAGGGGCTTGCCCGGCGCTGAGCGCGGGTGAACAGCCTGGAGCTCTCAAAGATGCACCTGGGGGTGGCTCATTCCCCGGAAACAGACTCGGCAAGAGCGAGCAGGTGGGGGGGCGGGCCACCTCGTGGACAGGGCCCAGGGCCACAGTGCTGCCCGGGGTCTCCAGCAGACTATTGAATGGAAGGGTCGTGCCTCGGTCTCATCTTGTGCCAAGCGCAGAGAGAGGCGTTTGCTCCGTCGCTGGCAGCCCGTGTTGGGGACGGTGTTAACCTCCATCGGATACGGAAGATTCTCACTGTCCCTCCTCCAACACCATAAACGCATGCTCAGGTCTTTAATCAATCTCTTATCTCCATCTGCGGGGATGACCGTGCTGCCTTGGGGGTGGGGGGCTCGCTACCCTCGTCTTCTCTTTTTCCTGTTCTCTGGCATCTCGGGTTCCTGAGTCGTGAGCCGGCCTCGTGGCTCTGACGTCTGGTGTCTTCTATAGAGCGAGTTCTGCTTGCTGGTCATCCCCTTCCGGGCTACATACCCCATATTCTCTCGGGATGGTCACTCGTGGAGTTCCCTTCTTCGCTCCTGACCCCCCCCACACCCTTGTCTTGGGGGCAGTGGGGATGGGGCTGCCTGCACCGAGGGGTTTCATTCCCAGAACAGATCAAAGATGGCAGCTTTTTCCATGCCTGTTGAAGACAATTTGCATCAAGAGTCTTTTCGACAGATATGTCTGATGCCCAGCGCCAGCCGATGGACGAGAAGTCACACCCAGCACCCCCGGAACGCTCCCTAACCCAGGCCCCTGCATCTGCCTCTTCTTCCCTTCCGTCAATCAAGGGTTTATCCATTTTTCTTAGTCTTGAGTCCTTCCAAAAACACAACAGCTTTTGGTTGTTCTTTGTGAAGGGCCCACAGCCGGCGATGCTCAGGGCTGACTCCTGGCTCTGCGCTCAGGGATCACGCCTGTTGGGGCTCAAGAGACCCTGCGGGATTGAACCGGGGGCGGCCACATGCAAGCCAGGCGCCCTATGACTGGACTAACGCGGCCTGTTTAAATGTCTCTACACGCTTGTTTTCCACCTACTGGGCTTCCGGGCTCTCTAGCGAGGCTTCCTTCTACATTCACTGAGTTGCTATTCCTTATCCGGCTTCTGTGAGCCACGGACAGACAGACAGACAGACAGATGGCAGCTGCCGGCACCTGGTCTTGACCTCGCAGCCTCAGGAGGGGTGAGATTTCCGAGGCGTGAGTCTGTGGGTGCCTGGACAAGCTGATACACTGTGCGGAAGCCCATCGTTTATTTTCTCTACCTTTTCTCCCTCCTCCCTTCCTTCCTTCCTCCCTCCCTCCCTCCCTCCCTCCCTCCCTCCCTCCCTCCCTTCCTTCCTTCCTTCCTTCCTTCCTTCCTTCCTTCCTTCCTTCCTTCCTTCCTTCCTTCCTTCCTTCCTTTCTTCCTTCCTCCCTCCCTTTCCTTCCTTCCTTTCTTCCTTCCTCCCTCCCTTTCCTTCCTTCCTTCCTTCCTTCCTTTCTTCCTTCCTCCCTCCCTCCCTCCATCCCTTCCTTCCTTCCTTCCTTCCTTCCTTCCTTCCTTCCTTCCTTCCTTCCTTCATTCCTTCCTTCCTTCCTTCCTTCCTTCCTTCTTTCCTTCCCTCCCCTCTCTCCTTCCTACCATCTTTTTTTATTCCATCCCTTCCCTCTTCCTTCCACTTTCCCTCCCTCCTTCCTCTCTTCTCTTCCTCCCTCCCTCCCTTTTTTCCTCTTTTCCTTCTTTCTTAAAATAATATTGCCATTTAAAGTTATGCATTTCCTTCCTGTTTTAAGAGGCTAACAGCTTTTCACTGTACTATTTTTACTATCTGCCATGAACTTATTTTCATAAACTCAGAACACTTTCTAATTTTTCTTTGGCCTATGGATGATCTAAGTGGGTCCCCTTTCCAATTTGGGTGCTTGCTTGCTCCCCCCCTTCTCTCTCCTTCTTTCTTGTCCCCAATTTGGTTGTTCTCTTTCCCTTCCTTCCTCCCTCCTTTTCTTCCCTCCCTCCCTCCTTTCCTTCCTTCCTTCCTTCCTTCCTTCCTTCCTTCCTTCCTTCCTTCCTTCCTTCCTTCCTTCCTTCCTTCCTTCCTTCCTTCCTTCCTTCCTCCCTCCCTCCCTCCCTTCCCTCCTCCCTTCCTTTCTCCCTCCTCCTCTCCTCCCTTCCTTCCTCCCTCTTTCCCATTACTGATGTCTCACTCATTTCTCTGCAGGTAGAACCACAGGGGCCGCCCTCTCTCAGGTATTCGATGGACACAGGGATTGGAGACCTTCAGTCTTTGCTGTCATTGACTTTTGCCTCCTTGTGGGGGGGAGGACGGGGATAATCTCAAACTATTGGGCATTTTAAAGTGGCTGGGAGAGCTTAAGAGTTCCATCACGGCTGCGTGGTGCCCGGCGTAAGCCTTTGCTGATCATTTCTCAGGTATACAAACATGGAATTCTTGTGTCGTGCACTCGAAATGAACAGAATATGTCAATTATTCCCTCGTAAAAAAAAATAATGGTTAAAAATTCCAAACCAGGCACACAAAACGGCTTCTCTGCTCCTTAAAGACTATGATCCCGGAGGCCTACTAACTACTTTTGGCACCCAGCGGCTTCTTACAGAAATACATCTAAGGCTGGAGAGATAGCACAGCGGATAGGGCGTTTGCCTTGCACGTGGCCGACCCGGGTTCAAATCCCAGCATCCCATATGGTCCCCTGAGCACCACCAGGGGTAATTCCTGAGTGCATGAGCCAGGAATGACCCCTGTGCATTGCCAGGTGTGACCCAAAAAGAAAAAAAAAAAACAGAAATGCATCTAGACTGTGAACTGAGAGCTACAACCCCATGCCGCCCCGGGAGGGGAAAGGTTTTTCTCAGCCTTTTCTTTCAGCGACTTCTGGCAGAAATCTCTCTGGACTTCATTACTAAAATATCAGAAATCCAAACCCATATATTCTTCATTCTCAGCAATGGAAAACAAACTATCAAATGATCCCTTTTCAGCTGGTCTGATTGTTGGGGGGGAATTCCAAATAATAATAGTGAGTTTTTGGTTGAAATATTGAATGTATTCAAAGTATAGAGACAATAAAGTGAAGGTCATTAGCCACACAGGTGGTGGGGGGTGGAAGGGGGTTATACAGGGATTGTTGGTGGTGGAACATGTGCACTGGTGAAGGGATGGGGGTTTGATCATTGTATGACTGAGACTTAAGCCTGAAAGCTTTGTAACTTTTTTCATGGTGATTCAATAAAAAAATTTAAATTAAAAAAATAAAATCCCAAGCCATGAGTGCACCTTTCTCCATCCCTGTAACCCTTGTCTCTGGCCGCCCGCGGCTGTGGGCCGGCTGGGAAGTCTTCCTGCTGGAGCTCGTCTTCTGGCTGCTGCGCTGCTGCTCCAGGCCCTGTCGGGCCCCTGCCTTGCTGCACCCGCCTCGGCGCCTGGTGTCTGCTCCGTCTGTCGTTTCTGTGATTTTCTCCTCCGCTCCGTGCTTTGCTCAAAGCCGCCCTCTCGTAGTGGTCTCTAAGCTGGGCTCTGCTGCCCCCGCCCCCGCCGGGCTGTCCCCAGCTCCCTGCGCCCTCCCTTCCTGTCCTCCTCTGCCCCGTCCACACCTTTAAAAATAGTCGCCTTGGAATGAAATTGCCTCCAGATCCAAGAGCGCCATCTGCTTGCTGCTGGGGCCCAGCTGACCCACTTCCTCGGGGGCCCCCCCAGCCCGGCTGCAGGTGAGCTGGGGTCACGGGGCTGCTCCTGGCCAGTGGGCAGAGGCAGATGGCCCGTTCCCTCCCTCCTGTGGCCACAGCTCGAGGCCACCTGCTCCTGTGGGCGAGGGAAAGGCTGCCCCACGCGAGCAAGGCAGAGGCAGGCGTGGAGCGGGAGAGATGCTGGACCCGGCGAACGGTCGCGCCTCCTGGGCTGCAACCCGGGCTCTGAGTCCAACAGCGCGCCCACCTCTGCATCCTGGTGACACAAGCGTGCCCGTCTGTCCGTCTGTCTGTCTGCCGGCCTTCCCTCCTTCCCTCCCTCCCTCCCTCCCCCTTCATTTCTTCCTTCCTTCCCTCCTGTTTTCCTTTCTTCCTTCTCTCCTACATTCCTTTTCTCATATCTTCGCCTTCCTCCCACCCTTCCATCTTTCCTTCCTTCTTCTTATCCTCCCTCCCTCCCTCCTTCCTTCCCTCTCCTGGCACATGACTTGACTCCACCAATCAGGGCGGCCCAGGTAGTGCAGCGGCTGAACTCGGTGCAACTTCCTCCTGCAGCCTTTCCCTTTCCCTTTCCCAGGCTCTGCCTGGGCCTCCCTGTTCCCCAGCTACTACCCCAGCCCTGCTCCCAGGCGCCTCTGGATTCTCAACCTTGCACGTTACCGCAGTGAGGTTTTTATTTTCTGTTCTGCCCATCAGTCAGTGAATGGGGCTGTGGCCACCAAGAACCCATTGACACCCTGGTTTCCAATTACATCACGATGGGATTTCCACGCTGTTCAATATTCCTCAGAGCACTGCCTTAATAGCTGTAAAATATTTCCTCACGTTCGTGTGCCATGATTTACGGAGCCTCGCCCTGTGCTGAAATACTTAGTAAATGTCTGCTTAATACTAGCACTGAACATTATCGCACTCTTGGTTCTCGCCTTAATTCCAGCCAACCCCTTGGGATACCTTCACTTGATGAGAATCAAGTGATCAGTGGAAATATTTTTAAAGTTTTAATGGTGCAAAGCCATTTTTTCAAAAGTAAAATTCCCATCTGTACCCTTGAAGATAAGAAGGTTGCTTCACTCCAGTCAGGATGGCTGAGGAAATGATTTTCAACAATCTGCTGGGGCCCAATCTCAGTAGTGTTGTAATGAGCATTTCTTTGACTAGCGATGAATCTGAAAACTTTAAAAATACATTAACTATGCACAGTTATTCCTCCTTCCACACACTTCTTCTGACCATTTTCCTTTTGGGACGCTTTTGTTGATTTGTGATTGCTTTTTACATATTAAAGGTAACCACCTCTTGTTATGTTTGTTGCAACCGTGTCTTTGTCTTTCCCCAATGAATTCAATAAAATGGTCCTTGAACATTAACAACCACAAAATATCATTCCCTTTTTACATCACAGTTTTTCTCTATCATAACCCGCCCCCCACCTCCACTGCCGCTGATTCCCTATTTAGAAAGTTTCTACTCACTTCAGGATCAAATATTTGTCTCTTCTGGGTTTTGATGAGTTCTCTTTTTTACATTTAATTCTTTAAAATCCTCTGGAATTTATTTTGGCATGTGGTGTGAAGGAAGGAGCTAATTTTATTTCTTTCCAAATAGCTAAGCAAATGTCCCAGCATCATTTATTGAATAATCTGCTGCCCCCCCCCCCCCATTTGCGCTGCCACCTCAGGGAGCGGAGATGTGCGGGTCGCCATGGCAACGGAGATGCAGGAGTGCGGCTGTTCTCGAGCGGGCACTGCTGCCCAGCCGGGCCTGGGGCTGCTGCTTCCTTAATGAAGATGCACCTTTCGGCTTCGCCGTCCCCCGAGCCCTCCCTGGATGGCTACACTGCAGACAGGGAAAGAAGTCCAAGGCTAAATCTGCCCAGGTGCTGGGTTCGGGGGCAGGGGGAGACGGGGTGCCCTGGGGTGAGAGGGGAGAGCTCTTCACTCCTGGTGCTTGTCCAGAATCTGATGGTGGGGCAGGACGGTTCGGTTCAAGAACAGCTTAGAGGAGAAGAAAGCAGCAGACGGGGGCACAGCACCGCCCAACGTCAGCCTGTACCTGCGAATCCATCAGCAGCCTGAGGTGCCTTCGGGCTTCCTGATACCCCAAAGTTGCCGCTGTGCCTCTGGCCAGACCCCAGCAGCTTGGGACCAAATTTCCCAAGAAATTAAACGGCCAAAAGCTAAGTATGTGGAAGGCAAACCACCTCTGGCTCAGCTATACAAGCTCATTTTTCGGCCTTGCTTCAGAGACCCATAAATGAATCTCGAAAGAGATCAAAGTCAGAGACTCACGAGTGAATCTCAGGAGAGAGCAGCACGATGCAGAGATGTCTCCCCACACCAGGCTGATTTCGCCGGGGCACCTCAGAGGGGGCAGGTGTGTTCCGCCACCTACCCCAAATGAACCCCAGCAGCCACAAACCTCCAGAACCCAATCGCCACCACACTCACGGCCAACCTTCATAGGCCTGTCCTGAGCCCTCCGCGCCTGACGATGAATTCGCTAAAAAAAAACCCCAGGTCTGTGGGACCAGTGACTGAAAACTCTGGGCTTCACAGAGCAGGGGATGGGTGACCTCCCCCCACCTCCCTGCCCTTCCAGTTCCCTGGCAGTCACGCCCACAAACCGCCTCTGGGCACCACCTAAGTGCACGAATGGCCATGATTCAGAGACTCACAAAGGGATCTCAGAAGAGAGCAGCATGCCGCAGAGATGCCTCCGGACCCCAAATATTTTTTTAAATGTTAGAATTCCAGGAGTGCATGACATCTCATACTATTCATAACAAGCAAACACTGTATCACTGTCATCCCATTGCGCATCGATTTGCTAGAGCAGACACCAGTAACGACTCCATTGTGAGACTTGTTAGTGTTTTTGGCATATTGAATACGCCACGGGTAGCTATCCAGGCTCTGCCGTGCGGGCGGGATACTCTCGGTAGCTTGCCGGGCTCTTCGAGAGGGGCAGAGGAATCGAACCTGGGTCAGCTGCGTGCAAGGCAAACGCCCTACCTGCTATGCTATCACTCCAGCCCATAACAAGCAATACAAAATAAATTATTTAGCACCTGCCTATGAGGCAAGCTTGGACAGCGGTAGGAAAATTTGAAATAATGGTGGTGGAATTGGTGTTGAAATGTTGAATATAAACAATTATTGTGAACAACTTTATGAAAATAAAATTTAAAAAATTTTTAAAAAGGAATGTGGAGCTCATGCCTGCTTCAGTCAGCTTAATAAGTGGCTGAATGAATAGCAGTACTCCTACATTAAAGTAAAAAAAAGAGAGAGAGAAGAAAAGAAAAGCAGCAGCAGAGGGGCTGGGGCATAGGACGGGACGGGGGCCCTTGTCTTGCACGCCATAGAACTGTCCAAATGCCCAGCACCGAGCCCCGCCAGGGGTGATCCCTGAGCACCACCAGGTGTGGCCCAAATACCCGAATAAAAAGCTCCATTAGTGCCGTGTAGAGAGTGTACCCTGCAGGGCAGACGCTGGCCTTAGAGTCTGGGGTTCTGGCCCTGCCACCCGGGCTCTGGGCACCTGGCAGGTCACGTGACCTCCTTTGCCTCGGCTTGCTCACGGGCACTGTGAGGCTGACCGCACCTGCCGTGGGAGGTGGAGGGGCGGGGGCCAGGGGGGGCTGTCGCTTCTCTTCCTGGTCTCTGTCCAGCCATTGTCCCAGGAGGGAGTCCGGCCCTCCAAACGTCTCGCCAGCCTTACTCCTAGCTCTGCGCTCAGGAATCACTCGTGGGACTCAGGGAACCATATGGGGTGCTGGGGACCATATCCGAGTCGGCTGCATGCAAGGCCAGCGCCCTCCCCTGTACTATGTCTCCAGTCTCCATGGGATGATCCGGGGACAGGCCCTGGAGGGAACGCTGTGGGGAGACAGTTTCTCAGGGTACCTGAAGGTCCAGGAGACTAACCAGCCTCCTGGCTGCCTCACTGTGCTGGTCAGATGACAGCGACACTGGCTGCCTCACTGTGCTAGTCAAGTGGCAGAGGCACTGACTGCCTCACTGTGCTGGTCAGATGGCATAGGCACTGCTACCTCACTGTGCTAGTCAGATGGCAGAGGCATTGGCTGCTTCACCATGCTAGTCAGATGGCAGAGGCACTGGAGGCCGACGCTACGACCTACATGAGGTTTTGCCAACAAAGGGGCTACTCAGGGCAGAGTGGGGGACGGCAGTGAGCTGAAGGTGTGGCCTGGAGAGAAAGGAGGGTTCAGACCTCTGCCCCTCCTCCCTGTGTGTGGCCGAGTACCCCTTGTCTTCCTGGGGGAACAGCCCGCCGCACCCCACCCAGACAGCAGCCCTGCAGCCCTGTGGGAAGAGCACCTTTATTGTCAGGGGGTACAGACGTCCTGCTCCGACCCCTGCCCGCCCCCCCCTCCAACCAGACAGGCTGCAGGAGGCCCTGGGAGCCCCGGGGAAGGCCACCGCCTCCCAGGACGGGGCAGGAGGGGGTGCGCCTTGGGGTGGCGCCAGCACCTGGGGTGGGCACTGAGCCCAGCCCGCCAGAGGAGCAGCAGGGACCCCGTGTCCGTGGGGAGAGTCCGGGCACGGGCCAGCAGCCGCCCTCCTGCTGCCTCCTGGGGGCAGCCCCCGAGACCGGGGTGGGGGCGGGGGGCTCAGGCTGGCAGGAGGGGCCCGGCCGAGGGGCCCCCATCTCCCGACCCGCAGCCCCGCGCGAGCGTGAGCGGCCCCAGGGGCGCCGAGCCCCACGGCCCTGGGAAACCCCGAGCGCCAGGCTGGAAGGTCGGGTGCGAACCAGAGACCAGGGCTGGTCCTAGGCGGCGGCCTGCGGAGTGCCGGGCACCGCGGGCCTCACTCGGACCCGCGCACGCGCTTCTGCCCGGGCTCGGGGCCCAGCAGGGCGGCCAGGGAGCCGTCGGGGGTCGGGCCGCCGCGCTTCGTCTTGAGGCCGGCGCGCAGGGCCGCGTCCTGGCCAGAGCCGCCGTCCGGAGAGGCCAGGGGGTCTGGAAGGAGAGGGGAGGGCGCGCGGTTAGCGTCTGGGCCCCTTTGCTATGACCCCGCCCCTCCCCTCCCACCGCCCCGCCCCTGCCCTGCCCATCTCCGCTCATCCCATCATCCAGTTCCTTCATCCATTTCCATTCTTTCATTCATCATTTCACCCATTCATTCATTCATTCATTCACTCTTTTTTGGGGAAGGCACCACACCCAGCGGTGCTCAGGGCCTACTCCTGGTTCTGTGCTCAGGGGTCACTCCTGTCCTGCCCAGGGACCATCTGAGGTGCACGCAAGGCTGGTGCCCTCCCCGCTGTGCTGTGCTCTGGCCCTCCACTCCTTCCTTCCCCTGGGTCCTCCTCACCAATCCTTCATCCCTCCACCCCACCCCTCCTCCATCCCTCCCCCTCTCCCTCCCCCTTTCTACCCCTCCCCCTCCCCCTTTCCTCCTGTTCCCTCCCTGCTGCCCAGCTTCACTCACACACTCATTCATTCATTCAGTTTTCCACAAACACTGACCAGACTCGAACCCAGGCCCAAGGATGTCAGTCCCCCCTCCACGCCCCGTGCCCTGCCACTGGAGACAGCTGGAAAGCTCCGTGTGCCTCGTGGGGCAGGCAGGCTTCCTGGAGGAGGAGAGCTCTGAGCCGAGTGCCCAGCAGCGGAGGTGGCAGCATGGGCCCAGTGCTCACCGTGGATCCCGATCATGTGCTCCAGGATCAGTACTCGCTCCGCCAGGATCTTCAGAGCCTCCCGCAGCTGCTGCACTCCCTCACCCTGGCGGGAAAGGGGGGCCCCCAGGGTCAGGGGGGGAGGCAGGGCCCTCTGAGCCCGGAGGATGGGGCCACTTCTGCCTCCTCCCTCCCTCTAGCACAGTCAGGGCGGGGTTTAGACCAACGACCCAGAGCTCAGAGAGGGCAGTGAGCGGCCTGGAGTGGCACAGCATAGCACCAGCTGGCTGCACCCCAAGGCTACTTTCTGGGTGAGGGTCTGCGTCGCCCCTTCTTGGCTCTGCCCAACTGGGGGAAGGGAGGGAGCTCCAGGGGAGGCGGCGGGCGTGTGCACAGGACCCGCCCATGCACGGGCTGCACCAGGAGCACCGCGAGACACATGGCTGTCCTCAGAGCACAGCCGCCAGGCGACTCCCAGGCGAGCACTGGGCCTGGGGCACCTCCGCGGGCACCTCTGTCTGAGGGCAGGCAGCTCTGTGAGGACGCTGAAAAGACTCAGCTCAAATTAAGACAAAGGAACCCGGGGCGGAGCGACAGGACAGCCGGGAGAGTGTCTGCCTGGCACACAGCCGGGTTCGATCCCCGGCACCTCATATACGGTCCAGGGGTCACTGCCAGGAGTGATCCCTGAGCACAGAGCCAGGAGTAACCCCTGAGCACCACCAGGTATGGCCCAATATGTAAAGAAAAAGGAGATAAGAAGGCCCCAGCCCACCCCAGGTCCTGCCACCGAGGGCCACTTCCATGTGAGGGTCCCAGCCAAGTCCCCGTCCCTGGGTGCTCTTGGGAACTGGGTCATAGTGGTGGCTCAGTCTGACCCAAAATCTACTCCAGCCGCCCACTGCCTCCTGAGCCCATTGCAGCTGCTGGGGCACCAGCCTCCTCGCCCAGCTCCAATCCCACAGGGGCCTCCCAAACGCCTCTAGCTGCCTCCTCAGCACCAATCTCCACAGACAGCCCCTCACTGAGCCCCTCCCACTGGCGCCCCCCCCAGCAGCACACACCCCTGCTCTCCCAGCCCCACCTCGGGAGTCCCCGAGGCCATGCCCACACTTTGCCCCCCTTGTGGGGGACCCTCTGGGTGCCAGGCCTCACCGGCCACCCCCAAGCAGGGGAACCCCCTTTCTGGCCTCTTGGGCACGGTGCCCCTTAAGGACCCCCCTATGCCCCCGGGCCGGGACCCCCTTGTTCCCAGACAGGACGAGGGGCGTCAGGGCTGGGCGTCACCTCTGCAGCCGCCTTCTCCTCTTCCTCCCCTTTCCCGCCAGGCTCCCCCTGCGGGAGAGAGTCCGGTCAGGTATCGCCCGGCAGCGGTTGGACACGGGGTCCAGGCCTGAATGGCGGGACAGGCCCGGACCCCAGCACGCAGGGCACGACGGGGGGACCCCGAGAGTCAGTGCTCGCCAACACTGAGCGGGAAGCGCTGGCCCCAAGGGTGGAGGAAGTTGGCCTTGGGGTCCGCCAGGCTCGGCTTGGGGGCTCACAGGACAAGGCCCGGCTGTGCGACCACGGGCAGGCAACTTAACCTCTCTGGGCTACAGCCGCACAGCGAGGCCCCTCCTGCTGGGCCCCCAACTGCACTGGAGCACAGAGCAGGCCCCTGCACCAGCTCCAGGGGCCTTGGGGAGGGGTCCAGGCCACTCAGAAGGGAACCCCAGCCCCCTCGCCACCACCACAGGCCTCAGGACACCCCACTTCCTGGGGGTGCTGCCCTGCAACCTGCCCTGTCGGCCTGGGCCCCCAGCACCCCAGGACCCCCACCCTGCCCGGGGCCCCCAGCACCCCCACACTCACAGCCGGGGCCGTCACGCTTCGCTCTGCAGCCGGGCCCTGCGGGAAAGCGCGCCCAGAGGGTTAGTGCTCCCCTCCCCCCCACGGTGCTCCGGGCCCCCAAAGAGCCGGGGAGGGACACTGGGGGCCCTTCCCTGTGAGCCGGGCGGACCCTCGTGTCCCCACTAGGACACCGCAGGACTCACACGCGGACAAGGGCGGGGGGTCAAAGCAGGCCCAGCAGCCCCCATAGAGGCACCCCCAGGAGAAGCTGATGTACCACCCGGGACCCCTGAGACCCCCACCCAGCCAGAGGCACCCCGAGATGATGTCAGCAGGCAGAACCCAGCCCGGGGCCTGCCCGGCCCCCGTTAGAGGCCCCTGCAGCCTGCACGCGGGCACAGAGGGGCACGGGGGTCCTGAGACCAGAGACCACCCACCACACCCCACTGCCCCCCCCCTGCCTTCTTCTCCTTTGTCCCCGGAACCATCCACCCGGGGGTGCCCCCTAGAGGTCACAGCTCTGTGCAAGTCGGGATTCGGGTTCAGGGTTTGGGGGCTCGGGGTGTCCTTCAGGCCCCCAGGGGCCACAGAGCAAAGGGTCTGCGGGTGAGGGGCTGCGTCACTGCAGGGCCTTACCTGGGACCCGGGCGCCCCGGGGGGTCCTGGGGGGCCGTGTGGGCCAGGGGGGCCTGTCGGCAGAGTCAGAGCAGTCACGGGCCAGGAGCCCCCGACACTGGCCCCCAGCCCGGCCCGCTGCACCCTGAGTGCCCCCCCGCAAGGCCTCTTCCTGCTGACCCCGTCCCCCCACATCCCAGCCCCCTGCTCCCGCTGCTCTCACCTGGCGGGCCTGGGGGTCCCCGGGGTCCCGGGACCCCTGCCAGCACCGTGTCCACGGCGGCCGAGGCCAGCTGTGTGTCTGCGTCTGGGGGCAGAGCAGAGCCCCCCCCCCGTGAGGGCTTGGCATGGGGGAAGTGTGCCCACACTGGACGAGGGATGGGGGGACCAGGCCACAGTGCCACATCGGGCACCGACGCCTTCCGGAACCTTCCAGGCCCTCCGCAGTGCCCAGCCCCTTCTAGGCTACAACCCACATGCTGGTTCTGTGCCTGCTAGGTTCACTCTGTGTCACCTCCTCCAGGAAGTCCTCTGGCACCCCCCCGACCCTGCAGCCTCCATCAGGGCCCCTGGGCAGAGAGGGCGGGGGGTCTGTCTAATGACCACCCATGGCCTGGGGGTTCCACGGGGAGTCAATAGGACAGTCAGGTCCATAGGCCCCAGAAATGAGGGTTCCTCCTTCCAGAGACCCTGGGGGTGGGCAGAGGCCTTGTCTGAGGGGGGCTCTGAGCCCCCAAAGCTCTTCACAAGCACAGTCTGCCCGGCCCTGGCATCCCCAGCCCCAACATCCTCTCTTGGAACTGAGGTTAATCCAGCCCCTCTGGAACCTTCCCCGACAAGCATCACGCACCAGCCCCTCGGGGACCCGGGCTCCCCCTCACCTCCACTCTAGACTGGCCCAAGGACAAGGGTACCCCGGGGCAGTGGTGAGTGGGGGTCCCCGCCCCGTGCAGACCCCCATGGGGTGGGGCCGGCCAGATGCTGGAGTTATGGGGCCTGGCGGGGGCGGGGGGCCAGGTCTCCATCCACCCTGGGGACGCCCCAGACTGACGGTGCTCCGGGCCCAGAGGACGGACCCCTCCCACACTCACTGGCCTTGTCCGCCGGCTGCAGGGAGTACAGGACACCGTGGGGGCTGCCCGCGGGGCCAGGGGGGCCAGGGGGCCCGGGGCGCCCCATCTCCCCAGGAAGCCCGCGGGGGCCGGGCGGCCCCAAGAGGCCTGTAAGGGTAGAAGAGACATCAGGGCGGGACCGAGGCATGGGGGGCACAGGGGGGCACGGGGGGCCACAGGGGATACAGGGTGTGGGGATATGAGGTGTGGGGCAGGGGTGTGGGGGCTATGGCTGGGGGCACAGGCTGGGGGCATGGGGTGCAGGGGGAGTGCAGAGGACAGGACCCGAGAGGGGGTCACAGGTGCCACCCACAGACCCCCGAGTGTGAGAATACGGGGATCTGGGTTTGAGGGGAGCAGGGAGTCCCCCAGCAATCAAGACCCGGGGGGACACTGCGCTCCACGGCCAGACATGCCAGCGGGTCCCCCCAGGGTGTCAGCAGAAGCCTGGGACCAGGGGGTCCTCCAGGGGCCAGAGAGTCCTTCGGGGACCAGGGGATCCCTCTGTGGTCAGGGGGTCACTGGGGATCAGGGATCCCTCAGGAGCCGACAGCGTGGGTGTGGCTGGCAGGTGGGTCTGCCCCGAGGCCGGCAGTCTCCTCCCAGCTATTCCAAGGGGTGCAGGGGTCCCCGCTCCGCAGGGGCAGAGTCCAGGGGGGTCTCCCTCCTTACCTGGCGGCCCCGCAGGGCCCTTCTCCCCCGCCTGGCCCCGGTCCCCCTTGGACCCGGGTGGACCAGCAGGCCCTGGAGCTCCCGTCTGCCCGGGGGGCCCTGGGGAGAGACGAGGCAGGCTGAGAACCGGCCCCAGCCCCACACAGGGGGGAAACTGAGGCTCAGAAAGGGCAGCTCCTGCTCTCCACATCCTGCTGCCTGGGAAGAGGTCGGGAGGGTCAGAGGGGCAGCGGGATGAGGACCGACGGGAGGGGGGTTCCGGGAGGGGGTCCAGGCGGGGGGGGGAGGGGGGGCGCATCCACCCCTCTAGTCCAGGGTCCGCGGCGCGCAAGGCTCCATTTGTGGAGAGCGAGCGCCACCCGGTGGCCACTCATTGGAACTACACGTTCCCTCTGTAAGCCTGCCGGGAGCCGCCGAGGCTTGACCTCATGCTTGACCTCTCCCGGCTGCGCTGACGCAAAGGTGGGCTACCGGTATCCGATCACAGGGCCCCCCCTACACCTATCCCCAGGACCCCCACCACGGCGCCGAGTAGAGCCTGGGCTGGGGCTTAACTGAGCTGGACAGAAGCGGCGGATCCGGTGACAGCACCAGCCTGGCGACAGACAGCGCCCATCTGTCCCGCCCCTGCAAGTGCTGCTGTTCCTCCCCCCTCCCACCCCACCCCTCCTTTCCCCTCTCTCTCCCCTCTCCCCCCACCCTGTTCTGCATGACTGTAGTAGCGGGAGGGGGTGCCAGTGTGTGAGTAGGATTCTGGGGTCCCCAGCACAGGCCTGGAGCTGCGGTGACCACGCCCGGCTTCACAGTATGGGAGCAGGAGACCCTGCCCTCCTATCCAGGGGCCGAGGGAGGCTGGGCAGGACTGGGGGCCAACATGTGGGGGCAGCGTGCAGACCTGGGGCGACAACAGGGACCAGCGAGCACTGTGTACAGAGCCTGCCCAGCACACCACCTTGGGTCAGTGCTGCTCACCTGCCGGGCCCGTGGGCCTCCTGCGGGGCTGTGCCAGGGGGATAGCGTCGGGGAGGAAGTCCTCGTTCCAGGGCGGGGGGCTGCCCTGCGGGGCCGGCAGGTCGTTGTCAGGGTCCGAGGGCGGAGTGGCTGCCTCCAGCAGGATCACCTGCGCCAGGGACAGGGCGGGCAGGGGTGAGGTGGAGCAGGGAGGGCTGCCCCTGCTGCAGGTCACCCCAGGACCCCTTCTGGACAGGGCCTCAGGGGGGCCATCCTCATCCCTGTATTCTTCTGGGGACCCCTCACTGGCTCCCTCCCAGACCCTCCACAAGAACCCTTGCAGGGAACACATGGAGCCAGCAGGAAGAAGGGAGGGAGGAGGAAGAGGAAGGAGGGAGGGAGGGAGGAAGTGAGGGAGGAAGGAAGGAGTGAGGGAGGAAGAAAGGAAGGAGGGAGGAAGGAGGGAGGGAGGAGGAAGAGAAGGAGGGAGGGGCAGGGGCGGGAGGGGCAGCGTTTTCCCCCCTGCGTGTCCCTCCCCGCCTGGGCCGCTCAGGTCAGTGATGCTTCTGCTGCTGCAGTGTGGCCCAGCCTGATGGAGGAGGCTCCCAGCTAGCTGGTGTAGCCCCCCTGTGCCAGGAGGAGTGCGGGGGGGGGGGGGCAGGGGGCAGCCACTCCCCTCTCCCCTGAGACTGGCCTCCGTCTGCCCTTCCCGCCGACCCCAGGCAGCTGGCCCAGACGAGAGCCGCCCGTCTGACCTTGGCCTCCAGCGTGCTCAGCCTCTGGCTCATGTCCCTGAGGCGGGTGCAGTTCATGCATTCTGAAAGAGAAGGGCGGAGCAGAGCGTGACCCCGGCACCCGGACATAGACCTCGAGCTCCTATCCATGCTTCAGGGCCTCATCCTCAACGCCCCCTCCTCCAGGCAGCTTGCCTGGACTGAGCACTTTGGAGCCAAAGTCTGCTTTGTGCAGCTGCAGCTCCTGGGGTGCCTTGTCAAAGGCCCTCGGGCAGCTCCGGGCAAGAGCCCACAGACCTCAGTGCCTGAGCACCAAGGAAGGTCTCTGAAGCTGTCCAAGTGTCCACAAACAGCACCCTGACCTTGGGGACCAAGGTAAGGGCTACGATGGGGCTATACAGTCACCCTGAGGCACAGCGCCGGTCAGGCTGGGCGTAGTCAGGGAAGGCTGCTCGGAGGCAGTGGCATGGAAGGGATGGAAGGGATGCTCTGTAATTGGCCAGAAGAGGAAGAGAACAGGTGAGGGTTGCTGAGGCTGGGAACTCCCCTCCCCCATACCTCCCTCCTCCACTTTGACCTCTGACCTTCCCCCAACCATCCCCTCAACCATGGGGACATGCCTGGTCCTCTCGTGAGCCCCTTGGGACATGGTATGACACGAGCCCGGCCTCCTCCCTCCCCCCTTCTCCCTCCTCCCTTCCCCTCCTCCTCCCCACTCTCCCCTTCTGGGGGCACACAGGGGAGTAGGAGGGAGCCCGCCCCTCCAGGGAACATCTGGGCTTTCTGGGACAGCGGGACTGCAGGGGAGATGGGAAGAGGGCCCCTGAGCTCATGGGAGCTGTTTCTGGGAAGTGCTGGCCCAGCCCAGTTTGCAGGAGGGGCGTGGGGGAGCCAAGCCGCTGCCCTCTTCCTGCGCCCTGCCCGGCTGGCACTCACTCGGGCTGGGAAGTTTTGTGGCTTCCGGCAACCCCTGACGTTTGTCCGACATTCTCCACCCCTGGGGCCGGCAGGCCCAGGCACCCGGGAGCCACATTTCCTGCACAGATGTGGAGTCAGGAACCTCTGCCCGGGGGAGGCACGGGAGCTGGGCAGCATATGGGCACCTGTGTGAGCCTGTACGTGCATGTCTGTCTGTGTGTGCACGAGGGCTGGTGTTCACGCATGTTGACATGTGTGTTCATGTGTGTGCCTGTGTGAGCCTCTGTATGCATGTGTGAGCATGTGTGTATATGTCTGACTTATGCACAAGGGCTGGTATTCATGCATGTTGACACGTGTGTACATGTGTGTGCCTGTGTGTGCCTATGTATGCATGTGTGAGCATGTGTGTGCATGTCTGCCTTATGCACGAGGGCTGGTATTCATGCATGTTGACATGTGTGTACCTATGTGTGCCTGTGTGCATGTCTGCATGGATGGACATGCCTGTGTGCACGTCTATGTGGGCTCATGAGTCATGTCTATGTAAGTGTACTTGTGTGCATTTCCATGTTGCACAGTGTGTGTTTGTGGGCATGCATTGCCACGTGGCTGTGATCACATGTATGCACACATAGGTATGCATGTGTCAGAGTGCATGGTAGTGTCTGTGTGTACCTATGAGCATCTATATGTGGCCAGTGGAAAGACAAGTGTCCATCAGTAACTTGTGTGACCCGAGAGGGCCCTCATGCCTCAGTTTCCCCATCTGGCAGAGGGCTGACACTGGATCAGCCTGTGACTCTTTGGACCATGGCCTGAGTCTCGAGACCCCGGGTGCTCTGGGCCTGGGGGTGGGGGCTGGACACAGGTGAGCCCAGAGCCTAGCTCCTCCTGGCAGAGGTCTCGGGGGATGTGTGGGGTCCCCAGCAGACCAGGTGCGCCGAGGAGCCCCAAATCCAGTGGAGACTCACCCTGCAGCTCACACCAAGCCTGGCAGGGCTCGGAGGACCCTCTGGGGCAGGGGCAGGACCAGTGTGCAGGGCTAGCGCCTTCACCTCTGCACCATCTCTCCTGGCCCACGATACACTTTTCTTTGGCAGGGGGCGGGGAAGGGGAGCGGAACGCCCCGAGGTGCTCTGGGGCTCCTCCTGGCTCCGCACCCGGAATCACTCGGGGGGCTTGGGGCACCCCGTAGCGTTCTGGGGATCAGACCCAGCGGCCACCAGCAACCTCCCTCCCAGGGCTCTACGGCTCTGGCCCAGGAGACACTTTTGTTGGTTAGCTGGTTGGTTTTGGGTCACACGGAGGTTGCTCTTGGCTATGCACTCAGGAATTACTCCTGTGACTCCTGACGGTGCTCCATGTGGGTGCTGGGGACGAACCCGGGTCACTCGCGCCCCAGGAGATACTTTCTGAGAGAAGCGGAATGGGGCGGGGCAGTCTCCAGAGCTAGAGGGGGGAAATGTTCCGGAACTGTCCACCAGGGGGAGCCAGCAGAAAGGCGAAGACAGCAACCTTGGGGCAGGATCAGCAGGGTGCCAGGCAGGTAACCCCCAGGGTTTCTCCTCCCCGTCCCGTCCCCCACCTTGCCCTCACCCCGTCTGGCGCATGAGACGAGAAGGTCTCCACCTCGGGACTGATCAGCACCGCCTTAGAGCCCCGAGCAGCCAGGAGTGAGCCCTGAGCACCACCAGGTGTGGCCCCCAAACCAAGCAAAATAAAACGTATGTGAAATTCAAGGGTCACAGAATAGCCACGGCAGCTTGGGAGAAAAACAAAAGTGGGAGGCTAATGCTTGCAGAATGAAGGCCCATTGCAGGACTGTAATGGTATGTGGTCTTAGAACTACGTTATATATTGTGATTAGGTAGAGTGTAAGGACAGACAGACAGACCCACACGTGCAGTCAGCTGAGGGGTAAGACCCAGACGCAGTTTTGTCAGGTGAGGGTAAATATTTTCCCAAAAGCTGCTGGGCCGATTGGATCTCCCCATGGGAAAGAAAGATGCAGGAATCAGCCCCGGCTGTGGTGACCGGAAGTCCAGTTCTAGAGGGAAGGTAAAGTTTACCGTGAAACCAACAGCACTCGGAAGAAGGGGAGACAAATCCTAGGTGGCTGACTCCCTGGCCTGAGAATAAATAAGGGTTTCTCGGGACAGAGAAACATACCAACACCAACGAAAACTGCCCGTGGTGTAGAGCACATCCAAGCTAATTTCTGGAGTGGAGAGCTAGGCTGGCAGAGAGGGCGTTTGCTTTGCACGCAGTCACCCCGACATCCCATAGGGCCCCCCGAGCACCACCAAGAGTGATTCCTGAGTGCAGAGCCAGCAGGAACCCCTGTGCATCGCCAGGTGTGGACCCCAAAGTAAAAAAAAATAATAATAGGGGCTGGAGTGATAGCACAGCAGGTAGGGCGTTTGCCTAGCACGCGGCCGACCCGGGTTCAAATCCCAGCATCCCATATGGTCCCCTGAGCACCGCCAGGGGTGATTCCTGAGTGCAGAGTCAGGAGTAACCCCTGTGCATTGCTGGGTGTGACTCAAAAAGCAAAAATAAATAAATAAATAAATAAATAAATAAATAAACTTATTTTTCCCCAGGACACATTAAGCGCGTGTCCGTGAGTAGACGGTTCTAGAATACACACCCACAAAATGACACATTCATGGACAAATCCTATGCAGAGGCGCAGCTTGGGGCAGGGGGGGAACGCAGCGCCCCCCTGCATTGCAGGCCAGGGGTGCAGGTGCCCGGGGCCACGTGTGGGCAGTGGCGAGTCCCCCGGGACCCAGGGACTGCCTGGCACCAACACCCGCACTCTGAGCAGCGCCGCTTCTCTGGGCTGGGCGGCACACTGGGCACCGCTGTGCTCACGGGTGACCCCGGGTGGTGCTCACTGACCGGATATGGAGCCGGCACTGACCAGGCCCCGGGGAACAGACCTGAGCTCCGACTCTCCAGGCTGACACACACGTTTTTGTTCTATTTGGGGGCCACCCCCGGCGATACCCAGGGGTTACTCCTTTCTCTGCACTCAGGAATCACTCCTGGCGATGATCAGGAGGCCACATGGGATGCCGGGGATCGAACCCGGGTCAGCCATGCGCTAGGCAAACGCCCTCCCTGCTGTCCTATTGCTGCAGTCCCACACATGCACTTTTCAGACAATTCTGGGGGGCCAGGGCGTGGCTCTGTGAGGGCAGGAGACGGGCATGATCGGAGCCCCGGTGGGTCGGCTGGCACCATGGGCCCCGAAACCTCCTGGTCTGTCTCTCACAACAATCTTTTTTTTTTTCCTTTTTTGGTCGCACCCGGCGATGCACAGGGGTGGTTACTCCTGGCTCTGCCTCAAGAATGACCCCTGGCGGTGCTCAGGGGACCATATGCGATGCTGGGAATCGAACCCAGGTTGGCACTGTGCAAGGCAAATGCCCTCCCTGCTGTCGCTCCAGCCCCTCTCACAACAATCTTACTAAAGAAAAAGGAGTGAGTGCCCGTGAGGTGGCCCTGGAGAGGCTGACCGGAAGCTCACTGCCCAGCCCGACCTGGCACCAGGGAAGAGCCAGCTTCACCAGATGGACCTGGCAGGGCAGGGGGGTGCGGACCCCGAATCACACCCCAGTTTCCCATCAATGGACTCGGCACAGCAAGCGCCCGGGCGGGGGGAGCCCAGGCTGGCCGGGACGGGTAAGGCCTCGTGAGAGACGACGGAGCCCAGAGGACGCCCGGCTGGTGGCGCTGCTGTCCAGGTGGGCCTTGCACACAGGTGGGGGTGTGTGGGAACCGTGCCCAGGCCCCCAGACCAAGGGGTCTGGTCACCCGTGGAGCAGCCCCTCTCAAATGCCAGAGCAGCTGGCCGGCCAGCTCCTGGCTTCTTGTTTTTTTGTTTGCTTTAGGGCAGTGCTCAGGGCTGACTCCTGGCTCTGTGCTCAGGGACCACTCCACCCTGCGGGGTGCCGGGGATCGAACCCGGGCTAGTCACATGCAAGGCAAGACCCCGCCCCACCGTACTCAATCCGGCCCCTGTTTGTTTGCTCGGGTGGTGCTCCCGGCTCTTTCACTCTTCCCTGCTTGCTGGTGCAAAGTCCCGGGGGTCTGGAGGAGGAGACGACCCCTCTGAGGGCAGGGGCCTGTTCCCCCAAAGTCGAAGACAGCCACAGCCCAACGGGCTGCAGGAGATGATGGTGGTGCTCGTCCCAGCCTGGTGCTCCCACCGTCTCTTTTTCAGCTCTTGGGGGCTCTGGTCCTGGCAGACACGCACCCCGACAGCCTCTCGCCTCGGGAGCCCGCAGTGGCCATGGGCAGTGGGAGTGGCAGGGGGAGGGCAGAGGGACGCACCGAGGTCCTGCCAAGCAGCACAGGTGCGGGGTGTGGCCTAAGCAGACACTGATGAAGAGTTTTAAGGGGTGCAGGTGTGGGAGGGGGGTTGGGGACCTTTTCTGGAGGGTTCCTTCGACACCTAGAGACAAGCCCAGGGGCTCAGACCCACCCGCTCTGTCAGATCCTGCGGGCCCGGGCTGCCCACGGCCCTTCTCCAGCAAAGCCCCAAGGGCCAGCGTGCCGGGTCTGACCACAGCCAAGCCTGAGCTCCTGAGCAGCGTGAAGCTGCAGCGCGACCGCGGCACGGGGACTGAGGGGCACGGGTGAGGGAGGCTGTGCTGGGCACGCCAGGAGCCCCTGAACCCGCCGCTCGGTTCTCCTGGCAGTGTGCCACCTCGCCGTTCTTGGGGAGAAAGTTACAGCAGGAGCTGTGCAGGGACGGGAGTGGGGGTCCTAGCTCCTGGTGGGATCCCGGGAAGGGGCATCCAGGAAGGCCTGTGGAGGGGGCAGGATCAGCCCTTCCCTTTGGGGACCATCACGGCTGGACCCGGAGATGGAGGCCTAAGGCCGAGGCATGTCCTGGGAAAGGGCGGGGTTGAGGGCACGTCAGAGCCCCACCCACCACGCACTGCCCCTGCCAGGGCTGTGGGGTAACGAGGTGATGGAAGGGTTTGGGGGGCAGAGGCATCTGCCCAGCACGGGGACGAGATTAAACACCATGGAAGGCTCATCTGAAATGGTTCATCTGGGGCTGGAGCGAGAGCACAGCGGGGAGGGCGTTTGCCTTGCACGCGGCCGACCCGGGTTCGATTCCCAGCATCCCATATGGTCCCCTGAGCACCGCCAGGAGTAACACCTGAGTGCAGAGCCAGGAGTAACCCCTGTGCATCGCCAGGTGTGACCCAAAAAGCAAAAAAAAAAAAAAAAAAAAAAGTGAAATGGTTCATCTGGAGCCAGAGCGTAGGGCAGCAGAGAGCGTTCTGGGTCCAGCCCTGACTTAGACTTTTATCCTTTTTTGTTTTGGGGTCACAATGACGGTGCTCAGGGATCACTCCTGGTGGGCTCGGGGGGGCGGCATATGGGATGCCAGGGATTGAAACCAGGTCGGCTGCGTGCGAGGCAAATGCCTTTGCCACTGTCCTATCGCTCCGACCCAACACTTTATGAACATGAGCTCGTCTCATCCCAACAGCAGCGTGAGGTAAGCCAGGGAAGCCCGTCCTACAGATGGCAGTCGGCAAGGCATGGGTTGGCATGTGGCCTACGGGGAACCGGCCACCTGGGACCCTGTTCCAGAGCCTGACTGCAGCCCTCGATATCTGGAGAGAGCTGGGACCTGGGAATGCTGGATCCTGGGAATTCCGGGACCCTGGGGATTCTAGATCCCAGGAATGCCAGGACATGGGAATGCTGGATCCAGGGAATGCTGGATCCTGGGAATGCTGGATCCTGGGAGTGCTGGATCCCGGGAATGCTGGGACCCTGGGAATGCTGGAACCCCAGGAATGCCGGGACTCGGGGAATGCTGGATCCCGGGAATGTTGGGACTGGGGCTAGTGTCTACAATTCCAATGACCATCCACCGCGCTGGTGGTTATTACAGCCGGGCTCCTGCAGGTGGCAGTGGAGCGCCTCGAGGAAGAGCGGCTTCTGGGCACAGACGTGAGCCCCGCTGGGGACCGGGCTGCGGCCACCGAGGGGGTGACGGGGAGAGGCAGGCGCGGTGTCCACAGAGACATGACCAGAGAAGAGGCTGGGGGCTCTATCTGGCACTGTGGGGCAGAAGGAGCCGGCGCTTGCGGGGCCCTTTTAGGGGGGCTGCAGAGTTGCGCTCTGGTCCCTCCGGGAGCAGGGAGACTGTGGGGGGGTGGCAACTGGGGTCTGGGTCGGGGAATCCAGGCGAGGTTCCTGGTGGGGGGGTGTCTGGACCTAAAAGGACCCCAAGGCATGACCCCACTGGAGCTGCCAGCACTCAGCCCGGGAACCCACAGTCTCCAGTGTCTTGGAGGGCGTCGTGAGAACTGGGAGCAGCCCCCCTTGCCCGGGGAGGTGGGAGGCCGCCCGGCCCTCTGCGGGGCGACACCCCAGTCCTGTGCCCCACCCGCACCGAAACCTTTACATACCCCCTTCTCCCCCGGCCCGGGGAGATAGAGCTCCTGCTACCCGCCCCCCGCCCCCCCCCCCCCGCAGCGCATTTGCAGTCTGACCCCAACTAGCGCTGTGAAAGGAGGAGGCGGAGCGAGAGGACAGTGGGGAGGGCACTTGCCTTGCACGCAGTCAACCCGGCTCGATCCACCACCCCCCCCCCCCCCCGCACCGCCAGGAGGGATCCTGGAGCACAGAGCCAGGAATAACCCCTGAGCATGGCCGGGTGTGACCCCCAAAAAATGAAGAAAGAAAAGAGGCCGGGCCCTGCAGCCTGGAGGCGGAGACCCCGCGCCGGTCCCCCCCACCCCCCCGCCGTTCCAGCGCAGACCGCCCAACCTCGAGACCCCTTCTCAGTTCCCTGGAGCGGAGGCCAGAGGCGGGGGCCGGGCGGCCGCGTTCTGAGAGCCCCCCGCCCCCACGCCAGCTTTGATTCGCAGCCAACACATGCTTCTCTCCAAGTCGAAAATAAAATAAAATAAAGCCTGTTACAGAGCGGGGCCCTCTCCTCCGGCTCATTTTAATGTGGTTTTCGGCGCGGCTGCTCCGCGCAGCCCTCGCGCGAACATGTGCTTGCAACATGCGGGTCCGGGGGGCCTCGGGCAGGCGGGGGGGAGGGGCGAGGGGGGGCGGAGCCCTCAGGCGGTGCTCAGAGTCGGGGGAGGGGACAGGCTGCGGCACCAGCTGAAACTGCTTCTCCTGACTTGGGGGTCCTTGGAAGTGGGACCGGAGGGAAATGGGGTCCCACGGGTGGTTAGCAAGGGCCAGGCCTGACCAACCAATCACTCAGGCGAGTGTCCCAGTCTTGGGACCCGGGGCCTCCTCCGGTCCGTGAGAAGGAGCCTGCACTGCGGCCCCCAGGCCCCTGGCCTCCCGTCTCAGACACAAGCTTCCCCGGAGATTGTGATGTCAGTGCCACTGAGTGGGGTGGGGGGTGTCTGCCCACCCACACCTGCTGTTGGGCTCAACCCTGCCATGTCCCCCCAAGCCCACTCACTGGGGACTCTGACACCAGTGCCCTCTCCTCTGCCCTCTGGGCCCGTCCGTCCCCTCCCAGTCCTTCAGGCGTCTGGGAGTGAGTCCAGGGCCCCGAGCTCCACCCTCGGAGGCTGGATCCCCCCATCCCGAGTCTCCCCCCCGACCCCCCCCACCCCTGCACTGTGTGCCCAGGGCTGCAGCTGCTGCTACTCCTGAGGGTCACAGAAGCCTGGTCCCCGGGACCAGCTCCAGTCCCCGCACCCCTGGGGCCCCCCTCAGCTCCTGCCCTTCCTGCGTCCACCTTCCTTTTGTTTGCGGGTGCCCTGCCCATCAGGGCCTCCTGGGCGGCTGCCAGGGGAGCTCCACGGCCCAGGGATGCCAGAAAGGCCCGGGGGCAGGGTGCGGATAAGGGCAAAGCAAACACGGCATTTGTGGTTTCCCAGAATCAGCCTCGTCTGTGCGTCTCTGAATAGGGGGGCGGGGGCGAGGGGGGCAACAACAGGCACACAGGTGTGTCCAGACACTCATGGGCATGAACACACGACTGCATGCATGTACCTGCACGTGTCCACATGCTCACACACATGTCCACACACTTATGAACCCCCACTTCTCTGCACACATACCTGCATGTGTCACACACATGTTTACACATTCACACATGCGTTCACACTCATGAACATGCAGGCACACATATGTGTGCACCCACACACATGCCCACACGCCCGCACATACATACACAAGCCCACAGACATCCTCATACTCATGCACATGCCCACATGTATCCACACAGATAAATACAGGCCCACAAGTCCACACTTACACACATGTCTGCACACTTGTACAGACATGCACCTACGTGTCCATACACTTCCACACACATGCACATGTGTTTACATGTGTGTGTTCACACTCCCATCCACATACGTCCACACACGCACACACACATCGGCACATGTGTGTCAGAACAAAGCCATGTCCAAATACTCCCGTATCGGTGCACATGCATCCCACACTTGTCCTCACGCCTCACCGAGGCCTCACCGACAGCGGCCTCCTCTCCAGAGGGGTCCCGGACCCTGCGCCCAGCCAAGAACCCAGGCTCTAGATCCGAATAGCTGAGGAAAGTGAGTCACTGAAGTCCTCTGCGCGTGGGGTCTCGTGTGAGAGTGAAAAGCACCCCCAAACCATGAAATTTCTCCCTGGGGCCTGGAGATAAGACGGGGGGGGTATTTGGGACTCAGCCCCCCACCCTCGGTTCCCAGCACCATGATGCCCCACTGCAGACAAGCTCTAGAGAAACTCTCTGGACCCGACAGCCCCGCAGCTAAGGGAGAGCCCGGATGAGGGTCAGGCTGCAGCCCCTGATCCCGAAACCTGAAAGAACAGGGTCCTCTGGAGGCAGAGTGGAGGAGGTGGGGTCTGAGCCCCCACTGACAAGCCCCCCCAGAACCTCACCTGAGGTCCCTTTCAGAGATCCCCGTGAACAAGGAAGAACAGAGCGCGAAAGGAAGCGGGGGCTGGGCCAGCCAGGCCGGCTCTTGCCCAGTTCTGGAGCTGGATTCAACCACCCCGAGAGGGTCCCACCAACAAGGACCAGCAACGCACATGCTCAGGCCAGCAGGCCCGGGAATATGGGTTCCCAGAGCCCCAGAGGTGCCTTCGACCAGCAGGAGCAGGAGGGGACCCTGGGAGCAACGTGAGGGCCTAAGGATGAAGCCATATTTTCTAAGAAAAAAAAAACATGGAAAATGATTCATAAGAGCTCCACACCCCCGCCAATTTGTGCCTGGCCTAGCCTTGGGGGTGTAGGCAAACTGGGTGGTCCTGTGGAAAGCAAGCAGGCAGGGAGGGGCTGGGCCAGGGGATGGGGGAACAGGTGGGAAGGGGGTGTCATGAGCAGAGAAGCACGCGGACCCCACTAGGAACAGTCAGCACCCAGATCCCACAAAGGGCCTCAGCCCCGGGATGGAGGGAACCACCCATGGCCAAACCCAAGACAGGGTGGGCGTGCCAAGGGGACGAACCGAGAGCTCCCACGTTAGGGTGGACAGGGGTTCCCCGTCACGTGCCCTCCGGCTGCAGCTACACAGCCCTGGGCCCAGTGGTGGGAGGACGGCGGCTCTGTCCAGCACCCCCAGGAGACCTGGGCACCCCACAGCCCAGCCGCAGGGCCAAGATCCTCCTCCTGGCCCTGCCCCATGTCCTTCCCACCCTCTGGGGACCCAACTGCACAGAGAGGGCTCAGGGAGGCTGCTTGCCTGCGCCCAGTCCGACGCCGTCCACCCAGCCGTGCTTGGAGCCTACTCCCCCGCGAGAGAGACAGCTGCGAGCCTGAGCGGGGAGTCCGCTCTCTCTGCTGGCCCTCAGCCCCACCTGACGCCGGGGAGGACAGAGCAGGCAGGGAAAGGAACACTGTTCACTGCCCCCCTCCCAGGCGGGAGCCCGCTGGGAAGGGAGGAATTTCCCTCTTGATCACATGAAGCTAGGAGTCTTGGGTTTTGGTGGTTTGGGTTTGGGGGTCACACCCAGAAATGCTCAGGGCTCACGCATGGCTCTGTGCTCAGGGGTCACTCCTGGAAGTCTCGGGGGACGCTATGGGAGGCTGGGGATCAAACCAGCGTCAGCCGCGTGCACGGCAAGCATCCTGCCGGCTGTACTATCGCTCTGGCCCCCTCAGATAGGAGTTTTGACTATAACCTGAATCCAGACCTGAATTGAGAGTGGGTTTTTGACTGTCCATTGTTTTATTACCTGCCGAGGGCACAGAATACTCATGGGCTGTGGTTTTTGATCAAGAGTAGGCAAAGAATGCCCAAAAGGAAGGTAGAGAGAGACAGAGAGAGAGAGAGAGAGAGAGAGAGAGAGAGAGAGAGAGAATTATCTGCTATAGAGGCAGCCTTCGGGTGTCGGGGGTCGGGGGTAAAAGGGAAACTGGGGAAGTTGATGGTGGGAAATGTGCACTGGTGAAGAGACAGGTGCTGGGACAGAGTATGGCTGAACCCATCATGAACAACTTTGTAACAGTGTATCTCACAGTGATTCAATTAAAAACAAAAGACTGGGCACAGGACAGCCCAGGATCCCCTTTAAAGGGAAGCCCTGGAGAAGGAATTAAGATGCCTCCTGGCCCCTCCCACCTGTCCTGCTGTTCACACACCTGCCTCTAGGGCTGAGTGCCCGCTGCCCGCCCCGGAGAAGCCATCTCTCCTTGTTTGCCACCTCCCTACCCCATCTTCAGGCAATAGCCATTTCTTTTCAGGGACAATTTTCACTGAGCATTCTCTAAAAGCCTCAGGCGAGTGAGCAGTCATGGATGAGCCAATCAGAGTTTTTTCCTGGGAACTATTCCTTCAAAGGTTGCACCAATCAGAAACCTTCCCTGGGAACTTTTCTTTCAAGGAATAAACCAATCAGAATCCTTCCTTGGGAGCTTTATCTTTAAGGATTGGGCCAATCAGAATCCTTCCCTGGGAGCTTTCCTTCAAGGGATGAACCAATCAGAATCCTTCCCTGAGTTTTTTCTTCAAGGGTTGTGCCAATCAGAGTCCTCCTCTGGCAACTCACTTCCCTGATTCAGGAAAACATCTTTCCTTCCTCTGGGACCTGTAGTACTAAGCTCGGTGGGATTTAATCACTGGTGACTGTCCTGTGCCTTGGAAAGGCTCTGAGGGATGCAGGAGCCCCACAGGAGGGCAAGCCCCAAAGATAAGACAGAAAAATGCCCAACAGGAAGTGGGTGGGCAGGGATTGGGATGGGGGGTGGCGGTAGGTTGGTAGGTTTATGCAGATGAGGCAACCCTCTGACAATCACTCTGTGCCAACGACCCCCTCAACATCCTTAAAGCCCAGCTGTGGCTGAGCTGTCTCATGTGCTTTGTCTCATTCTGTCCTTCCCACAGCCCTTCAAACAAGGTGTGCGTGTCCCAGTTCAGAGGCAAGACGGTGGACGGGTCTGTTCCCACTCATGCTGCCTAGGCTTGAACCCAGGCTGGCCCCCAGAAGCCCCTCCCAAGTTCTGCCTCACTCCAGGGGCTCTGTAGGACTTTGATGCTGAGATCCCAGTAGACAGTTCCTGAGAGCTCGGTCCTTCCTCAATCGGTGAACCTCAGTTTCCCTACTTGCCTGTTTCCAAGCCCAGTGGAGCACAGCTGGACACTTGGGGGCCAGCCTCACCCCAAGCAGCTTCAGGGAGCAGCAAAGTCCAGGTGTGGGGGTCCCCCCAGGTCCTGAGGGTTCAGCTCTGGGGGACGGGCATTGCCCAGGAGAAGGGACCTGGAAGGGGGTGGGGGCCCCCAGCTTGCTCCAACTGTGAGCCCGGATAGCCCCAGCAGGAGCTGGCCACAGCTGGGGGCTGGGGAGGGGGCCGCTTCCTCGGCCGACGGGAAGGAGCAGACCTCTGTTTCCCCAATCTGGAAAGCATTGAGGTTGGATGGCTCCGTTTCAAGCACGATTATTACCAACCCTTCAGGGAATGTGCGCTCCGAAATGAAATCTCTCTGTCAAACTTTCATTAATGCGCCGTTGCCGGCCGGATTGACTTTCTCCCGTGCCTGCGAGCGAGCGCGGCTGAGACCAGATTCCTGGGGGAGCCGCACCTCCCTCGCACACTGAGAATCTGTCTCCAGCCCGGGACCGGGAACGGACCCACTGCGGGGACCCCTGTCAGGGTGTGCGCACGGCTCCCTCCTGCCCCTGGCACGTCCCAGACCAGAAAGGAGGCACAGCCCAAGGGGCACAGGGACGCTGGGGGCTGCGAGACCCCCCAGGGCCTCCCCACGTTGTCCCGGCTCTCATCCAACCCAACTCAGGACATGCCCCGCCTCCTCCTGAGAGCCCGACCGGGGCTTCGTGGGGGGCCGCATACCTGTACCCAGAGGCTCATATGGGAGCCCCACAGCCCCCAGGCCCCTCATTTCCCTGGAGCTCCAGAGGGGCCCATGCGAGGCTGGGTCTGACTGAGACCGCATCTTGGCTCTAACCTTGGCACTTCCTCAGGGCTGGGTGGGGCTGATCTCTGTGCTTTGTCGGTGCCCTTCCGTCTGCCAGGCAGCTCTTCCCACTCGTTTCATGGGACCGATTCCTCCTCATGGCTCAAGGTCAGCCTCCTCTGAGAAGCCCTCCTGGACCCACAAGGGAACTGTCACCCCACTTCCGAGCACCTACCCCATCCCCTCTCTCTGGGTGTGAGGCCCTGGGACAAAGACTGGGCTTGTGGCAGTAGAATCTGCCGCCCTTGGAGGGTTTTGGCCCCTATGAAACACCAGTGGGCCTGGAAGTGACCTAAGTGGCTCCTGCATGAGGCTCTGGGTTCGAGTCCCAGCACCACTGACCACCCGAAGGTCCCACGAATGCCTGGACACAGAATCGAGGACCACAATGACCATGAAATGATGACCATCTCTAGTGAAAGGGATTCAAGAGTCAGATGTCTCGGGGGCCCCCAGAGCCCGGGCCACCTCCCATCCCCAGCACAGGTGACCCCCAAGGAACAGCAGGAGGCAGACGCACCTGAGGCCCACTCGCTGGCCGTGGTCCAGCTTGGCTTTCCGCTCCCTGACCGCCAAGGCAGCATGACAGAACCATCAAAGGGAGAAAGGAGCAGACGCCCCCTAAGGGAGGTCTCAGAGCCACCAGCCCCACAAGCCCCGGGGGTCTCTCTCTCTGGCAGGCGTTTGTCCAGAGCTCCTCTGCTTACGCCAGCGTTCCTGCTTCCTGGGACCCGCCATCTGCCCCTGGCATGGCCACAGCCTGTGGCTCAGTGTCAGCTGGTTCCAACCCACCAGAAAAATGACTCTGCTCTGCACAGCGCCAGTGACCCCGGCTGTGGCAATGTCAGCTCTGCCGGGCGCCAGGCCCCGCCCATTGTGTCCCCACTGCTTCTGCCGGTCCCTTTGCAACCAATCCCACACCCTCAGCCCAAGAACTTGGAGAAAGAGACAGCTTCTCTGGGGAAGAAAGGGAAATCGAGGCTGAATATTCCAGAAAGCTCCTCGTGCCAGAGGCTTGAGTGCAGGAGGGAGGACGGCGGGCGCAGCTGACACGGCTGCATTGGGTGGTGACAGCTGGAGCTGATGGGCCCCTCGACCTTGCGGCCCCCTCCCCGCCAGAGCCAGGCATTCACACCCAATGGGGACAATGCATTCGGGCCTATTCATTTCCCTGCACAAACTCCCTCAGGCTGCTGCGGGAAAGTGGGGTGCAACGAGGCCCGCCCCCTTGGGCTGCACGTGAGAAGCCCAGCTTTTGCGGCGGGCATGGGACTGGGGTTCGTTTGCAACCTGCAGGGCTCCGGGCAGCTCGCGCTTGGTCTGGGGGGCAGGCCAAGGCACGTTCATGCCATTAAGCCTGCAGCGCAGCTGGGGGACCCGCAAGCCCCCCGCGACCTCACCTAATTCACTCCCTCCACTCCACACTCATTCAGCAAACCTGCTGCGGGCTGTGTTCCACACGTCGGCCCCGGGCACAGCTCCAAGTACTGGAAACACAGACGAAATCCCGTTCCGGCCCCCCCCAGGAATTCCCATGTAGGGCGCAGGGTCTAAGCCAGGGCCCACAGACAGAAATCAGCAGTTTGGGTGATGGGAAATCCAATGGCAGCTTGCTCTCACCACCCTGGGGCGCCCCTGAGCGTTCCTTCCCATTTAAGCCCCTGGAGTCCAGGCCTCGAGGGCCAGGGGCTGCCGTTCTAGAAACATCCTCAATCCTCAGCGCTGCCCTGACACTCAGGGGGCTGCGGGGGCCCCCGGCGAGACCTTGCTCCTCAAGCGCCCGAGGAAAGCGCTGGCGTTACTCTGCCTCATTCGCTTTCTTTAAACATCTTCGGGGTAATAACATTTTGTGATGATTTGTAGTCCTGACAGATTACGCATTTAAAAAACATCTTTGCAGACAGCCCAAAGTGGGAGGGGGGCGTTGTGGCATCCCAAGTGTGGACATGTTGGCCTTACACGGCTGGGCCACCAGACTAGTGGGTGGAAGCAAAGCAGCACCTTCTCTGTGAAGTCCAGGGGGGCTTCATAAAGGAGGTGACCCCAGAGCTGGGCCTTGGTAGGCAAGGAGAGTCTGTTGGGCAAACAGGGAGGGGACGGGGTCAGGGCATCCTAAATTGGGGAGGAGGAGGGACGAGGAAGGGCAGGCTAGGGAGAAGGGAGGGACCCAGAGTGCGTGGAGGGCAGGGCCAGGCCAGCCCGGTCTGTCCCAGCTGAGGTTCCCTGTGCAGAGAGGAGGCAAGGGGCTTGCTCCAGGCTTGCCCGCACTCTGGCTTGGCCACCCACGGCCCCTCTCACTGGGACTCAGACACAACGGCCAGGTTTTGCGGGCCGCCTGGTTCCGCGGGCACCAACCATCCACATGCTTCGGTGCTGGCAGTTTTGTGGTCCCACCCAGCGTGCTGGGGGCATGCCTGTGTGCTGAGTGCCCACTGGAGCTGCTCCAGCCCTGATATCCTCCCTGCCTGGGTGCTGCCCCCCACTCCCTCACACCGCCGGGGGGGTGAGTGTCCAGGTGGCCGGCGCCCCGCCCCCACCTGAGGCTGATCTCTGGGACGCTGAGACCGTGTAGCCCTATTGCACAGGGAGGGAAACAGGGTTCAGAGGCATCACTCATGCCCAAGGCCCCCCAAGACAGGTCCTGCTCACCCACGATGGCCAGAGCACTGGCTGAAGGACAGATGGGGGACCGGAGCGATAGTACAGCGTGTTGGCCTTGCACGCAGCTGACCCAGTTCAATCCCCGGCATCCCATTTGGTCCCCCCAGCACCGCTAGAAGTAAGTCCTGAGTTTGGGGCCAGGAGTAACCCCTGAGAATCACTGGGTGTGACCCCCCAAAAAAAAAGAAAAAAGAAAAAAAAATGAAGGACAGATGGACAGACTGCCGCCCCAACAGCCCCCAGTCCCCCAAAGGGAGTATTTCTGAGTTCCCTGCAAATGGCTTTTATTGTTTCCCTTCAGCAACAAACAAAAGCCCATTGTCTGAGCAGCTCCAGGACCCTAGAATGTTGTTTATCACGCTGGGGGACCCCTGGGGTCCCTCTGCCTCCCGAGCCCCCACTTTCCTGGGCAGGTGGGGCTGGAGGCCTTGAGTGGGTTCCCCGTCTGCAGTGTGGCCTTGTAGCTAGGCTTCCTGAAGCAGGGGCGGGGTGGGGGCACAGCTCAGGGGACCCCCAGCTCATGGGAAAGTTCCAGCTGGCTAAGAGCAGAGGTGCCTCTGTAGGGGGGACATGGGGGACACTGGTGGCATGAGCAAGGGGGTGGACATGGTGGTAGGGCAGCCAGAGGAAAGACCAGCATTTACATGCTGGTTGGAGGGATTGCTCGGGATGGTAGATGTGCTGAAAGTAGATATGGACCAAACATGATGGTCTGTATTGAAAACCAGAATACCCCAAGGAGAGAGAGAGGGAGAGGGAATGTGCCTGCCACAGAAGCGGGGGAGGGAAACTGGGAACACTGGGGGCGGAGAATGGGCACTGGGAGGGACAGATACTTGAACATTGTATGACTGAAACATAATCATGAAAGTTTGTAACTCTAACTGCCTCTCACAGTGATTCATTAAAATAAAAAAATAATAAGATAATGAAATAAAACTCAAAGATACTTTGAATTTAAATGTTCCAAAAGGGGCCGGAGCGATAGCATAGCGGGTAGGGCATTTGCCTTGCACGCGGCCGACCCGGGTTCGATCCCCGGCATCCCATATGGTCCCCCAAGCACCGCCAGGAGTAATTCCTGAGTGCAAAGCCAGGAATAACCCCTGAGCATCGCTGGGTGTGACCCAAAAAAGCAAAAAATAATAAAATAAAATAAAATATTCCAAAAAAAATGAGGGACACCCCCACACACCCCTTTGGAGTCTGCTTACCCCCACGCCCTGGTCTTGGAGAAGGTCCCTGGCCAACCTGCAGTCCCCCCACCTGAAACCCCTGGAGATGGGGCTCAAACCCTCTCGCTCTGGGAGCACCGACAAATGTGGGGCGGAGCCAGGGGCGTGTCTGCAGCGGCCCGCCGGGTGCTCAGACCACCAAGGCCGCCGGTGGCTGAGACTGCGGAACCAGACTCATACGGGGCTTGGCGGCTCTGAACTCACATCTGTGTGGACACGGGGCCATGGCGTCCAGCGTTAAACAACAGCGGGAAGACAGAAGCAGGGCAGCGGGGAGGGGCTGCGCTGATCTACTCCGCCAGGTGAGGGCGCTGGCGAGACAGAGGGGCTTTCCATGTCCCTTGTAAGTCTGCATTTCCTTCATTTTCTTTTGATTTGAGGGCCACACCCGGCGGTGCTCAGGGCTGACTCCTGGCTCTGTGTTCAAGGATTACTTTTGGCGTGGGCTTGGGGATCATATGGGATGCTGGGGATCGAACCCCCGTCAGCCATGTGCAAGGCAAATGTTCTCACTCTGGCCCCAGGCTGCATTTTCATTGGCCCCAGCAGTGTTAGACTGTTGTCCTGCAAAGCAAACATCCTCAGAACCACGAAGGGCCGGAGAACTGGCTTTGCTTTCAGAGGAGCCCTGGTTCCATGCCCAGCACCTCACGCGCCCTCCCCCAACCCCTCCCCCACCCCACACCCCCCACTGCAGCCTCCAGACCCTAAGCACTCCTAGGCAATCCTCAGCCCCGAAAAAAACAAGAAAACAGTAAAAAAAATACTGCAACAAGCCCAGCGCTGACATGGGGGTTAACTTTAAGGTCTCCTAGACCAGAGCTGGGGCGCCCTGAGGTGGTCGTTCTACCCAGAAGCCCATGACCCCGGGCAGGAGCCCACCCGGGCCAGCCGCCATGCCCAGGGCCAGGTCACCCCGAGTCCCCATGCCCGGGGTCTGGCAGCAGGAAGAGAAGAGCAGAAGCTCCTGCCTCCTTCTCAGCATCCCCTTGCCAACCGCCCATGGTGGGGTCCCCTGAGGCCTGTCCAGAGGGGACCAGAGTTTGCACCCTAATTTACCTGCCTCACGAACAGTACCCCAGCCTGCTGTTAGAAATAAACTAGTAGAGGGGGCGGAGCAATAGTACAACTGGTAGGCCTTGCAAGTGGCTGAGCTGGGTTCGATCCCCAACACCCCATTGGGTCCTCCGAGCACCACCAGGAATGATTCCTGAATGCAGAGCCAGGAGTAAATGCTGAGCACTGCTGGTTTGGCCCCAAATAAAAAAGTAAATAAACAGGGGGCCAGGGAGATAGTCGAGTGAGTAGGGCACTTGCCTTGCACATGGCTGACCGGGGTACCCAGAGGGCCCTCCAAGCACTGCCAAAAGTGATTCCAGAGCGCAGAGCCAAGTCTGAGCCCTGAGCATCGCTGGGTGTGGCCCCAGAACAAAACGAAATAAACCCCACAAAAATTAAATAAATGAACGGCTGGGGGGCCCCTCCTTGGGCCCCTCCCAATGGTGTCCGGGGGCGTTTCCTTTCGAGGCCTTGTAGGCACTGAGCAGCCCTCCGGGGTTTCAGAACCTCAGTCCCTGCCATCCTCCCCACCCCTCCACCCTGCCCCTCTCCTCTCCCTTTGTCTCCCGAGCCTGCCTGGAATCCCCCCCCCTCCCGCCGCTGGGGGTCTGGGTGTCTGTCTGCCTTCCACGGGGGCAGATGAAGGGCTCAGCTTCTCCGGAGCTCGCTCGACGAGGCCCAGCACGCGGAGCTGGATTCCCAAACAGCATAAATTACATCCTGGAATCCATTACGTCCTGCCCGGCTGGGCGGAGGAAACGTGGTCTCGAGCAAAATAAAAGACATCCTGGCCCCGGTGATGGCTCCGGGAGGGACCGAGGCAGCAGAAAAGGACATTATGGGATGGACGTGCCTAATAAACGACGTGTTGGCACCCCCCCTCCGCCGGCCTGGGGATTAACAACAGATGTACTACACTAATGTCGGTTTGTATGCTAATCGAAAGCAACTGCATGGCCTTTGCAGACAGGAATTCTATAAATGCGGGGGCCGTTCCCCTGCAGCGGCTGGTGGCAGTGGTAGGCGGGTGGGCGGGCCCCGTCTCCAGCCTCCCCCCTGCCAAGCCGCCTGTGGGGACCCCGGCTCAGGGTCAGGGCATCCACCAGGGCCCTCCTCCAAGCCTGCTACACCCACAACTCCCCTAAAGCCATTCCCCTGGGGTCAAACATGCTGAGTGGGGGGAGACTGAGGATACAGGGGGTCCCCACCCCACCCTGCCTGGTCTAACATCCTGCCCCCAAATCCCAGAGCTCAGAAGGAGAGGCGTCCCCAAGTCCCAGAGAGCTTCAGGTTCATGGCTGAGATGGCTTTGCCCACCCCAGGCTGTGGGACAAGATTAGGGGCAGAGAGGACGCAGCCTGGTCCCCCCCACCTCCTCGCTCCCCTCTCCAGCCCTCAGGCAAGCCTAAAGGCTCAGTTCTGTCCCCACCTCAGAGAACCTTCCTGAATATTGGGGACAAAGACCCGGTAAGGACCCCAACATGCTGGCCGGATCAGCCTCGTAATCCAATACAGCTCAGGTCTGGCAAGAAGCCACAGAGTGGCAGAGAGAAGAACATGACGCTGACCACGAAGGCACTGGCCTTGTGTGTCCATCAGCTCCCAGTGTATATTCTTGGGAAGCCTCAGCCCCCCACACAACAGCAACAGCCTGTGATCCACCCCCTACCCCCCACGCAACCCCCAGATATGGTCTGGAAAAGTCTTCTCCCTGGCACTGCCAGTCTCTGCCATCGGGGCTGAAGCCCCCACGACGTGAATGGAGAGCAGAGAGCTGATGCGACACCGGGGTGCCGGGAGCTGGGGTGACCTGTTTCAAAGCAGGAACTGGACTCCCCAGGCCAAAAAGGAGGTGCTCAATCGAAAAAGATGAAAGTATAAGGGCGTCAGCAGTGCAGAGCCAGGAGTGATCCCTGAGCGTTGCCGGGTGATGTCCAAAAGCAAACCCCAAAAAAGGAGTGTTGAGATTAGAGGCTGGACACTCACAGCAATCCATTTGCTCGGGGACTCACTTTTTCACAGAGGGGTCTATGGAATGGGGGCCAGTGGGGGACAGCAACTCCCCAGGAACAGCTGGACTGGGGTCACCTGCCAGGCAGCCCAGGCAGGAATGATGAAGAGGCACTTTCTATGTGATGAAATCCCCTGACACTCAAACTCCTGGGATCTGCATAACCCAGGAAAAATTATGCAGAAGCCCACCACTGAAAATTTCAGCTCAAACTCCACAGGGGGGTCTTGCATGCACCCTACCAGCTTTCATCCCTGGCACCACATAGGGTGCCCCGAGCACCACCAGGAGCCATCTCTGAGCACAGAACCAGGAGGAAGCCCAGCGCACAGCAGATGTGGCCCAGAAACAAACAAAAAATGCAAACCAAAAGAAAATTCCACACTGGCCCAGCGATGCCCTGGTGTGTGTGAGGGGTGCCAATGGGTTCAAGAAAGACCACCCCCTGCCAGGTACATGGGATTCACATAGAATGGCCAAATGGGACCAAAGTAATAAGGAAATGGCTGCCGTAAGGGAAGGAGGAAGCCAGGACTCCGCTCTGGAGAAAGGTGTGAGCTGTGATAAGATGAAGGGGCTCGAGTACAGCAGGGAGGGCGCCTGCCGTGCATGCGGCAGACCTGAGTTCAATCCCCAGCATCCATAGGGTTCCCCAAGCACCACCGGGAGTGATTCCTGAGAGCTGAGCCGCTAGTAACCCCTGAGCATCCCCGGGTGTGGCCCCAAGACCAAACCAAACAAAACAAAAAGGCTTTATATGTTTGAGGGAGGAAAGCATTGCAAACAGCAGAGATGGTAGGGAACTAAACGTAGCCTACAGAAACTGCAAACAGAATAACCCGAAGTCAGGCAGCCCAGGCACAAGTTGCCGGAAGGAAGCGCCACGGAGGAAATTGCCTCAAATGCAAAAGGTGATCAGGGACAGAGAAGTGTGTGGGACGCGGGCAGAAGGCAGGGCTGGAGAGAAAGTACAGCGGTGAACAGGCTGGCCTCGCGTGCAGCCGACGCCGGACTGAACCCCTACACCACTGGATCCCTAAATACTGTCAGGCCTGACCCAGCACAGAGCCAGCAGTAGATCCCGAGTGGGTAGGGTGTCACCCCATCACCGCATGCCCATGCCCCCATCACCACGTGGCCACACCCATCATGTGTGGCCACACCCCATCACGTGTGATCACATTCCTCATCAGCACGTGGCCACACCCCATCACATGTGGTTACATTTTCCCCCCCATCAGCACGTGGCCACGCTCACCCTCATGTGACCACACCTTATCACCATGTGGTTACACCCCACTGTCACATGGTCACACACCCCGTCACGTGGCCACACCCCTCCCTCGCATGGCCTCGCTGGCCCCACAATATTAGAACATAGACCTCCCCATAACACATGACCTCGTCAGCACGTGGCCACACCTCTATCACGTGACCGCAACCTCCGCGTAGCCTTACCCCACTATCACGTGGCCACGCCCCCACCACGTGGCCACACCCTGTCACCCTTTTGGGCTGGCGGTTGGGGAGGGCCCCGTGGGCATTTCTCCTGCCCACTGGTCTCCCGCGGCCACCAGAGAACCAGGACCCCGAAATCTTAGCACCAGGGAATCTTCCACTCGCACTTTACAGGCGAGGACACTTGGGGCCCTGCGAGGCCGGCCCGGTCCCAGGACGTCCCCAGGGGGCAGGCGGGGCTGCCAGGGTCCCCACCAGGTGCTGGGCGCTGCCAGCTGGGAGGGCGGGAAGGGAAGGAAGTCCCCTCGCCCCGGAACAGCCGCGCCGGGCACATGCCCCAGCCGCAGAGCGCTCTCGTTAAAGTTTTACAGTTTAACCACTGAACATGCAACTTTGTCTCCATAATTTATACCTGACCGGGGAGTCTAGACATGACATCATGGTCGGCCTCCTTCTGCGGGGAGTTTACAATAACCAGAGCCCCGGCTCCTCCACGCAGACCTGGGGCACCCCGCCCCCACCCCAGCCCGCAGCAGGACTGCGGAACCCCATTTCCAGAGGGGAACCCCACGGCAGGTGACTTGTCACTTGGCTGGGAACAGTCAAGACGCACAGCCTCAAACTGCAGGTTGAGTTCCCTGGGGTGGGGTGGGAAGTAGGGGGACCCCGAGGTCCAGCTGCCAGAAGCCCTGGGGGACACAGCCTCTGCAGGGAACCCTCACCTGCTCCAGGGGCTCCTGGCTACCCACACCCATCTGAGCTGCTGGGAGGAAGCTAGGTGGACCCCACATCTGTGACCCCTAGGACCCAGGTACACCGTTCATCTAATCTTGTGCTGTTTGCAATGGACACGTCTCCAGAAAGAAAGCAGAGGCCTCTGAATAGCTCTCTGATCTCTCTTTTCTCTCTCCTCTCTTCTCCCTCTCCCTCTCTTTCTCCCCCCTCTCTCCTCTCTCTCCTTCTCCCTCTCTTGCCTCTCTCTTCTCCTCTCTCCCTTTCCCTCTCTCTTCTCTCTTCCTCCCTCTCCACCTCCCTCCCTCCCTCCCTCTCTCTCTCTCTCTCTCTCTCTCTCTCTCTCTCTCTCTCTCTCTCTCTCTCTCTCTCTCTCTCTCTCTCTCCCTCTCCCTCTCCTTCCTCTCCTTCCTCTCTTCTCCTCTTCTTCTCTCTCCTCCCTCTCTCCTGGCTTCCAGATCTGTTTCGGTCCCAAGCACCAAGCACCCATCACCCTTATTCTTTTTTTTTCCTTTTTTTTTGGGGGGGGGGTCACACCCGGCAATGCACAGGGGTTACTCCTGGCTCGTGCACTCAGGAATTACTCCTGGCGGTGCTCAGGGGACCATGTGGGATGCTGGGAATCAAACCCAGGTCGACCTCGTGCAAGGCAAATGCCCTACCCACTGTGCTATTGCTCCAGCCCCCCATCACCCTTATTCTAACAGGGGAAATGCCAACATTTGTCAAGGAGCCTCATACAGGGCAGGCGGGGAGAATCAGAACATTCTGGAACAGCACGAAACAATAGAGTCCTAGGAATAAAAATAACAGAAACACAGCTCGGTGTGAGCAGCCTGCCCTGCTTCAACTCAAACTCTTTATTTGGGGGCGGATGGGGCTCCCGAGTAAACTCAGCTGGGCTGAAGACTCAGCCACTGGCCTGGCGATGGGGCGCTGCCACGGCCCAGCGCTGCTGGGGGCTCCAGGGCTGTGCCTCACGGGCTGTAATGCACAGGACGCAGGGGCTTGCTTAGGCTCACCGCCAGAGCCCCGGGCTCAAGAGTGGCCAGCTGTGCCCATTTCAGAAAAGAAATCGCCCGGCACCGCCGGTCCTCAGAAACCCAGTGATAGTATAGTGGGGAGGGCGCTTGCCTTGCACACAGCTGACCTGGGTTCAATCCCCGACATCTCAAGTCTGCCAGGAGTAAGCTCTGAGCACCGCTGGGTGCGGCCACCCCCACAAAGAAAAAGAGAAAGAAATATACTTTCATTGGCCAAACAGAGAGCACCCCTCAAACTGCACCCAAGGCTACTTACTGCCCCTCAGGGTCATTCTAGCACCCCCAAGGGTCGCAGTTCAGACAAAAGCCACTGCAGCTGTCCTGGGCTCCATCCTGGCATATGCAACAGCCGCAGAAGTACATGTGGACCTCGGTTGCGATAGTGGCTTATAGGTGATCTGGAACCAAACCCCCATATCTCAAGGCCTGAGATATGTGTCACAGGGTCCACAGCTTAGGTCCCATGGGTTCTTCTTATTCACCTCAGAACATCCCCTGAACATGTGGCCACTTCCCAGGTGACGGGACTGAGGTTCCGAGAGAGGAAGTGACTCGCTCTCTGAGACTTCCAGTCATGGGGCAGCCCTGTTCTTCCCACGGACTCATGGAGGGGGTGCTGCTCCATTGCACCACCTGGGGGGACTGTGGGCCACTCCTCCATCTGGAGCAACAGTGGGGAAACTGAGGCAGGCACCAGTCATAGGGGAGGAGGAAGAGGAAGGTGCTCTGGGCTGGGCAGAAAGCACCGTGCCCTACGCCCGCTGCACATCCACTCCGGGAAAGCGAGGCTCTGGCCCATTTACAACCCCAGCCTGGCCACGGGTCTCCTGTGACACAGGATGATGCCCGATGCCCATGGCACCGCAGCCCAGATGCCCACACGGGGTGTGAGACAGCCGGAGGGCTGCAAGGCTGAAGACCACCACCCCCTCCCCCAGGCTGGGCCCAGGGACGAGACTCTGCTGAAGTGGTGCAGCGAGAAAGGCCTGAGCCCCCCGTGAACCCCAAGCTCTGAGAAGGCTCATGGCATTGGAAGAGAAACAAAGACTAGAGAAGCCACCGGGCCCTGACTCTGTTGGGACTAATTCATCCTCGGTCCCAGTGGTGGGAAGGATGAAGCCTGTGGGGGCCGCCCAGTCTAGGACTGCATCAGGGAAACGGAGTCAGTTCAGCCAGAGACGTTGAGACACAGTTTGGTGGGTGGGGAGGCTGCACACACATGCAGAGGCGGGGGTCCAGGAGAGATAGAAAAGCTGCCACTTCCGGCAGGTCACTGAGATGGACACGAGGCCCAGCTGCCTCTGCGAGGGGCTGAAGCAAGCCTGTCTCCGAGACCTGGGGGTGCAGCCCCCGCCAAGTCTGTGGCCAGCCTTGCACCGGCACCCGGGCAGCCAAGGGGTGCGGTCAGCGGCCTGGTTGAATCCCCACCACCACTCAGGGCGAGGGGGAACAGAAGCTGCAGAGCGGCTCCCCACCCCCCACTCCCGGCTGACTGATCAGGGGCTCCAGTCCCATGGGGGACCCCTTGAGTCAGCCCTACATTCGCCCCTCAAGGCCAGCTTGCTGGCAAATAGAAATGCAGCTCTAGGGCTGGAGTGATAACACAGCGGGGAGGGCGTTTGCCTTGCACATGGCCGACCCGGGTTCGATTCCCAGCATCCCATATGGTCCCCTGAGCACCGCCAGGGGTAATTCCTGAGTGAAGAGCCAGGAGTAACCCCTGTGCATCGCCAGGTGTGACCCCAAAACCAAAAAAAAGAAAATGCAGCTCTAGGTGTCTGGGACCCAGGCTGCCACAAAACTCTCAGCTCCCTAGGTCACACTGCCTCTGCTCCACAGCCCCAGGCTCCCTTTGCGGGTCACCAATGTGAACACACACTGTGTGCGGCCCCTCCCCTCCCCCTCCCTACAGCCCGCTCAGCCTCTGTACTTCCAAGTGGGAGGCGCTCACCAGCCGCCAGGGGGCGCTGGGGGCGGGGGAGGCGCAGGACCATGAAATCTCCTGGGTCCTCTCCTGGTTTCCAGTGAGGCAGGTAGGGAAGGGGGAGGGGGGATCACAGATCACACACCCAAGAGCTCTGGGGGAGCACCCCACGGGTGAGACTCCAGTCCCACCCGCCAGGGCCCCCCACCCCCACTTTTGAACTCTCTTTACTCTGAACTGCTAGAGGAGCCGCTTCCTAGGCGCCCTCGGAGCTCCCCCCCGCCCTCGACTGTCCACTGTCCCGGGCTCGCCGGACGCAGAGAGCAAGCAAGGAGCAGAGGGTCGAACTCACTCCTGACATTGCCTGCCCCCCCACCCACCGTGCACGGCTGCTCACAAGACAGGAATGGGCAGCTCCCACCTCTCCCCTGTGGGAAAGGAAACCCCGGGATGGGCTTGAGGGTGCTGCGCCCCCGCCCCCTCCGATGGTTGGTTGGACAGGGAGGATTGCTCCCTCAGGAGCAATGTACCATTTTTCTTTCTTTTTTTTTTTTTTTGCTTTTTTGGGTCACACCCGGCGATGCACAGGTGTTACTCCTGGCTTTGCACTCAGGAATTACTCCTGGTGGTGCTCAGGGGACCATATGGGATGCTGGGATTCGAACCCGGGTTGGCCGCATGCAAGGCAAACACCCTACCCGCTATGCTATCACTCCAGGCCCTGTACCATTTTTCTGACAGCAGGTGCTTTGGGTAATTTTCAGACTATTTCAAACTTTTCCATGACGATTATATGTACTGGAGTGGTTTGCGATCTTTAATCCAAGATGTTGTAACATATAGATTCCAACACCAAAAATATTTGGGGGATGCCTCAAGCTCTGCCCATAGGAAGGGGCGAACTGGAGCCATGAGGGTTTTTAATTTTTTTGGCGGAGGGGGCTTTTGGGGTCACACCCAGTGGTGCTCAGGGGATCATATGGGATGCCAGGGATCAAACCCAGGGTTGGCCGATTGCAAGGCAAACGCCCTCCCCACTGTGCTGTCGCACCGAGCCCGGGCTATAAGGTTTTATATGTCCTGAAAGCTCCCCCGTGTCTCCCCCTCACCCGGGGCCTCCCTCCTCTCAGAGCCACGATATTGCTGAGACCGATTAAGCCCCATCCCTCCAAAGGCCTCCGAGCCTTCTCGTGCAGGAACAAGCACTGGCTCTCTCTCACACTTTTTTTTTTTTTGGCTTTTTGGGTTACACCTGGAGATGCTCAGGGGTTACTCCTGGCTCTGCACTCAGGAATCACTCCTGGTAGTGCTCGGGGGACCATATGGGATGCTGGGAATTGAACCCGGGTCGGCCGCGTGCAAGGCAAACGCCCTCCCCACTGTACTATGGCTCCAGCCCCTCTCTCTCACACTTTAAAGCTAGAGGTGGTGGGACTACGTAGAGGAGGTAGGTCAAAGGTGGACACAGGCTGAAATTTAAGGGCTCCTGTGTCTGTGATGCCAGGCTGTGAACCCAAAGGGAAAGTTCTAGAAGGAAATTTACTGTTACTGCAGCGAGCAGAGAAATGAGAAGAAAGGGAATTGAAGGTTGCTCAAAGCAGCCACAACATCCCCTTTAGCCAAAGCCCAGTCCAGGACAAGGTTCTAAGTCTTTCGGATTCTCCGAAGACGGAGGGAGGACAGGGAAGTAGCTACAGTTCACAAAGGCCACTTGTTCACTGTATTTAAGCAAAGAAGTCGTCCTGTCTGCAGGCCCCTGAATCTCAGGCTGAAGAAGCTGTGGCAGATTCTCTGAAAAACCAAGCCGCGGTCCTGGCTGCAGGTGACAGCGCCAGGCAGGCGGAGAAGGCCTTCTGAAATTTTCTGTGGCCAGGGAGAAACGTCAGTGCATGACTTCAGAGCCCCTTAGGACGGGCGGTCTCGCTAGGGGCCAGGCAGCGGGGGCACTTGCCGCTGAAGCCAGTTCTCCCTTACCATCCTGAAACGCAGGGGCCCCAACGAACGGGCTAAATTTACTCCGCCTGCATCTATAAATGGAACGCAAAGCCCCAGCAGCGCACATCTGTTTACAACATGGTTTCCTGAACATTTCGAGCCCACTCTCGAGATTCACTGCTCAGACGAAAGGCGTTTCTTTCAAAATACAAGCTCTCCTAGCTCGGTACGTGTTTCTCTGGAGATCGGCCCCCAGCTGATGGAAATGGGGAGGGGGGAAGAATAGGGGGTGAGTGTTGGGGATGGACTGAGCTATCAGGGCAAGCCCATGTAGACTGTACTACAAGACAGGAACATTTTCCCCCTTCAAGCTGCCTTCAGAAAATAATTTCAGTATATTGAAATGTCTTTTGATGCCTTTGGTGACATCACTGTATTGCACCCTTTAGAGGTACCATGATCAATAAAAGGAGATCACGGGGCTCTCTACCTTTGCCAAGAGCCAGAGAGTGCTTGGACCTCCATGAAACACATTTCTTCCACGTTCCTTGTCTCAGCGCCTCTGACCGCATGAACGTTCACGCAACAGGTGAGAGCTGACCCGGGATGTGTCCTGCAGCCCCCAGAGCCGCATCATCTCCGCTTTCAGGTCTGATGAGTTAGGAAACACATTTCCTAAACCTTTAGCTGCCAAGGATGGCAGTTTCGGGGTTACACTGGGCCAGGGTGGGCCTCTGGAAAAGGGTCACCACTCTTGATGCCATCCCAAACATCGTCCACCGTGGAGGGCGTCCACACACCAACAGGAACAGTTTGGGAGGAGTTGATGCCCACCGTGGGAATGGCTCAGAGGGGCTCAGGGTTTCAGCAGAGGAAGGAACTGCAGAGAAGCAGGAGGGCGCCGACACCACACTTGATGCTGTGAGCTGGTGACCCACACTGAGCCCGGTCCCCTGCCTGTGTCCCCTGCCCACTGCTTCACCCCTCTACCAGCAGGACCCAGAGCTGGGGGCCCTGTAAGACAGGACATGGCAGGAGGCCTAAGGAGAGAAGTGGATGTGGAGAAGATGGGATGATGGCACCCCAAGCTCCCGGGGGTGCTCGTCCATCACCGTCCTCTGCAATAGGCCAGGGGTCCAGCTCAGCCATCCACCGAAACGTCCAGAGAGGGGGCAGCGGCTGGACATGCGGGCCCTAACCTGGAGGACAGGCCAGGGTCCTACTGACCACAGAGTCTGCAACCCCGGCCCCAGCTGGAAAGTTCTGGAAATGCTTCCCTGCACAGGTTGAACATTCTGGATGAGGCCTGGTCTAGAGTGCCTGGGCCCCCTGCTCTCCAGCAGCCTCCTGACAGGAGAGAGTGTGAGCCTGACCATGGGGACATCCGGAGGAAGAAGGGAAGGAGGAGGAGGGAGAAGAGGAGGAGGAAGAGAAGGAGGAAGAGAAGGAAGAGAATCCCCCTGGGCCCGAGCAATAGTAAGTAGAGAGGATGCTTACCCAGCAAGCCACTGAGCCGGATTGGATCCCCGGCACCCCATAAGGTCCCCTGAACCCGCCAGGAGTGACGCCTGAGCACAGAGCCAGGAGTCAGCCCTGAACACCTCCAGGTATAGACCAAAATCCCCCAAAAAGCAGATAATGTCTGCAGTGCATCCCGGCCCCCCAAGGAGATCCCTGTGAAAGCAGAGCCAGGCATGTGGCTGGACCTGCTCCAGTTGGCGGGGAGGGGGGGGGCGTGAGGCTTTCAAGGGGTCCAGGGTCCCATAAGTCAGGCCTCGCTACCTGCTGAGAGTTGAAAAAGATGCGCCCCCCAGCCCACACTCATGCCCACCCCCCAGACTGTGCAAGGGTCCGAAGCTTCCAGGAACCAAGGGTCTGTGACAAGGGCTGGCATGACGGCCCAGCAGTGCCACTGGCAGGCACAGTCCACTGTTCCCCACCCCCAGGGCTGCCACCAGCCTCCCATAAATGAAATCAGCATCTCCTCAAGTCCCTCCTGTCCCCCAGTCAAAGACTCCCCACTCCTCTCTGAACCCCCTCTCACCCAAGGGACACTGGGCCGCCCCATCGGTCATTCAGAAAAGGACCCCATCCGGCTCTCTGCTGGTTACCCTCGGAGTGGGAAGGCGGGCAGAGGCCCAGCCTCGCAGGATGGAGATAGGGAGCAAGGGAGCTGAGTTGGGGAAGGTGGAGTCCTTTCTAGAAGCTTCTCGACAATAAGCTGGCTTGGAGAGCAGGGCGCCTTGGGCGGATGCAGAGTCATGACCTGGTTTCCCTAAAGGTGGGAGCTGAGCAGGGCGGAGGGGGCCGCTCGGGCCACCACAGTCCCCAAGCAGCGATTCAGCGGAAGCCAGGGGCCAGGTCACAAGACCCACCGAGATCCTGTTCTCGCTGCGGGTCTGGGGTCCTGCGCGTGGTTTCGGCCCGGCGGGCATGCCACAGAGTTGGATTCACTGGTGTGCTCTTCCGGTCGCCTGCTCCCCCTCTCCCTGCTCTCTCCAGCCCACACCTCCATGGAGGTGCTCCCAAGGTCCCCCTTTTCATCAGCGTGACCCCGGCACCCAGCACAGTGCCTGAAACTTCCCAGGCCCTGAGTGGACTTGAATATGTGGCCCCCCACACACACCTGTCCTTCCCTCTTACAACTCGCCCTCGCAGGTGGGTGTGGACCCCCCACTCCCACCCCACCCTCTTCACGCAGAAGACGTGTCTTCTAAAGCGCTGAGCTCTGCAGATCTGGCCCCAAGGCTGCAGCCACCCCCCGGGAGAACCCCTCTGGCTTTGAACTCTGAGCCATTTCAAACACAAACACAGTCATACCCCGGGCAGGAGCCAAGGGGGAAAGGTCAGCATCATCTTGGATGCAAATCAATCAGCTAGATGCTTGGAAGCACCAGCTAAGCCACCTCACCCCAGGCCTGCCCTTGCTGTCTGGGGGACCCAGGGACTCATTTCCTGTGCTGCTCAGGACTCCAGCTGAAACAAAAATAAAAACAAAAACAAATTCCCTGGTTGAGTGAAACTTATCATCTCTCGAGTCCGTCAGCTCTGCGACGGTTTCCAGGCAACAATCAGACCTGAGCTCTGGAACAGGGGGATGAGACCACGATCAGTCTGACCGGATGGAGCCAGTCCAGGGTCCGGTTGGCCTGTCCCTTGCACTGGGACAGCTTTAGGTGGAATTTCCCGAGAGCTAAGAGGTCCCCAGAGCATCTAATCAGGAGCCATGGGGCTGGAGAGACAGTGCAGCGGGGAGGGCGCTTGCTTGGACGTGGCCCACCCAGATTCGGTCCCTGGCACCACATACGATCCACCAAATGCCAGCAGGAGTGATCCCTGAGTTCAGAGCCAAGAGTTAAGTCCCAAGAACCACTGTGTGTGGCCCTACAGCAAAACAAACAAACAAACAAACTTCGCCTGTCACTTCACAGCTACTTGACTTTGGCCTAATCTCTCAGCAGTTACTCCTGACAGTGTTCGGGGAACCCTATGGGATGCCCGGGATCGAATCCGGGTCAGCCACGTGAGAGACAAAGGCCCTCCCCGCTGTCCTATCACTCCAGCCTCATCTCTTCTTACCTCTGAACTGTAGCTCCTGCATCTTAGTCCTTCTGGACTGTTGATAGCCAGAGACAGGGTCTCATAAAATAAGCATCTATTTCTGACACTTTGGGGGAGTCCCAGATCCAGGTTCTAGAAGATTCTGTGGCTGGTGAGAATCTGGCTTAGACTTTCATCTATTTTCTTACTGTGCACACCCAGCAGAAGCCAGGGGCCCTGCAAGGTCACTTCTCAGAAGGGCACTAACCCCATTCCCGGGGCTCCACCCCCATGGTCTCACCAAATTCCCAAAAGATCCAACCACTGACACCACCCTAACAGGGAGTCGGTTTCCACAGCTGGCTGTGGGCACAAGGCATGGCCCCCAGATGTCAGTCTGCAGAAGCATCCACACTAGGGAAACGGACGAAGAGAACAGTGAAAGTCCTTCCTAAATTATCAGGGGCCATTTCAAAGGGAAGACGTGGTGGCCACTGATTGAACTAGCCTGAGGGGCGCCTGATTGCAGATAGTGACTGTAGGAACTGAGTTAGAAATGAAATCTGGACGCCATGGTACAGTGGGGAGGGGGTTCATCTTGCACACGGCCAACCCAGGTTCAATTCCTGACACCCCCTAGGGTCCCCTGAGTCTGCCAGGAATGATCCCTGAGCGCAGAGCCAAGAGTAAGCCCTGAGCACGCTGGATGTGTCCCCAAAACAAATATCTTTAATTTAGAAAATAACTAGAGGAGACATACAAAATCAGGAAATAATATATACAGCAGACTTCTCGCCCCAAATGATGAATGCCCAAGGAAAATGGAACAACCAGACTGTTTAAAGTATGAAAATTTAAAAAAAATCACAAATCCAGAATATGAAGTCAATGAAAACATTATTAAAAATTAATGGAGGGGAGGTATGGTGCCACCAGCAGGTCAACCTGTACCTGTGGGGCAAATGCATCAGCAGCCTGATGGTGCCTTCAGACTTCCAGATATCCCAAAATTGCTGCTGTGCCTTAGGCCAGACCCCAACAACTTGGGGCCAAGTTTACCAAGAAATAAAATGGTATGTGGGAGACACACCCATAAGCCACCTCCGGCTCATCTATATAAGCTCATTTATTGGCCTTATTTCACAGACCCATAAATCTCAAAAGAGATCAAAAGACAGAGTTAGGGCTTGTAGTGCAGAGGTAGGCGGGAACCCATGACTGAGAACTCCAGGCCTTCTTGGATCGGGACTGGGCCTCCTCCCCCAGATCCCCAGTTTCCCAGTAGCTTGGCAGTCACACCCACAAACTGCCCCCGGCACCATATAATCTCATCAACGGCCAAGACCCAGGGACTATAAACTAAAACTCTCGAAAGAGAGAACCACAGAATATCCCGATCCCACACCAGGCTGTCTTCACTGGGGCGCCTCAGAGTGGGGGCGGGTGAGAGCCCTCCCCACCCCAAGGGACCCAGCCCCGGCAACCAAAAACCTCCACAACCCAACTGCCTTCACGCTCAAGACCCGCCCCCCCAGGCACTCGGGCCGAGCCTCATGCATGAGTGAAGTCCTATGGAACCCAGGCAATGCAGAACTCTGTGACCTTGAACTCTGGGCTCAACGGGACCAGAAACAGAGATCCTCTGCCCGCTTTCCCCAGTCTCCGGTGACCTAGGGATCATGTCCATAAGCCACCTCCTGCCAGCGCCAGACAATCTCATCATCAACCACCATCCAGATCACATGGATGCTTCTCCCAGAAGGGAGCATAACATGAGGCCCCCATAACCACGCCACCGGACATGGGGCCCCCGTGCCACAACACAACCACCACCACGCTCAAGGCCACTCCCCATGTGCTTGGGCCAAGCTTACATATGAGTAAACATATTCCTGGACCCGACACATCATAAAACACTACCTACCCATTCTCCAGAATTACTACACCACATCTGATGGGGCTTGGATAGTAGGCAACAAATCATAGAGGGAAATATCTATATATGCATATATACATATTTTTATGGTATATATACCAAAGCTCACATCACCCAAACAACAAGTTAGTGATATCCTATAGAATGTCTTAATGGCTCCTGCCAAAACAGAACAATCTTCACACTGTTTCCTATATGAACACATTTTTGTAAGCATGTTCAGCAGTTCTTTATAACAGACAATAGAAATATATTGTTTCGGTTGTGTTTGGGGATAGGGATTGGGATTTGGGATGGACACATCCCAAATTTGGTGGTGGGAAGGTGTAATGGTGGTGGAACTGGTGTTTAAATATTGAATGTAATCAAACATTGTGAACTACCTTATAAAATTTAAAAAATTTTAAAAAATAAAAGAAATGAGGTGCTGGAGTGATAGCACAGTGGGTAGGGCATTTGCCTTGCATGCAGCCGACCAAGGTTCGAATCCCAGCAACCCAAATGGTCCCCTGAGCACCGCCAGGAGTAATTCCTGAGTGCAGAGCCAGGAGTAACCCCTGTGCATCGCCAGGTGTGACCCAAAAAGCAAAAAAAAAAAAAAGAAAAAAAAGAAATGTGGAGTTCATGCTCAATTCAATCAGCTTGATCAATGACTGAATAAATAGCAGTGCTCCTACATTATAAAAAAAAAATAATGGAGGGGCCAGGGCGATAGTACAGCAGGTAGGGCGTTTGCCTTGCCCACAGCCAACCTGGGTTCGATCTCCAGCACCCCATATAGTCCCCTGAGCACCAGCAGGAAAAACTGTGGAGTGCAAAGCCAAGAGGAACCCCTGAGCATCTCCAGTTGTGACCCAAAAAAGAAAAAAAATTAATGAAAAATAGAGAACCCCGTGTGATATAAGAAACTAGACGCCTCCAGCGCTGTGGTGGGAACTTCGTGAAGTGGCACAGTCACTGTGGAAACAGTTCAGCAGTGGCTAGCATAATCAACATTAATTTCACATGACTCTGGAAGCCCCATCCTAAATCTGTGTCCAACGGAATCAAACACAGTTGTACAAACAAAAATAGTTTCATGAGTACTCGTAGAAGCCAAAAGTGGAAACAACCCATAGGCTGCCACCAACCAATGAATGAATAAACAAAATGCAGTCTAGTCTTCCAGTGAAAGGCATTTGTCATGCAGATGTATGTGACAGCCCGGGTGACACGCCTCAGCATGACACTCAGGAAAAGAAGCCAGACAAAGGGGCCAGAGCAAGAGGACACAGGAAGGGCGTTTGCCTTGATTGCGGCTGACCCAGGTTTGATCCCCGACATCTCATAGGGTCCCCTGAGCATCACCAGGAATAATTCCTGAGTGCAGAGCCAGAAGCAACACCTGAGCATCGCTGGGTGTGACCCTCCCCTGAAAAAAAAAGAAGTCAGTAAACAAATGAGACTACATTAAACTCAGACGCTTTTGCACCCCAAACGAAAGAGTGACAAAAGTACAAAAATATCCCATAGGTTGGGAAAAAATAGTTATCCAATACACATCTGATAAGGGGTTAGTATCCAAGATATATAAGGCGCTGGCAGAACATTTTAAGAATAAAATATCCAACCCCATCAAAAAATGGGGAGAGGAAGTGAACAGAAACTTCTTCAAACAAGAAATACAAATGGCCAAAGACACATGAAAAAATGCTCTACATCGCTAACCATGAGGGAGATGCAATCAAAACCACAGTGAAGTATCATCCTACCCCACAGAGACTGGCACACATGAAAAAGAACAAGAGCATCCAATGCTGACGTGGATGTGGAGAGAAAGGGACTTCAGTGCTGGTGGGAATGTCGACTGGTACGACCTTTCCGGAGAACAATTTTGGCGTTCCTCAAAAAGCTAGAAATTGAGTTTCCATCTGACCCTGCAATACCACTTCTGGGAATATACCCCAGAGGCACAAAAACATACGTCAGAAATGCCATCCGCACTTCTGTGTTTATCACAGCACTGTTCACAATAGCCAGAATCTGGAAACAACCCATGTGCCCGAGAACAGATGACTGGTTAAAGAAACTGTGATACATCCACATAATGGAATACTATGCATCAATTAGGAAAAATGAAGTTATGAGATTCATTTATAAATGGATGGACATGGAGAGTATCATGCTGAGTGAAATGAATCAGAAGGACATAGAATGACTACACTCATTTGTGGAATATATATATATGTATATATATAAAACAGAATATGAGACTAATACACAAGGACAGTAGAAATAAGGGCAAGGAGAATTAGTCTACAGGTGGAAGCCTACCTCAAGTGTGCTAGGGGAGAAAGCAATTGGGATAGAGAAGGGACCATTATGACAAAGAGTTGGAAATGTTCACTCTGGTTAGGAACTACGTGCTGAAAGTAGGTAAATGAACATTCATGAAAACCTCTCGGTAACTGTGTTGCAGACCACAGTGCTCAGAAAGGGAAGGGGGGCCCCGCAGGGGAGAGAGAAGGAGAGAAATAAAGTGCCAGCTATAGAGGCAGGCTGGGGAAAGAAACTGGGGTTTTTGGTGGTGGGAAATGGAGGGAGGGGTGTTGGATCATTGTATGACTGAAACCTGATCATGAATAGCTTTGTGACTGTGACTCTCACAGTGACTCAATTAAAAAAAATAAACATTTGAAACATAACAAAAAAAGAGGTCAGACACAGAAGCCCGCATAATCTTAATTTGTTGTTGTTGTAAACTCTGAACACCTGGTTATGCTCAGAGTTTACTCCTGGCTCTGTGCTCAGGGATCACTCCTGGTGGATCTCAGGGGACAGTATGTGGTGCTGGGGATTTAACCTGGGTTTTACCCATGTCCTACTCCTGTATCATCTCTCTCTGACCCTCAATGGCTCTATTTACACAAAACATCCAGAATAGGCAACTCAGGAGAGATCAAAAATAGGTAAGCGGTTACCAGGGGCTAAGCCAGGAAAAGCATAAAGTGATAAGTACGTGCTTTCCCTTTGGGGTAATAATGAATATTCAGAACTGGATAGAAGTGAAGGTTGCAAAACAGCATGGATGCACTTACTACCACTATACACTTTAAAAAATAGTTAAGGAGGTGGCGTGATAATGCAGGTGTCAGGCCCTTACCTCGCTTCCTGCTGACCCTGGTTTGAATCCCTGGCACCAGATATTGTCCCCTAAAAACCCCCAGAGGTCACTCCTAAGCACAGAACTAGGAATAGCCCCTGAGCACCACCAGGTATGCTCCCCCCCCAAAAAAAAAAAGTAACAAAATAAAATTGTTAAGATGGTCTGGAGAGTTAGTACTGCGGCAGGTAAGGTGTTTGCCTTGCACACAGTGGATTCTAGTTTAATTCTCAGCACTGTAAATGTTCTCAGGAGGGATCCCTGAATGAAGAAATAAGAGTAAGCACTGAGCACCACCAGATATGCACACCCCCCAAAAAAAAGTACCAGAAAGTAAAATAGAAGTAGGGCACTTGCTGTGCATGCAGCCACCCCAGGTTCCATTCCTAGCACTCCGTATGCCCCCCCAAGTCCTGGCAGGCGTGATTCCTGAGCACAAAGCCAAAAGTAAGTCCTGAGCACCACCAGGTGTGAACCAAAACCAAAAATAAAATAAAATTAGGTGCTTTTAAACAATTTAAGTCAGATTAAGTTAAAATAGTTTAAATTTTGTTTAAGTTGAGAGAATTTTCCAAAAGCCAACTGGCACAGTAAGAAATGTATGAGGGGGCTGGAACAATAGCACACCAGGTAAGGCATTTGCCTTGCACTCGGTTCCCAGCATTCCATATGGTCTCCTGAGCACCTCCAGGAGTAATTCCTGAGTGCAGAGCCAGGAGTAATCCCTGTGTATCGCCGGGTGTGATCCAAAAAGGGAAAAAAAAAAAAAGGATGAAATATTTTCAGTTCTCTTTATGAGAACAGCATAACCCTCACTTAATACTGAAAAGACATCATAAAGAAGGATGATTAGATAAATGTAAAATATACACATATGAAAAGGAATAATACATTCAAATGAGGTTATAAAAGTTTGGTGTCATGTTTCATATCTGTGTAATGTGACATGTCAGCAATGAAGAGATAAAGGTGGTCACCCCATAGATGCAGAAGAAGCATTCCACCCGATTCAGCACATTCCTGATGAACACACTCAATTCTGTTTAGAATGTGAGTAACGGCACATCTGATCTATGGCATAAAGTCAACTGCACATTTGCACAGAACTCCCCTAAAGTCAGCCCAGGCAAGGTACCGGCTCATACCACTTGGCTTCAACATTTTACCAGGAGTTCTAGTCAGTTCAATAAGGAAGAAATGAAAACTTGAAATAATACGCAAGTCAGGGAGCAGGACAGATAGTATAGCAGGGAGGGCTCTTGCCTTACACGCGGGACTCAAGTCGGATCCACAGCATCCCATAGTGTCCCCTGAGCACCACCAGGAGTAATTTCTGAGTGCAGAGTCAGGAGTAACCCATGAGCACCGCTGGGTGTGGCCCACAAAATAATAATGATAGTAAGAATAATATAAAATCATAAAGGAAAATTAACTTAGCGCAGGGCTTGGTGCTTCTTGAGCACAACCCAAGCACCAAACCACCAGGCCTGCCCGGCTGTGTGTTGCTGAGTATCTGCGGGACGGGCACTACTGGGGAGACCAAAATAAGAGAAAGTGGAGCCGAGGCGCAGGTCAATTCCCGAGCTGCGGCTGAGCGTCGCCTGCGCTATGCTGAGGGCCAAGTACCCCCACTCTCTGTGCACCGTCTGGGCCAGAGCAGGCTAGGCTCAGACCCTGGGAAGGGCAGACCTCAGGCAGAGGCCGCTGGGTGAGGAGGAACCGCGGCCACCCCCAGTCCCTCTCCTTGAAGCTGGTGGCCCATTCATATGCCTTCGCTAAGCACAGAAACTCCTCAACTGGACCAGGCAGGTTCCCGGCCCCATGCTCTGATTGGCCCTGCTCTGCCCCGCCCAATGTTCCATGCCCCGCCCCTTCCCCCATCCCATGCTCCGATTGGTCCTGCCCAGGCCCCACCCCAATGTTCCGATTGGCCCCACCCACCCAGCCGATGCAGGAGGCCCCGCCCCCAGGTTCCAAGGACTCACCCTCCTCGCAGTTGCTCCCAGTAAAGCCAGGGCAGCACCGCCACTCCAGTGCCGTCACCGTCCGGTAGGACACTCTGTAAGTGGGTCTGATGAGAGTCCTGTAACTAACACAAGGGCAGCGTCAGGACGCTGGGGCCGCTACCCGCCCCACCAACGCCCCCACACCTGCCCAGAGCTAACCCTAGACAGCCCACCAGCCAGCTCTGCACTCAGGGCTGGCCAGAAGCTCGGGGCAAGTGGCCACTCTCATGCATGTCGGTTCTGAAGTGCCCGCGTCGGGGGGCCTGGGCGGTAGGTTCCATCTCCCTCATCCCATGTGCCCCCCACCCCAGCCCGTTAGGAGTGATTCCTAAATGCGAGCCAGGAATAACCATAGGGCACCGCTGGGTGTGACCCAAAATGAATGAATGAATGAACTAAGAGTTCATTAAAGTGCTGCTTCCCGCCTCCTGCAAGGCTTTGGCGTGCTTTCCTGTGATGGGAATGCCCTGAGCACCCACTGTCCCGGTGGCGGAACTGGGGACCCCCACCCCCCAAAAAAACAAAGAATTCACATGCTGGAGCCCTTTTCCCCTATCTGACTCTATCTGAGAGCTGTTCAAGAGGTCTGGAAGGTGGAAGGGGGCTGGATGCAGGCCTCTAGGGCAGTGTCCTCCGAGGCCAGGCGAGGGGAGGAAAGCCGGCTCATCCATGAGCGCATGCGCAGCAAGGCCCTGGCTCTGGGAGGCACGAGGGACAGCCGCTTGAGCGATCACCCCTGTGGGCATTTTGGTATGGGACCTAAGCTGAGACAGAGGCCAAGAGGATGAAGAGGACAAGAAGGGCCCCAGCGCAGACCCCTCACCAGACCTGTGTGACCCACATTCGGCCGCGATTCGGAGCACCGTGACCCACAGCATCCCCACGGAAAGTCCTCCTGAGCCCCCTAGACCGGGGTCACGACTTGATCAAACTGGGTCTCCGGTCCTGGACTCAGCCCTAGCAGCCCCCCATCTCACCCCCCAAGCCCCTCATCCTCGCAGTACCCTGCCTGCTGGAGACGGTTCCGGCTGCAGCCTGGGGACTCTTCCCCAAACTTGGGCGCAGGGACAAGGACATCTAGCTCCAGGTCCGGAGCGATAGTACAGTTGGTAGGGCATTTGCCACATGACCAGCCCTGGTTCGATCCCCCAAGCACCACCAGGAATTACTGAGTGCAGAGCCAGGAGTAACCCCTGAGCGTTACTGGCTGTGTCCCAAAAAGCCAAAAAAAAAAAGAAAAAAAAAACTAGTTTAACAAACTCATTCATTCTTCAGGGGCTGGAGCAATAGCACTGTGGGTAGGGCGTTTGCCTTGCACGCGGCCGACCCAGGTTCGATTCCCAGCACCCCATATGGTCCCCTGAGCACCGCCATGGTTAATTCCTGAGTGCAGAGCTAGGAGTAACTCCTGTGCATCGCCGGGTGTGACCCAAAATTTTTTTTTAAAAAATCTGATTTACTCATTCATTCTTCACCAGGCACACGTGACTCTCATGGTACTGCTTGATCCAGGTGGCCACACACACACACACACACACACACACACTCCACTGGTACCAGTGCACCAGTGGCTTAGAGAGTGCAGGAAGAGCTGGGAGTAAGTGGGCAACTGCAGAAACAAGCAGGCAACTGGCGGGGGTGAGTGGGCAGCTGCGGGAGTGATGTCTGCACAGTCACTGCTGGATGGGAAACACACAGGCCACATGTGAAATTCCCTAAACACTGCGGAGAATCCTGTCCTGCTCGTTTCTCTTTCCAACAGATCCTCATCTTCGTAAACATTCCAGCAACCCGTTCCCCTGCAGAGCTAAGAGCTAGGGTGTGTGTGTGTGTGTGTGTGTGTGTGTGTGTGTGTGCGCGCGCGCGTGCAGTGGGGGTGGGAGTGTAAGCACAGCAGGAAACTCCCAGTGAGGAGGCCAAGGTCAGCTGGGAGGAGAAGCCCAGACTGGCAGCTGAGCACAAACTTGGGCATCTGACCTCCAGGTGCCCCCAAAGTTGCAGGCATGGCACACGGGGGTCAGTGGTGACCAGTACCAGTATCACTGCTCTGGACAGCCGTGAGAGCAAGGGGTCAAGATAGATTGTACAAGAAACACACACTCAACTGTCACCCACGGTCACCCACACTCACACTCACACATTCACATCACGTAGTCTAACACATCCACAGACACAGCCGGCCTTGGAAGGGGCTACAGGCCCACCAGTAGGTGGTGCTGTTTCACCAGCCCAGAGGGCAGGGACTCTGCGCCCCAGAGGGCCTGGGGCTCCCTAGAGGAGCCTGGCTCGTCAGGGGGGGCGGCGAGAACCCCAGGGTGCTCAACAACCACAGAGACTTCCCTGCAAATCCAGAGACCTTAATTCAGTTCTGTGACTGCCCTCTTCCAGAACTTTCCGTTGCTCCCAAAGACCAAACTCTCCGTCTGCTTCTTTCCACTCCCCTCCCTGAGCCATCAGCAGCTGAGTCTCCAGTCACTACCACACAAGCGGTTGTTCTTCCTTCCCCAGGGCCTTTGCACATGCAGGTCCTCTGCCTTCTTCCTTGATGCTGCCAGAGAATTCCCAATAGCGTCCAGACTGTCTCCAATGTCTTTCCTCTGAAAGACTCTTCCCTTGGCCAGGGCTTCAGAGGTGCTCTCCTCGGCCCCCATGCAGTTCGGTAGTTGCTCCCATTCCTACATTCAGCAGTAGGTCCCAGGGTGCCAGGGCATCCCTCCATGTGCCAGGCACTGGGGATAGGAGAGGGGAGTAGGCGTGGGCTTTTGAACACAAAGCACATCGCCATGGTCATGACAGTCAGTCAGAAGGCAAACACCAGGCACATCCCTGGTGCTAGATTGACATGTTTGATATTAGCAGTGAGTCAACCTTTACCAATGTGTCCTGACAACGTTGCCGTAACTCACTAGGCTCCCGTTACCAAGCCACAAAGGCACCATTCTGCCAAGGTCCCTTGCCAGAGGTTTGTGTTGCCTGACCTGGAACTTTCACATTTCACTTGTATCTTTGGAAGCCGGAATGATTGGAGTATGGGGAGCGTGTTTGTCTTGCACGCAGCTAACATGACTCAATCCCCAGTGCACCATCTGGTCCCCTGAGCCCACCAGGAATGATCCTTGAGTGCAGAGTCAGGAGCACTGCTGGGTGTGTCCCAAAAAACAAACAAATAAATCACATGATGTGTCTCCGTGAGGTTCACCCATGTATATGTAACAGATTTGTGTTCCTTTTCACTGTTGAGTAATATTCCCTTATAGCCATGTACCACATTATCCACTCTCCTGTTGGATGTTTAGTTTGCTTCTAGTTTTGAGCCGTGATATCCAAATATGCTATGAGCCTTCTCATGTCAATATTTGTGAGGATGGGCTTCTGTTCCTCTAGCGTGCCTACCTAGGAGTGGAGCTGTTGGACCCCAGGATGGCGCTCTGGTTCCCCTGGGTCCACCCTGTGCACAGGTTCCCAAGCAGCTCAGATGAAGAGCCCTGTGCCTCACAGCAGTTTCTGTGCCCGCGCCCGCACCGACATTGACCTCGTCGATGCTTTCTATTTTTGACATGCGAGGGCTTATGTCATTCTGCCATTACAATTCTTGTTTCCATTTTTACTAATTAAATGCAAAATTGAGTCCCTTTATGTGTTACTTGAATATCATCTTTGGTGAAGGAGCCCTTGTAAGATTTTTTGCCCATTTTTAAATTGAGTTTTGTGTCTTTTCCTAATTGAATTGGAAGCAGGCATGTTCTCTACAGCTCATCTCTGTCAGCTGTGTGGAGAGCCGGTGCTTTCTCCCCCTCTGAGACTCTCCTTTTTCATTTTCTAAAATCAATGTGTATGACAGTCAGCTTTCAGTTCCAATAAAGTTCAATTTCATCATTTAGAAATTTTTAGGGGGGCTGGAGCGATAGCTCAGTGGGTAGGGCGTTTGCCTTGCATGCAGCCGACCTGGGTTCAATTTCCAGCATCCCATATGGTCCCCTGAGCACCACCAGGGGTGATTCCTAAGTGCAGATCCAGGAGGAACCCCTGAGCATCGCCAGGTGTGACCCAAAAAGCAAAAAATAAAATAAGGGGGCTGGAGAGATAGCACAGCGGGTAGGGCGTTTGCCTTGCATGCGGCCAACCCGGGTTCAAATCCCAGCATCCCATATGGTCCCCTGAGCATGGCCAGGGGTAATTCCTGAGTGCAGAGCCAGGAGTAACCCCTGTGCATCGCCAGGTGTGACCCAAAAAAGCAAAAAAAAAATAAAATAAAATAAAAAATAAAAAAAAAATAAAAATAAATAAAAATTTTAGGGGTGGGGCCAGAGCTATAGAGGGTAGGATGTTTGCCTTGCACACATCTCCGGCATCCCATATGGTCCCTTGAGCACCATCAGGTGTGATTCCTGATGAATCAGGAATGAATAGAATCAGGATGAATAGAGTCAAGAGTAACCCCTGAGTACCACTGGTGTGACCCAAAAAGAAAAAAAAAATTAGGGAGGCCAGAGTGATAATGCAGCAGGGAGGACATTTGCCTTGCACGAGGCCAACCCTGGTTCAATCTCCAACACCCAGATGGTTCCCCAACCAGCAGCAGGAGTGGGAAAGAGTGCCCTCTGCTCTTGAGGGCAGAGCCAGATGTTTGCCTTGCACGTGGCCGACCCAGCTCCAAATCCCAACTCCACTTATGGTCCCCCAAGCATCACCAGGAGTGACCACTGAACTCAGAATCAGGAGTAAGCTCTGAGAACAGCTGGGTGACCCCAAAACGAAACCAAATACTTTACTATTTGATGAGGAGGAATCAAAGTTCATTCTTCTCCATTTGGAGTCACCTGCTTCTGACATTACTGAAAAACCTTTACCCTCTCTGAGTTGCATTAGTTCTCTAGCCCTGCTGGCAACCAAATGCGTGCCCGTTCCTGTCTTCCTCACCTCTTGTTTTCTCCATGTACCCAAACCTCAGTCCTTTTTCTTTTCTCTTTATTTTGGGGGGCTACCCCCAGCGGTGCTCAGGACATACTCTCAGAGCCTTAGAGTGCAGAGCACACAGGCAGTTACTCCCCACCCCTGCTGGTCCCAGAGGCAGGAAGAGCTGAGACGCACAGGGCCACCCTGGGATGGGTCCCCGGTGTCCCATATGGCTCCAGCCTCAGAACCACGCTCTTTTTTTTTTTTTTTGCTTTTTGGGTCACACCCAGCGATGTACTGGAGTTACTCCTGGTTCTACACTCAGGAATTACCCCTGGCGGTGCTCAGGGGACCATATGAGATACTGGGATTTGAACCTGGGTCAGCCTGGGTCGGCCGCGTGCAAGGCAAGCGCCCTACCCGCTGTGCTATTGCTCCAGCCCCCGAACCACGCTCTTCATATAGATTCACAGCGGCTTTGACACCTGCTGATGGGCCTCTCCAATTTCATCCTCCTTGGAGGTTTGCTCGACGTTTCAAGGCCCTTTGCATTCCCTGAGCTTCTTCGATGGGCTTATAAAGCTCTGTCCCAACAGCCCGCCATGATTCTGAGTGTGACTCATGTGGACACAGTTAGCATCGTAATGTCTTCTCATGCACGAGCACGGTCTAACTTTCCTTTTTATTAAGTCTTTTTTCAGCAGTGCTCATGTCTGTCGGAGGGTGGAGGCTGGAACAGGTGGGGTGTTGGGCCACCCTCAGCAGTGCTTGGGGGTTACTTTCAGGTCAGTGCTGGTGGCTACTCCCAGTGCTGCTCTGGGCACCCCAAAGTGTGGAGGTCAAAGTGGAGTCGGGGCCATGCAAGGCAAACGCCTTGAGCCCTGCTGTCTCTCGCCCTCAAGTGGCTTTTTTCTACATTGACAAAGATGAGCAAGATTTGGGCTGGAGCGATAGCACAGCGGGTAGGGCATTTGCCTTGCATGCCGCATGCCGGTCCAGGTTCGATTCCCGGCATCCCATATGGTCTCCTGAACACTGTTGGGAGTAATTCCTAAATGCAAAGCCAGGAGTAATCCCTGCGCATCGCCGGGTGTGACTCCAAAAAAAAGAAAAGATGAGCAAGATTTGTCTCCTTAATTGTTTTCTTAATGAAATCGCAAGGTGGGCAAGACCTCAAAAGGTGGAGGGGGGTGAGATTTGTCCTGAACCGGGAAAGCAAATGTCAGCTAGCACCACTAGGTTGAGGGCCATAGGGGAAGAAATACATGGTGCATTGGGGAGCAGAGTTCTTCTGAAGCGTGGACTGGGCACCGATGTGGCAACTGGGGGCCTCCAGTGCAGGGCGGGTGCAGCCTGGGTCCGTCTGCGGGCAGCTGGGTCCTGGCCAGGCCCGCACGCCAGGCAGACTTCTCCCCGACTGCCTGGCTCCTTACTGGCAGAGCTGTCACACACCGGCAGAGACCCCTCTCGCTCTTGCGGATGGAAAATAAACAAAGGGCTGGGCGAGATTCTCCATCTCAGCACAGCCATGTGGTAGGAGAGCACCCCCCCACCACCGCGCGCCCCGGGGAGCACCACCATGGCCTGGAGGAGGAGGGCAGACCTGATGGGGTGAGACTGGCAGAGAGACCCCAGGGAAGGGCTGGCTGGCGGCGGGGGCAGGGGTGAAGGAAGCCGCACAGTGGGGGAAGTCGAGGCGCCGCGGCAGAGGCTGGGGTGAGACTCGGGAATGAGGGCCCCATGTTCTCAGCGGCCCTCCATGAAGCCCCCCACTCTGAGCGGGAGGGGCCCCCTCAGCAGTAAGTGGCTAAGGTTATGAGTTTTCTGTGTCCCCCCCTGCCAAAGGTCATGGGACTCTGGTGTGACGGAGAGTGTGAAGGTGAGGAAGAGGCAGGAGGTCCCTCTCCGTGAGAGACCCCGCGAGGGAGAGGTCCAGGGGGGCCCCTCAACCCCACCCCCACCCCACAGGCACTTCCATGCAGGCCTCTTGGCCTGGAGGCAGCCTGGGCAGGCGACAGCAGCAGGCGGTGGCCCCCGAGGTGACAACTCAGCTGTAGGTCAACAGCGCCTGGGGCCTGGGGGTTCCCAGCTGCCGTGCCCAGCACCAGAAGGGGACAGTGGCCAGGGGCCAGGGGCCAGGGGCCTCGGTGTTGGGGCGGGGAGGCTCCTGGAGCGGGGAGAGAAAGGCCGTGTCCTAGAGAAGTCCCGGGCTTCACTGTGGCCGTGCAACCCGCAACCCGAGGGGGGAGGTGTGGCAACCCAACCAGAGAGGGGAGGCCGGCTGGTGGAGGGAAGGAGGGGGCTGGTGAAGCCCCAGAGTTCGGGCAGACCCCACGCTTGCTCTGCACATCTGGAAAAGGTTGGCTCTAATGCCATCAAAGAGCCGTGCGGGGCGGGGGCCCGGGAACTTAACCCCTGAGGCCCCGCGGCTCAGCCTCGAAATCCGTCAGCGCTGTGGCAGCTGTGACCCCAGCAGTGGCCCCAGAGCTGGGGGAGGGGGCAGGCAGGGGCCAAATCCTGGAGCACAAGGACGTGACTCCCCCCAGAGCCTGTCGGGGGTGGGGACCCCACTTCCTGGGAGGGGACAACACAGGGGCCACGTGGCTTATCTTGCTTTCCCATGGGGGACCCAGCAGGGGTTGCCCAGGGTCCCTGCTGGTCCTCACCTCCCCGCCCCCAAGCCCAGACCTCTGCTCTAATGCTGCTGCCCCAGGGAACCCGAGCGGGACCACAGCCGTGTGAGGAGGGGTCCTTGGTTTTCCTCTCTGCGGCTCCCGGGCTCCCGGGCAGGCGGGGCCAGACCAGACCGGAGGCCCGCAAGCCGGAAGCAGGAGGCCCGAGGCTGAGGAGGCTCAGCGGGCCCAGGGGGCACACCTCAGCCCCCCACAGCATGGCACAACTCCCCCACTCCCTCCACTCCTCCCTCCAGCAACTGCCCCCCAGGACACCCGGGCCCCTGTGGCTCACCCTCATCTTCGCCGCTGACGCCCCTTCTTTAGCCCGACACCCCCAGGACCTGAGGCCCCGGTTCAGCTGCTCAGCCCCAACAGCCTCCAGCCCCGGGGCTACGCCTGCTCGTGACACTCACGGGCTCTGACCCACACACCTCCCCAGACACCACTGACCTCGCGGTTCTGATGGCGGCCACCAACAGCAGGTTCATACAGGCGAGGCTGCATCCGCTAACAGCAACATGTGTGTGCGCACAAGTGTGCACATGGATGTGTACGTGTGTGTACACATGTGATCGTGTGTGTGAATGTGTGCATATACATATGTGTGTGTGGTGCTGGGGATGGAACCCGGGCCTCACACATACCAACCAAGTACTTTTACCACTCAGCTACAGCCCCAGGTCTAGCAGCACTCTTAGGCTGAGTTTCCCTTTAGTGTGTGTGTGTGTGTGTGTGTGTGTGTGTGTGTGTGTGTGTGTGTGTTGTGTAAGTGTGTGAGTATGTGTGTGTGAGTGTGTGTAAGTGTGTGTTTGTATGTATGTGTATGTCTGTGAATGTGTGTCTGAGTATGTGTGTGTGAGTATGTGTGTGTGTCTGTGAGTGTGTGTGTATGTGTGTGTGTGTCTGCGTATGCTCAAAGAGGCCCCCAGAGAGATCCCTGGGGCCCTGTGCATGCCAAGCAGACACTCCAGGCCCGAGGCAGCACTCTAATGTGTGCCCGTGTATCTGTGGCACCTAAGAATCATGACATGCGCTCTGGCCCCAGCCCAAGTCCCCTGACCCGCTGAGACTGTGATTGACCCTCCTCTTCCTGTCTCCCCCAGGGAGCCACCACGGCCCCAGCCCCATGGGGGCTGACCCTCCTGCCGCTGTCCCAGCTCAGCCAATGGCCTGTCCCGGCAGCCACCTGCTCAGAACGAGTCCAGTCCTCCCTGACTGCCCCCAGCCCTGAGTGGCCACACGGACCTGTCATCTCGGCTCTTGGGCCCCCGCCTGAGCGCATCCACTTTGCTGCACCTCCTGACATCCACCAAGCACCACCACCACCCTCTCCCGCTGCCTCCACCCTGCCCACAGATGCACAGGGCCTAAACAAGCCCTCGGAATTCTCAAAAGAAAGATAGAGGCAGAGAGAGAGAGGGAGAAAGGAAGGGAGAGAGAGATACAGACAGAGAGACACAGAGAGAGAGAGAGAAGCCAACAAAGGGAGATACAATAGGAATAAGGGCCAACGTCCATGGAATTGAACCAGAGAGAGAACAGAGCCAGTGAATCTGCAAACTGCTTTTTCTGGAAAGAGAAATGAAATGGCAAACGTCTAGCAATGTGGCAAAGACAGAAAGGAGAGAAAACACCAAGTATCAATAACAGGAATGAAGCCGGGAATAGCACCAAACACTCAGATCTGACGACTTGGAGCAAATAGACGGAGCTGTTGCAAAAACACAAATGACAACTCACTCAGCATGAACTTCATCATTTGGATAGCCCTGCAGCCATGAAGGAAATTGAATTTGTAGCTGAAAAACTCTCCCCAAAGAATGCTCCCGATCCAGATGGCCTCACTGGAGAATTCCACCAAACATTTCAGGAGAATTAATACCAATTCTATGCAATATTTTCTAGCAAATCGAAGGGAAGAGGAAGCACATCCTAATTCATTTTATGCAACCTCTATAGTCAAGTCAGCCAAGCACATTTCAGAACAGGACAGCTACAGACCAATACCCTTCATGATATAAACAAGAAAATCCTTAACTAGTAGCAAGTAGTATGAGCAATATTAAAAGAATTCTATAGTATGATCAAGTAAAGTTCATTCCAGGGACCTAATGCCGGTTATATATTCCAAGGTCAGTCAGTGTAATCACTAGATTAACAGAAAGAAAAGAAAATCACATGATTATGTCCATCAATGCAAAGAAATTCTTCCAAACCAAATGTAGCACCGTGATTAAAAACACACAAAGAGAAAATTAGTAATCATGGGGAGTTCCTCAATTGGATAAAGAACTGCTGCCAAATCCATACAGCTAACATGATACTTAGTGGTGAAACTTCTCCTTCAACTGACAGCAAAGCACTCTCTCCAGGGCCAGAGCAACAGTACAGCGGGGAGGGGAGGGCGCTCGCCCTGCCACAGAGGACCCAGGTTTGAACCCCAGCACCCCATATGGTCCCCCGAGCCTACCAGGAGTGAACAGTGAGTCCAGAGTCAAAAATCAGCCCTCAGCATTGCCAGGTGTGACCCCCCCCCCCAAAATAAGCATTCTCTCCAGCCTCTCCTCTCTTCCTCAATGAGTGCTGGAAATTCTAGTTGCTCCAAGTGGCAATAAAGCAAGAAACAGGGGCTGGAGTGATAGCACAGTGGGTAGGGCATTTGCCTTGCACTCAGCCAACCTGGGTTCGATTCCCAGCATCCCATATGGTCCCCTGAGCACTGCCAGGGGTAATTCCTGAGTGTAGAGCCAGGAGTAACCCCTGTGTATCGCTGGGTGTGACCCAAAAAGCAAAAAAAAAAAAAAGGCAAGAAACAGAAATAATGTGTTCACAAATACATGTTCTTCAATATAAATAACAGACCGACCAGGGGGAACAAAACTATTTCCACTGCAAAACTGTCTTCATGGGAAATCTCAAGGAAACCACAGAGAAACTCCCAGAAGGAACAAATGAGCTCAGTGAGATCAGGACCTGGGCGGCAGCCTTGAAGGCCGAGCACACGCTCCCCGTGGGGGTGCCTGGGTTCGATCACCGGCAATACATGGTTCCCTGAGCATTGCTGGAAGTGACCTCAAACATTAAGCCGGGAGCAGACTCTGAACACTACACCAGCGTGCTATTGGGAGTCGTGAAAAAAAGGAGGGAGAGAGAGAGAGACAGAGAGAGAGGGAGAGAGAGAGACAGAGACAGAGAGAGAGAGAGAATTTGAATGAAAATATAAAAATTAATCGATTAACTGTATCGCTGTATATCTATGGACTAACCATAATATATGATTTTTCAGTATAAATACACAAGTTGGGGGACTGGAGTGATAGCATAGCGGTAGGGCTTTTGCCTTCATAGCATGTAGGCCATTTGCAGCCGACCAGGGTTCGAATCCCAGCATCCCATATGGTCCCTCAAGCATCACCAGGAGTAAACCCTGAGTGTAAAGCCAGGAGTAACCCCTGTGTATCTCCAGGTGTGACCCAAAAAGCAAAAGAAAAAAAACATGAAAAAAACAAACAAACAAAAAAAAAACACAAGTTGGGGCAGAGAGCTGGTCCAGAAGACAAAGTGCTTCCCTTGCGTGCAGTTGACCCAGATTCAACCCCTGGATCCACAGGTGGCTCCCTGAGCACTTTCAGGGTAACTCCTGAGCAGAGAGCCAGGAATAGCCCCTGAGCAGGTGCGCCCTGAACACCCCACAATTTAACAGTCACTGTCACTGTCGTCCTGTTGCTCATCGATTTGCTCGAGCAGGCACCAGTAACGTCTCCATTGTGAGACTTGTTGTCACTGTTTTTGGAATATAGAATTTGCCATGGGTAGCTTGCCAGGCTCTGCCATGCAGGCGGGATACTCTCGGTAGCTTGCTGGGCTCTCTGAGAGGAAGGGTGGAATTGAACCCGGGTTGGCCACGTGCAAAGCAAACGCCCTACCTGCTGTGTTATCGTTCTAACAAGGAAAAATATTCTTGACAAACACTCAAAAATAAAAAAAAAACAAGGGAGCCCAGAAAGATAGTACAGTAGGGAGGGCGCTTGATTTACACATGGCTGACCAGGGTTCAATCCCCAGCACCCCATAAGGTCCCCCAAACACCGCCAGGAGTGATTCCTGAATGCAGAGCCAGGAGTAACCCCTGAGAGCACCACCAGATGTGGCCCCAAAACAAACAAACAAAAAACCCAACATGTTTTATATGTTAAAAACAATCCCCCCCCCCTTGAGACTGGAGCTATAGTATAGCGGGAAGGGTGTTTGCTTTGCACACGGCCAACTCAGGTACGATCCCCAGCATCCCATATGGTCCCCTAAGCACCACCAAGAGTGATTCCTGAGTGCAGAGCCAGGATTAACCCCTGAGCACCGCTGGGTGTAACACAAAAAGGAAAAAGAAAAGAAAAGAAAAGAACAATCCTCCAAAGTCAAAGAAATTTAAAAAAAAAGATAAAAGAGGGGACTGGAAAGATAGTCCAGTGGGTAGGGTGTTTGCATTGTATGAAGCTGACCCAGGTTTGATCCCCAGCACCCCATAGGGTCCCCTGAACCTGCCAGGAGTGATCCCTGATCACAGAGCCAGGAGTAAGCCCTGAGAACTGCCAACTGTGGCAAAAACCTAAAATTTAAAAAGGTAACATTTTAAAAAAATACTAAATAGGGGGTAGAAGCAATAGTACAGAGGGTGGGCACTGGCCTTACATGTAGCTGAATCGAGTTTGGCACCCTGTATGTCCTCCTGAGTGATGCTGGAGCACAGAGCCAGGAGTAACCCCCGAGCACCACTAGGTACGGCCCAAACACAAAAATAAACATAAAACCCTAAATAAATGAATAGGAATACCGTAGTCCTACATTACCAGACTCAAGACCATAAACATGCCAATTCTCCCCAAAGATACATAGGTGAAATATAATTCCTATCAAAATACTGCCACGATTCTAAAAAGATAAAGACAAAACTATCCTGAACTTCCTATAAAAATAAAATGGAAAAGGGCCAAAACAACTTTGAAGAAAGTAGGAGTCCTCATGGTTTGAGTCTTACAGTGTCAGCTGCAGCAATCAAAACTGTCATTATGGTGGGACAGGGGTGCCACGGAGTAGAGAACTCAGACCTACATCAACTCACCTCCGGAGGTGGGCACAATGCTCCAAAATCAGGTCGGGGAAGGAGCACATGCTTTACCACATGGAGTCCTGGCGCAAGGGGAAAATGCCAGGACTCCTTGTGGTGTAAAAGGCAAAACCATAGGCAAAACCCAGTAATAATCAACCCAAGTCTCAGCTCCAGCAAAGATGAACTCAGCATGCATCAAGTGCCAAACACAAAGCTATAAAACATTCGGGGTGGGGGGGGGAGAAAAACCATAGGAAAAAGCCTTGAGGATCAAAGGCTCAGACTCGCTACGAAACACAAGATTCAGAAAAGAGAAAACTATCAATGGGACTTCATCAAAGCCTGAAAAACGCCGGTTCTGTAAATACAGAGATGAAAAGAGAAACCACAGCCAGGGAGAAGCTATTTGGAAACCACGGAACATCACGGACAATGGATTGTATCTAGACCAAAGAAAGCTGGAGACTCAACAGTAAGAAAACAAAGAGGCCAGTTGGAGAGCGGGCGCGCGAGGAGATGAGACATTTCAACAGAGAAGATAAACAGCTGCGGCCCAGCCCGGGGAAGACGCTCCGCATTAGTAGCCATCGGGGAAACACAAATTAAAACCACAATGAATGGCTAAATAAAAAGTAGTGACAACACCGAGCACTGTCAAGGCAGCCAAAAAAGGGCCCCCCCCTCAGACATCGCTGGGGGGTGCTGTGAAGGAGGGGCGGGGACTCTGGAACTGAGAGGTTTGGTTTGAGGATTCTTCCTAAACTAATTCATATGACCCTGGGCACCCTATTTTCATATCAGGGACCCTGGCTCCTGGAGAGACACTTGTTTTCTTGTTTGTTTGTTTGTTTGTTTGTTTGTTTGTTTGTTTGTTTGAGGGGGGACACAGCTGGCAATGCTTAAGGGTTACTCCTGGCTCTGCACTCAGGGATCACGCCTGGTGGGCTCGGGGGACCTTCTGGGTGCTGGGGCTTGAATCCAGGTCGACTGCGTGTAAGACAAGCAACCTCCCCACTGTACTATATCTGTGGCCACTGCGCAGCCTCAGGGATTCCTTTACCATGGGGGGTTTACAGAGAAGCTTTCGAGCGGGTGAGGGACTCACGCAAAGTCACAAAGCTAATTTCATTGGCTCCAAAGTGAGATTAACCCCATTCCTCATATACACGCACCCACGCTCGAGGCTGGAAAACTAAACACACAAGAGGGTGGCGGATAGAGAAGCAACAAGAGCAAAAATGCCACGGAGAGAATCACTTCTTGAGTCCAGGAGCAAAAACTCTTCCTTCGGGAATCACGGGAGCAGGCAGCAGAGGGTTCTCCGTGCCCCCCCGTGACAGCAGCCTCTTCCCTCCCCACGAGCTTCCGGGCAAATGCAATGGTGCCTTCACGCCCGAGGACCTTACCCCAAGCCCGGGTCCTTTCTCTCCTTGTGCAGAGCCACCCTCAATACTAACAGGAGTGATGCCTGAGCACAGAGCCCCGGGTAAGCCCTGAGCACGCCAGGGTGTGTTCCCAAAGCAAAGAACAAACAAACGAAAAATGTTTTCTTGCCCTATGCGCTTATTCGGGGAGAAGAATGTCTAGAGTCACTCCTTCAATGCCGAAGGCTTCTCGGCAGACAGTGCTCATCTTCTCTGTGCAGGCCTGCTACTTTGGGATGCCTCCCCGCAGCAGCCACCGGCCATTTCTTCAGAGTAACAACAGCGCCAACCAAGACTAGAACGATCTAGAAAACCAACAAACATCCCCCCCAGCCCCTCCTAACGGCCCCGAGCTGGATCATCTGGGCCTCACCTGTGCCCACCCCACATCCCGCGGCCACTCTGGGCTCACCGCGGAGCTGCAGGGCAGCCCCGTGGGCACCGGCGCAGTGAATCGCCGACCAGGAGCCCCGGGAGGATTCATCCTGGGCGCCCGCTGAGCAGAGGTTTGCGCGGGCAGGACCGCGCAGCCAGCATTCCCGCCAGCCGGCCTGGGGAGGCGGATCGCACGCCACGGTGTGTGGGCCTCGTTCCAGCCATCGGAACCGCTCGCCGAGGCCTCAGGAAGAGACGGCCTGCCGCGAGGAGCAGGGAATTCCACTCCTGGCTCGAGCTGCCCGGGGATTCCTGCCGGGGTCTGCAGCCTCTCAGGCTGCTCTGCAGATTCTGCCCTTGTGGCCCCGCGAACACCAGGTCCGACCTCTAAAGCCCCAGAAACCTGCACGCACGCGTTCTGCCGGGCCGCTTGCTCCAAAAGAATCCGGGCTAAGCCAGGGCTCCAGCAAGCGTGTTCCATGGAGAAGGGGCAGAAAGTGCTCCTTGAGCACTGAGGCTGCTCCCAGACTGAGACCGTGGAGGACGCATGAAGCGAGGCAGGTGAGGTGGGAAAGGGGGAGAGAGAATCTGAGCAGGGGCAGGAGCCCTGGGTGCATAGTGATGGCCGAGGACCTGCTGAGATTGGAGCAGGCGAGAGGGCGGGGCTTTGCAAGGGGCGGGGGTTGTGGGTGTGATCACTCGAGGGCGGGGCTTTTCTATGGGGTGTTGCTGATGGGCGTGGTCACAAAGTGGTTGAAGGGTGTGTATGATCACGTGACGGGCAGGCTGGGTGTGGTCGTGCTAGGGACGGTGCCTCAGTGTGGTAGGTGGAGTTTATGAGGGACAGGACTGTGGTGGGCGGGGCTGAGGCCGGTTATATCTCCAAGAGCATCCAAAGTGTCCACATTAACAAACACTTTGGGGGGCTGGAGCGATAGCACAGCGGGTAGGGCGTTTGCCTTGCACGCGGCCGACCCGGGTTCAAATCCCAGCATCCCATATGGTCCCCTGAGCACCGCCAGGGGTGATTCCTGAGTGCTTGAGCCAGGAGTGACCCCTGTGCATCGCCGGGTGTGACCCAAAAAGCAAAAAAAAAAAAAAAAAAAAAAAAAAAAAACCACTTTGGGTTATTTCTTTACTTATATGTATTCTTTACAATAATACCAATACTATTGTTTTACAGCTGCATGGCTGCTACACCGTGCCCACCCCCAGAATACCAGATCCCTCTCCAAGACCTCTTCCCCTCTAGTCCCTTTAGGACACCCCCAATCACATTTCTTTTTTAGGGGGGTCACACCCGGCGATGCTCACAGGTCACTCCTGACTCTGCTCTCAGGAGTCACTCCTAGCGGTGCTCAGGCGACCATATGGGATATCCGGGATAGAACCAGGGTCAGGTGCGTTTGAGGGAAGGCCCTCCCGCTGACCTGTCACTCCAGCCCGGATCACATTTCTCTAGACCGTATCTCAGGGCTGATTCCATTAGGGATTGTCTCGTCTCTTCTTTACACTCTGCATGTGGGTAAGATCTTCTGGAGACCCAAGCCTGGCTGACTCCTTTTTCAGCCTTCCCTCCCCTTCCCAGCCTCTCCACCCCCCACCCCACTCATTGCCCCTTGTGGGTTTCTGCCCAACCAACGCCCACTGTATGGGGACAGTCTGTCACTAGCACATGCGTGCTCCTACACTCATGTCTGCGCGCGCACGCGCACACACACACACACACACACACACACCACACACACACACACACACACACACACACACACACACACACACCGCCACCCAGGTTGAGCTGCATGGATCTGGGGAACAGGAAGGAAGGACTGAAGCCACCAGCCCTGCTGCCTTTACCTCACGAGGTTGGCACAGGGTCCCGGCCATCGGCAGCTCTGGTACACGCGCTGGACGACTGTCTCCGAGCCGTTCTGCACCTGGCAGGACACGGTCCTTGTCACCGTGTGATGGCACCAGTGCCTGTGGAGACAACAATGGTCACATGAGCCTGGAATGTTCCTGAAGGTCCAGACAGGATGGCTGAGGAGGGCCCCGCTCCAAGCCTGGGGGGTTGTTCTAATGGTCCGCTGAGTTTGTCCAGACCCAAGGGCAGAAAGGACCCACTCCCCACGGCGACCAACCATGGCTTCATTTTCATCGTGAACACCCCCGGGACCCCACTCTGATGGGGAAGGCGGAGGAGGAGACACTGCACCCCAACACAGAGAGAGAACAGGGCTGAGGGGTCCCCCCATGATTAGCACAGGAAACTGGGGGTCAAAGCAGAGCACCCGGAGCTGTGCAGGGGACAGTGGCCCAGGCAGCAGCGGGGGGGAGGGAGCCAGGAGAGGGGCTGAAAGGGCCAGTGGGAAGCCATTGACTGACAGGGAGTGGCCCGGTCCTCAGAGGGCCCCTCAGGGGCAGGAAGAGGCAGGAAGCCCCAGGGGGACGGGGCTGTGGGGCAGGGATCAAGGCGCCAGAGGAGCCCTATCCCCCACCGCTCTCTGCACCCACAGACCGAGAAATTAGAAATCTCAAAGTAATATCCGAGTCCTCAGAAAGATGTTGGGGTACATTTTCGGGGAGAAACTCAGTGTGGCGTTCACCATATTATGAGGTCTATCAAGCAGGTACGAACTGGGTGTCGTGGAAAGGGGGAAGAGAAAAAAAAAAAAAGAGTTATGTACTTGGAACAGTGGGACTTCATATGTCTTCATTCTCAGCAATGGAAAACTAATTATCAAATGCTTCCTTGGCAGTAGGGCTGTCTTTTTTGGGGGGAAACTCCAACAACAATAGTGAGTTTTGTATTGAAATATGGAATGTAATCAAGGTAAAGAGAAAATGAAGTGAAATTCATCAGTTACGCACATGGGGTTGGGGGGGCAGGGGGGAGGTATACTGGGGTTTTTGGTGGTGGAATATGGGCACTGGTGAAGGGATGGGTGTTTGAGTATTGTATAACTGAGACATAAGCCTGAGAACTTTGTAACTTTCCACATAGTGATTCAATAAAATAACACACACACACACACACACACACACACACAAAGATGTTGGGGTAGGCAAGCCCTGTCCTCCCCGCCCTCAGAAATAAAACTGGGGGCTGGAGCGATAGCACGGTGGGTAGGGCGTTGCCTTGCACGCAGCCGACTCAGGTTCGATTCCCAGCATCCCATATGGTCCCCAGAGCACCGCCAGGAGTAATTCCTGAGTGCATGAGCCAGGAGTAACCCCTCTGCATCGCCGGGTGTGACCCAAAAAGAAAAAAAAAACCTGAATCACATAAAAGGCAAAACCCCATAAGATCCTCCTTAAAACCCCCCCGGGGGTGGGGCAGAGTGGTAGTGCAGGGGGGAGGTCATTTGCCTGGCACATGGCAGATCTAGATTCGATCACTGAAAAACCACAAGGTCCCCTCCAGAAGTGAGCCTTTAGCACAGAGCCAGGAGCAAGTCCTGAGCACTAATGGGTGTGCCCCCCCAAAAAAAAAGTGCCCAGGGAGGGGCTGGAGTGAGAGTACAGTCATAGAGGATCTACTCTGCACGCGGCTGTCCAAGGTTCAATCCCCATCCCATATTATCCCCAACCCTTCCAGGAGGCAGAGGAGTAAGTCCTGAGCACTGCTGTGTGTGCCCCAAAAATGAAAAAAAAAATGCCCAAGGCAGGGAACTGGAGAGACAGTACAGCAGTCAGGGCACTGGCCTTGCATGTAGCCGACTTGGGTTCCATCCCTGGCATCCGTTATGGTCCTCCCAAACTCCACCAGGAGTGATCCCTGAATGCAGAGCCAGGAATGATGCCTGAGTATCGCTGGGTGTGGTCCAAGCCCCCACCCCCGCCTTCACCCTCAAATAAATTATGAAATGCAAAACCCTGACAGTGTAGGGCTGCGAAAATCAGCTCAGCAGATGGGACCCAGTCACTGGGGGGGCTGCTGAGCTGGCAAGCAAGCAGACAGTTGCGGAGAGGGACAGTGGGGGACGGGGAGAGACTTGGCCCACAAACCCACTTGCGACCTCTAGTAGCTGCTGAGGAAGATCTGAGAGAGCAACGAGAAACGGAATTCTTGGACAAATAATCACCACATTTCCCGAGCGCTGACGGGAGGTGTGAGCACTGCATTCGAAAGGGGCTTCTGAGCGCTGAGTGTGGGCACAGAGACACTTTTTGTGATGAGAACCAACACACACACACACACACACACACACACACACACACACACACACACACACACCAACTCTCAGGACGCAGACAGCTGGAAAGAGAAAGTATTGAATGGGACCCGAAGAAAAGGGAGGGGCCCAACGACAGTGCAGCAGGGAGGGTGTTTGCCTTGGACAGGGCTGACCCAGGCTTGATTCCCTGAATCCCGTATTTCCCCCAGCACAGCCGGAAGTAGTAATCCCTGAGTGCTGGAGTAAGACTTGAGCATCTCCAGGTGGGACCCAAAAAAAACAAAGAAAAGGGAAACTGGTCACTGACGACAGACTGAAATCACATTTCTCATGGGCAACAGGAGGGCCGCGACCAAGCGACACCACCCTTCCGTCTCGGGTGCTGGGGTGAGGACAGTCCCAGGGAGCCTCCTGCACGCGCTCACGCACTCCAGCCTGGTGACCTATTCTCTAGTCTGCATGGAGAAATGTTTAAAACCCAGAAAGCTGGAGCCAGAGTGAGGCAGGGAGGGTGTTTGCCTCGCACGCGACTGACTCGGGTTCCATCCCTGGCACCCCAACGGTGCCTGGAGCCCCTCCAGGAGTGATGCCTGAGTGCAGAGCCAGGAGTAAATCCTGAGCACAGCCAGGTGTGGCCCCCAAACCAAAAATGAAATACAATAAAAATGTAAAAGGTCAACCCCAGAATGCCATGCCCAGGCGCTGGACTACAGTGATAAGGTGCTCACCTGGCACACAGCCAACCCGGGTTCAATCCCAGCACTGCAGCTGGTCACCAAGGTCTGTCAGGGGTGAGCCCTGAGTGCAGAGCCAGGAGCACCACTTGGAGTGCCTCCCACACCCCTCCCCCCAGGAAAGTCAAACTAACAAACCATGAAAGAAAAAGCAAAGCAAATACTAGAAAAACACGAGAGGGGCCCAAGTGATAGTACAATGGGTAGGGGTTTTGTCTTGCACACAGCCAACCCAGGTTCAATCTCTGGCATCCCATATGGTCCCCCAAGCACCACCAGGAGTAATTCCTGAGTGCAGAGCCAGGAGTAACTCCTGAGCATCGCTGGGTATGATCCAAAAAGGAAAATTTATAAAGCACGAGAAAGTGGCAAGAAAAAACAGTAATTCAAACACTGGAAGTAAAAGAGAAGAAATGAGTAAACAAAGAGGCAATCAGAAAACGTCTAATTTATTTAACATTTAATTTATCACTGGGGCTGGAGAGATACACACTGGGTAAGGCCAACGTGGGTTGAATCCCCAGAACCCCAGATGGTCCCCTGAAAACCTTCAGGAGTAATTCCTGAGTGCTGAGTCAAAACAAACAAAAAGAAACATCAAATTTATTACTAATAATTAAACAGATTACTTAAAAAAGTTAATCAATGAAACCAAATATAAGTGTAGCTAAAGAAGGAAAAAGCTCAAATAGATTGTAATGGGAAACAAACAGAAAACATACCAGATATCAGATTAAAAAAAAATTCTGCCTAAACACAGAGTCAGGAGAAAGCCCTGAGCATGGCCAGAAATGGCCCAAAAATCAGGAAAAAAAGAAAGAAAAGAAAAAAATGTTGATCAGTCTGAAAAATAAGAATTTGTATTCCTTATCAGAAATGATAGGCAATTAACACATAGTGATCTCACACCATTTTTCAAATTCCTGCCTATGTCTTGGGAAAATAGATGTTACCAATATTGACCCTTTCAAATTTACCCTAGAAGAAAATGGACAGATTAGAACACAAAATGAAAAAAGTGCCAAAATGAAAAAAACAATCAAGGCCAGATGCCTTCCCCTACAGGCCCCAGGAGGGTTCACCCAAAACTGGCCCTGCCCCCGCGTGCAATGGGGTTGGGGGGAGGTATGGCAGAGAAATCCAGATCGATGGAGATAAGCACATTGCAGGGAGTGCTGTTGACACGTCGCTACTGATTAGCTGCCCACAGGGCTAGAGTCAGGCTTGTCTTTCCTCCCTGGCAGACGGGGATGGGTGCTGAGAGGTGTGACCTCAGGGGTCGCGCAGTCAGAGCTGGGAAGGGGCTCAGCCTCGCTGAAGGGGGACTCTGAGGGCGCCCCGCTGGGTACAGCCCCAGCCCCTGGTGCTGGCAGCAGAGCCAGACTCCCAGACCTGGGCTCTTCCTGTCACCCCCAAACTCAGCGTGGCCCCCTTCTGGAGACACCCCAGGCACTGCCCCGTTTTCAAACGTGTATCTCACCACCGCGCTGTTGCGAAAGGCCTCTGTTAATGCCTGCTTTCACCAACAGAAACATCAAAGGCCTCCGGGCTTCGGTGACAAGGGGCCAGGATGGAAAATAGCGTCAGCGTCAGCTTCGTGCCCTCCGTGGTCCTGCCCGCCGCACCTGGAGCACTGGCGGCCTCCAGGTTCCCAAGTCCTGGCTCGGCATCAACGGCGTCATTTCCACTTGACTCCACTGTGCTACTCTGTGTGGTTTGGCAGGTGACTGGGGGCGCCCCCGGGGTGCTCACATTTTTTCCGTCTCAATGAACAGCCATCACTTCATGGCCTTGTCAGTGGAGCAAGGGCGCTGACACCACGCACTTGCAGATAGTGGGCGAACCGCCTCGCCCCGAGCTAAGGACAGGGGGCTCTCCCGCATGGCCCCCCACGCTCCCTGACCCCCAAGATGTGGCCCTGCAGGTCGTGTCTGTGGGGCTCCCAGTCTCAGAATCACGCAGGGTTGGGGTTTGCTCCAGCGAAATGAACTGTGAATTGGGAAACGCTTTCAAACGCTCCCATTCATCATCTCTGGACATTTGATCTTTTAATGGGCTGGAAATGGCTTCCCCAAATCCAGCATTGGCCAAAAACAACACGGGAGGCAGGCAGAGGCTCGGAACAAGGGCTCCGGGCCTTTTCTGATGGAATTGAAATTGTGGCTCATCCCTGGGCACCCCGAGTTCCAGGGAAGGTGGGAGTCAGGGTCCCTGACTGCACCATCTGTCTCACCCCGTGCTGGATGCGTGGTGACGGGGTGAACAGTGCGACCCAGACACGGACAGGCAGAGACGTGGCTTCCTTTATGCGAGCCCCCAACCCCTGAGCACAGAATGTGGGTGCAGCAGAGCTCATAGAAGTTAAGGGGTGCTCAAGACAAAGGGCCAGGTGTCAGCCTCCTTGCTGCCCTCAAGCCCAGACTCTGAACTCACCGCCTGAGCCAAGACCCAAGGCTTTGAGGCTCTTCCTGGGAAGGATCCAGCTGCCCCCGTTCTCCTGACCCACGCTCTACTCCCCCACCGTGAGGACTCGACGCCCCTGAGCCCAGGAAACCCCAACAGGTGAGCGGCTCCAGGGCTACAGCTGGCTCTGTGCTCAGAAGTGACCCCTACTGGTGCTGAAGGGAACTGACATGGTGTCAGAGGACTGAACTGGGGTAAGCACCATGCAAGGCAAGGGCCTTATGCCCTGGACCCCCGAACGATCGCTGCTTGAGCCAACTCTCACTCCCCGTCTCCATTCAGCCCCCCGCCAGCCTCTCACCTCCTGTCCTTCACGGTGCTAATTAGCTGGCCACACCTGACTGACCCCCAAGAGAGGCCAGTACCAGGGCTCACCTGCCACCTGGGTTCCAGAAGCTCTGTGGGGACTAGAGTAGGTCTAGGGGGCAGTGAGGGTGCCACCAAGGCCACCCCCTGGGGCTTGCACAGACAAGAGCGTCACAGCGGCCCACAGAAAGGTCAAGGGTCAAGGCCAGCAGAGCTGCTGTCAGAGACCCCCTCTTGTAGGCACCCAACACCAGCCCTCCTTCTCTGCTCCCGGCCAGCAGAGCAGCGTTGCACCCAGCAGCCCCTGGCCAGACTCCCCCCTCCTCACATCAACGTGTCGAGGTGCCAACTGCAAGCACCCCACAGGGAAACTGAATTAGGAGTATTTCTGGGAAGATTTGGTGAAGCTAAATGTTGTTCCCCAGGGGCCGGAGAGCTAGTACAGCGGGGAGGGCGTTGGCCTTGCACGAGGCCAACCCAGACGGATTCCCAGCATCCCAGAGGGTCCCCTGAGCACCGCCAGGAGAAATCAATTCCTGAGTGCAGAACCAGGAGTAACCCCTGTGCATCGCCAGGTGTGGCCTCAAACCAAAACGAAACAACACAAAAGATTCCCGGGACTCTGCCTGGTACCAGTCACCAGATCACGAGCAAGGTGGAGACGGAGCCGGAGCAGCTGCTCGGAGATACTGAGGACTTGGAGCTGCAGGCGCGGTCCTAGGGCTTAGGAGACACCGGGGTCCAGCTCCGTCTCCCCAGCCCGCAGCCATGACTCAAATGTCATAAGATAAAACCCCCATGGGGAGTGGGCTGGCCGCAGGAGCCCCAAGCCCAGCAGAGTGGACGGGCAGGTTGTCGGGCTGAGATGGCTCTGCAGGCTGAGCACAAGCTTCCTTCGCAAGTGGGTCTCGGGTCTGATCCCCAGCACCCCAAGGAGTGACCTCCGAGCACTGAGCCGAGAGCACCCGGAGGGCACCTGGGGATAATAAAATAATCAAAGGAGGGGCTGGAGCTATAGTACAGTGGGTGGGGCGTTTGCCTTGCACGTGGCCGACCCGGATTCAATTCCCAGCATTCCATATGGTCCCCTGAGCACGGCCAGGGGTAATTCCTGAGTGCGGAGCCAGGAGTAACCCCTGAGCATTGCCGGGGTGTGACCCAAAAAAAGCAAAAAAAAAAAAAAAATAATAATAATAATAATAATAATCAGAGGAGGCTGGAAAGAGAACAGAGAGAAGGCGCCTTCCTTGCACACACTGCCACAGCCCCAGCACCCCAGAGGGTCCCTGAGCACCACCAGCAGTGATCCCTGAGCACGGAGTCAGGAGTCAGCCCTGAGCAACTTGTGGCCTGGCCTCCCAAATAAAATGAAAGGAAAATGAAAAGCTGCCCGCGGAGACGCCCATTCTGGGTGAGGCGAGCTGAGGAGGCATCGCCCCGTCCCCCCACCCCATAGTCTCTGCCCTTCCTGCTCCTTCCAGCCCTGCGCCCTGGCCACTGCAGACAGCCCTCCTCACCAGGACCCCACTAACAGCTCTAAGCCACCAGCAGGTGGGGACAAACCAGGTCAAGCCGGTGCCGCTTGCACAGTTGAACTCAGTGGGAGGCTGTGTAGCCACGGAGGGCAGGAGCTCAGGCCAACAGGCTGACGGGTGCACATATACTAGAAAGTTCCGCCAGGGCCGGGGCCCCTTGGCATGGCCTCCGAGTCTCAGCTGCAGCATTTCAGGGGGAAGGAGGGGACACACGGAAAGACCCCCCCTTCTCCCACCCCACCCCGCAGCCCCCACACAGCAAGCACAGGCAGGCTGACGCCCGCGGTGGCCGATTTCCCAGAAGGCACCTCACTCGGGGACCCAGGTAGGAGGGTGGCAGTGCGGGGGTGTCGCTGGGGTCCTGCGCCTCCCTGCCAGGTGAGCCAGCAGGGCTGAGGGGGGATGGGTGCCTCCCGCGCCAGCTGGTGAAGGAAGGAGGGGACGCTGGGAGCCCCGCGCTGCTGTTTTCAATCTTCCTGTCCTGCCACCAGCAGGGACCCCCGTGTTCGCTGGAGGGAAAAGGCCCTGATAAGAATCTCAGGAATGCGCGGCGGAAGGGGGCAGGAGGGGGCACGGGCGCCCGCCCCCACCGGCAGGGCAAAGCGCCTGCGGGTGCCGCCGCGGCCGCGCAAAGGAACCCTGGACTCTGCGCTAAGCCCGGGCCCAGCTGCCAGGACCCGGCACCCCCGCGCCGCACAGCTGTCTGGGAGTCTCTCGGGATCCCCCGATTTCCCTGCGAGAACAACTGCAGGGCAGGGGGCAGGGAGCCGCATCCGGGACTAAGTCCCAGCCCTGAGTGTTGGCAGCTCCGTCACCCTCCCCCACCCCCGCCCCCGCGACCCCAAAGACGGGGGCCCTCGCTCAGTCCCTGAGGGACTGGCCTGTGGCTAGTTCAAAGGGCTGAGCGGCAGGGCCAGAGCCCTCGCACAGCAGGGAGGGCACTTGCTTTGCACACTTTGACCCAGGTTCGATTCCTGGCACCCGATATGTGCCCGCGAGTGAGTGTAGAGTCGGGAGTAAGCCCTGAGCCGTGCTGGGTGTGCCCCCCACCAAACAAACAAACACAAAAACCCACAGCCAAAGGGCTGAGCACAGGTTCCCCATGCTGGCGGCCTCGGCCTGATCTCGGGGACCAGGCGGACCCCCAGGTATCTCCACACGCAGCCTTTTACCCACTGCCAGGTGTGGCCCCAAACCCCAAACAGAAGCGTTTCCTGAGTCCGGATGGGGCCCCCCCCACGGAGGACACAGGCCAGGCCACCCGCTCCCAGCACTGGGGGCCCGGGGAGGGGGATGAGAGTGGCCCCCTCTGGCTCCCAGCTGCCAGCACCAGCGGGTCTGGGGGACGGAGGGATCCAGGGAGAACCTTAGAGCCAAACTGGCTCCACGCCCGCAGGCGCTCTGCAGTCACCACCAAGCCGGGGAGAAACACCCTCAAGCAGCCACGTGGCCACAGGGGGTCCAGCGGGCCGACAGCCGAGCAGGGGCCCCGCCTGCACCACAGGCTCGAGCCCTGGCCCGGCTCCACCCCCGGGTGCCCGAGCTGCTTGGCGAGCCAGATGCCCCCAGGCGACCCCTGTGGCCTTCGCCTCTCTCCCAGCAGCTGGCCCCTGAGCCCAAGAACGATGGCACGTATGTCCACAGACAACCGCAACCTGCCCTGGAATGGGCACAGAGATGCCCCTCTAGTTCTTAGTAGGTCCCTGACACACACACACACACACACACACACACACACGAGACACATACAGACTCACACAGAGATAGAAACACAGATACACAGACACACAGACACAAGACACATAGAGACGCACACACAGACATACACAAACACGCAGACACAGACACACACAGAGACACACAGACACACACAGAGACACATACTGACATGAGACACATAGAGATGCACACATAGACACACATACTACACATAGAGACACACATACACAGATACACACAGACACACACACAGAGACATACACAGACACAAGACACATAGAGATGCACACACAGAGACACACACATGGACACACACACAAAGACACACACAGACACGAGACACATAGAGATGCACACACAGACACACAACACATAGAGACACACAGAGACAGAAACACAGACACACACAGACACACACACAGACATACACAGACACAAGATACATAGAGACGCATACACAGACACACAGACACACACAGACACTCACATACGGACACACAGACACACAAAGACAGACATACAGAGACACACACACAGACACACACACACACACACACACATATCCTGTCCATGAACGGCTTCTCTCCCAGGTCCTCCCGGGTACCCCACAGCGGGTGCCCCAGGGGATCAGCCCTGCCCGAGGCCGGTGTGCTTCTGTGGGCATCACCCTCGCTGCAGGTAGCACCTACCTCCGTGGGCACGCAGCCGCCGAGCCAGGTCAAAGGCCAGCAGCCACATTCCTGCTGGGAGTGTTTTGTTCAGCTCCTTCCGGCCTGGGGTGCAGCTGTCGGGGTGGGGCCGTCTGCGGGAGGCTTCTCACGGGTGAACCGTCTGGCCAGGAGGTCTGGGAGCCCGTCCGCTCTCCCCCCGGACCAGTTTGGAGGCGCGAACGGCCCACTGGCAGAGGGCGGTGCCCCCGTGTCCCACTTCAGGACTTTGTGATAAGAACACTCCACACTCTCAGCCCTCCCCCACGACTCACCCCTGCCCCACTGCCCTGGGGACCCCCCTTCGCGTCTCCCGTCTGCTCTGAGCCTGGCACCCGGAGCCGCCGCATCGTCTCCCCTCCCCTCTCCGTCTCCAGCTCCTCCACGATCCAACACCTCGGCTCCACCACATGCCCGCATGGGCATCGGTGGAAATGCCACGTTTTCTTCTTCCAGGATGAAACACACCTCACGGAGAAGGGAGTTCCCGCCACAGCCCAGTGGACAGGAAAGCCCCCTGCGTTCTGATCCCCAGAGACTCCCGTGTCGGGACAGGGATGTGGGGCCCAGCGGGCAGGCTGGGACTCAGCTCTGAGACGCATGTCATGGGCCCAACAGAGCCCTGACCAGGAGACAGCACAGCGGGTGAAGCACGGGCTCAGCACACAGCCAGCCCGGTGTGACCCCCAAACAAGATAATAATAATTCATTGCAGATATAGCAAGGTGAGACCCTCCCATCTGAGCCCCTAAACTTGACGCTCTTGCATCAACCCTGCACAGGCACGAGTCACCGCACAGCACACCTGGCCTTGGCCGCCTGCTCGCTCCCCCTCCACCCCCTCCAGGAGTCCTGCCCACAGGGCCTCCAGCATTTCTGGAACAAGTGTCTCCCTCAGGAGCCTGCACCCCGCTGCGTCCCCCCTGGGGCACTCACACTCCCGGCCTCACCTCAGGACCCCATGACAAGGGGTGACCTGAGTCCTCGTGGGACTCAGAGCCCACGAGGTCGCCCACTGCATTGTTCCTTCTTGCAAAAATGTGCCACACCTCAGGGATGGAGCCATAGCACAGCGGGGAGGACGCTTGCCTGTGTGCATGCAGCTGACCTGGGTTCGATCCCCAGGACCCCTAGGGTCCCTGGAGCTCCACCAGGAGTGATCCCTGAGCACAGAGCCAGGAGTCAGCCCTGAACACTGTTGGGTGTGGCCCAAATCCCAGACAAAATAAAAACTCACAGCAGTGTCCCCTCCCGTTCCTCCACGCCCTCTTCCACCACTAGCCCTGCAGGCGGAGCAGAGGGACGGAGCAGTGGGGAGGGCGTTTACCCTGCACATGGCCGACACTGGCTCATTCCCTGGCATCCCATAGAATCCCCCGAGCGCCACCAGGAATAATTCCTGAGTGCAGAGCCAGGAGAAAGCCCTGAGCATCTCCAGACATAGCCCAAAAAAAACACACCAAAAAAAACAAAACCAAAACAACTAACCCTTAGGGCCAGAACGACAGGATAGCAAGTAAGGCACCTGCCACCCAGGTTCAACCCCCAGCATCCCACAGGGTCCCCCGAGCACCGCCAGGAGGGATTCCTGAGTGCAGAGCCAAGAGTATCGCTGGGTGTGACCCGGAAATCAAAACAAAACACAACACTAGCTCTGCAGGGCCTCCCGGTCTTGCACAGGTCCCTGCAGCCCCGAGGGCAGGGCGGGAGGGGGTGGGGGGGAGAGGGGGCACTGGGGGGAGGCCTGGGCCTGAGATCAGGTCCTGCACAGCTGGAGCCTGCAGGGCTGGGGGGCTCCAGCCAAATTGGGCCCAGAGGAGGCCCCACGGAGGGGGAAGATGAGGCTTCCTGGGTCACCCCCTGCCCCGGGGTGAATTCAATGCCTTGAAGAGAAACAGCCCCGAGGATCTGATGCAGCGCAGAGGGGGTGCCTCGCCCCCCCCCCCCTTCCACACACACACACTCCTACACTGTTTCTTCGTCCGCCAACTCGAAAGCAGAGAAACCCCCATGTGTGGTAGAGACCGACAAGCCGCTGTGTTCACTCACCATCTGCTCTGGCTCTGAGGGCCAGGGCACTCCCTGCCCCCTTTCTTCCACTACCCTGTCCCCCGCACCCCCCACCTCCCCTCCGCACAGCCGGCTTCCATTAGCGAGGTAGGCCAGGGAGGCAGGCAAGGGCAAAGGGCACAGGCCAGACAGTGAGGAGAGGGGGTGTCCTGTGGGAGCCCCCCCCCCACTCCCATGAGGCAGGCAGCGAGGTTCAGAGTCCTGGGAGTCGGGGGTGGGGGGAGCCCCCAACCGGCCCGGCACAAAGAGGCCGCAGCCTCCCAGCCTCCCAACTGCGGGTTGGCAATGCCTAAAACCACCAAATTCAACAGAGTCTGTCTTAAGGAAGCTTCTGGAGGTTCTTTCTCTGATTTTCTTTTCTTCTTCATTTTTTGGACAGGGGGATTGAACACAGGGTCTCACACACGCAAGGTGGGTCACCCCCAGGAATTCTCTGGAAGAAAATTCTTCTGGAGTTTTCTCCACCCACTCCCAGTCAAAGGGAGCAGCAAGGCCTGAAGACTTCTCCCAAGGGGTCCCTGAAGCCGATCTGGTGGGGACACAGCGGGCCTGGCTCCCAGCCCCGGCACAGCGACAGGCCTGCTCTGGGGGAGGGGGTCAAGCCTCAGTTTCCCTTACAGAGGGGGCAGGACATTCACTGGCCAGCTCTGGCTGGCGTTCTGGGGGATCTGCACCATGTCAATCCCCCCCCCCCCCCGCCCCGCCTCCCCACAGGGCCCGGAGGGCCCACACGCCTCAGGACAGAGCATAGTCCAAGCCGTCCGTCAGCCAGCAGCCTTGGATCCCTCGCATCTTCACTTCCCGCCTCCGGTTCCCTGAGTCCGGCCTGCCGGTGGCCCCCGCCGGCCTCTCACGCCCCGTCCTCATTCCTCTTTCCTGCCTCTTCTTCCCCTCCTTTCCGGAACCTCCCCGGCCTTCCGGGCACTGCATTGCTCCTGCCCGCGTTTCTGGGCATCTCTTAGCCCAGACCTTTGGCACCCGGGGCCTCCCGGGACCCCTTGTCATTATTGGGCTCCTCTGGCCATGAGAGGGGCAGACCCCCCTCGGGGACTGTTTCCATACCCTCAGCCCTGGTGGGCGTCCAGAACCCAGACGGGGTATAGAAGCATCACACACGTGACTCCTGGGCAGACAGGCGGGAAGTCTGGGCTCCACATCCTGCCCTTCTCCTTCACGACTCGCATGCTCTCAGCGGACATGGGCTAAGCGCTCTGATGCCCGCCAGTGAGAGACCTAAGCTGAGACTCCCAAGAATAAGTCTCTGAGAAAGACAAGGGCAGACATGGGTGACATTGGGTTTAGCATTGCTTAGCTAGAAAACTCAACGCACAATCAACAAGAGGGGGACAAAAGAAAGAATGTCAGTGAAGTTGCACCCCAACTTGAGTCTTTGCACACTGAGGGATCCAGTCCAGAGGGCGAAAGGCCATGCACGGACGGAGGGAAGAAACTACAGACCGCAGCCCAGTGAGGGGTTAATACCCAGAACATGGGAAGAGCTCGCACAACTCTTGCTGGAGGGACAGTACAGAAAGAAGAAGGTAGGGTATGTGCCTAGCATGCTGCCGGCCCTGGTTTGATCCCTAGCACCCCCATATGGTCCCCTGGGCTCTGCCAAGAGTGATCCCTGAGCAGAGCCAGGTATGGTTTCCCAAAAAGAGTTAGGGAAATGGTGACACGGGTAAGGAAGAGCTGACGATGTTATGGAACCTGAAACACGCCAATCACTGGGCGCTGTCTGAGTCTAGCGATATGAGGGACCCAGTGGGGTCCAATGCAGACAGACAGCAACCAGACCGTGGTTCCCGGGGAGGTGGGGGAGTCTGTGCCTTAGGGGTACAGAGTTTCCATTTTTTTGCAGGATGAAAAGGGTTTGGAGCTGCATGGCTACAAGACAACCGGAATGTATTTAATGCCACTGAACTTCAAAAGAGTTGAGGGGATGGATTTCATGGTTTGGGCATTGTACCACAATAAAAAGAATTTTAAAAATTAAAGTTAAAAAAAAGAATGATAAATGATTTTTCTTCCCACGGTTCCATATTTTCCAAATGAACCACAGTGATCATAATCAGGGGAGAAGTAGATACATGTAATCAGGAAAAGCAGTAATTACTTTTCGAAAGAAAGGGTCTGGCTCCCCCCTGAACATCTGGGAAGCCACTCCAGAGCCCCGCTCAGTTCCAGGCCCAGGCTCCATCCTAATCCCCAGGCTCCAGACTCAAAAACAAACAAACAAACAAACAAACAACAAACAAAAAACAGACTCCAGGCTCCAGGCTCCAGGCTCCAGTTCCAGACTCCAGACCCTAGACCACAGACTCCAGTTTCAGGCTCCATGCTTCAGCTCCAAGCTCCAGGCTCCAGACTCCAGATCCAGACTCCAGATCCAGACTCCAGACTCCAGGCTCCAGGTTTAGGCTCAGGACTCCAGACTTCAGGCTCTAAGCTCTAGAACTCCAGGCTCCAGGCTCCAGATTCGGGCTCCAGGCTCTAGGCTCTAGAACTTTAGATTCCAGGCTCCAGACTCCAGGTTCAGGCTCTGGATTCCAGGCTCTAGAACTCCAGCCCCCAGGCTCTAGCTCTAGAACTCCAGGCTCCAGAATCCAGGCTCCAGGATCCAGGTTCAGGATTCAGGTTTAGTCCCCAGCCTCCAGACTCCAGGCTCCAGACTCTAAGTTCTAGAACTCCAGGCTCTAGAACTCCAGGCCCTAGGCTCTAGAACTCCAGGGTCCAGGATCCAGACTCAGGCCCCGGACTCCAGGATCCAGGATCCAGGTTCAGGGTCCAGGCACCAGGCTCTAGAACCCCAGGGTCCAGGCTCCAGGTTCAGGCTTCAGACTCCAGGCTCCAGATTCTAGGTTCTAGAACTTCCAGGCTCTAGAACTCCAGGGTCGAGGCTCCAGGCTCCAGTCTCTAGGTTCTAGAACTTCCAGACTCTAGGACTCCAGGATCCAGTCTCTAGGCTCTAGAACACCAGGTTCCAGGCTCCAGATTCAGGCTCTGGACCCCAGGCTTCAGGCTCCAGTTCCAGGCTCTGGGCTCCAGGCTCCGAGCTCCAGGCTCCAGGCTTGCAAAGCTGTGTGTCAGCTTCCTCTACCTGATACCAACATTTGGTTTCCATTCCCAGCTCTCCACATAATTCTTGGAGATTGACTCTTGCTGGTTACCGAACAAAAGTAGCCCTTGGGAGGGTCAACTTGCCTCCTACGGGATGTGAATTTGGGGGCCAGGTCCAGACACCCCCGTCCCCCTTCCTACCCCTGCAGAGGGCATCCCTCCATCCTTGCAGGTCTGGAGTTTCGGGTGGAGGTAGCCTGCTGCTCATCTCAGGAGCAGATCCTGTGTCCAAGTGTGCAGCTGTCCTGCGGTCAGCTGTCCACAGCCCCTTCATCGGCCAGCCCGCTGCCAACAGCCTGGAAGAACTGCAGACTTTCCTGCCAAAACCCTAGCTCAGCCGCACCCCTGCCAACTGCCAGGGGCTCCTGGTGGGCCCCGCAGGCCCGCTGGGTCAACCCCCCCCACCCCCGTTCGAATTCCACTCGAGGCTCCTGAGCTCCCGGGCGTCCCAGACCGTCTGCCAGCTCCCTGCAAGACCAGCCCAGAAGACAAGCTGCGCGGAAGCGGACAAAATCACCCCTAGGCAGGCGTCCCCCACCCCCACAGCAGCAGGACAGATGTTTCCTTGAAAGCTCCTTTCTTAGCTCGGGCTAGCAGGTGTGCGGGCCCAGCAGGTAGGAACCCGGCGCGAGGTGCCTGCAAAGTGCCTGTCGCTAGGGTGCGGCCGAGTCCCCCCCCCCCACCCCTCGCGCAGTCCTGGGCGGAGCCAACCTCCAGATGGGGGGCGTGGCGGGGACAGGAATCCAGGTATTTTGAGTCCTGGCCTTTAATTTAGTTTTGGGGCCACATCTGGTGATGCTCAGGGCTGACTCCTGGCTCTGCACTCAGGGATCACTTTTTTTTTTTTTTTGCTTTTTGGGTCACAGCCAGCAATGCTCAGGGGTTACTCCTGCCTCTGCACTCAGGAAGTACAGGAGTGTACTTCCTGAGTGCAGTGCTTGGGGGATCATATGGGATGCTGGAAATTGAACCCGGATCAGCCGCAAGGCAAATGCCCTATCTGCTGCACTATCGCTCCAACCCCACTCACTCTTGATGGTGCTTAACAGACCTTATGGGATGCAGGGACTCGAACCCGGGTCAGCCGGGTGCAAAGCAAATGCCCTGCCCGCTGTAGATCATCACTCCGGCCCCAGAGCTGGGGTCTTTTGTACTGCCTCAGTCCGTGAATGTCCCATAGCCGTAGTGATAAGCCAGAAGAACCCGGCTCAGGGGTCAGAGCGATAGCACAGCGGGTAGAGCATTTGCCTTGCACATGGCCGACCTGGGTTCAATCCCTGGCATCCCATGGGTCATCGGCAGGACTCCTGAGTGCAGAGCCAGGAGTAACCCCTGAGCATCGCCAGGTGTGAAAGAAGAAGGAGGAAGAGGAGGAGGAGGAGGAGGAGGAGGAGGAGGAGGAGGAGGAGGAGGAGGAGGAGGAGGAGGAGGAGGAGGAGGAGGAGGAGGAGGAGGAGGAGGAGGAGGAGGAGGAGGAGGAGGAGGAGGAGGAGGAGGAGGAGGAGGAGGAGGAGGAGGAGGAGGAGGAGGAGGAGGAGGAGGAGGAGGAGGAGGAGGAGGAGGAGGAGGAGGAGGAGGAGGAGGAGGAGGAGGAGGAGGAGGAGGAGGAGGAGGAGGAGGAGGAGGAGGAGGAGGAGGAGGAGGAGGAGGAGGAGGAGGAGGAGCCTGGCTAGGCGCCCACACCAGCTCCGGGCCCCTAATGCTGGCCTTCAGCACGGTGGGAGACAGTCTGAGCCCATGCCCTCCTGGCTGGGGGAAGCAGCACGTTCTGAGGACCGTGTGCAGGGACACAGGCTTGTATTCTTGGCTCTGCTAGTCAAGGTGATCTTGGTTTTCATTTTCACTGCGTTTCTAGCTAGTGCTAGGGGGGGGCGGCGCCCACATCCCTGTCTTGGCAGACTGCCCACCCCCAAACAGAAGCTGGGTCCCCCTGGGGAGGGGAAGGAACAGAGTCGCTGCCAACTCCTGGGGCAACGTCGGGGGAGTAGGAAGCACAGGCGCTGCTGACTGCGGGAGGCGGGGACACCCCAGCCCCGCGATGAAGCTAGCAGTGGTTTAGGCGCGGATCAGAAGGCGCGTCCTGCAGGCGTGCCAGAAAGCAGCCCTGCTCATTCAACAGAATCTTCACTCGCTCGGTGGGGAGGCCTTGAACCCAAGCTCATGATGTCGCAGATCCTGGACCCACACCCTGGTTCAGGGGTGGAGGAGGAGGAGGGGGAGGAGGAAAGAGCAGAGAGGATACTCCTGGGCTCTCCAGAGCCCCTACGACTCCTCTCTTCAGAAGAAGATGAAGACTTGGACCGGAGCAAAAGTACAGCAAGGAAGGTGCTTGCCTTGCACACGGCTGACCAGATCTGATCCCCGACACCCCGCAGGGTCCCCCGTGCCCTGCTAGGATTAATTACTGAGCGCAGAGAATAAGGCCTGAAAATTGCTTGTCTCCCCTCAAAAATAATTTTTTAAGAAAGATGGCAGCCGGAGCGATAGGACGGTGGGGAGGGCATTTGCCTAGCATGAGGCCAACCTGGGTTTAGTGCCTGGCATCTCATATGGTCCCCTGAGCACCACCAGGAGTGATTCCTGAGTGCAGAGCCAGGAGTAATTCCTGAACATTGCTGGGTGTGGCACAAAAACAAAACAAGAAACACGAAGCTCGAGGCCAGAGTGATAGCACAGTGGGTAGGGCATTTGCCTTGCATGCAGCCTTGCATGGGTTCAATCCCTGGCATCCCATATGGTCCCCCAAGTACCACCAGGAGTAATTCCTGAGTGCAGAACCAGGAGTAACCCCTGAGCAACTCTGGTTGTGACCCAAAAAGAAAAAAAAATAATACGAAGCTCAGTTGAAGCAAGTTACTGAATTGCACAAAGACCAACACCCACCCATACACACGCACATGCACACATGCACATGCATAGAGATGCTATTGAGACACTGAGGTTTCCCTACCTCAAGAACTTCAGGGATCCAGGCTGGAGCGATAGCACAGGGGGGAAGGCATTTGCCTTGCATGCGGCCTACCCAGGTTCAATCTCTGGCATCCCATATGGTCCCTGGAGCACTGCCAGGAGTGATTCCTAAGCACAGAGTTAGGAGTAAGCCCTGAGCATTGCCAGGTATGGCCCCAAAACAAAAATCAAGAGCTTCAGAGACCTGGGGCTGGAGTGATAGCACAGCGGATAGGGCGTTTGCCTTGCACGCAGCCGACCCGGGTTCGATTCCCAGCATCCCATATGGTCCCCCGAGCACCACCAGGAGTAATTCCTGAGTGCAGAGCCAGGAGCAACCCCTGTGCATCGCCGGGTATGACCCCACCCCACCCCAAAAAAAAGAGCTTCAGAGACCCAACTGAAAAAAACATTAGAAAAATTGTGTGTGCATGAAAAGAGCTGCGTCTCTCTAGGGGTCAGATGTTAAACTGTTGCCAGAGCCAGAGAACAAGAGAACTCCTGCAGGGGCCTTTTTCAGACTTCTGGCTGGAAGGCAATAAATCTATGTTCCTTTAGGGCATGGCACTTGTCATTTGTCACAGCAACAGCGGGGATCCAATACAACTTGCAAAGAGGTTACTTTCTCTTTTCTCTTTGAGGGGAGGGCCACACCCTTTGGTGCTCAGGGCTGACTCCTGGCTCTGCACTCAGGCTTTACTCCTGGTGGGGCTCCGGGGACCATCTGGGGTGGCAGGGAATGAACCTAGCTTGGCCACCTGCCAGACAAGTACCTCACCCACTGGACTACCCCTCTGGTGCCAAGACATTGCTTCTTTCCTGAGCATCCTTTGATCCTCTGTAAGTCCCCAGAGACCAACCCCAAGCAGTGCATAGGAATCACTGCACTCCAGAACCTATAACCTCAGTATAGACACCACTGATCAATTATCAGTGGGTTACAAGATTGGTTTAAGATTGTTATGAGGTGAGGGGCTGGAGTGATAGCACAGTGGGTAGGGCGTTTGCCTTGCACGCAGCCGACCCGGGTTCAAATCCCAGCATCCCATATGGTCCCCTGAGCACCGCCAGGGGTGATTCCTGAGTGCATGAGCCAGAAGTGACCCCTGTGCATTGCTGGGTGTGACCCAAAAAGCAAAAAAAAAAAAAAAAAAAAGATTGTTATGAGGTGAGGGGCCTGAGCAATGGGACAGTGGGGCATGTGCTTGCCTTGTATGTGGCTGACCCAGGTTCGATCCCTGGCATCCCATCTGATCCCTCAAGCACCACCAGGACTAATTCCTGGGCTCAGGAGTAAGCCCTGAGCCTCGCCAGGTGTGGCCCCCAAATAAAAACAATGCCCAAGAAAGGTTGTTACGAGCCTCCAGGAAGAGAGTAAACTCTGAGTGCATCAGAGAACCCTCCCCCCACCCCACTCCTCACAAAAAGACAAGCACAACTCGGCAAGTGAGGCCCAGAGTTCGATCCTCAGCGGCGGTTCCCATGCCTGGTGATGCCAGGAACTCTGCTGGGTGGGACCTCTGGTGCCTGGATGAAGCACTATGAACAGCTAAGGTCTGCCCCGCCCAGGCCCAGAGCACCCTGCCCAAGAGTGGGGGAGGGGTGGGGACATTCCAACCTCAGCCACCGGGAGAGGGAGATTAGCAAGAATAACAGCAACAAGGAAATCCTAGACGTGAGGGGACCTGATCTTACCTCGGGGATAAGGGGCTTGGGCACAGAGCTAGAACAGGCGTCAGCCTGGCTAAGGCAAAGCAAAGATGGTGACAGCAGTGCCAAGGCCCTGGGGCAGGAGCAGCTGAGGGTAATGGACAGCTGTGGAGGTGCAGAGCCCTGAGAGACACCAGGCCCCCCGAGGCCGCCGCCCGCTGCCTCTCCAGCTGCCTCTCCAGGGGCCTCAGGTCAGGAAAGTTTCCAGGCTCTGAGCTCTGTGTCGTCAGCAGGCAGCTGGGACAAAGGAAAGAGCAGGCAGAGCCAGCCCACAGGGGCCCCTCCCCCCTCAAGGCTGAGACCCCTGGGAGCGGGGTCCGCTGGCCGCCGCCGTGTGGCCAAGTCAATCACTGGAGGGGCAGGAAGGCAGAAGCGCTGAGTCCCGGACTGGCCCCTGCAGGGGAGCAGGAATGACAAAAATGTCAGATGCCAGAGGCAACTGGCGGGGCGCAGACAGCCGGAGCCCGGAAGGAAGCCACTCGGCCAGGGCTGCGCAGCGCAGCGGGCACGGTGGGCCGGGATCCAGGGAGATGCGGGTGTGCACAGAGCCCACCGCCTCCAGGGGCTGTGCGGGGAGGGGGCCGGGCCCCTCCCTGGGGGAGAGGGAAGCCTGCACCTTTCCAGAAGGCTCCGAGTAAGGAAAAGCCCCATCAGCCCCCCTCAGCGCTGCAGCAACGGGGCTACCCCGGGGAGGGCACAGACACTGGCAGACAACGACCTGCAGTGTGGACACGTGCACAAAGCGCGTCGTTCATGAACACACGGACACATCAACAGGTGTGCAATGCACATGCACCACACGTGAGCCCACACATGACACATGTGCTCATATACTTATACTCTACACATACATGCACACATGCAAACATGTGTTCACACGTGCACATGATACACATGTGCACATGTCACATGCACACAGATGATCACATGCATATAACACGTGTGTGTACACAAAACATGTTGCACATGTGAAGACATGACATGCACACACGTACACTTGCACATACATACACACATGAGCTTACACGGGCATATTCAGAATGAACATCCCTTCTCGTGCAAATATTGGTGTCCCCGTCTCCCGCAGAGGGTAGACGGGGGTGAAGGGAGGTGCCAAGTCCAGACCTGGAGGGGGCGCAGGGATGTGCGTCCTGGAGGCCCGTCTCTGGCGCTGACGGATGCGTGTCACCCTTGGTCTGGGCCCAGGCCTGTCCGTTTCACGGTTCCCTGAGGCTCCGCGGGTGTCAGGAGAAACCTGGTCCCTCTACCCCGGGGTTGAGCAACGGCCCCCGCCCTGCCCAGTACCCCAGCGCTGAGGCCGCTCCCCGAGCTCCCGAGGGGCTTCCTGGGGAGCCCCCAGGCTCGCCTCACCCCAGTGGCTGTGCTCTATGTGGCATCTATAACATCAGCAGGAGTTTCTGGGGAGCAGGGGTGGGCCTCTGTGGACGAGGCTGGTGCCACCTGCCCCGCGTCAGGCAGCTGAGGAGCCTGGACACCCACCGGGCCAAGCTCCTGATGGACTGTCTGAAACGCCACCCCAGAGAAACACTCCCAGAGAAAGGACCGCTGGTCTCAGGGTTTTGGCATCCGTGGGTCACCCACATTTTGCTAAACCCCATCCTTTCCCGAGGCACCAGAGCTGCTCCCGGTACCCGAGGAGACCAATGCAGAGAAGGCCCAACTGAGGCCAACATGCAATCACGCCCATTTTACAGACAAGGAGACTGAGGTCCTGAGAGGTCCAGGGACTCAAGATAACTTGGGGAGGGAACTTAGATCCTTGGCTTCATCAATGTTCCCTTAACGTTACTGACACCTGGAAGGACCAGCTCAGCGACAGGGCCAAGGGAACAGGAGTGGGGCGAGGACACGCGAGGACACACAAGGACACAAGGACACACACACACACACACACATGCACACAGAGCGCCTGGCCTGCTCTGAACTTTGTGCAGATCCCAGCTGGGGGGGTCTCCCCCCACCCCGTTACAGAATTCATCTGGATCCAGCCTTCTCAAAGTGGTCCAGCAAAGAGTAACACCCAGAGCGTGGGGGCGCAGGAAAGGCTGGGACCCCAACTCCTGGGGACAGCGGTGAGCACTTCCAGTGGTTCCTGAAACTGCCAGGCCCGCCCTTAGCTGCCGCCACACCCGCCTCTGCGGGGGGGGCACTAAAGCACACGACCCAAGTGGCAGTGAGGTGCTGGCCCAGCTCTAGCCAAGAGCAGCCTGCAGCCATGTTCCCCTGGCCACGGGAAGTGTTTCTCTGGGAACGCTTGAAAATAACAGACAAGCCGGGAAGAGAGGACACGGCGCCCTGGGGGCTCGGGAAGAGAATTCTGACAGGGAGCAGCAGCAATAGCACCGCACAGCGGGGAGGGCGCTGGCCTTGCACAAGGCCGTCCCGGGTTCTAGGCTCAGCATCCCATACAGCCCCCGAAGCATCCCCAGGAATAAGTCCTGAGGGCAGAGCCGGGAGTAAGCCCTGAGCATCGCCAGCGGTGCCCCCATCCAAGGGGGAAAAAAAAAACCTCAATATTGACAGGGAGGCGATTTTTCTAAAAGAGGCCCGTGTCTCAGTGGCTTTGATGTACAGTCCCGTTCAGAGGAAGGACGCTCCACGGAGAGGGGACAGAGCACAGGCCAGGGCCTTCCTCGGGGACCCCTCGGGGGCGGGCTGGGGTGCCCTCAGCCCCCAGGAGTCTCAGCTCGTGCTTGCTCTCCTGAGTCCCGGAGCACATGGCCCGCGGGCTCTGGCGACCAGGGACTCGCACCCCAACTCTGCCAGTCACAGAGCACTAGTCACAGCCTGGGAGAGGGCTCGGCGTGCGGGATCAGGGCGGGCGCGCTCCCTGGCACCAGGCGCTCCCCCTGGGCCCCCGGCGGCGACCCCAAGGCTCCTCAGGGGGTCTCCCACAATTAAAGTCCATAAAAGTCGCCAGAGAATACAGTGCGGAGGCCACTGGCCTTGCACATGGCTGAGCCGGGTCTGATCCCTGGCACCCCCGAGGGTCCCCTGAGCCCTACCAGGAGCTCAGGGCCCTGAGTGCAGAGTCAGGAGTAACCCCCGAGCACCACTAGTAGCCCCCCCAAAAGTAAAGAAAACAAATGAAAAGTTACAAAGACTCAAGGCATGTGGCTACCGCCCAGGGCCGCTGCTCCCCAAAGTATGGAATCTAGGGCAAAGAAAAGGACCCTACGGCCTCTGCCCCCCTGTTGGCACTGAAGGCTGGCCAGCCCAGCTCAGCGCACTGCCCATTAACTTATCAACTCCAAACAACAGAAGGGTCGCTGGTCCCATTTTATAGATGAGGAAAACTGAGGCCCAGAGATGCCCCCCAGCCCCCCTGGTCTGGTCAGGGCTCCCGGGCCCCCTTTGCGTGCCCATCCTCTTCATCCAGATTTGTCCACACTAATCACAGCCCTCACGCCCCTTGCTCAGCCTAGGGCTCATCCTCATCTGTCATCTCCCCACCTGGCGCTCAGTGGCTGCCCTGAGGCAACTTTGCTTTCATTTGCCGACAGCCTCCCACACGCTCCGGAGGCCCAGGGACCGCCTGCCGAGGGCTCCCCCAGGCTCGGCAGTAACTTCCTGGCCCCGACCAGCGCCCGCCCCTAAGACGCATGCGAGCTGTTCTGTCACACACACACTGGCAGTGGCCTGTCCGTCAGGGCCACGATGGGGTGGAAACTGATACTCTGAAGGAAAGTGGGCGGAAGGTCACAGCATCCAAACCTCAACCAGGGTTACTCGGGCAGGCAATCACGGCAGAGAAGTGGGCAGAGCTGAAGATCCATTCAGGAGGGCTTCCTGGAAGAATGGGCATTCTTCCTGGAAGAATGAGGTACAAGGGAGGTGTTCAGAAGAGCGGTCCCTTAGCTTGGCTGAAACAACTGAGAGACTTCAGAGAGAGGCTGGGCGGTCAGGTGAGACGGAGACGCCACCCCGCCCGCTGCAAGTTGGAGCCCACAGGGATATGGAACCAATTTCCTGCGTCCTGCCAGCCCTCGTTTATGAACTCCTCGGAGTGCAATAAGCAGGCGGGCATGTGGAAGCCCGAGTACTCCTGGAGAAACTCGTTTCAGATGTGTGGGTGCATTGGGGCGCAGAGGCTCACCCCACCGCTTATGAGGGTCACCGGGAAAGAATCTGAAAAATCTCTCAAGCAACGTTTCCCAAGTCTGGCCGGGACAGGGGCGCTCTGGGGGCCCTAAAACACGGAGCCACACCTGAGGGTCAGGACAGACAAGTCCTTTTCATGCATTAACTTCTTTATTTGGGGGGAGCGCAGCCTGCAGTGCTCAGAGCTTACACGTGGCGCTGTGCTCGGGGATCACTTCTGGTGGTGCTTAAGGGACCAAATGTGGTGCCAGGGGTGGAACCCGGGTAGACTGATGAGTGCCCTCCCCACTCTACAGTTTCTCTGACCCGCATCCTCTGTTCGACCACAACCAGTCCCACCCTTCATGAGGTGCATGCCAAATAAAAATTGGGGCCCCTCCTTTGCGTCACCGGGGAACTCGCAGAGGTCTAAATCAAACAGTTCGCCCTGTCTGGAAAGTGGGGGTGGGGTGGGGTGCTCTCTCAGCAATGATTGTTTCTCTGCTCCATGCACCCCCAGGGCCGGCAGGATACACACAGAACAGACCGGCACAAGCATCGGGCACTCCTCCAGAACTTCCAAGAAGTGTACATACACATGCACACACGCACAGACACATGCAGCATGCACTCATGCAACACTCACCCACACATCACACACTCATGCACACACTCACACACGTGGCATGCACACATGCACACTCATGCACACGGCACACACTCATGCACACATCATGCACTCATGCACACTCATGCACGCGGCACACACTCATGCATGCGGCACGCACTCATGCACACACTCATGCACACATCATGCACTCATGCACACTCATGCACGTGGCACGCACTCATGCACAAAGCTCACACACGTGCACACACTCCTGCATGCAGCACACACTCACACACTCATGCATGCGGCACACACGTGTGCACACATTCATTCACACAGTACACACTCATGCAGCATACACACACACATGTAGCAGGCACGCCATCAATCCTTACTGATTTACAGTGTCCAGACTGACAGGGACCCCAGCCTGCAGCCTCGAGGCTGTCCAATACCCATCAGCGTCGGGGTGGGAGCCAAGGAGGCACCACCCGCTATAGCCACCCGGGTTGGCGGGTCGCCGTCACTGTGCTGCTGTGCCCCGTACCGGATGCTGAGGGGTCACAACAACACTGAGCCCAGCCCTAAGCTGCAGGGAGAGGCTGGGGAGGTGGCATGACAACGGGGCAAGGGAGGCAGGACGGAGCTGAGCATCCTGACATTCATCAGAGACGACCACAGCACACAGGGCAGTGGCACTGAGGGTGACCCCAGAACCCACAGCACCCCCGACAGGCCAAGCACAGGGCTCAGAGCCTTGGAACGCCCTTCCCACAGCTGGACTGACTGGGCAGAAGCGTGGTCAAGTTGTGTGTTAGGGAGCTATGCAGGAACACCCCAGGGTGAGAGGTAAGCTGAACGAGGAGTGGGGGCTGGTCATCCCGTACAAAACTGAATCTTGGGGAGCTGTAAAGGGGACTCTGGGGGCCAGAGTGATAGGACAGCGGGGAGGGTGTTTGCTTTGCATGTGGCTGGCCTGGATTCAATCCCTGGCATCCCATATAGTTCCCCAAGCACCATCAGGAGTAATTCCTGAGCACAGAGCTGGGAGTAGGCCCTGAGCATGCTGGATGTGACCCAAAAACAAAAACAAAAAGACTTATTAAAAATGTACCCCTTCGGGGCTGGAGTGATAGCACAGTGGGTAGGGCATTTGCCTTGCATGCGGCTGACCCGGGTTCAATTCCCAGCATCCCATATGGTCCCCTGAGCACCGCCAGGAGTAATTCCTGAGTGCAGAGCCAGGAGTAACCACAAGCATTGCCGGGTGTGATCAAAAAAAAAAAAAAAAGCAAAAAACAAAAAATGTACCCCCTCTCCTGCAAGGAAAATTGCAAGGAAAATGGTCTAAAGCTGACAGGGGGAAATTTGCTACTTTTAGTAGAAATATTTGTGGGAGACAGCAGTGCTCAGGAATGACTCCTGGCTCTGTGCTCAGGGATCACTCCTAGCAGGCTTGGGGGAATCACATGAGGTGCCAGGAATTGAACCTGAATCTGCCACCTGGACAGCAAGCTTACTCACTCCCTCTTCTAGAAGAATCTCGAATGCACTGAACTCTGACCTTGGAAACCCACCGTTAGTGTGTGTTCTAAAGGGTTGCGTCTGACAATATGCAACGTATCATGCACAGGGAGCTGAGTGCATTGTCATTTGTGGCCCTGAAGGGAAGAACAGGCCAATTACCAGCCCAATTATCAACCAGGCACAAACAGGGGGGACCCCAGTCACTCCCACCACGAAGCACCACAGAGCCATGAAAATGAGAGCTGGACAGATGGAAAGTTCTAGACATGGGTAGTGATGACTGTGGCACATGGCCATCAATGCATTTAGCACCCCTGGGCTTAAGGGGATGGGTGAGATTCTCAGCTAAACCTTCTTTAGGAGAAATGAAAGAACTGTGGGGGGAGGGTCTCGAGGCAGACCCCACCCTTAATGCCACAGTCCCTCCCACTGTAAAGAAACGCTCTGCAGTGGCAAGAATCATCCTTGCCTTCAGCAGAGCTGTGAGAGTCTCCCGGAAACAATCCCCCAAGGCAAGGGGTGGGGGGGCTCTTCTTTTGGCCAAAACAGCTTAAGCAGGGACACCGGGAGCCACACGGTGGCCCAGCCCTCACCAGGCACCGACGCCCACCCCTGCACAGAACGAGCGTGAGGTGTGTCCGGACAGCTGGGGCGCGAGGCCACGGCTTCAGTCCCGGCCATACAAGGGAGACAAAAGCAGATGCCAAACGCACCGTCCTGAAGGCCGTGCCTGAGCCCTCCGATCCAGGGTTCTGGGACTCAGGGACCCGGCTCCTCTGGGCCGGACAGAATGTGTCATCACAATGCCCGAGCTGGGGGCCAGCCCAGACCCAAGCAGGGATCCTCGAAGCTTCACTGGGCTTCCTCAGGGAGACTCGGCTGCAAGCCGGGGCCCGCCCCAGGGATCTAATTCACTCAGGAATCCGTTTCCCACAAATTGAGCCAGCTCTTCCCTGCACTTAATTACACCTTCTCTCTGCTCCTGTCCCGGTGGAGGGAGCTCAGGGACTTAGACTTGTGTGGGCTGACTGCTTTCATGCTGAAGATCCCTTCCAAGTTTTTTCCCAAGGTCCTCAAGTCACAGCCCAAACCCCCACCCAAACCCGATCACTCAGCCCCTCGGTAACCTCGGCACCATTCTCCCTCCTGCCCCCTCCCCCACACACAATGGATTAGTCAATAGGAGTCTGGTTTGATTTTGTTTTGCCTTCCTTTTGTTTGGGGCCACACCCAACAGTGCTCAGGGATCACTCCTGGCAAAGTGCCCGGGAACCATGTGGTACCAGGGATGGAACCCGGGCCTCCCACATGCAAAGCTATCCCCCAGGCTGGTCCTTCCCACACGTTTTCATTACAAATGGAGAGGAATCTGTTCTGGTAAAACAATCTGAGCAAATGCAAAGCTCCAAGGGAGGTGCAGCCCCCTTCTCCTTCTCCTCCTTCCCCCCTGGACCAGGCTCGCTCCCCACACCCCTGCAGGAATAACTACTCCCACCTACCTTCTTTCCCCCACTGGGCGCTCATATGCCTCTAGTTTATAGATGGGAATTTTTTTTCAGACGTGACATCACATGATCCCTATCACTCTGCAAGTTGAAAAGCTTGTTTCCCAGCCCATTTTCATCTGGAAGTGAGCGCAGTACTACAGTGGGTGTTCGGAGAATAAAGCGCAGAGAAGCCTTGGGAAAATGTTTCCGGACAAAAGGAGGGAAACGAAACTGTGGGCCACAACGCTTTCCAGAAGCCCTTTGATGCCTTCTGGAGGTTGGCCTGGTCCAGCATGGAAGTTGCACTTTTCCCCCAGCACAAAACACCCTCTCCTCGTAGTAGGATATGGCGGGCTGTGTGGGGGTGTGGGGTCCTTCGCCTGGGTTTGGCAATTCTCAAGTAGAAAGGGGGAGAGGGTCTGTCTCTTCTCAGCCGGTAGAGTGAAGCCTAAAACTCACGCAATTCAGAGAAGATGGGAGGGCTGACTTCGCCCACCGGGGAAGTCTCTCCGTGCCTCAGTTTCCCCCGTTAAGGAAATTTACTAGTACTGTTTCAATCCCCATCCTGGGTGGTTCTGGGGCCGGGGGAGGTGGAGAGTAAGGAGGCGTGTGATGAGTGCTCCGAGAGCTATTACAGCCACGTGAGTCCTAATTATTATTAATTGCAGTGGGGACTCGCTTCCCACCGGGCGTTTGGCAGCTGCCCGGATGGACGCGCGCCCGCGTTTTCTGGGGACTTTTCGGGCGCGGGGCGGGGAGCCGCGGCGCTCCGGGTGCCGGGGCGCCACCTGCCGGCGGCGACGGGGCCTGCATGTGGGTCCCGCTGGGCGGGCGCGGGCGCCCCGCTCCTCCTCCGATCCCGCCGCGGTCCCGGCCCCTCGAGGTCCGTTTCACGTCCCCGCGCGGCGGGGGAGCCGCGGCCGAGGCGCCTCCGCGGCCCCAGCCCCGAAGCCCGGAGCGAGTCACCCGCGCTGGGGCTCGCGGGGCGGCCGCGGGCGCACGGGAACCTGCTCCCCAACACAAAGCCGGAGCCGCGCAGGTGAGCGCGCCGGGGCCACGTGAGCCGCTCACCGTCCGGGGGGCGCCCCGGAACCCCGCAAGCCGCCGCCGCGGGTTCGAGCCTCCTCACCGAGACTCCTGCACCCGCGGGACGAAGGTGGAACGCGAGACGAGGAGAGAGTTGGGTGGGCGCGGCCCGAGACCCCGCGGCCCGGGCCCCGCACCTTCCGTTTCTGCGCCCCGCACCCCCCAGCCTCCGAGTCTTCGGCGCCCCCAGTCCCTGGACCTCACCCCCGACCCCCCACGGCCCCTCATCCCCGGTCCCCCCGCCTCTCGCCTCCAGACCCGGACTGCCTGGCGCCCCCAGGCCCGGAGGCCCTCGCGCTCCCAGGCCCTTGTCTTCAGCCCCCCGCCCCCCACCCCTCTGCGCCCCCGAACCCCAGACCCCGCGGCCGCAGCTCCCGGCGCCCCCGCGCCCCTGTCCCCTGCTCCCGCTTCTCCACCGCCCGGGGGCCCCAGATCCCGGTGCCCAGCACGCCGCCCCCCGCCCCGGCCCCGGCCGCCCGGCGCGCACAGGCCCCGCCGCCCCGCGCACTCACCGGCGGCCCCCGTAGCCGCTGCCCGGGGAGCCGGCGCCGGGCTCGGGGTAGCCGTGTTGCTGCAGCGACGCGGCCGGGAAGGGGTACAGGAAGCCGGTGGCCAGCGCCGACCCGCACAGGCAGCAGCACGCCCAGGGCAGCAGCAGCGCCAGCTTCATCTTGCGCGGCCGCCCGCGGGGACCCCGCGTCCCGGGCGGGAAGACGGCGCGGCGCGCACGGGCGGCCGGACCGGACCCGCGGCCCCACCGCGAGCGGAGCGAGGAGCCGGCCGGGCGCGCGGGCGGCAGCTGCGAGGGTCTGGGGGGCGCCCACGCCGCTCCGGGGCCGCCTTTTCAAATTCGTCGAGGTGGGCTCTGCGCCGTCAAAGGGGGCGTGGGGCTTGCGCGTTAACCCTCCGCGCTCCGCGGCCTGCAGGGGCCGCACTGCCGGGGGTTCCCGCGGCGTCCCAGGGTCCCCGGAGCGCTCCGCGTCCCCCCACCCCCTCTCCACCGGAAAGCGGGGTCGCGGGCGCCCGCAATCTAGAAACTTGCCCAGCCAAACTCTGCGGGGCTGCTGGCGCTTAGGGCATCTCTTCCCTGCCTGGCACCTTCAACCTCCAGGGACGCTCCACCCTCTCCTTCAGCTCACACCCTTCCCATTGTGCAGAGATGGAAACTGAGGCTCAGAAAATGAGGAACCAGGAAAATAAGTGTTTCTGTCCAGGGTTCTTTGGACCGAATTGTCTTTCCTAAAACCCTCATCACCTTTCATGCTGACTCCCTGCTTACCTGCTGTTTCTCCCGCTGGGGAAGAACAACGGGACTTCCAGAATCCTGAATTCCCCAGGCTGTACCTGACACCCAGTCTCAGCCGCACTCTCCTGGTTGGAATATTTTTCCTTCTCTCCCAAAAGCATCCTGGAGCTGCAGGAAGCCTGAGGGCTGCTCTGCCCCAGCTGAGACTGGCAATCACGCTCTCCAGAGTGCCCGCTGGGAAAAGAGAAAAGCTTGCGGGTGGAGATGCTGACCAGGGAACAGGGTTTGCATGGAATGTGGGGTGATTGGTGGTGGGTGGGGGGTGGGAGGCGGAGAAAGGCAGGAGGGAGGTGTTGCAAAGGTGGAGGTGTCAGAGCAGAACCTGCGGACTTGCAGGGTGTCTATGGACTGTAAGATTAGCGGGCCAGCCACTCCCTTTCTTCAGAGGTTAAGCTCTTTCATTTACAGCTCTTTATTTTACAGCTCATGCAAAAGTTGCAGAAACAGGAGCTTCTGTGGAATAATACAGCGGGGAGGGTGCTTGCTTTGCACGAGACCAACCCAGTTTATCCCTGGCATCCCATATGATTCCTGAGCACCATCAGGAGCAATTCCTGAGCACAGAGCCAGGAGTAACCCCTGAGCATCGCGGGGTGTGACTCAACCCCCCCCCCAAAACAAAACAATACAGGAACTTCTCTGTGCCCCATTCGTTGCTTCTCTTCTTTGTCTCGCCATTCCAGTCCATGCTGACTGTGTTGTCTGCAGTTGTGTTCCCCACTGGCTTCCTGCCCTGTCCCATCTAATCGCTAATACAGTGGCGTGTATTTATAGAGCTCCTAATCTCCTCCCCCCCACCCCCCTTGCTGGTTCTGCTATCTGATTGGTTACACCCTATGTAACTGAGTTCTTGTAAAAATAGCCAATTAAATGGCTGCATACGCCCTATGCAAATAAGGTTTTGTAAAACAACCAATCGAATGGTCTCCCCTCCTCTCTTCTCTGGTGGCTTTTACCCTTCAGTTCTCATACCTCCATATCCAGTATGTGCCCTGACTGTTTTTGCATGCCCCACCTGTATACACATATGCATTGGGCATACGCGTCTGTGCCCTGAGTACGCAGTTCAGGATACCATGTTCTACCCACTGCACCCCCACACCCCCACCCTTAGCCACCAGGTTCCCACCAACGCTACTTAGTCTGGGGAAAAGCTTGCCCCATGCAGGGTTCTCTACTTGGGACTCAGGACAGACTGAGCACCCGGAGTGATCGTCCCCAGCAGAAAATGTAACTTGGACCTTGGATCTTTTCCCTCCATCCCACTCTCAAGACCTGAAAGATTCAGAGAATTTGGGTTATCAGGGGATTTTTCAGTGCCTCCCCAAAAAGAATCTGAACTCTGCCCCCTAGGCAGTTGGCCAACACCCAGTACTGATGAAGTCATCCCCCCCACAGGAATTTATAAGCATCTGTCTTCCTTTTTCTCCTCCTTTACTCACATAATGAGATTTTAAAGGACAGCAAAGGGCCAGAGAGATAGTACAGCGGGTAAGGCACTTGCCTTGCACACAGCTGACCTGGGTTCAATCTCTGGCACAAAAAATGGTCCCGGGGCTCAGCCAGGAGTGATCCCTGAGTTCAAAGCCAGGAGTAAGCCCTAAGCACCAAGTGGGTGTGGTCCAAAAAGTAAAAAAAACGGAAAGAAAAAGAGCAGAGAAACCCATATTGCTCTAAATTGGCTTTCTGTTGCAGGAATGTAAGGGAGCAAGTTTCTGGTTTCTCTGAGGCTCATCTTCCCAGGGCTGCACCAACGGAAGGGGACAGAGGGGGAAACAGGAGAGGGAAGGATGGCACCGTGGCGGCCAGAGGCTACTGGATGGAAGCTTTGTGAGCACACCCCAGAAACCTCCGGCCGGGAAATTCAGTCCAGCCATGAGTAAGCAAGGACAAGCCCAGTGCAAGGGACAGCAGTCGTGCCAAAGCAGCAGTTTGGCTGTCACTACCCCAGTGCTGATGCTGCTCTTGCTAGTAAGCATCAGAGTGATCCTTTCTGTTGGCTCCCTGGGGTGCTAGGGATCAAACTCAGGGCGTATATGCACGCACAAAGCAAGTGCTCCGTCCCCTAGCTGCATCCCCAGCCCTGAAAGTTCCTTGGAATGTCAGTGAGTTGCGGGGGGGGGGGGGGTTGATTTTGTTTTAGGAGCACACCTTGTGCCTCTCAGGGCTCTATGCCTGGTGATCACTCCTTTTCTGGATGAGGGGCCACACTCAGCACTGCTCAGGGGGTACTTCTGGTGGTGTTCAGGGGACCACCTAGGGAGCTAGGGTATAAATGGCCAGCCGTGCGCCTTAACCCCTGTCCTCTCTCTCGGGCCCAGCACCATGGACCAGTGCTCTGCAGACTGGAGAGATTCAGTGGTCACTCTCACTGTCACTGTCATCCCGTTGTTCATCAATTTGCTCGAGCAGGCACCAGTAACGTGTCCATTGTGAGACTTGTTGTTACTGTTTTGGGCATATTGAATACGCCGTGGGTAGCTTGCGAGGCTCTGCTGTGTGGGTGAGATACTCTCCATAGTTTGCCGGGCTTTCCAAGAGCAGTGGAGGAGTTGAACCCGGGTCGGCCGTGTACAAGGCAAACGCCCTACCCACTGTGCTATCACTCCAGCCAGTTCAATGGTGCAGATGAAAAAACAAAGACGTCTAAGACCCAAGAATGCAACAGGGCACATCTGCAGGCCACCTGGCCAGGAGCCAAGGCTTCTTCCTGGGGCTCCCCACACCCCTCTGCCGTGCTCCCCAGCACCCCTGTCTGTGAAAGGAAGTGTGGGCTCCTGATCTCAAAAGACCACTCCAGTTCTGGCTCTTATAACTCATTTTTTCCCTTCTCCCACCACTCTATTTCCAAGGCAACAATGGCCAGACCCAACCTTAGTCACCTTGTCACTCTCTTTGACAGCAGTGGCTGAAGCAGCACCCTGAGAGCCAGGAAGACTCTAGCATGAAGGAGTCTATGACATCACGCCTGTGGCCCAACTCCCGCGAGACCTGCTGTGTGACCTTGGACAGGTTACTTCCTGGGGCTACTACCTCCCTAACTATAATAGCATTAGAATATCACTTACGGCAGAATTTGCTAGAAGAATCCAACAGCTCATTCACATCAAGAGTTGGCGCCAGTGTACCTAACGCGTTAGATGCATGATAAACCTAACTCGTTCTTATTATTTGCGGGAATAAATTTATTATTGTTGGGGAGGGATAAACTCGAAGGACAACCATCCCTCTCAAGGCCCCAGAACAGGGCAGGCCAAAGAGGCCTGGGGACAAGGGACAAACCACACCTACACTATGGTCAACAACTTATAATTCCAGGTTACGACCAGAGAGCTAGTGGCAAGGTGAAGCGCCCTCCTTGGACCCGAGCACTCAGCCAGCCCCGAGCACAGTCAGGAGTGACTTTTGAGCACAGAGCCAGGAGTAAGCCCTGAGTGCCAGGGGCATAAGAACAAAGACAAGCTCATGGTAAGTGGCAAGGAGGCCAGTGGAAAGGCGGGCAGGGCTGAGGAGAGATCTAGAACCTTCCGAAACTGAGCTGCCCAACTGCTCGTCCACACAACGGCTGATCAAAGACGAGTCCCCCAGGAGCCCCGGTCCGTGACACCCGCTCTGGAGAGGAGCGTGGGGCTGCGGAGGAAGGCCCAGTGGGCTCATCCTGCCTGTGCCGGGTCATCTGCGCCGTCATGGGCCCCTACGACCCCCCACTCAATGAGACCCAGACAATACGGGGCCGGGGAAGGGGGGCGCCTCCGGGGCCTGGCCTCCTCTTAATCCCCACTTTGCAGACAGGGAGGGAGACAGGGATTTGCCCGGATCTGTACTCCCAGCTCTGGAGTTCAAAGAGCCTTAGAAAGGGGGGTGTTTGCGCGCTGAGGAGTCAGATTACTCGCTCTGTGTAAGAAGACAGCCCCCACCCCCACAAGGACCCCTGTATGTGGGAGCGTGTGCACACACACACATGCATGCAAGCGCACCACATGTATACACAGAGGCACGCGCATACGCATGCATGTGCACACACACGCACACACGCGCACACAGGCACACTCACACATGCACAAGTACACACCCACACAGGCACACACATACTCATGCATATATGCACATGTACACACACAGAGGCACACACATACACATGCATGCATGCACATGTACACACAGGCACACACATATACATGCATGAGCACACACATGCACACTCATGCGTATACACACATGCACAGTGTACACATAGGCACACACATGCACACATGCACGTACACATGCGCACGCACACACACACACATGTACATGCACACACAGGCAGCTCCCCACAGCTGTTTCCAGGCCTGATAAGAAACCATCAGCCAGCACCCTCCCGGGCAGACACGAAGCAGATCTCTGCTTCTGCTGAAGTCAGCAGAGAGCCACCGAGCGGAGAAGTAAATACTCAGCCAGTCCGAGCCAAGGTAAATATTGACCTAGTGGCCCGATAAATCCTCGGTTAATCTGAAACAGAGATCACTCCCCCCCCTCCCGCACGCGCCCTAAAGGACACGGATTCCGCGGTTCCCCCATCACACCCCCCAAGTTCTGGAAGAGCATGCTAGGTAGGAATGGGGCTGTTTCCAAGCTCCTGCCCCCTGCGCTTCCAGATCTCATGGCAGCCAAGAAGTGGGGTGCGGTGGCCCCAAAGCAGCGGAGCACCCCAGTCAAGGGCTCTCGGGGCTGCTCCGGGCTGCCTCCCTCTGACCAGGGTCCGGTCCAGCCAGCATGGGATGTTATGGAAGATGCCAGCACTGTGCTCTCCTTCATCTGAACACCCCAAAGTCCTACTGGTGTCCCTCTGGGCCGGGGACTTGGCCAAAGGACTGGACTGAAGCGTTGCAAGCCGGAGCCCCCGGTACCACCTGGTTCCCCTGAGTACTGAGTCAGGAGTAACCCCCAAGCAAGGCTGGCTATGGCCCGAAAACAAACAGAAAGAAAATCATAATGAGGTGGGGGTGGAACCAAAGCACTCAGTCCATTACCAGAGCGATGCAAGCAAGAGGCAGGGCTGAAGGGAAGGACAGTGGCAAGGGCGTCGGCCTTGCATGCAGCACACCCGGCTTCGATCCCTGGCCCCCTGAGCACAGAGGCAGGAGTAGCCCCTGAGCATTGCTAGATGGGACCCAAAAAGTAAAAATAGAAAGAAAGAAAGAAAGAAAGAAAGAAAGAAAGAAAGAAAGAAAGAAAGAAAGAAAGAAAGAAAGAAAGAAAGAAAGAAAGAAAGAAAGAAAAAGAGAGAAAGAAAGAAAGAAGGAAGGAAAGAAGGAAAGAAAGAAAGAAAGAAAGAAAGAAAGAAAGAAAGAAAGAAAGAAAGAAAGAAAGAAAGAAAGAAAGAAAGAAAGAAAGAAAGAAAGAAAGAAAGAGAGAGAGAAAAGGTGTGTGTGTGTGGGAGGAGGTGTCTTGCAAGCTTCAAGCTTCACCGCAGACAGGGTGGGGGGCTCAGACACAGATTCTGCCCCCTGGCGTCCCCCCAAGGCTGGGGCTGAGCTCTCTGTGGGCGCCCCCCAAGCTCCACACAACTTAGCCCTGAGGCTGCTCAGGACTCCTGCTGTGATCGGGCGGTAAACAATCACCCCTAAAGTGGGCTTGGGCAAAGCCCCCTCTCCCACTGTGTCCTTCAGCACCCTGAGCTCACCCCAGCACCTCAGGGCACCCCATGTGCCCAGTAACATACTTGGTGCTTCCTAAGGAGGAAAGCAGAGACGGGCCCCAGGAACAGCTCGGGGGGCCGAGGGGGGTCCAGGGGGTGGCAATGGGCCTAGGCAAGAGAATGAGGAACAGAGAGAGGCTTTGGGAGAGTGGAAGGAGCTAAGGAACGGGAAGCAGGGTGAGGGGCCAGGAGGGACCCCTGCTGTTCTGAAGGACTGGAACGTGGGGAGGCAGGGGGTGGGTGGGGTCCCCCACACTATGAGCTCCACACACCTCCCCGTGCGCCCCCCCTTCCATTTCATTTCGTTCTCCTCCCCATGCCCTGCCAGTCCAGGGCTCATGAGAAATCCTGGGAGGGCGGAACCTTTGGGGGGCCCTGGCCCCAGGCACAGGCTCCAGATGATCTCGGGGACTCCAGCACCATGGGACTGGGGGGTGGGGGTCCTGGAAACAGAGTGTGGAGGCTTGGCAAAGCCACACAGAGGTGACCCCTGGGGAGTCACTCGGGTCTGTCTAGAGCACTAACTGCCCGAGTCCCCCGGGCACCCAGGTATCCATATCCCGTCTCCCGAAGGTCCTCGATTTAAGCAGGTTAAAACCTGGACTAAAGGCCGGAAGGGAAGGACTTCCCTGGGGAAGGCACTTGTCTCACACGCTGCCGAGTGTAGCTCGGCCCCCAGCACCCCAGAGGGTCCTCCAAGAAACCCCCGGAGTGACCCCTGAGCACAGCCAGGTGTGACCTCCAAGCCCTGTGTCATCCTCCAAAAAACCCGGATTTGGTTCTCCAGAGTCACTGCTCGCCCACAAGTGTGAGGACTGAGAAAAGGTGCCCTGACTTTCGAGGGGCTGATGGGGTGTCAGCCCCCAAAACACACTCTCCCCCCGAGTCTCAGGAAGGCAGTGAGTCAGCCAGTGTGTTCTGTCCAGACCCCGGCTGGGTAGAGTCACTAGCCTCCGAGGTGACATGAGCAAGGCTGCTGCTCTGAGCCCTGGGAAACACCAGCATTGGCTGAGCTGATTTCTTTAGCGGTGGCAAAGCGGGAAAAAGAAAAACAGCAAATGGGGCCAGAGAGATAGTACAGCGGCGAGGGCATTTGCCTTGTACGCGGCCAACCCGGGTTCGATTCCCAGCATCCCATATGGTCCCCTGAGCACTGCCAGGGGTAATTCCTGAGTGCAGAGCCAGGAGAAACCCCTGAGCATCGCTGGTGTGGCCCAAAAAGAAAAAAAGAAAAACAGCAAATGGAAATGGTCGAGTGGGTCTTACCACTGACCAGCCCCAAGCAGGAAGGAGGCATTTCTTCCCAGAGGTACAAGGAGTCCTGTCTGCCAAAAAAAATCTTTCTGGAAGACATGAGTTGAGCACTTGAAGGAGTGGAGTGTCCGAACAGCTCAGTATCAGCTGAACTGGAGCCAGAGCCATAGCACAGCGGGGAGGGCGTTTGCCTTGCACATGGCTGACCTGGGTTCCACCTCTGGCACCTCACAGGGTCCCCTGAGCCCCGCTAGGAGTGCTCCCTGAGCACAGAGCCAGGGTCAGCCCTGAGCAGTCAGATCTGGCCCCAAAACAAGGAAAATACAGGTGGGAGTTCCCAGGGAGGTCTTGTCTGACCCCACACACACCTTCCGGACCCGCAGGATCTACTGCATCTCAAGAGGCAGGTTTTGAAATCCAGGAAGGAAGGTGGAGCATGCTTCCCCAGGGCGGGAGAAGACCCAGAGAGGGAACGTGTGAGGCCAGAGCCATAGTACAGCAAGTAAGGTGTTTGCCTTACGTAGCCAACCCGGGTTCGTCCCCAGCATCCCACGTGGTCTCCTGAGCACAGCCGAGAGTAACTCTTGAGTGCAGAGCCAGGAGTGACCCCTGAGCATCACTGGGTATGGCCCCAAAGCCAAAAAAGGAAAAAGAAAGGAAGAATGGCAAAGTGTGTCCTCTCCATTCAGCCTCTCTGTGTTGGCTGCTCTCATGCGTCTCGTTTATGGGGTGCAGGTCAGAGATAAACCCTGCGAGGGGGAGCTAAGGCCACGTGAGTGACACTATCACCACAGACTCATTGGTTAAGACCAAAAATCCCCATGGAGTCCCCTTTGATGGGGAAAATGGACACGGCAGAATGAAGGGCTTTGGCGGAGAGGAATCTTTGCAGGCTAGAACAAGCCAAACATGGCAAGGATTAAAATGATCATTTTAAAATAATGGGGGCGGGGGGGGGCTGGAGCCATAGCACAGTGGGTAGGGTGTTCGCCTTGCACGCAGCTGACCTGGGTTCGATTCCTCTGCCCCTCTCGGAGAGCCCGGCAAGCTACCGAGAGTATCTCGCCCACATGGCAGAACCCGGCAAGCTAACCTGTGACGTAGTCAATATGCCCAAAACAGTAACAAGTCTCACAATGGAGACGTTACTGGTGCCCACTCGAGCAAATTGATGAGCAACGGGATGACAGTGATACAGTGATACAGGTGGGGGCCAGAGCAATAGCACATCGGGTAGGGCATTTGCCTTGCATGCGGCCGACCTGGGTTCGATTCCCAGCATCCCATATGGTCCCCTGAGCACTGCCAGGGGTAATTCCTGAGTGCAGAGCCAGGAGTGACCCCTGTGCATCGCCGGGTGTGGCCCAAAAAGCAAAAAATAATAATAAAAAAATTAAAAATAATAAACAAAATAAAAATGACCATTTATAAAGTCCTATAATTAAGCTCAGGCAGCCAAGGCCAGAGATGTAGTACAGCAGGGAGGGCATTTGCCTTGCACACAGCCGACTCGGGTTCGATTCCTGGCACCCCTTAGGTTTCCCTGAGCAGGCCAGGGGTGATCTCGAGCACAGAGCCAATAACCTAAAAACAAACAAAAAAAACCAAAATCAGACAACAGTTGTGAAGAGAGACCCTGTCAGTTTAACCAGAACCTTAAGGGACGTGGGGGGGAGGGGAGTTGTTTAAGTCTGTTATTGGAAGGCACTTGGGGGCAGGCACGACCCCTGGGGTGAGCGGGGCCACCTTGGGGCTCCCCAGAGCGTGTGCAGCACCAGCACCATTATGCCTGAGTTACCCTCCCTCCAGTGTTCTTAATGCTGCCTTCCTCCTCCTGCAAGCACCAGACTGTTCCAGAAGCATCCAGGACGATGCTGGAGTGCAGAGCTGGCCTCTGCACGCCAGGCCTCTTGCTAGGGTGCTGAGGATTTGGGTCTGATGATGCTTGAGGAACTTGGTGCAAGGGAGGCTTGAGCATGAGTCAAGGGCTCAAACAATCCCCCAAACTTAGCAAGTGGGTGCTGCGGGTTCGAGGGGCGCTGTGTGACGCGCAGGGGGACTCGTCTGCAGAACTCCCGTCGGAAACACAGACGAGGGCCCCGGGTTGAGTGTAGGCACGGAGGAGGGAGGCCGGGTCCCCTCTCAGACATTGCACGGACCCCTGAGCACCGCTGAGATTAGTCCCCACAGGCTGAGCCTGGAGTAGCCCCCTGAGCACGGCTGGGTGTGGCTCAAAACATATAGAAAAAGGGCTGAAGCGATAGCACAGCAGGGAGGGCATTTGCCTTGCATGCAGCTGACCTGGGTTCGATTTCCAGCATCCCATATGGTCCCCAGAGCCCGGCCAGGAGTAACCCCTGTGCATCACTGGGTATTACCCAAAAAGGGAAAAAAAAAAAAAAAACACCACACACACAAAGGAAAAGAAAAAGAAATGGAGCCTGAGAGTCAGCACAATACGAGGGCGCTCGCCTTGCATGAAGTCCAATGGGTTTGATCCCAGCACCCCATATGGTCCACTGAGCACCAGGAGTAATCCTTGGGCACAGAGCCAGGAGTAAGCACACATTGAAGTGTGTGCCTCCCCCCCCCCCAGAAAAAAAGAATTAATGGGACCTGAGTGATAATACAGGACACGGCCAACCTGGGTTTGATCCCCAGCATCCCATATGGTCCCCAAAGCACCGTCAGGAGTAATTCCTGAGTGCAAGCCAGGAATAAGCCCTGAGCATCGCCAGGTGTGACTCAAAAAACCTTAAAAATATCAGAATTAGAGGCTGGAGAGATAGTATGGCGGGTAGGGCGTTTGCCTTGCATGCGGCCGACCCGGGTTCGATTCCCAGCATCTCATATGGTCCCCCGGGCACCGCCAGGAGTAATTGCTGAGTGCAAAGCCAGGAGTAACCCCTGAGCATTGCCGGGTGTGACCCAAAAAGCAAAAAAAAAAAAAAATGAATTTTAAAAATAAGAAACGGAGCCTTTACCCAATCTCTGTGCTTATGAGGGAGTTCTAAGACACACAGAGGACAGAGGACCAAGTTCATCAGCACCATCAGGAAGCGGCGGCCAAGTTTCTCCAAATGCCAGAGGCATGAAGGAGAAGAAGGGAGTTATTCTAGCAGAGCAGAAGATGACCAAGCGCCATGGGCTCTGGGCTGGCTTCTGGAACAGAACCAGGATACTGGAGGGAAATTGATGAAATCTGAATAAATGCTAATTAGCGATGGGTCTGCGTGCGTTTCTTAGTTGTGACAGGACCCTCTGGAGAGGGCTCGGATATCAGCCCCAGGGCCTGCTTGTCCGTACTGGAGGCTCGCTCGCCTTCCAGGAGGCCAGGCCTGGTCCCTCGGGCACCGCCAGGGGTCACTGCTGAGCACGGAGCCAGGAAGTGGCCTGGAGGCCTCTCAGAAATAGGATATTGGCATCAGGGGACACTGGGTGAAAAGAATCTGGGAACTCTCTGTACCAGCGAACCAGCTCTGGAACTTCTCTGTGAGCCCACAATTATGTAGAAATAAAAAGCTTACAAGAGAGTGCAAGAATCTTTAAAAGACTTTTAAAATAACAGTCAAATGCAGTGGGCGGCTCTTGTTTGGGCCCTGGGTTGAGGCAGCCAATTGTGAAAACTTTTTGTTTGTTTTGGGTCCACACCAGTGGTGCTCAGGACTTACTCCTGGCTCAGTGCTCAGGGATCACTCCTGGTGGAGCCCAGGGTCCCTGTGGAGTGTGAGGGAGTGAAGCCGAGTGAGCTGAACCTGGGCCAGCCACGAGCAAGATAAGCCCGCTATATCCCTTTTAGTATACCCGCTACTCTAATTCTCCAGCCTTAAATGTCTTTAAGAGCACAGAGCATATACTGGAATGAAACTAGATATTGGACCATGGTGGGACGTGAGGGTTCACTTTATTAGGTGTGATCGTGACATGGCAGTTGTGACTTTTCTTTCTTTTTTTTTTTTTTAATTCCCTATCTGTTCAGCACATGCTCACACGGGTAAAATGACATGACGTCGGGGATTTGCTTTAAAATACTCCACCCACACACACAGCGCTGGAGCCATAGGACAGTGGGAAGGGCACTTGTCTTGCACACGGTAGACCCCGGTTCAATCTCCGGCACCACATATACTTCCCCAAGCCCCACCAGGAGCAATACCTGAGCACGGAGCCAGGAGTCAGCCCTGAGCACTGCCAGCTGTGGCCCAAACACCAACGAATAATTTTAAAGTAATAAACTTACACACACAAACAACAGGAAAATTAGGGGATAGAGGTACAGCAAATAGGGTCCTTGCCTTGCACACGGCCCTCTCTGGTTTGATCACTGGCACACCATTCCCTGAGCACTTTCAGGAGTGATCCCTGAGAGCAGAGATAAGACTAAGCCTTGAGCACCACCAGTCGTGGCCCCCAAACCAAACAATAAAAAATAAGTTAAAATTAATTTTAAAAATACTCCAGGGACCGGAGTGATAGTACAGTGGGTAAGGCATTTGCCTTGCATGCGGCTGGACTGGGTTTGATCCCCGGTGTCCCATATGGTCCCACAAGCACCAGGAGGAGTAATTCCTGAGTGCAAAGCCAGGAGTAACCTCTGAGCATTGCTGGGTGTAACCCCCCCCCAAAAAAAAACTCCAGAAAATTGGACCAGAAAGTTAATCCAGGGGTGGGGGTGGTGGGAGGGATACTGGGAACATTGCTGCGGGAGAATGGGCACTGGTGGAGGGATTTAAACGAAATGCAAACATAAAAGTTCATAAGTTTGTAACTGTACCTCATGGTGACTCACTAATAAAAATTAAAAAAAAAAAAAGAAAGTCCAGGGGGTAGGTGACTTGCCTTGCAAGCTGTTGACCCCAGACACTGCTTAGACCGCCTGAGAGCGGAGAGGTTTAGCCCCAGAGCACCTCCAAGTGTAGCCTAACAACCCCCCCAAATAATGAATAAAAAATAAAGTACCCTGGAGGGAAAAACGTGATGCTGGCTTGGAAATGAGCCCTAGAGCGGAGGCTGGGCTGTTCGGAGCAATAATACAGCGGGTGACCCCATAGGGTCCCCCAACCTGTCAGTAGTGATTCCTGAGCACAAAGTCCAGAGTCAGCTATGAGTACTGCCGGGTATGGCCCCAAAACAAAACAAAGGAAGCAGAGGCTATGGTTCAGGCATCACATGACACCCCTCCACATCCGGGGGCACCTCTGTGCCTCGGCCCGACCTCCTACAAAGACAGCAAGAGGGGCCAGGCTCAAAGGACTGAGGGCAGGCTTGTAAGGGGGGCTCCCAGAAGGTCACGGCCCCCAGCACCACCCAGATGGGAGCAGCCTCCAAACTCAGCCAGGAGTGGCACATCCCCAGCAAAAACAAAAAGCAGGCTCCCAAGAGAAAGTCAATGGGCCGAGGACAGGCTTTGTGTGCGGGAGGCCCGGGTTTGATCCTGACACCTCATGGTCCCCTGAGCACTGCTGAGCATGACCCCCCAGCACAGAGCCAGGAAAGCTGCTGATGGGGCCAGAGAGATGGATAATACAGCCAGCCAGGTGCTTGCCTTGCACACGCCTACCCAGGCTCAATCCCCGGCATCCCGTATGGTCCTCCAAACTGGCCAGGAATGACCTCTGAGCACAGCCGGGTGTCCCTGCTCCTGGAAAAGGAATACTATCTGAGCACTGTGAGGTACGACCAGAACCCAAACCAAACCCAGATGGCAGGTAGTGGTCACTTCCACCCAGGAAACTGATGGGTATTTTTCAGGGGGGGCTTTGTTTTTGTTTAAGTTTTACGGGACCATACCTGGTGGTGCTGAGGGGACCATATGAGATGCCAGGGATTGAAGCCAGGTAGTTGCATACAAGGCAAACTCCCTCTCTGCTGTACTGTCTCTTTGGCCCCAGGTGTTTATTTTGTTTTATTCTGTTTGGGAAGGGGTGTCTACCCAGTGGTGCTCAGGGATGCTCCTAGCTCTGCACTCAGGAATTACTCGACGCCCCCCCCCCATCCAGGGGACCCTATGTAGTGCCGGGAATCGAACCCTGGCAAGCCACGAGCCAGACCAGCACCTTCCCAGCTGTGCTATGGTGCTGGGCCCCTGCAGGTGTTTTGATAGGAACTGACATGTGTCAGGTGTTGAGAGCAATGGCACCTGGCAGCTTTCACAGCTTGAATCAGACACGGTTTTCTACAGACCTTCCCATCTACAGCCCCCCAGGGCGTCCTGGCCCTGCTCCCCGATGCGCCCGGCTACCTGACCTCTCCCTGACGGACAGGAAGAGCCGCCTCCAGTCCTTCAGCCACAAACTGTGCCTTTGGATTTCCCCGTACTCCTCATGTTCAAATCCAAATCTCGGGGCTGGAGCGATAGCACAGCGGGGAGGGCATTTGCCTTGCACGTGGCCGACCCGGGGTTCGATTCCCAGCATCCCTTATGGTCTCTCAGGCACCGCCAGGACTCACTCCTGAGTTCAAAGCCAGGAGTAACCCCTGTGCATCACCAGGCATGACCCAAAAAGCAAAAGAAAATAAATAAATAATAATAAACAAACAATAAAAGTAAACAAATCCAATTCTCTCGCCTGCGCAATTCCATTTATCGCCCTCGTGATTAATGAGAGTTTGGCTGAGTCAGAGCTTGCTCCTTGAGTAGCAATCACCAGGCTGCACCGGCCCCGGCTCATAAGGGCCTGATGACAGATGCAGGGTGGCGTGGACGAGGCGGCGTGGACAAGGTGGTGTGGACGGCCAAGGCCACGTCTCGCTAGGGCCTGTTGCTTCTGGGACACAGGGCTCCCCTGCCATCTGAGTGAGCATAACTTGGACAAGTGGTCCACCTTCCTGGTCAGCCTTTGCCCAGAGCTTGCCATAGAACTTTCCAGAAGACCTGGTGATTTCCCCCACCCTCACCCCAGCAGTCGTGCTGTGCACAGTGCAGACTTGGGGCTGGTTGGTTTATGTTAGTTGCTGATGTTATTACAGGGGTCCCTCCCGGTGGAGCTTGGGGGCTGTGCGGGGTGGGGGATTGAACCCAGGTCTCCCCATGCACGGCTCCACCGTTCTGCACACATCACCGTGTGCTGTTTCCAGCCCAGGGAGGCCAAATCCTGGCTGTCCCAGGTTCATGTTCACTGATCCCCAGTGCTTGGAGTCACTGTTTTTTGTTTGTTTGTTTGTTTGTTTGTTTTTGTGCACCTGGAGAGGAAGCAGGAGTGGCAGAGTGACGACACTCTGTGAGGTCTGAGCCAGGGCGTGCCTGTGACCAGCTGGAAGCCCACCTGTGCCAGAGGGCTGTGCCCGGGGCAACTCCGACTCCATGCTTGGGGGTTGATTCTGGGGATGCTCAAAGGGGCTCAAACCCTTGTGTCCCGCATGTAGAACATGGACATTCACCCTTCGAGGCACTGCTTCCTGACCCCCAGGATGTAAGTCTCATGGGGAGAGAAGGAAATGAGTCGTGGGGACCAGCGATAGTATAGCTAGAAGGGCACTTAGCCCTCATCGGGTCCCCAAACCCCACCAGAAGGGATCCCTGAATGCAGGGCCAGGAGTAAGCTCTGAACAGAGCTGGTGTGGCCTCCCGAAAAGGAGAGAGAGAGAGAGAGAGAGAGAGAGAGAGAGAGAGAGAAGGGAGGGGAGGAGGGAGGGAGGGAAGGAGGAAGGGAGGAAGAGAATTAAATAGAAGAGAGAGAGGGGAGAGAGAGAAGAAAGGGAGGGAAGGAGGGAGGGAGGGAGGAGGAAGAGAAAGAGATAGAAAAGAGAAAGAGAGAGGAGAGAGAAAGAGAGAGAGAGGGAGAGGGAGAGAGAGAGAGAGGAGAAAGATAAGCTTAAAGAACTGGCATATTTACTCTGTGTGCCAAGCCCCCAGCCCAGGTTTAATCCTTATATACCACCAGGAGCAACTCCCAAGCCCCCAAAGAGGTGTCTTGGAGTTACCTGCAGGTGTGACCCCAAAACCAAAGAGAATACGGGATTGATCATTGGGACACATCTCCCAAACCAAAAGTCAGGATAGAACATTCCAGGACCCTTTTCATGGCCAAGTCTATTTCTCTTGGCCAGATCACGGTCCCCTGGAGGCCAGGGGGCTGCCAGCCATGTCTGAACATGGACCACGGGGCATGCAAGTGAGGTATCGGCCGAGAGGGAAAGAGCTGGTGTATTCAGCACAAATCTCTCCCGATGAACTTTGAAACACAAAAAGGTTGCTACTGTGGGGGCCAGAGAGGTAGGCCAGCAGGGACGGCTCTTGCCTGCATATGCCCAGCCCAGGGTCTATCCTGCCCCCCCCAGGGTCCCCCAGGCCCTGCCTGATCTCTGAGCACAGAGCCAGGAGGAAGCCCTGAGATAGTAGAATGTAGCCCCCTCAACCAAATACTGATGACGGCGATGGTGATGGTGATGACACTGTTGATGACACGGAGGAGGCAGGACCCTCACTCACGGCTTCCGGAATCAGAAGCAGGTGGGGGACAGTTACGCCTCACAAATGCCAAGCGGCCAAACCTCAACGAACAGGCGTGCGCTCTTTATTCACGTCCAAAGGGCATTTAAAATCCACACAGACATTGCAAACTATAATACACACCAGTAGAGAAGGAGTCAGAGGGCAATTGTCTGTCATGGCGGGGGGGAGGGATGCTAGTACATTGGTGGAAAATGTGCACTGGTGGAGGGATGGGTGTTCGATCATTATATGACTGAAACTCAAACATGAAAATTTTGTAACTGTAGCTCATGGGAACATGAGGATTTAATTTTAAAAAATTTAAAAAACAGGGGCTGGAGTGATAGCACAGCGGGTAGGGCGTTTGCCTTGCACGCGGCCGACCCGGGTTCGAATCCCAGCATCCCATATGGTCCCCCGAGCACCGCCAGGAGTAATTCCTGAGTGCATGAGCCAGGAGTGACCCCTGTGCATCGCTAGGTGTGACCCAAAAAAGCAAAAAAAAAAAAAAATTTAAAAAACATTTTAAATGCATTGTTACAAAATAAATATCACTATCACTGTATCACTGTCATCCTGTTGTTCATGGATTTGCTCGAGGGGGCACCAGTAACATCTCCATACGACCCAGCCTGAGATTTTAGCAGCCTCTCCTTACTCATCTTTCCCAGTGATTGGAGGCTCTTTTAGGGTCAGGGGAATGAGACCTGTTATTGCTACTGTATTTAGCATATCAAATACGCCACGGGGAGTTTGTCAGGCTCTGCCGTGTGGGTGGGACACTCTCTACACAGACAAATCAGGGCTTGAGCATGTGCTCTGCACACAGGAGGAGGCCGAGGACCCTCCTGGCCCCCCACATGGTCACATGGTACCCCAAGCACCGTGGAGTGTTCTCTGAGCTCAGGGCCAGGAGTAAGCCCTGAGCACCACTGGGGGTGGCCCCAAAACAGAACAAAATAAAACAAAACAAAAGAGACACAGAGGGCATGCAAGGCTATGGTTTTCTGTTTGAGCCAAGGGTGGTGAAGGCAGGAAGAGGAACTCGTTCTCAATTTATCTTTTCGAACATTGTGTAACAGTGTGTGTGTGTGTGTGTTGTGTGTGTGTGTGTTGGGGGAACACACCTGGCAGTGCTCCTCCCAGCTCTGTGCTCTGGGGACCCCGCAGGACCAGGAACACCCCTCAGCCTCTTCAGGCAACATCTGCGCCCAGTGGATTGAGCTGCTCTCCCTTCCTGCTAGCCCCGGTCTAAGAGACCCGCAGGTGCATCGGCCTCACCCCTGCCTCAGCTGTTGAAGTGTGGGATCTAGTTTGCTCTTGAACTGAAAGGGTGGACAGTGCATGGACTCCCTACCAAATGCCCCTGGACTTTGCCAGCTGCCCAGAAAAGCACCGAGGCAAGTAAAATACACATTCCGACATCCGCACGGAGTCTCCGCTTCATGCCAACATAATAGACCAAATTTTGGTGCAAACTAAACTGAAAAGGCAGGAAATTAGCTCACTTTAGCACAACTGAAACAGCTATATAAAAAGACATTTCAGCGGAATACATCATGGGTGAGTCAGGCCTGCCGACCTCTCTGTGATAGGGTCAATATGTAAATCCCTCCTGAAAAAAAGAGAAGCCAAGAAAACCCATACATTTTAGTGAGGGATATGGGCTAGAGACGGAGGGGGCGGGTGAGGGAGAGACGGAGTGGGATCTGGAATTTGGTGGGGTTTTTTTTTCTTTTTGGGTCACAGCCAGCAATGCTCAGGGGTTACTCCTGCCTCTGCACTCAGGAATTACTCCTGGTGGTGCTCGGCGGACCCTATGGGATGCTGGGAATCGAACCCAGGTCGGCCACATGCAAGGCAAACCCCCTACCCGCTGTACTACCACTCCAGCCCCTGGAATTTGGGTTTTTTGGTTTTGGTTCAAAGGTCACACTCAGCTGTGCTCAGGGCTGACTTCTTTCTTTTTTCTCTTTCTTTCTTTCTTTCTTTCTTTCTTTCTTTCTTTCTTTCTTTCTTTCTTTCTTTCTTTCTTTCTTTCTTTCTTTCTTTCTTTCTTTCTTTCTCTCTCTCTCTCTTTCTTTCTCTCTCTCTCTCTCTCTTTCTTTCTTTCTTTCTTTCTTTCTTTCTTTCTTTCTTTCTTTCTTTCTTTCTTTCTTTCTTTCTTTCTTTCTTTCTTTCTCTCTCTCTCTTTCTCTCTCTCCCTTCCTTCCTTTTCTTTTCTTTCCTTTTCGGGTCACACCCGGAGTTGCTCAGGGGTTACTCCTGGCTCTGTACTCAGGAATAACTTGTGGCAGTGCTCAGGGGACTATCTGGGATGCTGGGGATCGAACCCAGGTCGGCTGCATGCAAGGCAAATGCCCTCCCTGCTGTACTCTTGCTCCACCCCTCAGGGTGGCTGTGTGCTCAGGAATCACTCTTGGTGGTGCCTGGAGATCAAACCTGGCTTAGGGGCTGGAGCTATAGTATAGGGGTAGGGCATTTGCTTTGCATGTGGCCGACCTGGGTTCAATTCCCGGCATCCCAGATGGTTCCCAAATGCCACCAGGAACAATTCCTGAGTGTAGAACTAACCCAGGACTAACCCTGAGCATCACTGGCTGTGACCCCCTTCAAAAAAAAAAAAAGAAACCTGGTTTAGCTCGCTCAGGAGACTCTGATGAGGGGCTGGCCACAGGTATGTCTAACCCGAAGGCTGGACTGGGGCAGGGTGAGGCGGCGCTTGTGTGGCTGCAGGTTGGTGGGGGCTGGGAGGTCGGCAGGAGGCCTCACTTTCTCTCCACAGCCGTAGAACCCAAGACCCAGAACCTGACTGGGCCTGAGCAGCTGATCATAGAGAGGAAGAAGCTGCAGGGCCCAACCTTGGTTCTTGTCTCACTCCTGGTTACACAACCAGGTACCAGGTCCCTACCGTGTGAAAGGAGGTGTTTGAGAACGTGAAAAACAGGCTGAAAGTTACAGGGGTTGAGGGGTGGGAGGTGCTGGGGGGTGCTGGCTTTCCTTAAGCCCCGGGGGGAGGGGGGAAATGGGGAATAGGGTCTGGGAGGGGGTCTCTTCCCATCCTATTCTATTTTCTTTTAAAGCCACAATGCCCAAAAGGAGAGAGAGAGAGAGAGAGAGAGAGAGAGAGAGAGAGAGAGAGAGAGAGAGAGAGAGAGAGAGAAGGAAAGAGTGTGGCGGGTTGATGGATGGGAGGGAACCTGGGGACACTGGTGCTGGGAAATGTACACCGGTGGAGGAATGGGTGTTGGAACACTGTATGACTGAAACCTAATTATGAACAGCTTTGTAAGGATTTATCTCACAGTGATTCAATTTTAAAAATCTTTAAAAATAAAACAGCCTCGAGGCTGGAGTGATAGCATAGCGGGTAGAGCGTTTGCCTTGCATGCAGCTGACCCGGGTTCGATTCCCAGCATCTCATATGGTCCCCTGAGCACTGCCAGGAGTAATTCTTGAGTGCAGAGCCAGAAGTGACCCCTGTGCATCGCCAGGTGTGACCCAAAAAGAAAAAAAAAGTGACTGACCTGAGTTTGCTCCAAGGAGCCATATATAGTTCCCTGAGCACCGCTGGGTATGGCCCCAAGACAAACAAATGCCTTGCACACACTCGACCCTGGTTTGAATCCCTGGTACCACGTAGGGTCCTCTGAGCACCACAGGGATGCTCGGGGGACAAACCTGGAATAGACTCTGAGAACTGTCCCCAAATTCACAAGCACAAAATGAAACCAGCACCCCATTTCAAACACACCCCCAAAAGAAAGCTTCTAGCAGAACATGCCAAAGAAGACCAGAGGTTCTGGCCAAGCCACAGTCTCCTCTCAGACTTTTTGCCAAAAGTTTGATCTTCAATCGTCTGGGAAACAGAGGACCAAGTATGTGCAGGTTACACACCGCTCCATGACCATTCCTCTCCCGAGCGTGGAACTGGGTAGTTGAAGCCCCGTGTGTGTATAGGGAGGTGATTGAGGGGAATTTTTATTCCTTCAAATAACAGGAAATCCACAATTTATTCCTTAGTAATAAAAACTGCATGTGTAAGACTTGGGACCACAGAGGCCAACTCAAATTAAAGATTTTATGACAGGCGGTTTTATTAAATCTTTTCAACAATTTATAGAAAGGATTTGAAATATGTCAAGCGCATTTCTCAGCGTTTTTCTTTTTCTTTTTCTTTTTCCAAGGGAAAGATTTTATTGCTGTGAGTGACAGAATCAGGAGACAAATCTCTCTGAGATCATCCAGCCCCGGCCTCTCCCAACATCCAAAGATTCCCTTCAGGCCCAAAGGCTGGGGATTAAGTCGCCTGGAGTCTATATCTTCTAATTAAAATGAAAGTCGTAAAGCAAAGTATTTCAATAATCTACCATAATAACCCCAAATTTATAGAGTGCCTATGTCCCAGAAATGAAAAGGAGTTCCTTTTTTATAAAAAAAAATTAATTTTCTCTCACCTGGAAATAAAAACGAAGGCCTGTGGAAAGTCGAAAGGAACATTCATTATCTCACCTATTTCTAGCCATGGAGGTTGGCTCATGAGCATGGAAGTGACTCGAGAGGCTGCATTAACTGAGCACCTACTGTATACCTGCCCTTCTGGATCTGGATTCAGCTCAGTGACTTTGGAGGCATCAAGGGTTTACAGGACTGCAGCTCTTCCCAAGGCGATGCCGTGAAGGCCCGGAAGAGACCAGGCAGAGCTCAGATCCCCTCCACTGGGTGGAGATGCCAGAAAGAACCCCAGCCCAGCAAGGACCCAGCTGCCTTTTGGGGGACATCAAAAGGAGAAGTGGAGCTGGGGGTCCTTCCGGCATCTCTAGGCTGTGAAGTGATCCCTTGCTTTGAGTAATTGTTCCCATTGAAAAGCAAAATGAGAAAAGATCTTGGAGGGGCGGGCGCAGTAGTATATGGATTAAGAGGTTTGCCTTGCATCCCACTGACCCTGTTTGAATCCCGGGTACCAGTTTTGGTTCCCCACCGCACCTCCTTCAACCAGCACGGCCAGAGCTCACTCTGAGCACAGAGCTTGTCATAGCCCCTTAGCACTGCAGGCGGGCTCCAAACCCCCACCCTCAAAGGTGAAAAACTGTGGGTCTCTCCACTTCCAAAGCGCGTTTCCCGGGGCAGAGATTTCACTCACAACACTGACACCACATGCCCGCAAAGCACTGCGTGCTTCAGGGCAAAAAGAGCAAAAGGCTGAAAGATGGGGAGGGTCCAAGTGGGATGGCCCACGAGAGCCTATGGGGTAGCCCTGGTGGCCCCAGAGCACCATTAGGTATCAGTAACCCTGGGTCCCCCAAGGGGAAATGAATAACTTTTTGAATTTCTTATAACTTGATTTTTTTCATACATACAAAAGAACATATGTCTTGGATGGTGATGTAAAATAACCATCTGGGGGCTAGAGAGATAGCACAGCGGATAAGGCTTTTGCCTTGCACATGGTGGACCCAGGTTCGATTCCCAGCATCCCATATGGTCCCCTGAGCACCGCCAGGAGTAATTCCTGAGTGCAGAGCCAGGAGTAACCTCTGTGCATTGCCGGGTGTGACCCAAAAAGAAAAAAAAATCTGGAAGGATACAAAGTAGAGAAAAGCTCAAAACAGATACTCACAATCCCCAGAGTCTGGAAACAACCCAAGAGCCCCAGAACAGATGAGTGGATAAAGAAACTGTGGTACATTTACACAATGGAATACTACGCAGCTGTTGAAGTCATGAAATATGCTTATACAAGGATGGACCTGGAGAGCAACATTCTGAATGAAGCAAGCCAGAGGTGGAAGGGCAGATATAGAATGATTGCACATATTTGAGGGATATAAGAAATATGTATGTGGAGGCTGGAGCCATAGCACAGCAGGTAGGGCACTTGCCTTGCACATGGCCAACCCAGGTTCTATTCCCAGCATCCCATAGGGTCCCCCAAGCACCACCAGGAGTATTGCTCCACCACTATTGAGTGCAGAGCCAATAGTAACCCCTAAGCATCGCCGGGTGTGAATCCAAAAGAAGAAAAAAGAAAACCTACTCCATAGGGCCTTGGAGCAAGAAAAAAAAATGTTTGTGGATAGGGAGGGTGAGTGCAATTAGGACAGAGAAGAGACCACTGTGACAGGGATAGTGGGAAATGATCACTCTGAACAAGAACTGAGTGCTGAAAGGAGGTAAAGTGATACTCTCTCAGTAACAGTATTGCAAAATACAGTGCCTAAAAGGAAAATGAGAGAGAGATAGAGAAAGACAGAGAGAGAGAGAGAGTGATAGAAGTAAAGTGTCTGCCATAGATGCAGGCTGAGGGGGTAGAGGGAGGAAAACTGGAGGCATTGGTGGTGGGAAATGTGCATGGGCAAAAGGACAGGTGTTTGAACATTGTATTATTAAAACTCAATCATGAGAGGCTAGCGCTGATAGTTCAGCAGCTAGAGTGTTTGCCTTGCACATGGCTGACCTAGGTTCAATCCCCAGCATCCCATTTGGTCCCCTGAGCAAATGGGATGCGATTTGCTTGATTCCCGAGTGCAGAGCCAGGAATAACCCCTGAGCATCCTCAGGTGTGACCAAAAGCAAAAGAAAAGAAAATAATGAACAACATTGTAACTGTGTATCTCACAGTGATTTGATTAAAAAACTTTAAAAGAAGACATAGGGGCTGGAGAGATAGCACAGCGGGTAGGGCGTTTGCCTTGCACGCGGCACGTGGCCGACCCGGGTTCAAATCCCAGCATCCCATATGGTCCCCTGAGCACGGCCAGGGTTAATTCCTGAGTGCAGAGCCAGGAGTAACCCCTGTGCATCGCCAGGTGTGACCCAAAAAGCCAAAAAAATAAAATAAAAAATAAAAGAAGACATATTTCAGAATCATGTAGAAAGTGATGTTGTTGGGGCTGGAGCAGTAGCACAGTGGGTAGGGCATTTGCCTTGCACATGGCCGACCTGAGTTCGATTCCCAGCATCCCATAAGTTTCCCTGAACACCACCAGGAGTAATTCCTGAGTGCAGAGCCAGGAGTAAAGGAGTAACCCCTGTGCATTGCCGGGTGTGACCCAAAAAGAAAAAAAAAAGTGATGTTGTTGATGAGGAGAAGCGTTTGGGACCACACCTGGTGATGTTCTAGGGCTACTCACGGCTCTGTGATCAGGGGTTACTCCTGGTAGTGCTTAGGGTCAAACCCAGGAGGAACACATGCAAGGAAAATGCTTTTTCCCATGTAGCATCACTCTTGGTCCCTTAAAAGCAACTTCTGGTGGCGGAGTGATGGGACAGTGGGTAAGGCTCTTACCTTGCATACATCTGATCTGAGTTAGATCCCTAGCATTCCATATGGTCCCCCAAGCACAGCCAGAAGTAATTCCTGAGTGCAGAGCCAGGAGTAACCCCTGAGCACTGCTGGCTGTGACTCCCTCCCCTCCAAAAAAGCAACTTCAGATTAAAAAAAAAAATCATCATTGGAGCCAGAGAGATAGTTCAGTGAAGAAGGTGCTTGCGTTGCATGCAGCCAACCCAGGTTTGATCTCTGGCATTCCATCTGGTCCCCGGAGCACCAACAAAATGAACTGTAGAGAGATGCCTGGTCACTAGCTAATCATGATGAATTTTTGGCAATATTTGTTTGTATCATAATTTGAGAATATGTAAATAACACTGCACTGATATCAGAAAACATTACATATGTAAATTGCATCATAGTGCTTGTTGTATGTCAATTATATCACCATTAACCAAATTATTCCTCTTGGTGCCCCCAAATGAAGAACGAGGGGGATGAGGAGAACAGTCAAGCAGAGGTTTAGCAGAAAGGCCTGAGCAGACAGCCACATAGATGGAGGGAGTTCTCTCAGCTAGGCTGCTTGAGAGGAGAGAGTTTTCAGACCACACACGGCTGTGCTCAGGGCTTACAGGGGACCATATACCCAGATCTCCTACGTGCACGGCAAATGTCCTACCCACCGCCCTATTTCTCCTGTGGCTTTTCTGATCATTTATAGTGACATCTCTAAAACTGGATTTATCTGCATACTTTTTGTCCCGCCGGTACCGTAGGGGCAAGCACATGTTGGCTGGTATTCTCGGCTCAGAGAAAATTAATTCGATAATTAATTAATTACATCTCATCTGAAATGTAGTGGCTCGGTTACTGAAGGCTGACCTCACGACAAAATGTAGCAGCAGCTGACACTGACCAAAGTCAAGGTTCCCCTAGAAGATCGCGTGCACGGGACCCCTTTACGGAGGTCAGAGACTCATTGACCCCAGACCTTCTCCCCACGGGCCAGGGCTGTGACGAGTCTGTAATGCGGGCAGTTTCGGGCCAGACAGACAAAGGCGCCGCGATCTGAACTCTCCGGGCACCGAAAAGAGTAAAGACTAGGGCACCGCAACTCCAGCCCTCCCGGAGTCGCATTTTCAGGGTCTCTACAACGAGAAATTTGGGCCACGAAAGTTTCTCTTCTCCTCCCTGAGCCTCTGCAGCCCAGCGAAATGCCAGTACCAGGAACTCCCAAGCCCCGCCCACAGAGTGGCTCCGCCCACTCTTGACAGGCCCCTCCCACTCCCGTCGGTCCCCGCGGTGCGCGCCCTATCTCCCTGGCAACGGAGGCAGCCAATCAGCGCGGTGGCCTCCGCTCCGCCTTGACGACGGCGGCTCGGCGCGGTGGGTCCCAGACCTGCCTGTGAGCGATGCTGAAGGCCAAGATCCTCTTCGTGGGGCCCTGCGAGGTGAGGCCGTTGCCGGGATCGGGGCCGGGTTCGCGCCGGCGGCGGGGCTCGAGCGAGCGTGAGGCGCCGCCGGGGAGGACGGAACCAGCCGCGGGCCTCACCGTGCACTTGGCACTGTTGGGTCCTGACCCGGGTTAACTGCGACCGGGAGGCGCAGAGTCGCGAGCGGCGTGGGGCAGCCCGAGTTTAGGCTCGAAATTCTTTCTTTCGCACCGCGGGTGTCCCTAAGGGATTTGCGTGTGGATCCAGAAAACCTGGAGGATAGAAGAGAAACTAGCTAGTGACGTGTGCGTGGTGGTGTTCAGTGGAAGCGAAATCCACGCACGGACATCGCTCCGTAAAAAATATATATGTATATATATTAAATTTGTATGACAGATGATTATTCTCCACGTTGAGACTTGTCTGTTGAAACCCAAATGCCCCGACCCTAGCCTTGAGCCTAGGAATCCAGTAGGTCTGGAAAGAAACAATTTGTGTTTTAATGATGCTGTTTGTTGGGCGGGAGAGACAAACAGGGGGTTAAGGGAGTTGCCTTCCACCTGGCTGACCTGGCTGGTGTTATCCCGGGTACCAGACACGATCCCCCAAGCACTGCCAGGAGGGAGCGCTGAGCTGCTCTGAGTGTGGCCCAAGGCTCCATCCCACACATGCACACACAACTTGTTGTGAGGGTCACTCTTGGGTAGTGAGCTAGGATCTCTGCCTGTGAGGCCTGTGTGGTCCCATGAGCCACATTCCTGACCCCCAAAACAAGCTTCCTTCCTGTGGCTCTCACATTAGTGGGCGTGGAGCCCGGCCCGGCACCTGAACCCCAGAACAACTTGTTCCTGCAAACTGGTGTCGCGCTGCCCACTCTCCTCTCTGCCCTCAGCCTGCCCCTCTCCGTGCCTTCCTTTGCACAGAGTGGCAAGACGGTGCTGGCCAACTTCCTGACGGAGTCTTCGGATATCCCTGAGTACAACCCCACCCAAGGCGTGCGGTGAGCAAATCTTGTCCCGGCGAGCCCCCACCTGCCACCCAGCCCCGCTTTTTGGCACCCGCAGCGTTCCTAGCGCTCCTACGGTTTGTTTTCAGGATCCTGGAATTCGAGAACCCAGATGTCATCACTAACAGCAAAGGCGCCGGCTGTGAATTCGAGCTCTGGGATTGTGGCGGAGACCCCAAGTATGGTTCCTTGACACAGCGGATGGCTGCCTCAGTGCTCCATACCCTGAGCTGGTCGGGCAGGGGAGCGCCCCGCACCACCCCCTTCCCGACCACCCTTAGTCCTTGATTGGTGGCTTGGAGCTGCTCTCTCAGCTTCCCAGATTGGCTCCTGCAGCCCCGGGGAGTCCCCGATCGAGAAAGCATTGAGAAAAGTGTGTCGAAGCCGGGACCACCCAGCAGTCACGTCTGTCTTGCAGATTCGAGTCGTGCTGGCCGGCCCTCATGAAGGATGCGCAGGGCGTGGTGATCGTCTTCAATGCCGACATCCCCAGCCACCTGAAGGAAATCGAGATGTGGTACTCGAACTTCGTGCAGCAGCAGCTCCTGCAGGACAGCCAGTGCCTGCTCATCGCGCACCACAAGCCGGGCTCGGGCGGGGACAAGGGCAGCCCGCCTCTGGGTGAGGGCCAGGCACCGCGCCTGCTGGCTCCCGTGCTCCAGATGTTTATATGTGGCTCTGCCCTGTCGCATGCGGTCATGTTCATCCTCCTTCCTTCCTTCCTTCCTTCCTTCCTTCCTTCCTTCCTTCCTTCCTTCCTTCCTTCCTTCCTCTTTTCCCCCTTTCCTTCCCTTCTTCCTTCCTTCCCTCTCTCCTTCCTCCTTCCCTCTTTTCTTCCTGTTCTCTCTCTCTCTCTCTCTCTCTCTCTCTCTCTCTCTCTTTCTCTCTCTCTCTCTGTCTCTCTCTCTCTCTCTGGCTTGGGCCACACCATTGGCTCTCAGGGCTTCCTCCTGGTGGGGTTCATATGCAGTGACGGGAGTTGAACCCTGGTCAGCTGTGGGTCAGCCTTCCCCACTCTACTGCCTCTCCTCAGCCCTCCCCCACCTTTTTTTTGGTGATGCAAGATAGTTTTTATTGAAACTTATTTAGAAAAATGTGAGGGGAGGGGGAATGAGAAGTGTGTGTTCAAGAGAGAACACAGGCTTCTCCAGAGTGGAGCCAGGCAGGCAAAGAAACATCGAGAAAAGCCAGCGAGATGCATGCTCGAGGGAGAACAAGGGCTGGGAGAGCAAGCCCGGCCTCTGTCTGTCCTTCCTTCATTCCTTCCTCCCTTGTGTCCTCGTGTGGGGACCATACCCAACAGTGCTCGAGGACTGCTCCTGGCTTGGTGCTCAGGGCTCCTCCCCCAGGCAGCGAGTCTGGGCCTCCCGCCTGCAGAGCCTGAGCTGCAGCCCCCGAGCCCTCTCGGTGGCCTCAGCATGTTTCTTCTGAACTGCCGGAGTGGGGGGAGTGGGGGTAGCAGCCTCCAGCCAGGCCACAGCCCCTCTGAAAGAGGCCCAGAGGGGCCATGCTGCCTTTGCAGCTCAGCGGGGCTGTGGGAGGAGGAACCTGCCACTTGTGTGGGACCCGCCCCATTCTAGAGGTGTCCCCCAACCCCGGCCCGTGACTGTGGAAGGTGCCACCCTCCATGTGGGACCCCTTCCCTTCCAGTGCAAAGAGAGAGCAGCACTGGGTGCCCCGGTGGCTAGGTCACAGGGCACAAAAGTGTCGTTTCTCCAGACTGAGGTCAGGCCAGAGACTATCTGGGGACTCTAGAAAGTTGGAATCAGCTTCTCCAGGGGCTCATTTGGAAGGAGAAGCGCCTGCCTGTGAAACATCCCACCTGATCCCCCATTTTCCCTTTAAAGCACCACCCTTGAACAAGTTGAAGCTGGTGCACTCCAACCTGGAGGATGACCCGGAAGAGATCCGGATAGAATTCGTCACGTATTTAAAAAGCGTCATCAACTCCGTGTCCGAGAGCCGAGACCGGGAGGAGATGTCCATCATGACCTAGCTGGCCTCTCGGGGTGCCTCCAGGTCCCCGGAGTGAGAGCTTAGGCCCGGCAGAGCCCACACACTGCCCAGAGCATGGGCTGCTGTCTGCCGGGCCGCCCTGTGGACTGTCCGTGCCCGCCGGAGGGTGCCAGGCTGCTGCCACCTTTGGCGGGCTCTATGCTGTCTGGGTGCCACCCACCTGCCCCAGACCTCTCCAGAGCTTTCTCTGCACCCGTATCATCATAAACACCATGGAATTGGGCCAAAGAGACAGTGCAGTGGGCAGAGGGCTCCCTTGCAAGGCACCCTACCTGGGTCGGATCCCTGTTGGGTCCCCAAGCCCCACCAGGAGTGACCCCTGAGCACCACCGGGTATGGCCTCCAAAAAGAAGAAAGAAAAACTGTGGAATTGTAGTGGCCACAGCCCAGGACTGCAGCAGTATTTTAATACATAATTATCAGTTTGAGTATACTTTTTAATCTCTTGGTCCAGTTTCTCTCCTGGGGGGTCATATGGCCCCCTCTGGGCTTCTAGTGTATTCTTCTGGGGACACAGGTGAAAACTGTAACCTGGCGTAATTCTCAACCTTCAGGAAAGATTGAGCATCATCCTTCTGTCCACTTAACCAATAGCGTTTATGAGCTTTCCTGCCCTTGGAGGGACCAGTGGGACAAGCATCCCCGGGGGGCTCTGTCCCTCTCCTGTGCCTCCAAACTGGTGTAGCTGCCTCCCACTTTTCCAGGAAAAACTCAACTCCCCACTAGAAATGAGGGATTGGGGCCGGAGCGAGAGCTCCGAGTGCTGAGCACAGGCTCTGCGTGCGGGAGGCGAGCATGGAGCCAGGCGTGGCCCCTGAACACCCCTGGGTGTGCCCCCCACCACTAACGAGAAAGAAGGGGGCTGGAGTGATAGAACAGCGGGGAGGGTGTTTGCCTTGCATGTGGCCAACTCGGGTTTGGTTCCCGGCATCCTATTTGTCAGTCCACCAGGAGTGATTCCTGAGTGCAGAGCCAAGAGTCACCCCTTAAGCATCACCGGGTGTGGCCTAAAAAACGAAAAGGAAAATAAATGAAGGGCGTGGGGGCAAGGGGCATAACTCAGCAGTCAAGCATGTGTGAGGCCCCAACTTTGATCCTGGCACTGCAAAAAAAAAGGAATTACAAGAAACATCGAAATAAATGAAATGAGACCTGGATGGCTCAGTGCCTAAAACGCTTTCTGGGCCAGAGAGAGTAGAGCAGGGAGGGCACTTGTCTTACATGCAGCCGACCCGTGTTCAATCCCTGGCACCCCATATGGTCCTCCGAGACCCACCCCCAGGAATAATTCCTGAGTGCAGAGCCAGGAGTAACCCCTGAGCACCTCCAGATGGGGCGCCAGAACCAAAAAAGTAAATAAAACACCTGCTCTGCAGGCATGATGTCTCGAGTCCGACCCACAGAGCCACCATATGTGCTGTTGCGCTTTATCACACAATAGTCTGATCTCACAGCCAGGTGTGTGTGAGCGCTACAGCTCAAGTGTGGCCTTGGCAAGCCTGTGGCCAGAAGTGTGATCCCGGCAGGCAGGAAAGAGCCTCACAGTGACCTCCAGCCAGCACCACCGTCAAGCCCCACGCGTCGCCATAGCAACAGAAAGGACAGAAGTTGGGGAAATTCTTTTTAATACGCACTTGGAAAGTGATAAATTGCATGCGGGAGGAAGCACTCTGCTTTGAAGTGCCAGGAACAGATCGCATATTTCTGATGTGACTTCCAAATGGCTTTATCAGTGACATAATTCTCTGCATGTATGATATGGGTCATTCTTCCCGTGAAACGGTGTCTGCCAACTATCCCCACTTCAAAAGGAGAGTTCTGGGTGCTTTGATATGGGCAACACCTCATTTATCTTTCTGCACTCCATTATTCACTCCTCTCTAGGCGGGCTGATGGTCTCTGAAAGTATGCCTCCTTTCGCTGAAGCCTCCAGCCAGATCGCACCCACACTTTGGAGCAGGCTTAATTACAAATTTTTAGACATTCGAAGTGTGCTTGAGGGAAAAACCAACTCCTCTATTTTAGATTTTAATTTTACCAGACTTTTGAGATAAGCACTTTACACAAGAACTATTTTTTTTAAAGTATTCACTTGTGTGACTTTACAAGGTTCAGGAAACACCTGGGTGTGAGTGATTTCGTATTGCGTGATGAAACGTGAAATCCTAACTTTTTACGTATTTTTTTTAAATACGTAGTTTTCTTAGTAGTTTTCAAGAATATTCTGCAAATCAAACTACTCTTGGAATGTGCTATATCCTTTGGTGGTGGGGTGCGTGGAGGGGGAATGCAAATGGAAAAAAAATACAAAATTATCTGCCTTTTAAAGCGACAGGACTTTGAAGTATCTGTCATAAATGAGAAAATCCTAGCTGACGATGGTTCCTAACCGTGAGAAAGTGGCGGGAGGCAGTAGGTGAGGACGGGCGTACAAGGGAACAATTCTGGGAGCAAGTTGGCGAGGCCAAGCAGTGCCGGGTGTGAAGGGACAGGAGGAGAGAGGAAGGCGCATGACCTCTGCCGCAGGTGCTGGGGGCGTGGTCGTCACTCGGGGACTACATTTCCCAGGGGCCCGCGCGTCCGTGGAGACAAGCCCAACAGGAACTGTGCTCTCCTTCGTGGCTTTGCATCCAGATATACCGTTCTCTCCTCTGTCACTCTACTCTGTCTCCCACTCCTCAGAAACCCAAATACTCTCTCGGGTTTGTATCCTTGACAAGAAGCCGAAATGACCGTTTCGGTGGCGCGCGACCGGAAGCCACGCGTCTGGGGGCTTCTGGGAAATGTAGTTCAGCCTTGGAGGGGGCTACCCTGACCTTTACCGAAGGGTTAGGCTCCCTGAGGCTTCAGAACCGAGGTTTCGGGGCGCTCGCCGCGTCTCTTTGGAAGCCGTGGGCTCGCGGGCCGTCTCGCATAGAGCCACACGGAGGGGGTGGAGCCACCGAGCCGCGCGTCTCCCGGACAACCGCTCGCTGCGGAGCACTCTGGGAAATGTAGTCGGCCGCGTCGTGCCCGCGCCCCGCGGAGCATTCTGGGAAGTGTAGTTGGTCTTTTCAGGTCCGCGCCCCGCGGAGCACTCTGGGAAATGTAGTCGGACCGTTACCTCTGGCCTCAGCGGTCCAGCAGTTGGCTGGAGGGCGCGAGCCGCTGCCGGACTTGCCCGTCGGATGGGCGACGCTCTCCTGGCGGCCAGGACGGCCCCCTCCCGTGCCACCCCGGCCTCTCGGCACCCGCGGTCTCAGACGTACGCCCGTCGGATCTCGGGCTCCCTCCTCACGCGTGCTGTCTAGGGCGGCCAGAGGCCTGGGGGGCATGTTTCCCGCCTTTTGATGAGACCCCCCATGGATCCGAGCTCGGAGCGGGGTCCGAGTGGAGACCCGGGCCGGCCCAGCCTCGTTCGGGGAGAAGGGGCACAAGCCCCTCGCGGTGGTCGCTCCCAACCGTCGGTCCTGCCTGAGTCCCAGCGCCAGACCCAGCCTCGGGCTTGCTGACACATGTGCCAAGTGTCCTTCCCTTCAGCAAATCACAAACGATTTTTTTTAAGTGTCACGGAAAACTGGAAGATGATGTCATCGTTTCCATCTGTTGACTCAAATCGGATCATGATTCTGACAACCAATTGTGAAACGTTTAACGGGCCAGAGCGATAGGACAGCAGGGAGGGCACTTGCCTTCATGCGGCCAACCCAGGTTCGATCCTGGCACCCATATGGTCGGTCGTCCAGGCTCTCTCAGGAGTAATTCTTAAGTGCAGAGCCAGGAGTCAGCCCTGCGCATCATCGGGAATGGCCCCAAAACAAACAAAAAGAAAATAAAATCAAGAGAGGAAGGGAGAGCAGAAAAAAAGGACAGTAGACAACGGGTAGGGCACTTGCCTTGCATGCTGCTGGCCAGAGTTCCCTCCTCGGAACTATGTATGTTCCCCCAAAACCCTGCCAGGAGTTATCCTTGAGCACAGCTAGGGCTATGGCTCCCCCCACCCCCCAAAAAAAGAATCAAGAGACCCCCACAGGTTGTGTTCATTACACTGTGTACTGGGGAGGCATGGGCTAGAGCGATAGCACAGTGGGTAAGGCATTTGCCTTTCACGTGGCCCACCCAGGTTCGATTCCTCCGCCCCTCTTGGAGAGCCCAGCAAGCTACTGAGAGAGTCTCGCCCACACAGCAGAGCCTGGCAAACTACCCACTACCCATGGCATATTCGGTATGCCAAAAACAGTAACAAGTCTCACAATGGAGATGTTACTGGTTCCCGCTTGAGCAAATCGATGAGCAACAGGATGACAGTGATGACTGGGGAGACAGGAAAAAACAAAAGAAGGATCAGGAACATTGAAGATAGGAATCTTTTTTTTGGGGGGGGGGTCAGTCACACCCAGCAATGCTCAGAGCTTACCCCCAAGCTCTGCACTCAGGAATTACTCCTGGCAGTGCTCGGGGGACCATATGGGATGCTGGGGATTGAACCCTGGTCAGCTGCGTGCGAGGCAGATGCCCTCCCTGCTGTACTACCACTCCAGCCCAGAGTCATTTTAAATGATTAAAAATTGTTGTGGGGCCAGAGGGATTTAAGGCGTAGGCTGACCAAGGTTGGAACCACAATGCCGCATAGTGGCAATCCACAATCCCTTAACATCTCCAGGTCTGAGCCTTGCGACCTCTGGGCACCCCCAGGTGTATCCCTAGAGACAGCTGAAGCAGTGCTCTGCAGGTGAGAGCCCCAAACCCGCCCCCAGCACTGCATGGTGCCCTCCCAGCAGCCAGCGCCACCGAGCTCAGAGATGGGGCACCCCTGAGCACTGCAGCTATGGCCCCAAATCCAAAGAAGAAAAGTAATTTAGATCATATCTGGGAAATGGGATGGAGGAAGACTGTACTTTGAACAGAGGGCCACACTGCAGTGCTCAGGGCTTACTCCTGGCTCTGTGCTCAGGGATCACTCCTGGCTCTGTGCTCCGGGAACCATATGGGGTGCCAGGGATCCGAATGCAAGGCAAGCGCCTGGACCACCATGTTATTGCTCCAGCCCCTACAGTAGAGATTTTCTAAGACAGGAGAAAACTCGGCCTCCCCCTTGGCACACTGATGATCTGCGTGTCTCCGTAGGAAGGACCCGGAACCAGAGGGCCCGCCAGCCTCAGCCCACTCAACTCCAGCTCAAAGGTTAATCTGGGGACTCCGTCCCTCCAAGGCAGTGATCAGAAGCAGCTTCCAGGCCATGGACACCTCCCAGGCTGAAAAGCAGGACAGGAGCCCGATCTGACCTGGGAGCTGACTCTGAGAGGTTCTCAGGTAATTGGGGGCCAGTGAGGAGAATGAACCCCTTCCTTGTCTTGGTAAGTCCGGGGTGCCCAGCTGAGCATCCTTTGTTGCCAGAGGAACACCGGACCCCGCATTGGGCCACGTGGCCCAGTTTTCGCCTTCAAACCACGCTCCACGCTGGGTCTTGCCACTCTCGTGCTGTTGGGGAGTGTTTCCTGGTCCTCCTAGCAGGGTGAGAACCAGCCCTGGCTCCTGAGAACGTCCGCGGGTCCTTCTACCTGTCCTTCCGGCCACGAATGTTTCCCCTGTTCCTGCTTCTCTGAAAAGGAGGTGCCAGCAGCGGACCCCAGTCACCTGGCTTTCAGCGAGCAGAAAAAGGACCCTGGGGCCTGAGCTCACTCAGGACCTCCAGGAGCAGTTCCACTTGTGGCCACAGGAGGGAGCTGTTTGCTCGTGCGTGAGGCTCCTGGTGGCTCTGGTGGCGCTGGTCCAGGCCCAGGCCCAGCCACTGTGGGCCCAAGTACGGCCACTGTTGCCCCATGCCTGGCCCATGTCAGCCCAGGCTGTGTGCACGTTTCGCCCCCACCGCTGGGCCCAGACTCTTTGGGCCCAGATTCTCAGACCCTGAGGATCGGGGGGTGGGTCTCCCTGTGGTAGCCCAGACCTCTAGGAGATGAATCAGCTCAAGAACTGCTCCTTCGTCCCCCACCAGCCAGTTCCCGGGGCTCAGGGGCAACTCTGGGCTCCCCTTGAAGGCCTTGCATGACCGGCTTCCCCTCCTGTCTCCACCTACCCCAGCTTCTGTATGTGTGCGCACACATGCGCACACACACACACACTCACACACTCACACACACACACATGCACGCACGCACGCACGCAAGCACGCGTGTGCGCGCCCCATCACAGTCCACCCCATGCACCCTCAGAACCACACTCATGCTCACCAGCTCAGGCAGGCGACATGCACCCAGGCTGCTCACGCCCCCTCCGGCTCACATACACACACTCACACACACCCTGTATCCACGTCCCTCCATTCCGCTGCTCCTACACCCCCACACCACCCTGACATACATGTGCATGCGTGTGCTCTCACACACGCGGCCCCTCACATTCACGGGCTGGGTGAGCCCGTGGACCACAGGGGCACCCGGGAAGTGCCCCCAGGCCCAGAGAAGGGACAGAAAGTGACCCGGAGTGCACTGACAGCACCAGGAAGGAGAAGCCCGTTGTCCCTGTGAAAAGGGTCCAGCTGGCGTGGCCCTGAGGGACTGTGGGGGCTGCCCGGGCGCTGCCCCAGCCACTGTCCTCCAGGGGTCATCATCGGCTTCAGCAGTGCCCAGGGCGCCAGCAAGGCCATATCTGGGACTTGCCCTTTCTCATTGTGTTCTGTCCCCGGGGACCTCTCATGGCTGCCCGCGGTGCGGGGGGCCGGGGGCTCTGTGTGATAAACAGAGCGAGCATCTCCCCGTTGGTCACATTTAGGGCCCAGAGGGCAGGGTCCACAGGGTGAGGCTGCATGCTGGGCCCAGGGACTCACCTGCTCTAGCACCTCTTCCTGCGTGACCCTCTGGGCACCTGGCTCAGACAGAGCTGACCCTTGGAGCGAGCACCCCCTCGCTGCCAGCGTTCCTCCTCGTGGGGTCAGGCTAGCGGGATGTTGTAATCGGGACATGCAGGGAGCACGGCTTCTCTCCCCCGCTGAGCTGACCTCAGCTGTCCATGATCCCATGTCCGGCCCTGTGAGTTCTGGGCATCTCTGGGTCCCTGAACCGTCTTCCGGCCACGCCTGGAGGGGAGGCCAAGCGCCTGTGGGTCACAGCGGGGAAGCCAAAGCGTCACGAGCAGCCCCTGGGGGACCATCCCTCGCCCACGCTCCACACCCACCCGCTGCTGCCACATGAGGGGGCGAGAGCACCACCCTGGGCCCCCCCCCCCTGAAATGCAGCCATCCTCCATCCTGGCCTAAAGCCCCCTCTTCCCTGAGACCCCCGCACGGGAAGTTTGCTGGGCTCTCGGGGGCTTTTCTGGTCCTTCTGACTGGCTTCGCCTTTTCCTCCTCAGACTGACTCTCTCTGACAAAGAGAAGCGTGTCTCCGCTGCGGCTCCCAGCCGGTCGCCATCGGTCCCATCAGACGGTGGCTCTGGGCCATGGAGGTCTTTCCTCGCCCACCTTTTTTGCCTGTGCCCCCGGGAGCGAGCAGGTCGTGAAGGCAGCGACTGTGGAGTGGACGTGGAGCCGCCGCCCGAGGCCTGGTGAAGTGCAGGGCCTCCTCCATGGACTCAGAACCTGGCACAGTGGGTGATGGCACCACCAGGCAAGCCAGACTAGCCACCAGCGCTGCCCCCACTTCTGTCTGCCCATCGCCCCCAAAGTGCGCAGCCAAGCTCTGGCCCTCTTGCCCGCCTTGCAGAAAAGGCCCATTTTGTCAGATGCAAAATGGAGGGGGGCCATGTTTGATGGCATCCAGGGCTCTGGCTGGACCCCCACCCCCAGAGGGGCAGAGTGCTGCCCCCACTGGGAGCGGTTTCCGGGGACCCAGGGAGGGTGGAGCAGGAGCTGCTGAGTGGCCAGCCCCGGGGCTGAGGGACCCCGAGCACCCGCTCTGGTCACCCACATCAAACTATCCAAGGGGGACACAGACCCACCCAGTGGGGCACCCGGGTAGGTGACCCTGAAGTAACAGGCCGGGGCCTCAGGAAATCGATGGACAAACTGGGTTGGAAAGGAAGCTGGGAGGTGCCTTTGTTTTTTTTATTATTATTATTTTTAATTTTTTTAGAGGGGTCACACCCAACGATGCACAGGGGTCCCTTCTGGTTCATGAACCCAGGAATTACTCCTGGCAGTAATCTCATATGGCAGGGGACTATATGGGATGCGGGGAATCGAACCCGGCTTGGCTGCTGCAAGGCAAATGCCCTACCTGCTGTGCTGTCGCTCCAGCCCCTGGGAGGTGCCTTTGGTTTCTAAAGACGCCCCCCCAGCCCCCCAGGCAAGCTCAGAGACTGCTGCAAAAGGCCCAGGCCAGCCGGACACGCCCTTTGGTCCCTGGCCGCCTGGCTAGGGGCCCACACGCCTGATCCATCGGTCGTCTCTCCTGCCCGCGTCATCTCTGTCCTTCTGACGCGCCCCGAGGAGTGAGCTCCTGCCTCAGAAATGAAGGCAATGGGGCTTAGAGAGGTTAAATAACTCGCGCAGGTCACCCGCTTCCTTAGCTGGAGCGGCCCTCGGGCATCCTCTCGGGCCTTCTTCCTCCCCTGCAGGGTCTGTTCCCGTTGCTGAAGGAAATCTGAACTTTCCTTCCCTTGCCAAGGCCTCCACACCCAGGGGTCTCCAGTGCTTGCTGGGAGCAGCCGCGGCCCCCATGCCCGGTGCTATTAAAGCCAGGCTCGTGACAGGTATCAGCCGCGGGCCCTCGGGAGCACACCTGTCCCCGTCATGGTGGGCTCAAGGGCCTGTGGCTCTGGGCTCTGGGTGAGATTCCAGCAGAGCAAAAACAAGAACCTTTTTTTAAAATTCCCCTCATCTTTCCCATTTCCAGTGGCTCCAACACGCCTCCACATGCCACCAGGCCCCTTCCTAGGGTCTCCCCCAGGCCCCCCTGAGGGGCCTCATTCAGGCCTTGCTAACAGGTGGAGGCTGCCCCCTGCCCCCCGCCTTAGCGGACACCCTCTGACTCAAAAACAGTAGGAAGCCCGTGGGACCCACCAGAATCCCCTCTCCTGACCGTGAGCCCCAAACTCAGCCCAGGTGGGCAACGCAGAAGCAAGCGTTGGAAGGTGCTTTGGGCCGGGCAAAGTCACGTGGCGAAAGGACTTGCAGAGCGCAGGAGAGACAGAGACGGCAGCTGGGAGCAGCCAAGATGGGCAGATGGGACAGCACAGTCCTCCTCGCGCCCGTGGCACCCGGGGCTACCCTTGCTCCAGTGCATCCTTGCAGAAGGCTAGGTCTGTATCCTCTTTGCTGCCTTAGAAGCAGACACAGTTCCTAGTGGTGCCAGCCACGTTGACAGGGAAACGGCCGGAAGACCTTGTGGAAGAAACTGGCTTCCTCGTGAGAAGAGTTCAGACCTGTCCCCACTCTCCTGCCGCTGCACACGGTGTTTGCAGGCCCGGCTTGGGGGGAACACAGGCGCCCTCCGGAGACCCCAAACATGCAGACAGAGCGAGCCTGGGCCCCTGATGTCAGTGTTGAGCTGCTATACCTCTCCTGGAACCCGCCTCCCGGACGGCCGAAGCGCATTCTCCCTGCCGACCCCAGCCCCAGCCCCAGCTCCTGAGGGAACCTACTCCCTGGGCACAGTTCAGATGGAAAATCAAGGCATGTGCCTTGGGGGGTTGGACTTCATGACCGGAGACGCAGTCAGACTCATCACAGCCTGTGCTTAGTCCACAGGCAAGCGAAGGGGTTCCAGAAAGTGGGGCCAGAACGACAGCACAAGGGAGAGAGAGTTTTTTGCCTTGCACGTCACCACCCGGGTTTGATCGCCCGGCACCCCAGACGGTCCCCTGAGTCTGCCAGGAGTGATCCCCAAGTGCATGATCCAGGATAAGCCCTGAACATGGCCGGGTATGACCCCAAAAGTACAAAAAAGTTTCCAGAAAGTTCTAGGCTTCTAGCCACATATCCTTCCTAACGGATGCTATGGCGAGAGCCAAAGTTCCCTAGGGCAGCCCTGTGGGGAGTGTAACGCCTGAGAAGCACAGGCTGAGCGGTGGGTGGGCTGGAGGGTTTCTAGGAAACCGGGGTGCTAGTGCATTGCAGGATCCCCTGAGCACCCAGTCTCACCAAAGCAGCCTGTGGCCACTGAAACGAAACTGGTGGTGATTAGTCCTCCGGGGTTGGTGGCAGCATGTGGCCTTGGGAGCAAGTCGCGGGCTGGGGACTTCTCCAGGGCTCAGGCTCAGCTCCCCTTTCTTCACTCTTCATCTCTTCCCACCCTCCCCGCCTGCGCCCCGTCTGTCCCGTCTTCTCGAAAGGCTCCTCCCTGGGATGCGGCTCGCACACAGCTCCGCCTTGGGTCTCTTCCACGCAAGAAGACCCGCCTCATCTGTGTTTTCTCCTGACCTGAGGCAAACTCACCTGTCCGCACACCACAGGCCTGCCGGCCACCAGTCACCCATGCCCCCGCGCCCTGGAGGCCTGTGGCCCTGGGAAGGGCACCTCCCCACACAACGCACTACCCTGAGGCGCCCCACGTATTTCCTGGAGCCCCCCTAGAGCCGGCCAGCCACCCGATGAGCTCTGCTTCCTGTTTCCTGAGGGACGGGTGGGTTGGGTTCTGGCAGAGAAGTGAAGCTGGTCTGGGATGCTCGGTGACCAGAGAGAGACACGCAGCGCAGCAAGGGCAGAAGAAAAACAAGTTTTAAACCCTCCCCAGATAGGACTCACGTGCCCCGGCGTTTCCGTTACATACAGCTCTCAGGGGCTCGGGCACGGCTTCGCCGTCCTCCTCCTCCTCCTCCTCCTCCTCCTCCTCCTCCTCCTCCTCGAGCAGGTGTTTTCTCTCCCATGAATCAGCCTGATTGCTCCTTCAGAGCGAGGCGAGGCCCTGGACCGCTCCCCACCCGCCACAAGCCGGGTCTCTCCCCTGTGAATCCGGCCGCACCCCTGCCCTCCTCTTCCACATTCATCACATTTGCCCAGTTGGAAGCTCCAGATGAATGAGCCCAGATGGGGCGGGAGGCTCTTCGCCCTCTGCGATGCTGCTCCAGCTGCCCTCTGCCCCGGGGGCCCGCGGGCTGGCCTTGCACGCTGCTCTCTGCTCTCTGGCCCGCGGTCCGGGCGCCCTGCGGGCTGGCATTGCATGCATACATGCGGTTTTCTCCAGTGTGAATTCTCTGACGTTGACCAAGCTTTGCTGCCTGCCGGCCATTCCTTGTGGACAATCCTCAGTGGGCAGCAATGATGGGGGGTGGGGGGAGAGGATGCTAGCAGGTGCCCCTGGACACCCCGCCCCCCCCCCAGACAGGGAGCCTCTCTGAGGCGGTCTCCTCCTGCAGGCCAGGAGCCCCGAGGAAGATGGTGGCTTGTGCCCCGACAGGAAGGCTGTCCTCACCAGCGGGTGTACCGTCAAACTGAATAAAATCTGAATCCTGCTCCAAGATTTGGCCCCTTGAGTCTTATCTGGGTTTTTTTTTTTTCTCATATCTGAAAAGCGTAAAATTGTACGAGCAATCTGGGGGCTGGAGCGAGCTCGGGGGGCCAAGTGCAGGCTTTGTGTGCAGGAGGGGGCCCCGGGTTTGATCCTCAGTATGCCGTGGTTCCTGAGCACTGCTGGGAGTGCCTCCCTGCAAAACCCCAAAAAGCTGCAGAGGTTCCCCCAGTCTTCATGGTCATGGAGTCGGGTCCCCAGTGTGCTTCTTGGGCGTCGTCAGCTTCAGAGACCCAACTCAAGTCTTGACCTCACAGGTCTGGGATAGTCCTGGGGTGGGGGTTGAGGGGGGCTTGGCCCTGGGGTCCGCATCCCATCTGCAGTTGCAGGAAATGTAAAACAACTCAGCAAGCCGGCATTTGGACTGCAAGGGGAGAGGAATTAGGGCAAGCAAGGCGTTGGGTGAAAAGTAGATAGTGGCCAGATTGTTGGTATTGGGGACCCCCCTTCTAAGCAGCATCGGGAGATCCAGGGGGGTTGTTTGGGGTTGGCTTATTACGGGGCCCTCTCCCAGCTGTGCTTGGTGCTCAGGGGACCCCAGGACTCCCTCCCCTGGCCTGAGGCACGGACCTTTGAGATCTCCCCGTCCTTGTGATTTCCCGGTGGGATGTTGGGGGGCCCAGCAAGAATTCCTTGCCCTGGCCACTGGCCACGTATGTGAGCCTGGTGGAAAGGTGAGCTGGACCTCGCTTCCCCCCACTGGCACACAGCCAGCAAACGTGACAAGAACAGCAGCCTTCCTGAAGCTGCTCCGCTTCCGGACCAAGTCGTGGAGGAGACAGACCCCCCAGGTGGGGCGGAAGGAACAGGGGCTGGCACTGCCCACCTCTGGCCCTAGTGTTGGAAGGTTCCGTCTCTTCCGTGGTTCATCTCCAGCTGCGTTTGTTGTCCCCTCTGCTTCCTGTGCCCGAGTTCAGCATTCCTTGGAGACGTCAGCTTGCAGCTTTACCGTCTGTCACCCCTGCAGTGTGTTGGCTGCACACAGGTTTTCTGCCATGGTGCTGGCCCAGGGCGTCCCTTCTTGTTTGTTTTTGGTGCTCACACATACGCCTGGCTGCAGGGCAGCTAGAAATTGCAGCTTTGGCGACTGCAAAGAGCACAGCTGTCAGGCTCAGGCAGTAGAGGGGCTAGGATTACATTTAGCACATGTAGGGAACCAGGGATTTGAACTCACGACCATATGCTTGCAAGAAGGTGCTCTGAGCTACTGTGCTATTCCTGCTGTCTGGAACACATGGAGGGGGTGAGTGGTGGGATTTGGGATGGACCCCAGGGACTCAAACATGCAAAGGCAAGCACTCTACTCATCTAATCGTTTTATCATTCTTGTTTGTTTTTGTTTGGGGGCCACAGCCGGCAATGCTCAGGAATTACTCCTGGCTCTGTATTCAGGATCCCTCCTGGCAGTGGGACCATGTTGGATGCTGGTGATTGAACCTGGGTCAGCAGTGTGCAAGGCAAACGCCCTCTCCGCTGTACTATCACTCCAGCCCCTACTTTATCATTTCTTTTAATATCAAATGACTCTTTTTCAAAATGCCTAGAGTGAAAATAAGGCAGTTTCCCATTGGGGAGGCTCATGTAGAGAGGCCTGCGGCTGTGAGTTCTCGGAATAAGTGGGTTCGACTGTCTACCTGGCCAAGACATTGGGGATCAGAATCAGAATGAAGGGGGACCCTGAGGCCACATCACCAATAGCACGTGCACCCGGCGTTAGGCTTGTGTCAGGGCCCCTCCTCCAGAGGGCACGGACCACTGCTCATTTCGGGAGTTCTCCTTTTCCTCTACGTTCTGCCTCTGGAACTGTGTTGATGGAAAAGGCCTATTTTCTATGGCTACCCAGAGCCAGAGATGTGGCATCAGACAAGTCCGTGCCAATAGAGGCAAAATGCAGGCCCGGGAGTGGCCATCAGAGACCTCCCAGTGGATGTGCTTCTGTCTCCTTGGCCAGAGCCCCCGTGCTGAGGGTGATGAAGTCTTGGGCTTCAAGTCCCGTGCTGGTAGCCTCATGGAGGGGCTGGGGGGCGTCAGGGTCCGAGTGATAGCACCGAGGGAGGGTGCTCCAGTTCCTGGCATCCCATACGGTCCCTTGAGCTTTCCAGGAGTAATTCCTGAGCATTGCTGGGAATAACCCCAGAACCTTAAAAGAAAGAAAGAAAGAAAAACCTTGGACTGGAACAATAATACAGTGGCCAAACACTTGCTGCCTTGCACGTGTCTGACCCGGGTTCGATTCCCTCCATCCCATGGTCCCTGGAGTGGGCCAGAAGTGATCCCGGAGCACAAAGCCAGGAGTAAGCCCTGAGCACAGCTGAGTGTGTCTCCCACCAGCTGGAAAAAATACCAGCTTCCCTGTGGCAGAGGGAAACCTCAGACCTGCACGTGATTCTGAAATCTTCCTAAAAACGAGGGGCCAGTGAATCCAGAGGACAGGGTGCTTGCCTTGCTCGTGGCCAACCCTTGTTCAATCTCGGGCCCTGCATTTGGTCCTCTCAGATACCTATAGGAGTGAACCCTGAGCACAGAGCCAGAAGAAGCCCCTGAGTATTATTGGGTGTGGCCCCCAAAACTATTTTTCCTAAAAATTACTAAGTCTTAATTTTTATTGATTTATTAATTTTTGTTCTGGGGGGGCCACACCTGCCAGTGCTCTGGGCTTACACCTGGCTCTGGACTCGGAGGTCACTCCAGGCAGGGCTGGGGGACCACATGAGGTGTAGTACAGCGCCTTCCCTGCTGGACTATTGATGTAGGTGGACCCCACGGGTGGCTCACATGAGTCAGGGCCACACCTGACGTCCACTTGGTCTCGACACAGGAGGTGATCCCCAACACCCGATTTCTCGGGGAGCCACAGACTCAGGCTGGAGTGAGAATTTGCTCTTTGCAGGAAAGGAGGAACCAGTCCCAGGCCTTACCAGGGTTTTTGGGATTCTTATCTTGTCTCACAGAAAAGAATTCCAGGAGTAGACAAGAAAAGTGAAGCAGTACTAGCAGTCAAGTTGAACAGAGTTTATTTGGAGGAATTTTGAAGGTGTCGAGTGCGGGGGTGGGGGAGGGAGAGAGAGAGAGAGAGAGAGAGAGAGACAGAGACAGAGAGAGGGAGGCAGAGAGAGACAGAGAGACAGAGAGAGGAGAGTAAATGCAAGAGAGAACTCGGGGGCCTGGAGTAATAGCACAGCAGATAGGGTGTTTGCCTTGCACGTGGCTGGCCCAGGTTCGATTCCCAGCATCCCATATGGTCCCCTGAGCACCGCCAGGAGTAATTCTGAGTGCAGGGCCAGGAGTAACCCCTGAGCATCGCCAGCTGTGACCCAAAAAAATAAAAAAGAGAGAACCTGGGGCTTCTCCAAGGGCAGAGAGAGCCCCTACACATATCCCAGCGTTAGACATGAAAGCATGAAAGTCCACATCTCAAGAGGGGAGATGCATCTCCCCGGCCACATGGGCACAAGCAGCACATGGGCTCAGGCAGCATATGCGCGCGTCTCCTTTGTTCAAGGCTGCTTTTATAGGATATATTTTTGGGATGTCTTGGTCTGGGATGTTCTGAAGTCTTCTCTGGGCTGAATCACTAAAGTTAATGAGATTAAGGGAGAGGTCCAAGCGAATTCCAGGAATATCCTTCAATGGGTGGGATCCAATTTCCTCAGGGTCCGCTGCTGAGGGTCTTATCGTGGGTCTTGCTTTCTGTATCCACAAGGTGGGTCAGCCTTAGAACTTTCCTTCCCCGAAATTTTACTGCCATCACATGGGGGGCAGAGGGCCTTTCCTAACCTACCTGCCTGCACCACTATGGCTCCAGGCCCCCTCTAAAATTTGTTCAAGAGTTTCAAAGTCGAGTTTGAGTGCACGAAAGCATTAAGAGCACAAGTCTCGGGGCTGGAGCGATATAGCACAGCGGGTAAGGCATTTGCCTTGTGAGCAGCCGACCCGGGTTCGATTCCCAGCATCCCATATGGTCCCCCGAGCACCGCCAGGAGTAATTCCTGAGTGCATGAGCCGGGAGTAACCCCGGTGCATCACCGGGTGTGGCCAAAAAAACAAAGAAAAAAAGAGCACAAGTCTCTCCAATCAGCCCTTTCTAGTCCCCTTCGCCTAAAATTTTGCTTCAACTTTGGTGTAAAGATCATGAAAACAAAACACTGGGAAAAGAATGAATCTGGTAGAAAGGAAGGGATGACAGAGTCTCAAGGCAAAGAGTATATTGGCTGTAGGCAGTGACTTCAGTCCAAAAGGACAGCTGTGACAGTTGTGTTCGGGGAAGAGCAGGGGAAAGAGGACGGCTTTATAGCTCCAGGTCAGTCTAGCCACACTCTTTAGCCACGTGACAAAGGTGAACAGGAAGTGGACTTGGAGACGGTGTTCAGAATACTCTGGTGACCTGGCTGTCTTCTGTGACCTTCGTCCCCAAGCCCATCACCCCAGTGGCAGCAGACACGCCAGCACCGAGGGACGTTCAAGGGCCTAAGGCACACGTGGTTTGCATGTGGGGGGCCCAGATTCTGAGGCAGGAGGGACACATGGGAACTGAGGTCGAATAGCGCCTGGACACCACCAAGGCAGCCCTCAAACAAGCGCTCTTATTCTATTTTTATTTATTTATCTTTCTACGTATTTTGGCTTGGGGGCCATACCCTGTGGTGGTCAGGGGTTACTCCCAGCTCTGTCCTTAGGAATTACTCCTAGCGGTGTTCAGGGGCACCCTATGGGATGTTAGGGGGATTGAATCTGGGTCGACCCTGTGCGAGGCAAGTGCCCTCCCCCCACTGGACTATCTCTCCAACCCCTCAAAAGTCTTGTTAAATAAGATTCAGGGTCTGATAATATCCAAATTACCCAGGCAACCACATGTATAATAGAAAACCACTTGGGGACTGAAGTGATAGCACAGTGGGTAGGGCGTTTGCCTTTCACGCGGCCGACCCGGGTTTAATTCCCAGCATCCCATATGGTCCCCTGAGCACTGCCAGGAGAAATTCCTGAGTGCGGAGCCAGGAGTAACCCCTGAACATTGCTGGGTGTGACCCAAAAAGCAAAAACAAACAAACAAACAAACAAACAAAAAAACAAAAAAAAAACACATGTATAACCAAGAATCAGAAAATTCCCTGGGCCAGAGAGATGGCACAGCAGGAAAGGTGCTTGCTTTGCTTGTGGCTGACGTGGGTTCAAGCCCAGCACCACATAGGGTCCCCCGAACAGCACTGACTGTGGTCCCAAAACAAAAAACAAACCAAAAATGAGAATTACAACACTGTAATGGGGATGGAAATGACACTAAAATTAGACACACATGGGAACTCATGGCTCCAGAAAGATGCTTCAAGGAATGACAAACATTTTAGGAGTAAATGGAAAAAACCTTCCAGCAAAGAAGTAAAAGAAACGAGAACTAAATGAGAATTTTAGTGCTGAAAAATACCACTGCTGGGGCTGGAGGGATAGCACAGCAGGTAGGGCATTTGCCTTGCATGCGGCCGACCCGGGTTCGATCCCCAGCATCCCATATGGTCCCCTGAGCACCGCCAGGGGTAATTCTTGAGTGCAGAACCAGGAGTAACCTCTGAGCATCGCCGGGTGTGACCCAAAAAAAAAAAAATTGTTGTTGTTTTGGGACCACACTCGGTGGTACTCAGGACTGACTCCTGTTTCTACACTCAGACCACTCCTGGTGGGGCTCTAGGGACCATCTGGGATGCCAGGGATCGAACCTGGGTCAGCTGCATGCAAGTGATGTCAGTGGACCCCATGGGTGACTCACATGAGTCATGAGGAGAGAAAGACAGTCCCCTTCTCCCACTCCGCCTCTGCCACTGGAGACCCACTGGGAAGACTAGGACTGAGAAAGTCTGTGATGCCCCTGCTCGGCACAGGCCTGAGACCCCCCCCCTCCCCCCCCCCCCCCGCCAACCTCACCAGGTGGCGGTCAGACCACACCTGAAGTCCGCTTGATCTTCTCAGCATGTGAGTCAATCCCTGCCACCCGATTTCTCAGGGAGCCACCGACTCAAGCTGGAACGAGGATTTGCTCTTTGCAGGAAAGGAGAGGCCAGTCCTGGGCCTTACCCAGGGTTTTTGGGGTTCTTGTCTTGCCTCACAGAAAAGAATTTTAGTAGTAGACAAGCAGTGAAGTAAACAGATTTTATTTGGAGGGTTTTTGAAGGGAAGGAGGGAGAGGAAGTGGGAGAGTAAGAGAGAGAGAGAGAGAGAGAGAGAGAGAGAGTAACGCGCTCAAGAGAGAACTCGGGCTTCTCCAAGGACTGAGAGACTCCTACACACATCCCAGCATTAGACACGAAAGCATGAAAGTCCACATCTCAAGAGGGGAGATGCGGGTGACACACGTGCCCGGGCACTGCATGTACTGGGCCACGCGCTCAAAAGCAACGCACGTGCTGGGCGGTGTATGCGCGCCCTTCCTTGTTCAAGGTGGCTTTTACAGGCTCTGCAGTTTGTCTTGATCTGGAAGTTCTGGAGTCTTCTCGGGGGTAAATCACTAAAGTTAATCAGATTAAAGGAGAGTCCGAGGATTTTTGAGGAGAGGAACGTCATGGGGAGGGGTCCAATCTCCTCGGGGTCAGCTGAAGGTATTACCAGGTCTTTTGTTTTCCTTATCCACAGGGTGGATCAGTCTTAAAATTTTCCTTCCCAGAAGTGTTGTTGACCTAAGTTTCATTGCCGAGGGCCTTTCCCTGTCTACCTGCCTACATCACAAGGAAAGTGCCCTACACAGTGTACTATCTCGCTGGCCCAAAAACATTTCTAATATAAAGACATGTGTGGATCAGAATCTAAAGGATGAGGCTGGAGAGATAGAACAGAAGCTAATGTCAGTGCTAGTCTTGCACACAGCTGGTCCTGAGCGCCTCAAATGGTTCTTGAGCTCCGCCAAGATGATCCCTGAGCACAGAGCCAAGAGTAAGGCCTGAGCACAGAGCCAGGAGTAAGTCCTGAGCACAGAGTCAGGAGTAAGCCCTGAGCACAAAGCCAGGAGTGAGTCCTGAGCACAGGGTCAGGAGTCAGCCCTCAGCACAGAGCCAGGAGTGATTCCTGAGCACAGGGTCAGGAGTCAGCCCTGAGCACTGCCAGGTGTGGCCCCCAAACTAACAACAACAATAACAATAACAACAGTAGCAATAAACAAAGGGAAGCGTCCCCTTTACTCCCAAGACCCAGCACTTCCTGGTAAAATATCTCTCCTATCCAATTGTCTGTAAAAATCACATTGGACATTCACAAATGAACCTTGGAACCGAGCAGCTTGCGGCAGGGATGGGTTCAGACCCTGCACGGGGGTGGCGGGGGGGGGTTCACCAGGACACCTCAAATGGGAGCTGGCGTCCTCTCTCTCCGCCCGCAACAGAAGGACCCCGGCAGCCGCACAGACCTCCAGAACCCAATCGCTGCTACCCTCACCGCCGAACTTCACAAGCCGTCCTGGACCCCCCACACAAGAAAATAAATCCACTGAAAAACCCAGGTATGTGGGACCAGTGACTAAAAATGCCAGACCTGAAGGGTTCGGGACTGGGCCACCCCTTCCCATCTCCCACCCTTCTGGGGTCCTGGCTGTCACGCCCACAAACTGCGTCCAGTGTCTTTTAAGAGCATTAATGGCCATGATCCAAAGACTCATACATGAATCTCGGAACCAAGCAGCTTGCAGTAGGGATGACTCTGGACCCCAATTATTTAAATATTTAGAATCCCAGCTGGAGCGATAGCACAGCGGTTGGAGAGTATGGAGCCCGCACGGCAGAGCCTGGCAAGCTACCTGTGCATACTGGATATGCCAGAAGCAGTAACAATAAGTCTCTCAATGAAAGACATTACTGGTGCCCGCTCGAACAAATCGATGAGCAACGGGATGACAGTGACAGTGACAATGACCTGAGAATCCCAGGAGCGCGAGGCCGCATACTATTTTTCTTTTCTTTTTTGTTGAATCACTGTGAGATAGACCCTTACAGACATCTTATACCATTCATAACAAGTAGTACAAAATAAATTATCTAGCATCTGCCTATGGGGCAGACTTGAGTGGCGGTAGGAAACTTCAAAATTCTGGTGGTGGGAAGGTATAATGGTGGTGGGACTGGTGTTGAAATATTGAATGTATCAATTACTGTGAACAACTACATGAAAAGAAAGTTTCAAAAATTTTTTTAAATTCACATTGACATACAACTCACCTTTGTCTCCAGAGAGTGACACTGAGACCCACTGCGTCAGAACTGAGAACTGCTGGGCGGCTGGAGCGATAGCACAGCGGGTAGGACATTTGTCTTGCACGAGGCCAACCCAGGTTCAATCCCCGGCATCCCATATACTCTTCTGAGCACCACCAGGAGTGATTCCTGAGTGCAGAGCCAGGAGTTAAACCCTGAGCATTGCTGGGTGTGACCCAAAAAGCGGAGCCAGGAGCAATCCCTGGGCATTGCTGGGTGTGACCCCCAAAACAAAATAAAACCCAAAGATCTAGCAGGTGTATAAAGGCGAGAAGCAAACTAAGAGATTTCGGGAGATGTTTTGAATGCAGAATCCTTAGGTTTGACCCCCCCAAGCACTGTTGAGAGTGACCCCCTGGGCACGTGCTAGGAGTTGTCCCTGGGTATTGCTGGGCATGGCCCCTTCCTATTCCCCAAACCTTGCACTGGGACACCACGGTAAGTTATCAGAATGGCCAGGGGCCACAGCCCCCATAATGAGAACATCAGTGGCCACAGAGAAAGATGCCAAGACACTCAGTGTGTCCGGGGTATGAAGCACCAGACTCCAAAAACTGTGCGCCTTAGTCGGGGCAGTGGCCGGGCCCGTCAGAGGCAGATTGCTCTGCGCACACACACCAGTGTACCCAGAGGCAAACCCAAGAGCTCTAAAACAGAAACGCTGGCTCCTGAGGAGAATCATGACTCCCCGGACCTCATAGAGAATGTTTTGATAGAATTTTCGGAAGAAATCAGTTTTTCAGGCAAAATGACTTTTGCATGTTCAATTCATTTCCTAGGGTTGCCGTGACAGAGTAACTCCGACGGGGCGTCTGAAACCAGAGAAATATCTGGTCTCACTTGTCTGGAGGCTGGAAGCCGCATGCCATGCCAGCATTCCAGCAGCATTTGGCTCTCCAAGGCCTCGCTCCGGGGCCTGCCTAGAGCTATCTTCTCCCTATGTGCTCACACATGTTTCTCTCTCATGCAAACATTCCTCACACATGTCTGTCTGTGTCGGCGTCTCTCCTTACAAGATTCCCAGCCATGTTGGACAGTGTCCCATCCTGAGGGCTCATTCTACCTCAAATATCTCTCCAAAGAAACCCCGCCTCTAACACCATCACTCCGATATACGGGTGAGGGTGTCAATATATAGGTTTGGGGGACACAATTCAGACCATAACCTGGACACCAAGTTCTGTGTCAAACCCCAACTTTCCAAGGATTCAACGTTTTTCTCTCTACGACATATTTCCCCAGCCTTTGCCACCGCTCTCATTCTATCTGTGGCCATCAATTCAGCAAGTCTCGATGTTTAAAAAATAGGGTCGGTGGGCTGGAGCGATAGCACAGCAGATAGGGCATTTGCCTTGTACTCGGCCAACCCGGGTTCAATTCCCAGCATCCCATTTGGTCCCCTGAGCACCGCCAGGGGTAGTTCCTGAGAGCCGGGAGTGACCCCTGTGCATCACTAGGTGTGACCCAAAAAGCAAAAAAAAAGGGGGGGGCGGAGCAATAGTACAGTGGGGAGGGCGTTTGCCTTACATGTGGCTGACCTGGGTTCGATCCCCGGCATCCCATATGATCGCCCAGCACCACCAGGGGTAATCCTGAGTGCAGAGTCAGGAGTAACTCCTGAGCAGTGCCAGGTGTGACCCCAAAAGCAAAAGCAAAAACAAAAACAAACCCAAGAAAGTCAAACCTTTGACAACTTGGCCATTTAGAATGGTTTATTGCCTTAGCGGGCCCTGAGCTGGGCCCGGCTTTATCTGAGCTGAATTTCCCCAGGAAGCCGGCTTCTATTCAGCCGCAGCTGGCCTCCTGGAACCTGCTTTTTGGCATCTGAACACTTCCAAGTGGTGGGAGGGAGGCGTGTTCTCCTGGAACATCTGAGCGATCTCTGAGCATGCAAACACTCTTCTTTCATGAATGGGTGAGCAACCTGGCTTTTACCAAGGAACAGACAGTTTTGCATCAGAATTAACTTTTTCTTCATTCTACCACCTACATTGATGCGTAAAGAAAATTGCTGAGGACTGAGAATCAGGAGAACTTGATGAGGAGAAAATTGGAAATTCACGTCTTTAATTCTAATTTTCGTTTTTTTTTTTTTTCACTTTGAAACCGGAGTGGCTGACTCAAATTTCTTTCCTGCTATAAAAACTTGAGTTTCCAGTCAAACAAACACACAGTTTTCATCATCCTGGTTTCCTCCTAATTTGCCCTAAAAAAAAAAAAATACACATTATACTCTAAAGCTCTGACCTGTAACATTGTTATCCGACTCTTTCCCATCTCAGATACCCTCCAGCTCTGCAGAGGGTCAGACTGAGCATGTGGTGTGGGGAGGCAGCCTCAATTCTGTTCGAGATCTTCTCATTCATTCCAGACAGACTCCCCAGGCTCCCTCGATGTCCTTTTTTTTTCTTTTTGGGTCACACCCAGCGATGCACAGGGGTTACTCCTGCCTCTGCACTCAGGAATTACTCCTGGTGGTGCTCGGGGGACCATATGGGATGCTGGGAATCGAACTCGGGTTGGCCGCGTGCAAGGCAAATGTCCTCCCCGATGTGCTATCACTCAAGCTCCCCTAGATGTCTTTTTTTTTTTTAAATTAGTTTGTTTTTCAATTTAATTACTATTTTTTTTTCTTTTTGGGTCACACCCAGCAATGCTCAGGGGTCACTCCTGGCTCTGCACTCAAGAATTACCCCTGGTCGTGCTCAGGGGACCATATGGGATGCTGGGAATCAAACCTGGGTCGGCCGTGTGCAAGGCAAACGCCCTACCCGCTGTGCTATCACTCCAGCCCCTTATTACTATTTTTCAAACACTAGCTAAACAATCAGGCTGGAGTGATAGCACAGTGGGTAGGGCGTTTGCCTTGCACGTCGCCGACCCGGGCTCAATTCCTCTGTCCCTCTCGGAGAGCCTAGCAAGCTACCGAGAGTATACCGCCCGCATGGCAGAGCCTGGCAAGCTACCAAGCTACCCGTGGAGTATTCTATATGCCATAAACAGTAACAACAAGTCTCACAATGGAGATGTTACTGGTACCCGCTCGAGCAAATCGATGAACAACAGGATGACAGCACTATGACGGTGCTACGTGCTAGCTAAACAATAAAATGCCATTGTTCTCCTTTAGGGGGGGCTGGGAGGGTTTCAGTCATATAATGTTTCAACACCCGTCCCTTCACCATTGTACATTTCCCACCACCAATGTCCCCAGTTTTTCTCTGCAACCCCTGCCCCTGCCTTCTCTTCCCCTTTTGGGCATTATGGTTTGCAATACAGATACCGAAAGGTTATCATGTCTTACAAATCTCTGGTCTCAGGACTTTAGAAAAAGTCCTAGCATTCCTTCTCTTTCTCCTTCTCCTTCTTCTTCTCCTTTGCCTTCCTCTCCTCCTCTCCCTTCTCCTCCTCCTCCTCCTCCTCCTCCTCCTCCTCCTCCTCCTCCTCCTCCTCCTCCTCCTCCTCCTCCTCCTCCTCCTCCTCCTCCTCCTCCTCCTCCTCCTCCTCCTCCTCCTCCTCCTCCTCCTCCTCCTCCTCCTCCTCCTCCTCCTCCTCCTCCTCCTCCTCCTCCTCCCCCTTCTTCTTCTTCTCCGCCTCCTCTCCCTTCCTTTCCTCCTCCCCCTCCCCCTCCCTCACCTCCTCCTTCTTCTCCTCCTCCCCTTTTTCTTCCTCCTCCTCCTCCTCCTCCTACTTCTGCCACACCTGACAATGCTCAGGGTTACCCCTGTCTCTGCACTCAGGAATCACTCCTGGCAGTGCTCCATGAACCTTATGGGATCCTGGTGATCAAAGCTGGGTTGGCTGCGTGCAAGGCAGGTGCCTTACCCTCTGTACTATTTCTCCTAGCCCTGATCACTTAAGTCTGATAAGCAGGGCTAAAGATCCCAGGGTGTGTGTGCAGGGGGGTGGGGGGGGCGAAACCTCATATAAGTCAAAACAGAAGATCAGGAGCTAAGTGGCACCGTAGGAGTTAACCTTTGCTTGTTTCCCCGATTCCAGGACCAGAGGCTCCCCGCCAACACCCCGCAGAGCAGAGGGGCTTTCACTGTATTCACTAGAGCAGAGACAGTCTGAAGTCCCAATGCACCAGAGGGTCCACCCACGCCCTTCCCTATCAGATAGCCTCTCTCCGCGGTACCTGCCCTGATGTTGAATAAGGTGGGAGATCCTCATCGGAGATTTCTGGAGCCAGGCATACTGTTCGAAAAGGAGAACACCTGAGTTCTCAGGGGTCAAAGAATATAGTGGGGACACACCTGCCTTGCTTGTGGCCAACCCAGGTTTGATACTGGCAGCCTATAGAGTCCCCTGAGCGCCACCAGGAGTAATTCCTGAGTGCAGAGCCAGGAGTAAGCCCTGAGCATTGTGGGTGCGGCCCCCATCCCCTAAAAAAAGACAAAGAACGCATGAGCTCTCATGATTCACAATTCACCAGATTTCGCTTTGTTTTTCCCAGTGTAAACAAGTTCTCGGTTCAACAAGAGGTGTGCCTCAAATAAAGCTTTTTATGGGGCTGGAGCCATAGTACAATGGGTAGGGTTTGATCCCCAGCATCCCCTATAGTTCCCTGAGCCTGCCAGGAGTGACCCCTGAGCACAGAACCAGGAGCAAGACCAGAGCACTGCTGAGTGTAGTCCCCCATCACCCCCACAGAGTTTTTCTCATTCCTGTTCCATTCAGAGGCTTATCTACAGCACAAATCCTGAGGTATTGATTGAGTATTGAGCACTGCTTGAAGAGCCCACCTTCTCTGTGGCATTTCTCTCCCGTAGAAACAGCCAAGCCAAGAAATAGTACAAAGAGGGGGCTGGAGCGATAGCACAGCAGGTAGGGCATTTGCCTTGCACGCGGCCGACCCGGGTTCGATTCCCAGCATCCCATTTGGTCCCCCGAGCACCAACAGGAGTAATTCCTGAGTGCAAAGCCAGAAGTAACCCCTGTGCATTGCCGGGTGTGACCCCCCAAAAAATAATAGTACAAAAAGAAAGGCACTTGCCTTTCATGCTGCTAACCAGAGTTGGATGCCTGGAGCTCCGTATGGTCCCCTGAGCCCCAGTAGGCTCAATCCCTGAGCACAGAGCCAGGAGTAAACCCTGCGCCCTTCCGGGAGCGGCCGCCACAAACAAACAAGCAAATAAATCAGTGAAGGAGGCCAGTGATTGGTCTCAGACTGCAGTTTTTCCGCAGTTTCCTCAAAGCTGCTTTAGGTTGTTTCTGTCACGTGAATCTTCCCAAACCCAGACCTGTAGAAGACACCCAGAGCACCTTCCCAGCTCAGCCTCGCTGATTTCAAGTCCCTCTTTTTTTTTTTTTTTTTTTTTTTGCTTTTTGGGTCACACCCAGCAATGCACAGGGGTTACTCCTGGCTCTGCACTCAGGAATTACTCCTGGCGGTGCTCAGGGGACCATATGGGATGGAGCGATAGCACTGCGGGTAGGGTGTTTGCCTTGCATGCGGCTGACCCGGGTTCGATTCCCACCATCCATAGGGTCCCCTGAGCACCACCAGGGGTAGTTCCTGAGTGCAGAGCCGGGAGTGACCCCTGTGCATTGCCAGGTGTGACCCAAAAAGAAAAAAAAAACTAGTACTTTATTCATACTCAGTCAGTGTGTGGAGGGCTATGTTCTGTGCCTCCCAAATTCATACATTAAAATCCTAACCACGAGATGATTGTATTTGGAAATGGCCCCTCAACAGACCCCAAATTTGCCACTGCATTGGTCATGGTCTTCCCCACCTCCAGAATGATAAGGAATTAATATTTCTGAGTCAACCCAGACTGAGACATAGAAGAAATATAAACAGGCCTAATGACATTATTTTCAAAAAATAATTTTGAAATCTCTTCTCAATCTATAGGTGGTTGGAAAACAAGTTTCAAAATGGTTATTCTTGGGGCTGGAGTGATAGTCCAATGGGAAGGGCCTTTGCCTTGCACACAGCTGGCCCAGGCTTAATCCCTGACACCTCATGTGGTTCCCAGAATACCACCAGGAGTGAGTGGGGCGGTGCTAGCCCAGTCTCCAATTCTCCCCAGCTGCGGGAAGTCACGCCCTCTGCCCGCCCTCCGAGCCCTCTTGCCACAATCAACAGAGAAGAATCCGGGTGTTCCGGTAAGCACCGCAAGCCGGAGATTGCTCCGGACCCCAGACCGGGTCAACAACACCAGGGAGCCAGACGGAGAATGTACAGTCAGCACGCCTTCTCCAGATGGAGCCCCCGAGACGCTGAGCTTCTACTAACATGGCTCCGGAATGTGGGACTAGGACATCTCCAAACCATGTGGCCGATTATGCAGCCACGCGACCTTTCCTGAAAAATGAAAACATACAATCTAATGATGCCATCCAACATGTCTGACTATTGGAGGAAAATCTCCAAATAATGATAGTGAGATTCCTGTTGAAAATTATGTAATCAAAGTAAGGAAAGAGTAAAGTGGAAATTGTCTGCCACACAAGCAGAGGGGAAGTGGGAGGGTGTTATGCGGGGGTTTTTGGTGGTGGATCAAATATGAAAACTTTGTAACTATCTCACAGTGATTCTATAAAAAATAAAATGTAATTAAAAAATAAAGAATACCACCACGAGTGATTCCCTGAGCACTGGTGGAGCATCACCCCCCCCAAAAAAAAAAAGAAAAAAGGAAAAAAAAGAAAATCCTGAGACAATGTAGAAAACAGGTAGGACTTCAGGAAGAAGTGAAGAAACCCAAACAGGAAGCTCAGGTGCAGAGACAAGGTCAGGGCACACAGAACAGTGTCTGCCCGGAAACCGAATTCATGTTCCACCTGGCCGGGAGCTAGGGGAAAAACTAAAACTACAGAAAAGGGGCTGAAAGAGCGCGCATGGGGTGAAGGCGCTTGCCTTGCATACAGAATTCAGGCGCCCCAGCACTACCGGAAGCTCAGAGCACCTTCAGGCGTGGCCCGAACCCCACCCCCAGAACAAACTAAGACAGCTGTTCACAACCCCAGACTTTCTGATTCAGCAGGTGAGGAGTGTGTATGTGTGTGTGTGTGTGTGTGTGTGTATGTGTGTGTGTGAGGGGGTCCTCTGACGGACCCAGGGGCCAATAATTTGTTTTTAACAAAAAATTTTTGGAGGGGTCACCAGGCGAGGCACAGGGGTTACTCCTGGCTCACGCACTCAGGAATTACTCCTGGCGGTGCTCGGGGGACCCTATGGGATGCTGGGAATCGAACCCGGGTCGGCCGCGTGCAAGGCAAATGCCTTACCCGCTGTGCTATCGCTCCGGCCTCAATTTGTTTTATTTTTGTTGTTATTTTTGAGGGGAGAGCACACCAGCGGTACTCAGGGCTTGCTCCTGGCTCTGCACTCCTGGCGGGGCTCGAGAGATCATATGGGGTACCGGGGACCTAACCCGGGTCGGCCGCGTGCACGGTACCATCGCTGCAGCCGCGTGGGCATGAGTTTGTGTACTGCTCACACACTTCTGTACTGGACTCGAAAAGAGGCAACAGGTAAATAAGCACGTACAAAGTACCAGTGTCGAGCCACGGTTGGCCAGATCGCCGCTACCCAGGGGCTCTGGGCGCGGGCAATTCGGGACTCCCAGGCCTCTGCACGCCTCTTCCCACCCCACCTGCCAAACTGTCCCTGTCCACTGGCCAGAGGAGTCCCCCAAGCCCCACCCCTGGCCGGGGACTCAACATGCCCCTTCCCCGCCCCACCTGCCAAACCTCTCTCGTTCATTGGCCAGAACAGCCCCCAAGCCCCGCCCTAGACCACGCCTCCCCGGGGGAGGAACGCAGTCGCGTCGAAGTCAGTGCCAAACCCTCAGCTCGCGCTCCCCCGGGTCCTCCGGACCACCGAGCCCTCCTCCTAGAGCAGCCGCGGAGGAGGCGCCGGGCGTGCCCCTACCCCAGCCACCCGGAAGTACCCTCCATCCGAGGGTCTCGGCCTCCCGTCCCGGCGCGGCTCGTCCCTGCCGTGTGCCTCGGGCCGCGCCCGCGAGTGCCGGTCCTCAGGGAGAAGGGGACGCGGGAGGCGCCGTCCGGGCCCTTTGGAAGGATGGCGGGCCGGGAGCGGGGCGCGCGCGCGCGGGCCGCGGCGGAGGCGGCCGGCCCCGGGGGGTAACGGCCCCGCGCCTGACAGTTGCCGCAGCCCCCGGGCCGCGGAGGAGCGAGGCGGCGTGTGCAGGAATGCCGTGCCCCGAGTGGCCGCCGGACAGGTGAGCGGGGCCATCCCGAAGGGCGGCCGTGCCCGGGCTGGGGGCCTCGACCGGGGTTTGTTGCTCGGCCGCGTGGGTCCCGCTGCTCGCTGCTGGGAGGACTCGGGGAGCGGAGAGGAGTTGGAGGCGAGAGGTGCGGGGGAGGCCTGGCAGCCGGGGAGCACAGACCCGGGTGTTGGCGAAGCACCTCTCCGCCGGGCAGGCCACCCAGGAGAGGGCAGGAGTCCAGGATCCGCGGGAGGAGGGGCCCAGAGCCCGGCCGCAGCTAACAAAGGGCCGCTCCGGGGTTAGCTCCCCTTAGCAGAAGTGTCAGTTTCCCGTGTGCCACCTACCTTGATCACTTTTGAACTGTGATTTTTGTGGGTTTCGTTTTGTTTATGGGCCGCTCGCGGCAGTGCTCAGGTTCTGTGCTCAGCGATCACTCCTGGTGGGGCTCCGGGGACCATATGGGGTGCCAGGGCTTGAACCCGGATCTACCATTTGCAAAGCAAATGCCCAATCTGCTGTGCTATAGCTCCCCCCACCCCAAAAGTGCTTTTTCAGTTTACTTCAAATATTTCCATCCACATCAGTTAAATCCAAATGAACGGTGTCTTAAAGGCTCTGTGATCCATCTTTATGACTTTATTTCATCAAAGCAGCCCCAGACATTTTTGTCATTTGTTTTCTTTTTTTCCTTTGGGGGCTCACTGGACAGTGCTGGGGGCTTCTCTCTGCTCTGTTTGGGACCCCTCCCAAGGGTGTCAGGGAAGCATGCAATACTGGGGATTAAACGCAGGCCCCCTCACATGCAAAACAGAGGGTTCAGCACACTGAGCTCTCTCTCTCTCTCTCTGTCCTCCACACTTCAAAAAATACATATTTATTTTGGCTTTGAATGAATATTTCCACAAGCATAGATAACTTGTTAAATAATTCTATCACTCAGAACTTTGGCTCTATATTACCCACATAGCTTTCAAAGAAGTTAATCTCGACAACTGCCATAAGCATATATTTTGGGGGGTGAGGCCCACACCTGGGGGTGCTTGGGGATCACTTCTGGCAAGGCTCTGAGACCATATGGGATGCAGGGGGATGCAGGGAGACCGAACTCGGGTTGACCACTGTAAGGCAAGAGCCCTACATACTACTCTTTCTCTGGCCCTCGACCCCGTGAGCATGCAGCAGTTGCGCTGTCCTGGTGCTGGTCTGAGCACGATGGGCCCAGAGCCTGGCCTCATGCAGCTGCCCATCTCACGCAGCAGGAGGGCCCCTCACCAGCTTATTCCGTGACCAAGTGGGTAACTGCAAAAGGAGAAGAGTGGGAATTAAGGCTGTCAGCTGCTCACTGAGAGGCTGAAACCAGTTTTACAGCCATTGAAGGGTGTGGCTGGTAGCGTCAGAAATTTTGTTTTTTTTGGGGGGGCCACACCCAGGCAGTGCTCAGGGCTGCTCAGGGCTGACTCCTGGCTCAGCATTGAGGGATCACTCCTGGCAAGGGACTATATGGGATGCTGAGGATGAAACCCCGGTCAGCTCTGGGGTCTGCGGAGGGTTGCACTCACCCTAGCATGGCAGAACTGGGGTGGGATGGGGCATACCCAGCTCAGTGAGCATGAGCCTGTGACTCCACCCTTTGGAGTCTCAGCTTCCTCTGAGCCTGTGATTTGTGGCTGGTCATGTGTCGCTCGGGCGCATGAAACCAGACAAGATGAACAGAACCCACTCCCCGGGCTCCCCGGCAGATGGTGTGCTCGCCTCCAGTCCAGGTGTCCCCCAGGAAGGACGCGCAGGCAGCGTGCGGGGTGGATGGGCTCCACTGCCTCACTGAGTCTGAGGCCGGACAGTCTCCAGAAGAACAGCCTGAGAGGAGCCGGGAGGCGCTTGTCTGACCCTGGCCCAGGACCCGTTTGCGTTTGATCCCCGGCACCACACAAGTTACCCCAATCCCTTCCAGGAGTGGTCCCTGAGTGTAGAGCCAGGAGTCAGCCCTGAGCACCACTAGGTGTGGCCCCAAATCAAAAACAGCCCTGAGCTTAGATATGGTGGCCGGGGGTTCAGATTCATCAGGGCAAACACCTCTGTCCACCTCTGTCCACTTCTGCTTCTTCCTCCATCCCTCCCTCCCTCCCTCCCTCCCTCCCTTCCTCCCTCCCTCCCTCCCTCCCTCCCTTCTCTCTCTCTCTCTCTCTCTTTTCTTTCTTTCTTTCTTTCTTTCTTTCTTTCTTTCTTTCTTTCTTTCTTTCTTTCTTTCTTTCTTTCTTTCTTTCTTTCTTTCTTTCTTTCTTTCTTTCTTTCTTTCTTCACAGCTGCCACACCCTGTGATGGAATTACTCAGGAATTACCCTTGGTGGTACCATATGGGCTGCTGGGGATGGACCCGGGCTGGCCACATGAAGGCAAGCGCCTTTCCTGCTATCCTATGGCTGCAGTCCCTCCTGCCCTCTTTCATACTCCACTCCCGGGACAGTCCCCGCTGCTGGCCTCTATCCGCTCTCTCCGGCATGAGAGGCTGGGTTTCAGTCTCCTGCTCGGCGCTGCCTGTGCTTTCCGTACACAGATCCCTCACCCTGGTGTACAGCCCCCCACATCTGCCCCTGGCCATCTCTCCTGGCCGCCATCTTTTCTGTCCATTTTAGTCCACTTGCTGACTATTTTTTTTTTTTGCTTTTTTTTGGTCACACCCAGCGATGCACAGGGGGTTACTCCTGGCTCTGCACTCAGGAATTACTCCTAGCAGTGATCAGGGGACCGTATGGGATGCTGGGGATTGAACCCGGGTTGGCCACATGCAAGGCAAACGCCCTACCCGCAGTACTATCACTCGAGCCCCTCATTGGCTTTCTTGCTGGGCTACAGGCAGGCCATCCCCTCCCCTCCCTGGGACATTTGCACTTGCTGCTTTGTTTTTCTGAAATGTTCTTCCCCTCGAGTCACCGTGGCTCGCTCCCTCAGCTCTGGCTTTGCCTGCAGCCTGGCCTCTTTCCCGCACCGGATGTCACCTCACTGTGGTTTTCATTTGTTCTGTGTTCAGCGATCCCTTATTTGTTTTCCCCACTAAAATGCAAGCTCAGCAAGAACAGAAACTTGATTCCATGTGGCAAAGACTCCCCTGAGCTGTGTCCTGCCTGGCGCAGTCGCCACCCAGAGTTCTTTGTGAGATGAATGAAACCATCAGCAAGGGAATGAGTGAGTCAAGGCAGGAGGGGTCTGGGAATGTGTCCAGTGGAACGAACTGCCAGTGGGAAGGGTTGCAGGGGTGGAAGGTGGCCTGCGGGGCAGGGGTTCAGGCCAAGAAGGGGGGAGAGATGAGGGTTGAACAAAAGGGTTGAACGGAGGTTGGAGAACTGTGGTTTGCCTGTAAATCACAGCTGTGGAGGTGCAGGGGGCGGCGCTATGAGTGTTTTCGGTTTGTGGGAAGGGCTGTGGGGAGTCCTGACACGGGGTCCGTGCTGGGGAGTTGTGTTTCCAAAGATCGCTCTGACCCTGGCGTAAGCTGAGGGCAGGGCGGAATGGGTCAGTGGAATGCGGTCATCAGGCAGAGTGGACAGTGGCTCACCTATAGTTGATGGTGGAGAAGCATTTGGGCAGTGATGTGGCACATCTTCGGATCCGTGTGTCCTGGGTGGTGGCTTAGACTTGGACCTCTTCTGGGCACAGTGACAGCCCCTGAGTTCATGTTCCCTGTGGATATACATTTAAGCAAGCCCCAATGGAGTTTTTGCCACATGCTGGGCCTATGCCAAGAGCTACAGCAGTAATACAAGAGGAGTGAGGTGTACTGGCCACCCGAGAGGTGGGCGGTGCAGAAACCCTGCCCGAGTGGCGTCAGGACTTGCCCTCTGTCTTGAGCCGGTGTGCTTCTCCATCTTCATGCAGGTGCAGCCAAGCCTCTCTGTTACCTTAAGGCCCAGCCAGAATTCAGGGCTCACTCCTTGCAAGATCGCTAGTTTTTTTCCTGGATTAGACGTAGGTCCTCACAAGGGCAGTTGCTGAACTGGAACTTCTCAGATCCAAAGCACTCACGCCATCCAGACCAAATAGAGAACAGCTTTCCTATTAGACTCACGAAGCTATTTATTAAAAGGGGGGAGGGGGCATTAAAGGGCCTTGAAAACTGGGAAGATTCTTGGGTGATAATTCCCTGTTGTTGGTACCATCTGCTTCTGCAGTGCTTCATGTTCACTCAAGTATTGGGGCTTCAGCAATAGCACGCTGGGTAGGGCTTTGCCTTGCTCGTGGCTGACCGGGGTTCAATCCCCAGCATCCCATATTGATGTTGGTGGGCCCACGGATGACTTACGTGAAGTGAGGAGGAGAAAGACGATCACTTTCTCCCCATATGCCCCTGTCATCCGGGACCCAGGGTTTCTGGGTTCTTGTCTCGCCTTGCAGAAAGGAATTTCAGGGGTAGACAAGCAGCAAAATAAATAGATTTTTATTTGGAGGGTTTTTAAAGCGGGGGGAGAGAAAGATGGGGCAGAGAGAGAGTGAGGCGCTCAAGAGAGAATGCAGGCATCTCCAAGGGTGGAGAGACCCCTAGACACATCCCAGCATTAGACACGAAACATGGAAGTCCACATCTCAAGAGGGGAGATGCGGGTGACACATGTGCTCGGCCACGTGGGTGCAAGCAGCACATGGGCTCAGGCAGCATCTCACGCCCTTCCTTTATTCAAGGTGGCTTTTGGGGTTTCTCCAACCTGCCCCCATGTGGGGCTTCTTCCTAGGAAAAAGTCCATTGCTAAAGAAATTACCAAGGAGATTGGGAGTGGTGATGGTCTTCTTGGGCTGAATCACTAAAGTTAGGCTATTAGAGGAATTTTCTTCATGGGGAGGGGTCCGATCTCCTCAGGGTCCATGCTGCTCAAAGTCTTATCATCCGGATGGATCAGCCTTAGAATTTTCCTTCCAGAAGTTTGTTGACCGAATTTCATTGCCAGGGTCTTTCCCTATCTACCTGCCTATCAGTATGATCCCCTGAGCACACCAGGAGTGATTCCCGAGATCAAAGCCAAGATTAACTCCTAAGCACTGCGGGGTGTGGCCCCAAAACAAAAACAAAAACCTAAGTATTTCCTGAGCATTCACCCTTAGAGCTGGAGGAGCAGGGATAAATGAGATACAGTCTCCGCCCTCCTGAGACCTCCCTTCTAGTGTGTTCTGGACCACTGTGCTTGAAGGGAGAAGGAGCTTGTACCCTGCCAGCCTCGTCTCCCGCACGTGCAGACCGACCTTTCGGGGATGGACTAGACCTTTGCTAAGAAAGGGCGACAGCTTTTCTTTACGTGCCCGTGCAGTCTCCCCGCCTTGGACTTCTGTTTCTTTGTCGTACTTAGCAGCGCCCCCTCCTCTCCCAGAGTCGGCTGGAAACCTTTCTCCTAGTCAAGACCTCCTCGCGGGAGTTGACGCGACAAGGAGCCTGCGGGGTCCTCTGTTTCTGGGAGCAGAGTGGAAGGGAGGGACAACGAGCAAGTGCAGAGTTACTGGCCCCCAAATAATGTGATCAGGCCCAGTTCTCCGTCAGATGTAGCCATTTCCTGTCCCGAGGCCAGTCACTAAGACACAGCCTCAGACTTGGTTCGGGCGGAGAGACAACACGCAGAGTGGCGGGTAGAGGGTCTGTGGGGCCTGAGTGGGCTTCTGCAGGTGAAGCTGCCCGGTCTGAGCATGCGCAAGCCTGCTCGCCGATGACTTCGTGGGGAGGAAGAGGCGGGGCGTGCCCTTCGGTGGGGGCGGGCTTAGCACCTGCTGCGCGAGGCGGTTGGCTCTGCGCAGGGGAGGGGGCCTGCTTCCGCCGGACGCCGGAAGTGGCCGTCCGCCCCTGCCAGTAGGCCATGGAAACAGAGGCACAGTAGTGTCTGAGGTGTGAGGATTGCGGGGTGGCGGCCATGGAGGCCGTGCTGAACGAGCTGGTGTCTGTGGACGACCTGGTGGTGAGGCCAGATGTGGAGGGAGGGAAAGGGACGCTCGGACGGGCGGGGTGTGGGAGAGTCGGGTAGGGGCCAAGCCCTTTTCCCAGCATCAGCCCCGAGAGCGAAGCCGAACTACGACTCCCAGCGGCCCCTGCCGTGCCCGCCCTCCGCGCGAGGCTGCCCTGTGCCGCACGGGCCGATGGGAGTTGTAGTCTCGCGGCACTGCGCCTCGAACTCGAGCCAGAGCCTGGCCTGGGAACCTATCGGTCTGGGTCCGTGCCAGAGTGACGCGGTCAGGGCGGGAGCGACCCCTGTCCTGGGCGCCCCGCAGTGGGCGGGAGGGGGGGGGTGTAGGAAAATCCCGAGAGTTCCACGGCCCCGAGCGCCTAGCCCGCCCTAGAAAGTGACTTATGCCCGTTTTTGCGAGGAAGGCGGGTCCAGGCCCCGTGGGGTGTGGCGGCGCGGGGGCTGGTGCCGAGCTGCTCTGACAGCGTGTTTACTGTTCGGCCGCGGTCAGCTGCTCCGGGAGCCGTGCCTGGAGCCGCCACCAGGTGGCATCTCCGCCCGGTGCCGCGAGGGGGAGGAGGCGGGCCCCGCGGGCGCCCCCTTCCGGGATACAGCGCGCCGAGCCCGGGGGGTAGGGGTGGGGGGCCCTGACCCTTGGAAATGACGCCCCAATTCCCCCATGGCAGAAGTTCGAAAAGAAGTTTCAGTCGGAGCAGGCCGCGGGCGCCGTGTGCAAGAGCACGCAGTTCGAGTACGCCTGGTGCCTGGTGCGGAGCAAGTACAACGAGGACATCCGGAAAGGCATCGCCCTGCTGGAGGGTGAGGCGGGGGCTCCGCAGACCCCTCACTCCGCGCGCTTGTTTTCCTGTAAACACGCACAACAAAGGGCTACCGGTCTGCCGGCCTCCGCGTCATTGTTTTGGGGCTTCACGTCATTGTTTTGTCCCACAGCCCGACTGGCAGTCCCGGGAGACTTGCCCAGTCTGGTGCGCCCCCCAGGAGAGCAGCTTGTCTTAAGGTCGCTCCCTGATGGAACCAGCGCCCGGGCTGGCGCGGTCTGGCCGCGCGTGTTGCTCACTCAGCGGCCGTTGGACACCTTTTGTGGTGTTCGGCTGGACAGACTTTAAGAGCCAGCCCCCCAAACCTGTGAGCTAAGAGACATGGTGCTTTTGCCTTGGCACCCTGGTTTGTTTGTTGGGGAATCGCCCCTGTTTGTCCGAATCCCGGTACCTGTTAGTTTGGGGAGGGTCCCCGTTTGTCAGCCGCCCTCCTTGCCAGCATTCCCTCCTTTCGTCCCGTGGCGAGGGGCACCGCGTGTGTCTGAGTAAAGGATTCCTCGAGGAAATGGAGGAAGATCGCGCACATGTAGTGTCCTTAGCTGCGGCGGGCGCCCGGGCACAGCTGTGGAAGCCATCGCCCAGTGTCGCCTGTCTAGGGCAGGCCAGAGCACAAACACGGGGGAAATTTTAGACACCTGCAGAACCACTTAACCACCCATTCTAGCCTAGCCAGGCACAACCAAACACACATGCTTCTGGGAAATTGCCGAGGTAAGGTGGGGTCAGGTGGGGTCACTTGGGCAGCCTGATGGAGGGTGCGTTTGTGTGCCCTTTTTCCCAGAGTGGGGGAAGGGGGTTTCCTCTGCCGGCGGCGCTCTGCACGGCTCTAGGCACGTGGCAGACACTCGGGGGCCCTTGAGTGGCAGTCAGGACATTGGGGTTTTGAGGTGTCCACTGTGAAGAGGTTTTCACCCCCTTATCTGTCCCCCCAGAACTGCTGCCCAAGGGAAGCAAAGAGGAACAGCGGGATTACGTCTTCTACCTGGCCGTGGGGAATTACCGGCTCAAGGTGAGGCCCAGAGCAGCCCCGTAACTGCCACGCCAGGGGGCGCAGTGCCCTGCATGCCACCTTCTCTCCTCCCAGGTCCAGCCCTGGTCAGCAGGAGGGCTGGACAGGGCAGTAGGCAGGGGATGGGGCGGGGCACGGGGTGTGAGGTGATGAGAAGAGGTGAGAGGCAGGGAGCAGGTGCCAGGGTGTAGGGCGCAGATGACGTCAGGGTTGGGGTGCAGCCGCGTGCCGTGGGTTGTTATCTCCCCCGGCTTATCACCCCCACACAGTGGGGTTGTTTGTGGACTCTACTCAGCTGGGTGGAGCCTGGGAGGCGGCTCACAGGCCTGGGGGGCTGCCTGTGTGTCCCCACTAGGAATATGAGAAGGCCCTGAAATACGTGCGCGGGCTGCTGCAGACGGAGCCCCAAAACAACCAGGCTAAGGAACTGGAGCGGCTCATCGACAAGGCCATGAAGAAAGGTGACCCCTCCCCCCAACACACACCCCCCCTCCCCCGGCCTTCCCCCGCAGGCCCCTGACCATCCCTTTGCCTCCCCAGATGGGCTGGTGGGCATGGCCATCGTCGGAGGCATGGCCCTGGGCGTGGCGGGCTTGGCTGGACTCATCGGACTCGCTGTCTCCAAGTCCAAACCCTGAAGGACGCACGGCGCCCCGCCCCTGCCCAGGGACACGTGGGAGCCCAGGAGGACACTCCGAGGGGCCTATCTGTCCGCGCTGGCTTCAGCCTCCGCTCCCTGAGCCCTGCCCTGGGGCCCCAAACCATGTACTTGGGATAAGTGTAATAAACTGGCTCTGGACTCAGCGGCGTGCTGTGTGTGTCGGCGTGTGCGTCTGTCTCGGGAGGCCGGGGCTGGAGGAAGCAGCAGGTTCCTCACCCTCCCGGGCTCCTGGCCAGCCGGGCGCTCTGCCCCCTGGCCTGCAGACTGCGGCGGGCTCCCGACCCCACACCCTTCCTTCCTCCCCTCTGCCCCCGGCAGCTGCGGGGCCACGCGGCCCGGCCCCTGGGCGAGTTGAGAGGTCGGAGGTGGGACGGGCGCGCGGCTGCTGCTGTCTCCTCTGACCCACTCAGCTGCTGCTCTGCACGTGGAGTTTTCCACACCCGGGGCCCCCACTCGCTTCCTCCAGAACCCCCGCCCTTCCCTCCCTTTGTCTTCCTGCGTCTTTGCCTTCCTCCGCCCCTGTCCTCGGGAGGAGGGCCTAGGCGGGGGGAGGCCAGGAAGCCAGGACACCCTGGACGCTGGCTGGTTGGTGGGAGGCTGTGCGGCCCCCATCCTGCCTGTGCCAGGCTCCGTGTGGGCCGCAGGCGCCCACATACCATGCGTTCCACAGCCGGGGGCGGGGGGGCACGGGGAGGAGTGGCAGGGAAACGGGCACCCGTGTAGCTGCCCAGTCTCAGCTGCACATGCCCAAGGAGAACCTGGCACGGCCTGAGTGTGGGCCCTGGGATAGCAGGTGGGGGGGGCAAGCGGTCCCACACCTGCATCCCAGCCATGGACCACCCCTGTGCGACGCCACGACAGGTGCTGAGCCTGCGCTCAGGGCCGGGACACAGAGGCTCCTAATCCATCACCATTAATAGGGGAGTGACACATGCGATAAGTGGCCGCAGCGGAGATTAGCTGCAGGATCTCATCCAGGCCGTGCTTTCCCCTCGGGACCACGCCGAGAGTCAAAGATCACCACACCAAGGGGACCTTCAGGCTCGGGGAGCGGGGACGGGCCAGTCAGAGGGAAGCAACCAGCTGGCCTCGCCCCAACCCTGCCCCCGGACCAGGCCAGGGCCCTTGTGTCAGAGGAGAGTGGGCAGCGGCCTGGGCTCCGGCACCTGTGCCCACAGGCTGCTGCTGGGGCGCAAGTGTCCGGGAAGTAACAAACTCCTCCCCCGCCCCCAACTCCCTGTTAAATGGAGGGGCCTGTTGGACCCCAGAGCTATGGGGTCCTCTGCACCCTTCTTTGGAGACCAAAAAGTCTAAAGGCCTGGGGCTCTGGGTTTCTCCAACGCTCTGCCCACCCTCCCGACGGGGGTGACCGCACACCCCCAAACCATCCCCGGCTCGGGTACCCCCAACTATTCCCAGGCCCCCGGTGAAAGCTGACTCAGAGACAGACGCTTCCCCTTGGCTCCCAGGGCCTCCCATGGGGGGCCCCCTCCTGGCTGCATCCGTTAGTCACACCCGGGTAAGTCCTGCCCCCCACCCTCTTGGGGCGGGGAGGCGGGACAGCCGGGAGGCGGGGGAGGGGGTGGACTTTTGGCCGTTTCGTTTATTCCCTCCATCTCCTGGTCAGCAGCTGCAGCGCTCCCGGCTCATTCTCCGGACCGCCCCACAGCGCAGCAGAGCCTTCGAGGGCTCGCCCAGGAGCCAGGCGGCCCCGGGGCCCCTGCTGCCCGCGCCCTCTCGGGGGCCGCCTGCCACCATGTCCATGGCAGTGGAGACCCTGGGCTACTTCATGGGCGCGCTGGGGCTGCTGATGCTGGGGGTGACCCTGCCGCACAGCCAGTGGCGGGTGTCCACCGTGCACGGGAACGTCATCACCACCAGCACCATCTTCGAGAACCTCTGGTACAGCTGTGCCACGGACTCCACGGGCGTGTACAACTGCCGAGAATTCCCGTCCATGCTGGCGCTGTCCGGTATGTGGGCTGGGGGCGGGCCGGGGCGAGGGGGGGTCCCCCAGGCTTAGGCACCTGCTTGCACGTGGCCCCCTGCCCTCTGCCCTCTGCCCCCTGGTCTGCGTGGCTGCCGGGGCGGGCTGGGCTCTGGCGTCTCCCACACCTGCTGCCCGGCTCTGGGCCTGCCCCAGGGGAAACTGGGGTCCCGTGGGGTGGAGGCGGGGCTCTCGGGGCCACCAGAGCTGTCCCTGCTCCCCGCCTGCTTTAGTTGCTTTAGTTTGGGGCTGGCTCGCCCTAGTTGGGGGGTGAGGAGGGCACAGTCCGGCCACTACCCTGGGCATCGGGCTCGCTGCCAAGGAGCCAATGTTTTTAGGGGAACTCCTGCCGCGTCACCTGCTGTCGGGAGGCTGGGAGCTCCTGGGGACAGGCGCTGGGTTCCGTGAGGCGCTTGGGGCACTGCAGCTGTCTGTGGCTGCTGGCCTGAGGGTCGCTTGCTTCCTGCCCCCTGAGCCTGCTCTCCATCCTCCTGCTGCCCCCGTCGGCCAGAGAGGGGCAACCAGGAACCCTGTCTGTGTGGCTCTGTGCCCTTCTGGGCAGTTGGAGGGAACAGGGGCCGCCCAGCGGGGCTCAGCAGGGGAGACCCTGGGGCCAACCCCATGCCAGGGTGAGGGGCATCCACTGGGCGGTTACATGGTTACATGGCCTGGGGTGTGTGTGGGTGGAGGGTTGTGGTGTGTGGAGGGGGTGTGTGTGGGTGTGTGGAGACTGGGGTGTGGGTATGAGGAGGGTGTGGGGGTGAGTATGGTGTGTGTGTATGTGCAGAGGTGGGGGTGTCTCGCGCGCCCACAGTCCCCTCTCCTGAGGCAGCCTCAGGACTAAGGCACCCTCACCCCAGTTGGCCAGACAGCCCCCCACTTGGGTCTGGTGGACAGAAGTGGGTGGCCAGCTCAGAAGCTACCATCCCACTCCCTCCCCCACGCCCCCAGCCTGAGTGCAGGTCCGAGAGGCACATGCACAGGGAGAACAGCCTGGGGGGGGAGGAGCATGAGGGCCACCTCCCTGTCAGGACGGGGGTGCTGGCCCTGGGGTGCTGATTGCGGCCGCACTGCTCAGCACTCCCCATGCAGAGCCTGGGCGTGGGCGTGGCCAGGCCTGACGGGAGGGACTCTGGAGGGCGTGGCCAGGAGTGAGAACGTGCTCCCCGAGAACTTTGTTCCTCCTCCCTACCCCCCAATTCCTCGCCACTTGCCACTCTCCTGGCAGGGACCCAGCCGAAACCCTTGCAGCACCGAAACCTGCCCCACCCGTGAAAGGGGTACAAGGTCCTTGGCAGCGCGTGGCAGCCTTCAGGGAAGGGGAGGGGGGAGCAGGAAGGGGGTCCAGTGCCGTTCCCCCTGCTCTGGGGAAGGGGAAACCAAGGTGCAGAAAGCCGGAGAGCTAGGTGCCAGGCACTGGCCCACCGCTGCCCCCTGCTGGCAGCCGAGTGAGGGAGCCCAGCAGAGAAGGGGTCCCTCTGTGGGGGCCACGGGACTGATGCCTGGTGGGTAGAGACCAGGCTGCAGGTGAACAGCGTGCAGTGGGGAACACGGCACCCCCGGAGTGGAGGTGCGAGGCGGGGCTGGGGCTCCTGTGTAGAGGCGGGCTAGCCCAGGCCTGGGACCCATGGCTGTGTCCCCGCAGGGTACCTCCAGGCCAGCCGGGCGCTCATGATCACCGCCATCCTCCTGGGCTTCCTGGGCCTCCTCCTCGGCGTGCCGGGCCTGCGCTGCACCACCGTGGGGAGTGTGGTGCTCTCCAGGAAGGCCAAGCTGGCGGCCACGGCCGGGGTTCTCCACATCCTGTCTGGTAATGCCCTGCCCTCTCAGTGCTTGCTGACTCCCCCTTCCCCAGACTGTTTCCTGGGGGATGGATTGTTGGTAGTGGTGAGGGGTGTCTCCCAGCCCGACAGGGAGGACTGAGCCAGACGTCCCACACACAGGGTCTGGGAAGTGTCCCTCACCCCTCACCCTGGCTGGTCCCCACAAGCCTGCAAGGCCAGGGCGGCTGGGCCCGGCTCCAAGTGTGGGAGACCCGCAGGGGCCCATGAGGGGTGGGGACCAAGCAGACCTGTCGGGGAACAGGCAGGTGTGTCCCCTGGGGCAGGAGGTGCCACGGACCCCAGGAAGGTGGTTTGGAGTTGAGAGGGGAAGGGAAGGGTCTGGACAGGGCGCGTTCCCGGCCCCCTAACGCCAGCTGCCCCAGGTTTCTGCGGGATGGTGGCCATCTCCTGGTACGCCTTCAACATCACCCGGGAATTCTTTGACCCCTTGTACCCCGGAACCAAGTGAGTGTGGGGGCGCCCCTGGGGGGAGGGGTGCTGTGGGTGTTCCCGGGCATGGTCCCGAGCCTGGCCGCTCTTGTCTCCAGGTACGAGCTGGGCCCGGCCCTCTACCTGGGCTGGAGCGCCTCGCTGCTGTCCATCCTGGGTGGCCTCTGTCTTGGGGTCAACTGCTGCTGCGCCCCGGAGGACGAGGCGGCCCCTGCCAGGTGAGCGGGTGCCGTGGGCCGGGCGGCGGGGCTGGGCGGCAGCACCTGGCTAACCCGTATCCCCCGCAGGACCTGGCTGCCCTACAAGGCCCCCACCAGGCCCAGCGCCAGCGTCAACACCCATCTGCGGCCCGCGGCTTCTGATGACAACGTGGACATCAGCTTCGGAAAATATGGGAAAAACGCGTACGTCTAGCAGCCTGGCCCATGGACCCCGTCGTCTTCCCACGCCACTGTCCAGGGGCCGCTGGGGGCTCGGACAGCCAGGCTGGGCGGGGCTCAGGCCTGGGCCACCAGTCAGAGCCACAGGGGCGCCCTGGCCCCGCCCACATCTGGAGGCCACGCCCAGCACCCAGAGGCCACGCCTCCTCCACCTAGTCCTGGTCCGAGAATGCACCTCCTGAGAACTCAGCCCAGATTTCCTGGAGCGGACAGCCAGTCCCCCCGACTTCTGGACCCGGGCTCTGGGCAGTAAGGAGCTGCAGTATCCCGTGTTAGGAGTCTGTATCATTCACACACCAATAAACTTTATCGTGAACTGTTCAGGGGAGCAAAGTCTGGATTGGTTCTAAGCCAATCAAAGGCTGACTGGGGTCACCTGTCCCCTCCCCATCACCTGCGGACGGTCTCATCCAGTGAGATGGCAGGTTGCACGTGGTTTTGTGTGGTGGCCACCAAGGGGCAGGAGCTGAGATTCCGCTTAGGAAGTGACCACCCCCACCCGCAGCAGTCTGTGATAGCTGCCTTTCCCTGGCTGCTGTCCTCTGCTATAAAGACGGGGGCCACAGCAGCGTTTCTCACCAAGGGCCTGGCGGTACCCAGCAACCTCCCAGATGCTCCAGAGGTTGCAGCCTGGGACTGAGTGGGCGGGGGATCGGGGCAGGGAACAAGGCAAGAAGGAGGCAGGGAGAAGGTCCAGGAGGCCTGGTCTGGTGCAGGGTGGAGACAGGAAGTGGACACTCAGACAGGCCCAAGAACAGTGAGCGCAGGGTGCCGTGCAGAACCCACAGGCTGGGGCACACACAAGACGCATCATCACGTCCCGACACGCAATTTTACGACATGTCTGGGATCTGAAGGTCAGGGATTCCACGGACAGAGACCCAGCCACGCCTGGCAGCCACACCTCAGCCCCTCCAGGAAAGCCCGGGAGCGGGTCATCGGGTGGCCACTCCCCCCCAGCCGCAGGGCCAGCTGGCTTCCACGGGGGCTTGTTTCTATTTTGTTTGTTGAATCACGTGAGTTACAAAGATATTTGTGACTGAGCTTCATTCAGGCACACAGTATTCCTACACCAGTCCCTTCAGCATGCCCACGGCCCTCCACCAATGTCCCCCGTGCCCCTCGTGCCCCCCAGTCTGTCTCTGTGTGGGACTTGCCCCGCACCCTGCCCCGGTGCCAAGCTCCCCACGGCGACCAGACCTGCCCTGTGCCTGGGCATCTGCTATTCCCCTACGAAGCTTCTGGTATCTCGAGGCTTGTTCTGCCCAGACCCAGTACAGAGGACAGACACTCCCCCTCCAACGGAAGGACGCTGGTCAGAAGCCGCCGGTGCTCAGGATGGTCTGACGGCCTGTCCTCCACCCTCAGGCCTGTCCAGGGCAGGGCTGCACAGGAAGTGTTTGCATTTCCTCAAGAAGACCTGTGAGGGGCAGAGTCCACCCAAGAAAGTGCCCCAAAGTGGGAGAAGGGCGTGCAAAGGGGTCTGTCCCCAGCTTTGCTGGATCTCACTAAGATCCAGCCCATGGGGCAGCAAAGGCAGCCGGTGACGAGGGCCCAGCCGAGCCTCAGCTCCAGGCGCTCTCAAGCTCCCGCTGGCAAGGACCCCTGAAGGTGCAGGGACGAGGCCCCAGAACCTTAGCAGGAGCCTCTGGAGGTTCACTGTCCCCACCCACCAAGGACCTTTCTGGACTTTGTTTGAAACCCCACTACCACCTGCAGCAGGTGGCGCTGGGGACACAGTGCTTGCTCCCCAGGGGCTGAGTACCAGAAGCCAGATACAGAGCAGGCAGACTCCTCAGGCCCGGTCCCTGCCCCCGGCATCTGGAGCCCGACCACAGTCTCAGACACCTCCAAGAAGCCAGAAAGGCCTGAAAGCAGGAACAGGTGGGGGGAGGGGACACACCTCCTGCTCAGGGACCCACAGGGAGCCTGGAGCAGGGTGGAGCCGGCAGTCCCCCCTGCCCTGCCCTCTGCCGCACGCCACGGCCATATGACCCAGCAGGCTGCTTCTGCTCCAAACCTTTTATTACAAGTGCACCCCCACGGTGGTCACACAATGGGGCTCCCCGCAAACCTTTTAGTACAAGTGCACCCCCATGGTTGTCACACAGTGGGGCTCCCCGGCCGGGTGAGGAGTCCTGGGGAGGCTGTCTTTTAGCGGGTGCGCTGCCCGGGATCACACAGTCCACTTGAGGCACCTGCAGGCAGAGGCCTGGATGAGTCGTGGGGAGCTCAGGGAGTCGGGGGGGCAGTCTTCAGGGTGCTGGCTCACCTGGTCTCCTGGTGGGTGCCCAGGCAGCGCACGGTACAGTAGCGGGCACCACAGCTGACACATGTGTAGGGCGAGGGGAAGCCGCAGACGGCGCAGAAGGGGCGCTGGGGCCTCGAGGGGGGCCCGGCACAGGCGGTCAGATAGTTGGGGCCCTCAGCCACGCTCAGGTTCTGCAGGACACAGCAGCAGAATCCACCACGCGCCCCCACCCCTCCCCCTGGACCCTCGCCAAGGCTCCCCGAGGCCCCTCACCTGCTCCTCCAGCAAGGCCTGGAAGTTTTTGCGAAATCGCAGCTTGAAATGGTCCCCTCGTGTTTTTTTCTTTTTCTTCCCTAGCGGGGGGGCGGGGGGACTGGTTACCTCATTTCCCGGTGCCCCGCGTGTCCACTCCCGCCCTCATGATCCCCGAGGCTTGGGCCTCCCACCGCCCTCGCCCCGCCCCCTCCCCGCCTTCCTCCATCCCCACACCCTAATTCTAGGGCTTGATGCCAGCACTGATGGCCCGGGAGGCAGCGCTGGGGCCCCCTGGGTCCTGTCCCTGCCCCCACCTCACCCGTATCTGCGTCATCGTCGAACTGCGGCAGCCTCTTGCCCAGCTGGGGGAGCCCCGCGTGCGGGTCGTCCTGGAAGTTGTCATTCTCCAAGGCCTCAAGCTGCCGGTTGATGCGGCGCTGCCGGGCGGCCCGGTCCAGTACCCGCCGCTGTCCAGGGTCCTGGGAGCGAACTAGACAGGGCGGGTGGGCGCAAGGCGGGCTGACCCTGGCTCTGGGCAGTGGGGGGGGCGCAGGTCCCCAGATCTCTGCCTTTACCAAGTCCCCACGCCCTGGGTTCCATATTTTCCCCCCGGACCTTCCCTGTGCCCCGTCCCAGACCCAGCCACGCAAAGCTTCACAGGCAGAGCGTGCAGACAGGCAGGTGGAGACCCAGGTGGTGTGGGGCCCTGCGGGGCGCCTTCGCTCCCCGTCACACAGCCCAGGATGTGTGGATCCCCGCCTCCCTGCAACCCTGCAGCTCCCTGGCTGCTCCCGGCAGGGCCGCCTCCTCCGGGAGGGTTTGGCCTGCACAGAAACCCCGCCGACTCTCTGCATCTCTCCACTTCACTTCCTCACCTGTGTCCGCACCCCAGCCCGCAGCCAACTGGCTCTGGCCGAGGGGAAGGTGGGCACAGGCCGTGGAGGCACCCGGGCAGAACTGAGCTGCAGTCCCCGCGCCCCAAACAGCCCTCGCTGACGGGCTCCCCCTGGTGGACAGTCTCTGCATTTGCACTCTCCACCGCCCAAGGTGTGGGGGTCCCTCTCTCCTGCCTCTAAGGACGCCGCCGGCACTGCTATCCTTCTTCCCTTTCTCACTCCCACACTCCTGACATTTTTGAAAAATCCAAGTGCAGGTCTCTCTCACCCACGTGCAAATGGGTCTGGGGAATCCTAGTGGACCCCAAGGACTCAGGTGGGCGTTCCCTCCTGCGCCTCTGTAGTGGTAGAACATGTCACTGCAGACACCAGCCCGGAGCCAGGGAGTCATTCTGAACCTCTCTCTCCATCGACAGACAGCTGTTTATCAGGGTTTTTTCCCCTCTGGTTTAGGGTTCCCTCTGCAGTTCTTGAGGGCTCCCAGCGCTCTGCAAGCTAACCTGTGCTCCCGCCCACGCAGCTGCCCACCTAGAACATCCCTGCAATGTGCCAAAAAATACCTGTTTGCTGAAAGAAGTATTCCTTAGTGCCTGAAACCACCCTAATAGCCCTAGCACCAGTCACATGCACTTTCTGTACTCTGCATACATGGAATCTTGTGAGTTTTTTTTTTTTTTTTGGGGGGGAGGCACACCGGGCTGTACTCAGGGATTACTCCTGGCTCAGCATTCAGGAATTACTCCTCGAAGTGCTTGTAGGGACTACGTGGGGTGCTGGGGGTCAAACCTGGGTGGGCCTTGTGTAAGGCAAGGGCCCTCCCTGCCTACAATCTCTCCAGGCCCATCGATGGAACCCTTTAACCCTTGCAACAACCCTGAGACAGCATCATTATATCAGCCACGTTCACTGAAGTTCAGAGGTCAGAGTTCACGCTGCTGGTAAGTGGCTGGGGCACAATTCCAAGCCGGAACTACCTGCTCTTGATCGCTGCTTCCTGCCACCTCCCTTCCACGTGCCAAGCTGTCTCCCGGCTTCCAGCAAATGCCAGAACCTGCCGTGGGAAGTGGGGCGGGGACTCAAGTGAGTCAACAGTACCCACAGAATGCATGAGGAAAGGGACAGTCACAGCGCCCCAGTGAGAAGCACCTGCTTGGGACGGAGCCAGCTTCAATCCCTGGCCCCGCATATGGTCCTTCTCACACCACCAGGAGTGATCCCTGAGCACTGCTGGGTGTGGCTCCCCCCACCGATAAAAAGAGTTTGACCTTCAAATACCTATAGGGAATCAGCCCTGGGAGTCTGACAGGAGAGGGTCAGAGATCTCAGAGGGGGAGATGCGGACCAGGTGGCCGAGCAGCAACTGATCTCGTCTCATCGCTTCCCACCCGGACACGTGGAAACCTTCCTAGCCAGCCCCACAGTCCTGCCTCTACAATGAGGCAGCGACTGCAAATCATGCGGCAGGAAATGTGCGCGCCATCCTAAGGCCTGTCACCGGCAGGACAAGAGAGGAATAAGCCGAGCTCTTGGCGCTTCACCACACGCAGACACAGCCCGAGGAATGGCCCAGGAAGCAGGAGCCACTGCTGTGCACCCTGACCTTGATGTTCCAACCTCTGATCTCTGTGCCACCCGCATCAGCGAGCGGGGCTGGGGCCAGGGAAGACGGACTAGAGGCGGCTGAGTGTCCACTGCCACATGGCATTCCTAGTGGCTCCAGCAGGAATCCGTGCTGATTAAGAGCATTTTCATCCTTCTAGAAAGTTCTACAGGGGACATGGGGCTGGAGAGATAGCACAGCGGGTAGGGCGTTTGCCTTGCACGCGGCCGACCCGGGTTCAAATCCCAGCATCCCATATGGTCCCCTGAGCACGGCCAGGGGTAATTCCTGAGTGCAGAGCCAGGAGTAACCCCTGTGCATCGCCAGGTGTGACCCAAAAAGCAAAAAAAAAAAAAAAAAAAAAAAAAAAGAAAGTTCTACAGGGGACAGACCTGTGTGGGGTGGGGGTCCCTCCTGTGCACTAAAGCCAGAAGTGCCTTTTATTTTTTAGGTGGGGGTTGTTTGGGGCCACACCTAGCAGTGCTCAGGGTTTACTTCTGGCTCCGTGCTCAGAGATCACTCCTAGCAGGCTCGGGGGTGCTCCTGCCGTGCCCTCGCCATTTCCACCATATCCCCACAAAACACCCTCAACAACTATTTGTTAGTAGGAAACCATCCTGGCAGCCCTGGCGCCAGTGACGGGCATCTTCTGTACTCCCCTCATACGTGAAACCTTTTCACCATTACCTGGGATCAAACCCAGGTTGGCCACGTGCTCTCGCTCCCGCCCCCCAGAACTGCCTTTTCTAAAAGAGAACAGTGGGGCTGGCAGGGGTCAGAGCAATACTGAAGGAGGAAGGGCGCTTGCCCAGCTCGCATTGGGCCCAGGGAGGTTCCCACCATCCCATATGGTCCTCCCAGCCCCTAAGGAGTGATCCTGGAGTGCAGACCCAGGACTTGTTCCTGAGCACCGCTGGATGTGAGCCCCCACCTCCCTGCCCCCCAAAATAAAAATCAAACCCACGAAAAAAACAAAGTCATCACTCAGTGGGAAAGCCCTGCCCAGCTCTCCCCTGCCCTCCCACACGGCTTAAACTGCACAGTGAAGGCCTTCCTGGGGTGCTTTTCCCAAAACCTTTCAGTATGCCTCTGCAAACCCTAAGCCCGGGACCTGGCTTTCAAACCCGTCTGTGTTGGTGCTGCTCCTTCTGAAAAATGGAAGGTCAGGAGCTCCTCTCCCCCAGAGCCCACCTAAGACTGAATTAGTGAGATTGAGACCTGAAACCGTGCTGGAAGGAGCCTGTTGTCAGTCAGGGCACCCCAAGCTGCCCCCTCCACCTTATCTGCTTTGAATTTTGCCCTTAAGTGCCCCTACTTCTGGGCCAAAAGATCGTAGAGGCTGGTAAGGCACTTGCCTTGCACAACGCAAGCTACGTTCAATTCAATCCTCGGTATCCCATATGGTTCCCCAGTACTGCTGAGTGATCCTGAGTGCAGAGCCAGGAATAAACCCTAGGCACCACCTTGTGTGCTTATCTCCCCGCCCCCCCAAAAGACCCCTTCTTCCTCCCTTACTGAATGTGTGTTGGGGGGGCATGCATTTTCATTTTACACAAATGCATTGTTTCCCCGTGTTTGCAAATTGCTGCTTGCAATCAAAGGCTTCCATTTCAATCCCTGAATGCGGCCACGGATGGGCCTCTAGGGTAGGGTGCTTGCCTGTTTGAAGCCCGGGTTCGAGCCCCTGCACCGAAATAAAGAAGAAAAAATAAGACAAGACCCCATACCCGATTTTAATATCTGAACCCAGATTTATTCCCCTTTGGTCTACACTTTCCTGCCTCTGCTCCTACGCTCCTCGCTGCCAGGCATGAGTTCCCGCGCGTCTGCAGGAGCGAATACGTAACTCGATTTGCACGCCGAGCATTTAGGTCCCCTCCAGCCCTTCCTTATCCCCTCGGCTGTGCGACTGCCGCTGGGTACCACTTGCACCACATCCCTTTACCAGAGAGCGCATCACTCTGCAATGCCAAGGCTGGTGAGTCGGCCCCGCTCCCCGAAATCCAGGACAGGAGGGAAAGGATGAATTTTCTTCCCCAGTCCTGGCGCCCGGCGGGGAACCGCATCCAGGAAACATACAGTACGACTTAGGGCCCGGTCCCACGCCTGGACCCAAGGGAGGCGCGGGGAAAAGGTTTCAGATGAATAAATGAGGATATTCTCGACCAGGTTCGGAATTGCTGGGGAGGCAGGACCCCAACGGTACCCGAAGCGCTTCACCTACCGGAAGTTTTCTTCTCCACCATATCCACAACACAGCGGCCGGGAACAGCCCACCGCGCACGCGCGCTAAAGCCCCCGACCGGGTCGGGGCAGCATCACTTCCTACTGCGTGGACTCCTGCGCGTGCGCAGAACAACTGGCAGCGGTCACTCTTGACGGACTGTTCCCTTGGAGACGAAAACGCTTTCCCGCCATCTTTGATAAGGGCAAGTCAACTTCCGGCCTTAGTGGAGTTGGCGGCTTTGAGCGAACGCGCACCCTCTGGTGCATCTCCCCCCAAAATAGGTGTTTTAAAGAGGTGGTGCGAAAAACATATTTTGGGGGGTCCTCCCGGAGACGCTATGATCACAAAGCCCCCTCCCCGCCCCCGGAGCTTGTCCCTGGGGCAGGAGAGACCATGGGCCGGACCCAGTAAAGTGGGCAGGGCCGAGCTAGCAATCCGAGACGTTCGTGGGGGCACGCTCAGCCCAGGGCTCAGCCTCGCGCCCTCCCGGGCCCAGACGTCTGGGCGTCGCGCCCCGCCGCCCGCCGCCGCGTCCCCGCCCCGCGCGCCCCCGCTGCGCCCTCGGGTTTTCCGCCGGCGACTCCGGGCTGGGCGGTGGCGAAGACCCGCCTCCGCGTCCCGCTGGACCCGCAGAGGGTCACTTCCCCTCTCAAGTTTCGGTTTCCTCGTGTGTCCCGTGGGCCCGCTGACCCCGATCAGAGTCCTCCTGGGCGGCCGATCGCCGGCCGGACCCCCGCCCCGCGCCCCGCACAGTCCTCGCTCGGTGAGCGGCGCCGGGACCCAGCCGCCGCGCCTCGTCTCCAGGGCGGAGCCCGCGTCGCGCCCGGGGCCCCTTCCCTGCGCCCCTCCGCGGCGCCCCGACCCCGCCATGGCTCTCCCGGGCCGGGGGTTTCGCCTCCTGCTGCTGCTGCTGCTGGTTCTGCCGCCGTCTCCCGCGAGCGCGACGTCGGACCGTCCCCGGGCCGGCGACCCGGTCAACCCAGGTGAGAAGCCGGCACGGGCCCGGCGCGCGCCCAGGGCGCGCCGTGGAGGGAAAATGCTCCCTGCGCGCCACGTGGGTCCGCGGCTCCCACCCGGAGGGGAGGTTTCCAGGCTCCCCCTGGCGACCTGGCCGCCCCCCATCCCGCCCTCGAGGGGCGCGTTCAGGGTGTCCCCCGCCAACCCCCATCTCGCCCCGGAGGGGCGAGTATTAAAGGGAATGGCGAAGCAAGGCGGGTAAGGGACAGGAGCGGGGGCAGAGGGAGGGGACCCAGGGCCCATTCCCGGCTGATGACAGACAAGCTGCTGGTGATCACCGTGGCCACTGCCGAGACGGAGGGCTACCGGCGCTTCCTACGCTCCGCCGAGTACTTCAACTACACCGTGCAGGTAAGCGAGCGATGCGGGTTCCGCGCGCTGGCGTGGGCTGAGACTGGAGGGCTGGGGCCCCACGGGGAGCCTGGTTCGAAGGGCCCACCAGCTCGGCTGACCTGCCTGGCCCGCGGGTCCACCCCCGACAGACCCTGGGCCTGGGACAAGAGTGGCGAGGGGGTGATGTGGCCCGCACCGTGGGCGGAGGACAGAAAGTCCGGTGGCTGAAGAAGGAAATGGAGAAGTACGCGGACAGGGACGATATGGTCATTATGTTTGTGGACAGGTAAGGGGTGAGGGGACACACCGGGAAAGGAGGGAAGGGGACACTGGAAAGGAGACTGAGGTTCCTAGTGGCCGCCCCCTCCCTTGCCTCCTTCCCTGCCCAGCTACGACGTGGTTCTGGCGGGCAGCCCCTCGGAGCTGCTCCGGAAGTTCATGAAGAGCGGCAGCCGCCTGCTCTTCTCCGCCGAGAGCTTCTGCTGGCCCGAGTGGGCGCTGGCCGAGCAGTACCCAGAGGTGGGCACGGGGAAGCGCTTCCTCAACTCTGGTGGTGAGTGGTGGGAGTGCGGGGGCCGGGCGGAGAGGGAGCGGGGAGCTTTGGGGAGCCTCAGGAGCCGACCCATCCCTGCCCACGGCAGGGTTCATCGGCTTCGCCCCCACCATCCACCGCATTGTGCGCCAGTGGAAGTACAAGGATGACGATGACGACCAGCTGTTCTACACGCGCCTCTACCTGGACCCCGGACTGCGGGTAGGAAGGAGCGGGCGGGCAGGAGGACAGGATGAAGGAGAAAAAGTGGGGCAGTAAACTGCCACCCCGCCTCTAGATGCTTCATCCTTTGTGTTTGGGGTTTGGAGTCACCCCGGAGGTGCTCAGGTCTTACTCCTTGGGGGCTCAGGAAACCCTGTGGGGTGCCGGGCATCAACCCCGGGCCAGCCACCTGCAAGTCAAGTGCTGTCTCACCCTACCTCAGATACCCTACCTCAGATAGTTTTTTCTTACTTAAAAAAAAAAAAACTTATTGGGGCTGGAGCAATAGCACAGCGGGTAGGGCGTTTGCCTTGCACGCGGTCAACCCGGGTTTGATTCCCAGCATCCCATATGGTCCCCTGAGCACCACCAGGAGTGATTCCTGAGTGCAGAGCCAGGAGTAACCCCTGTGCATCGCCAGGTGTGACCCAAAAAGCAAAAAAAAAAAAAAAACAACTTATTGATTCACCGTGAGTTGTAGTTACAATACCCTAGATAGTTTTTAAAACCCAAACATGTCGGGGTCTGGAGAGATAGTCTGGCTGCTGGATCCCCTCAGTGCAGCTTGGGGGATCAAACCCGAGGACCTGTGTGTATGGGGTCCAGCCCCCTGAACCCGTCCACTGCCCTACAATTCATTTTCTTTCTTGAAACACCATCAAAACTTTTTTTTTTTTTAGTTTTTGGGTCACACCCGGCAATGCTCGGGTTACCCCTGGCTCTGCAACTCAGGAATGACTCCTGGCGGGGCTGGGGGACCATATGGGATACCAGAGATCGAACCCAGGTCAGCCATGTGTAAGGCAAACGCCCTTCAGGCTGTCCTATCGCTCCATCCACCCCCACCACCCCATCAGTGCCATTTTGCAGAAGTCGCAGTTCTGAAGGCTTAGCAGTCTCCAAGCCGCTCATGACTGGCCTGCCCTCTGTGTGGAGATCCTCCCCCCCACACACACACCCATGCACACATGCTCCAACTCTTAGGTGTGTGTGGACAGGGGTAGAGGGAACACTTGTGAGCCGCATAGGGCTGTGGGCGGCCGCCTCCCGGCCCGCCCCCCTTCCCGGCCCGCCTCATCTTTGCCGGGAGGGCTGACTGCCGCCACAGGAGTTGGCAGTTCTGTTCCCCCATGAGTCATGGGGCTGCGCCTTACCGTTTGTCCTGTGCCTGCTGAACCTTGCAGGGCCCCGGGGGCTCTGGCCCGGCCCTTCCTCCCGGGCTTTCCTTCTGCCCAGGCTCACCTGTCCAGCCCTGCCCCTCTCCCACTAACCGCAGCATCTCACCCCTGCCAGGAGAAACTCAGCCTCGGCCTGGATCACAGGTCCCGGATCTTTCAGAACCTCAACGGGGCTTTAGGTGAGAAGGGCAGCCCTGGAGTGGGGTGGGGTGGGCGGGGGGAGGCACCCGCTCTGCTGCCGGGCCTGGTACGTACGACCGGGATCTGCCGAGGGCCTTGCTGGGGGTGGGAGGGGGCGGCGCTCGTATGTCTCGCACATAGGTCCAGTGTTCCCAGGCCATGGCGCTGGGCTGGGCCTCAGCAGTCGTGGCCCGCGGTGGGATTCTGGGGTGAGGGAGCCTGAGGGTTCCGGCGTGGGAACGGAGTCCGGAAGCCCCGCCTTTCTACCCAGATGAAGTGGTGTTGAAGTTTGATCGCAACCGCGTGCGGATCCGCAACGTGGCCTACGACACGCTTCCCGTCGTCGTCCACGGGAATGGCCCCACCAAGGTGCCTGGCGCCCGGACTGTAACCCACCTCCCCCACCCCTCCCCCCACCCCGGCCAGCAGCAGAGGGGCCTCTGCTGACCCCTGTGCCCCACCTTCTCCCCCCAGCTCCAGCTCAACTACCTGGGGAACTATGTCCCCAACGGCTGGACCCCAGAGGGCGGCTGCGGCTTCTGTGAGCAGGACCGGAGGCCGCTGCCAGAGGGGCAGGTGAGGAGGGAGGGAGGCGGGGTGGGGCGCAGGCCGGGCAGCTGGGTGGCTGGTGCCCGAACCCCCCTGTGCCCTGCAGCCTCTGCCGCGGGTGCTCCTGGCCGTGTTCCTGGAGCAGCCCACCCCGTTCCTGCCGCGCTTCCTGCAGCGCCTGCTGACGCTCGACTACCCGCCCGACAGGGTCACCCTCTTCCTGCACAACAGCGTGAGTCCCGCCTCGCCTCGCCTCGCCCCGCCCTGCCCCTGCCCTGCCCGGCTGCCCCGCCCAGCCCTGCCCCTGCCCTGCCCAGGTCCTACCCCTGCTCCGCCCCCTGCCTCTGCCCCACCCATCTCCCGCCCCGCCCAGCCCCTGACCACCTACCTCCCCACCCAGCGCCTACTCCGCCAGCCCGCCCAGCTCTGCCCCTACCAGCTCTCCGCCCAGCTCCCCCAACTCCCCGGCCAGCTCTGTGCCCATCCCGCCTTGTCCCACCCACCTCCCTGCCCCGCACACGCCCTGCTCTGCCCCTGTCCCGCCCAGTTTCCTGCCTGCCCTGCCCCGCCCAACTCCATCCCCCCAATACCCGCCCTGCCCAGTTTCCCCCAGCTCCACCAGCCCCGCCCAACTCATCTGCCCCAGCTCCCCTGCCCTGCCCCTGCCCCGCCCCGCCCGCGCCCCCCCCCACCCCTCCACTTGAGAGCCCATCTGCCCTGCCCGCCTCAGCTCCCACCCACTCTGTCCCTGCCCCGCACCAGCCTGGCTCTCCCACCCAGCTCCGGCCCCCTTTCCTGCCTTGGCCCCCCTCTGTCCCCAGGAGGTGCACCACGAGCCCCACGTGGCCGCCGCGTGGCCGCAGCTCCAGGACCATTTCTCAGCAGTGAAGCTGGTGGGGCCGGAAGAGGCCCTGAGCGCCGGGGAGGCCAGGGACATGGGCCTGTGAGTGTCGGGGAGGCAGCCCCCAATCCCCACGGGCCCCGACACGGCTCTGCAAGTGCGCCGGGCCAGAGGGTGCCCAGTCCTATATCCCCATCTCACGCGGCCGCTCTGCCCCTCCAGGGAGGCCTGCCGGCAGGACCCCGACTGCGACTTCTACTTCAGCCTGGACGCAGACACGGTCCTCACACACCCGCAGACCCTGCGCCTTCTCATCGAGGAGAACAGGTCCCGCACCCTCCCGCCCCACCCCGCGCCCGCTCCCGCCCCTGCCCCTCTCCCCCTCACCCCGCTCTGCCCGCAGGAAGGTGATAGCGCCCATGCTGTCGCGCCACGGGAAGCTGTGGTCCAACTTCTGGGGCGCGCTGAGCCCCGACGAGTACTACGCGCGCTCCGAGGACTATGTGGAGCTGGTGCAGCGCAAGCGAGTGTGAGCTGCCCCTCCCCGCTCCCCAGAGTCCCAGGGGGCCGGGATGCCACTGCCCCCTGACCGCAGCGTGTCCCCCCCAGGGGCGTGTGGAACGTCCCCTACATCTCCCAGGCCTACCTGATCCGTGGCGACACCCTGCGCACGGAGCTGCGCCAGAGAGACGTGTTCTCCAGCAGCGACAGCGACCCGGACATGGCCTTCTGCAAGAGCCTACGGGACAAGGTGAGTGACAGCCCCTGGGAGGGGCCCTGCCCCGCCCCCACTCACTCGCCCCGCCTCTGCCCCGCCCCCACTCACCCGCCCCGCCCCTGCCCCCAGGGCATCTTCCTCCACCTCAGCAACCAGCAGGAGTTCGGCCGCCTCCTGGCCACATCCCGCTATGACACTGACCACCTGCACCCCGACCTCTGGCAGATCTTTGACAATCCCTTGGTGAGTGGGGAACCCACACTCGGAGCGAGCGAGCCTTCCAGTAAAGGATGCACAGCAGGGAGGCCATTAGCCTTGCAACTTGGCCCACCCGGGTTTCATTCCCGACACGGACACCCCAGATGGTCCCCTGAGCGCTGCCAGGAATGATCCCTGAGCTCAGAGCCAGGAGTCAGGCCTGAGCACTACCTAGTGTGGCCCCCAAACAAAACAAATAAGAGAGATGGGGCTGGAGTGATAGCACAGCGGGTAGGGCATTTGCCTTGCACGCGGCCGACCCGGGTTCTAATCCCAGCATCCCATATGGTCCCCTGAGCACCACCAGGGGTAATTCCTGAGTGAAGAGCCAGGAGTAACCCCTGTGCATCGCCGGATGTGACCCAAAAACCAAAAAAAAAAAAAATAAGAGATTCTTCGGGGCCGCAGCAATAGTACAGTGGGGAGGGCACTCGCCTTGCACACAGCTGACCCGGGTTCGAGTCCCAGCATCCCATATGGTTCCCCATGCACCGTCAGGAGTAATTCCTGAGTGCTGAGCCAGAGTCAGCCCTGAGCTGACCCAAAAAGAAAAAAGTAAACAATAAGATGCACACTGACATCCATGCACACAGACACACATAATATGCTTGCACACATGACACGTGCACACTTGCAGGCATGCACACATAAATGCACACACGGATACAGATGTGCACACACCTGTCCTGGGCAGGCTCTGACCCCCGGGGGCGAGGGTGGCCGGGCTGGGCGCCTGGGAGGACACAGGTCGCTGAGCAAGCCCACCCCAAGCTTCCTTCCCGCCCTGCAGGACTGGAAGGAGCAATACATCCACGAGAACTACACCCGGGCCCTCGAAGGGGAGGGGCTGGTGGAACAGGTGAGGCCCTCTCCCGCCGGCAGACAGCACCCCCCGCACCCCACTTTATGCACACACCCCCACGTCTCCCAGGCGTGTTGGTGAAATGACATGGGTGAAAGAGTGGAAACCGTTTCACGGGGCTCCGGGACCTCCCTGGCCTTTGTGGGGGGCTCCCCGGCTGCTCCCCTCTATGCTGGCCCAGCCCTGCCGCTCCCACGGTTGTGTCCTGCTTGTCTCCTCCCCTGGGTCCCCTCTGTGGGCGCCCACCCTGCCCAGCGCCCTGGTGTCCCCGCCCCTGTCCGCAGCCGTGCCCCGATGTCTACTGGTTCCCGCTACTCTCGGAGCAGATGTGTGACGAGCTGGTGGAGGAGATGGAGGCCTTCGGGCAGTGGTCCGGGGGCCGGCACGAGGTAGGGAGGGAGGGGGCCTGCAGGCGGGAGGGGGCACCGGGGGGCGGGGAGAGAGTGACCCGCCTGTCTTCACGTACTCTGGAAATAGCGTGGCGGTCAGCACGCGCCGCGTGGGGAGGGGGCGCGGCTCAGCACCCACTGCCCGCAGGACTCACGGCTGGCGGGCGGCTACGAGAACGTGCCCACCGTGGACATCCACATGAAGCAGGTGGGCTTTGAGGACCAGTGGCTGCAGCTGCTGCGCACCTACGTGGGGCCCATGACGGAGAGCCTGTTCCCCGGGTACCACACCAAGGTCAGTGCTGCCCCTGCGGGCTGGGTCGGGGCACCCACAGCCCTGCCCGCTCCAGCTCGGGTTTCCCGCCCCACAGACCCGGGCGGTGATGAACTTCGTGGTCCGCTACCGGCCGGACGAGCAGCCCTCCCTGCGGCCACACCACGACTCCTCCACCTTCACCCTCAACGTCGCCCTCAACCACAAGGGCCTGGACTATGAGGTGCGCCCCCACCACCACCACCACGGGCACCCCCGGGCTCCTTCAGGCCCTGCCAAGACGCCCCAGGACAGTCGCAGACGTGTGCATGGGCCGGGCAGGCACATATGCCTGCGTGTGTGTGTGCTCACACATCCGCACGTCATCCGTGGACACGCAGCGGTGTCTGTGCAGTAAACCAGCAGTTCAGAAGGGGTGACTTAAGCCCTGCGGGACTAGGGCCCCCCAGGAAGCAGCTCCTGAAGGAAAAGAACAGGGAAGCCCATTTGCAGGAAGGGCAGGTCGGAGGCGGGCGGGAACAGGGTTTTAACCTTGCAAAAACACATACACATGCACACAAACATACGTGCACACATGCACACACACATGCCCTTCGCCTGTTGGCTGCCTGTCCCTGCCCCCAAGCCCCCTTCCCTCCCTCTCAGCGGCCTGGTTACTCCGGGCTCCCGGGCCCTCCCCTCACTCGCCATCTCTCCTGCCCAGGGCGGAGGCTGCCGTTTCCTTCGCTACGACTGTGTGGTCTCGTCCCCGAGGAAGGGCTGGGGGCTCCTGCACCCCGGCCGGCTCACCCACTACCACGAGGGGCTGCCCACCACGCGGGGGACACGCTACATCATGGTGTCCTTCGTGGACCCCTGACCCCAAAGTCCTCCACCACCTACAGTGCCTTCTCCCCGTGCCAGCCCTCCACGCGCCTGGGATCGAATGTCTCGTCCCACGCCCAGGCCCCCCCGGAAGCCCCAGGGGCCCCTGCAGCCCCCCTCAGCCCCGAGGTTTGTTTAGGGGAAAATTGGGGTCCGGGGATCCCCTGTGTGATAAGTTATTTTCTTGGCCTCCTGCCCAGTAAAAGGAGATTTGTAAACGCTCGTGCATGTGACTCTTTCTGGGGTGCCCCGGCCTCCTGCCCCGCGGGGGCTGGGAGCCTCCCAGACTCTGGGTGGCGTCTTCTCTGTGTGCGGTGGTGGGGTGACCTGGTGCTGGGCTGGCCGGTGGGGTGCACCACCTGCGGGGGCCACTGGCCCAGCCTCCCTGAGGCTCTGGCATCTAATTCTTAGTTGGACCACCAGAAGAGAGAAGCTGGAGGGTTGTTCCTGGAAAGCTCCCTGGAGGAAGAGGCGGTGAGAGCCTCTCTCACAGTTAGCTGCCCGCAGCCAGATCCCAGAGGCACCCGAACTTGGACCGGGACCCCCACACACTCACCCTCCCAGGCAGGAGCCCCTCCAAACCAGCGAGCAGCCTTGATTCCATCCCTAGCACCGCAGGGTCCCCTGAGCATGGAACTGGGGGGGCTCCTGAGCACTGTCAGGTGTGGCCCTGAAACCAGAGAAAGCGCAACCAGTCTGGGTGCCTCTGGGTCCTCACTCCCGGCACCCTCTGACCCCTCCCCCACACCCTCAGACCCCCCTCCCAATACCCCTTGGACCCTCCCCCACACCCTCTGACCCCTCCCCCACACCCTCAGACCCCCCTCCCAATACCCCTTGGACCCTCCCCCACACCCTCTGACCCCTCCCCCACACCCTCAGACCCCCCTCCCAATACCCCTTGGACCCTCCCCCACACACTCTGACCCCTCCCCCACACCCTCAGACCCCCCTCCCAATACCCCTTGGACCCTCCCCCACACACTCTGACCCCTCCCCCACACCCTCAGACCCCCCTCCCAATACCCCCTGGACCCTCCCCCAGCACCCTCTGGCCCCCTCCCTCATACCTTCTGACCCCCTTCCAGATCCCCTCTGGCCCCCTCCCCCTCCCCCCTGTGTGGACTGAGTAGGGGTTGAGCGAAATGCTCTCCCGGAGACAGGTCTGGGGGAAAGTGCTCAAGGTGTGGGCAGAGTGATAGGACAGCGGGGAGGGCAGGGAGGGCATCTGCGTGGCACACGGTGACCCAGGTTGGATTCCCTGGTACCCCGTATGGCCCCCCGAGCTGAGTGCAGCACAGAGGAAGCCCCGGGACCCCAGCACTGGGACCCGCGTCCGTGCCCAGGCGCCTCCACGGCTGCAGCCCTTCAGCGAGGGTCCCTGGCAGCCGGGCAGACACTCACGGGACAGCAGGTGACAATCCCCCCCAGACGCCCTGTGTCCCCGGATTGGCCCTGGCCTGGCGGGGGGTTACAGGGGCGCCCCACTCACCTCCACCCCAGGCCTGGCCTCCGAGCCCCACCCTTCTCCCCAGCCACCGCACCTGCACCCCGACCCTGTGCTCCCTGCCATGACCTCAGGGTGCTCCGTCACAGGGTCCCGGGGGTGGGGTCGGAGCCTCTGCACCCACATAGAAGGCAGCCTCCATCATGACCATGAGCTTGCAGGCCGGCCACGGGGCTTTGTGGGTCTCGTGTCCCCTCCCTGGGCCCCTGGGCCCCTGGGGTGAGCTGGCGGGTAAGGAGGGCGGGGACCCCGGCCAGACATCTCCTGCAGAGTGCCAGAGGCACACCGAGACCCCCATGCCCAGCCCATGGGCTCCCCGGAACCACACTTCACCCCCTAAAGTCCCGTCTCACCCTTTCCGGCACCGTTGCTGGGCCGCGAGTCCCCAAGTTGGGGTCACAAACCTCTCAGGTTCCCCCTTGAGGGGTCCAGCGGTGAGCCCCGGGGCATCCTCCGCCTCTGCCAGGCCTCGCTGCCCCTTTGTCCCTCTGCCTGGTGGTGCAGAGCGCACAGCGGGCTCAGAACCCCCAGTTCCTGCTCTTACCTCCAGCGGGACCCTCCCGGGGTGCCCCTGCCCCCTGTGGCACCTGAGCATGCACCCCCATGCCTGTGTTGGTGTCTAGGCCTGCCGGGTGCCAGGGTCCAGCCCTGCCTGACCCAGGGGCCCCGCGACACTGAAGGCAGAGCCCGGAGCCAGCGAGAGGACGGGTCAGGGGTCGGAGTGGGCGCCTTTTGCGGTGCCCAGGGCATTGGGCCCCACCCCCACCTCTGGCTCTTCCTGCGGTGTGTGGGGCCAGGGGTGGCCTTTTGGCCTCTGTGGCGCCTCAGTCCCCAGACAACTGCCCATGGCCCCAGGGACTGGACCCTCCCTGGGGGATGGAGAGCCTCAGGGTGACCCGTGGCCACTGCTAGGGGGCTCTCCCTCCTGCTGCACCCAGGTAGGGCCCCTCCCCCACTGCTGTGACACCCCAGCCCCGTGTCACAGGTGGACACACTCCAGGGTGCCCTGGTGTCTGCACTGCTGGTCCCCAGTGCCCACCTAGGCCTGCTGGGGAGTCTTGGGGTCAGGGGTGCAATGAAAGGGAGCCCAGAGCACCGGTGTGTGGGGGAGGGGGGCTGCAGGAGCCCCCGTGAGCGCCAGGCTTGGCCACAGCCCACAAACCTTGCTGGGACCCTTTGAGAGACCACTGGGCCTGGGGCACCTTCTGGGGGTCGCTGCAGGTCACACAGTCTCAGGGGGCCCCCACAGCGGGGTGGGACCAATCTGGGTCATCTCCCCCGTCAGCCCTGGGCACCCCCACCCCCCACAGCCGCACCCTCACTGGCTGACGGAGCAAGTTCAAAGATCAGGCGGAGGAGAAACGTGGACAGCGGCCGCCCATCCACACCGCGCCCGGCGGCTGCAAGGGCCCCTGTGCCGCCCTTGAGCAGGAGCGCGGTTCGCCTGGACCCCCGCTATTGGCTGTCGGGATGGGGGACCCCACAGGGCCACTCCCCTCCCCCCAGAAGTCCCTGTGGAAGTGGTTTCTGGACGCCCTGGGTGCCTACCAGTTCGTGCTGACCTTCCTGTTCATGGGTGAGAGCGGGCGCGGGCAGCCCCGGCGGGCTGCGGGCGGCGGTGTCCGGGTGGCGGGACCCACCTCTGCTCTGCCCCCGCAGGCCTGAGCTGCTCCCTCCTCGCCATCTTCCTCCTCTTCACGCCGCTGTGGTCGCTGTCTGTCCTGTACGGGCTCTGGCTGGCCGTGGACTGGGACACGCCCCTCCGAGGTGAGCGCAGCGGGGCCAGTCCGGCTGGGGGCGCCCCGAACTCCTCCCATCCCTCGGGGTCTTGTTCGGTCCTTTGGGGCCACACCCCAACAGTGCTGGGGCTGTTCCCTTCACGGGGGGGGGATGGAGCGACCCCCACCCCGTGAGCAAGCCTGAGCTGCTCCCCGCACCCCCTCTGTTCCCAGGTGGCCGGAGCTCCAAGTGGGTCAAGAACTGGATCATTTGGGAACATCTAAGGGACTATTATCCCATTAAGGTGACAGTCACCCTCCAGAATCTGTCCCCTCCCCTCCCATGACACCCCCTCATCTGGAATCGGAGCCTGTGTTGCAGGGGCGGGGGAGCAGGAGGTCAGGAGCAAGCGCCCTCCCCCATCACGCCCTTTTTATTTGCTTTGGGTTTGGGGTCACCCCCAGGGGCTCCGCACTCAGGAATCATCCTGGTGGGGCCGGGGGACCCTCGGGCTGCCGCGGAGCCAACCCGGGCCAGTCATGTGCAAGGCCAGCACCGTCCCCGCTGTCCAATTGCTCCGGCCTTCCCTCCTGGGCTGACCCTGCCCATGTTGTGTGACCCTGCTAAGCTGGTGAAGACGGCCGAGCTGCCCCCCGACCGGAACTACGTGATGGGCGCCCACCCTCACGGGATCATGTGCACGGGGACCGCCTGCAACTTCGCCACCGAGAGCACTGGCTTCTCCCGCTGCTTCCCGGGGCTGCATGCGTCGGTGGCCACCCTGGCCAGCCTCTTCCGCCTGCCGGTCTACCGGGACTACATCATGGCCCTGGGTGAGCAGGCGGGACCCCTGTCCTGCGGGGCACCAGCCCGGGCCGCACCTGGTTCTCTGTGGGGCGGGCCCAGGGCCCCCCATGGACGGTCATGGTCCCCTTCCGCCCAGGACTGTGCCCCGTGAGCCGCCAGAGCCTGGATTTCCTGCTGTCGCAGGGCCAGCCGGGGCAGGCTGTGGTCATCCTGGTGGGGGGCGCCCAGGAGTCCCTGGACGCAATGCCCGGGGAGCACCGCCTGACGCTGCGGAAACGCAAAGGCTTCGTCCGCCTGGCGCTGAGGCACGGGTGAGTGAGCCCCGGACACCGAGGGGGGAGTGGGAGTGGGGTGACGCTCTGGGCACACAGGCATTGGGTCCCCGAGGCAGCATAGCGTGTCCCTGAGCCGGTGCACTGATGCCCCGTGGGCACGGAGCTCGGTGACCCCTGCAGGCCTGGGGGTAATCAGGGGCAGCCCCGAAGTCAGGTGCAGCAGCATATCCTGACACCAGGGGCCGAGCCCCTCCCAGGCGCATAATCCCCGCTCACATACCCCCCCCCACCCTCACCCCTACCCAGCCCTTAGTTCTTTGTCCAAGTTGAGACTCCCTGGCATCATCCCCGGCCCCCTGGCGTGTTTCTTTACCTGCACAGTGGGGCTAAGCCCTTCCAGACAGACGAGTCCAGCAGGTGGCACAGACACATCAGCCAGCCGGGGTCTCGGGGCTCCTCCACCCCCGCCCACAGAACCCCCACACTTCCAAGCCCAGGGTCCGCCTGGGGAAACGCCCATTTGTTTTAGCTTCTCATCCCTTTCCCACCTGCTGGCTCCACCTCAGGCTGCCCTGGACCCTACGCCCCCTCACCCGCCCATCACGTCCAGGCCAGTGAATCTCACATGCCCCTCTGGGGAGCGCAGGGGGCAGTGAAAGCCCCAGAGAAACCCCTCACAGACGAGGAGGCACCTGGGGGGAGCCCCACCCGCGTGGCGGTGACGTCATCCGATGGCGTTGAGGAATGACGTGTTGGTGCAGTGATGTCAGCCGAGGTCCCACCCTCCCTGTTCCGGGAAATCCCAGCCTGCAAGGGCCTTTCTTCCAGAATCTTCTTTCAGATGTTTGGGCGCCCCAAGGAGTGCTGTGGGAGGAGTGGGGGGAGGGGCTGCAACCCTCTGGGGGTCCCCTTTGCGGGGCGCCCCACTCTCGCCCCCAGGGCCTCCCTGGTGCCCGTGTACTCGTTCGGGGAGAACGACAGCTTCCGGCTCAAGCGCTTCGCCGCCGGCTCCTGGCAGCATGTGGCGCAAAAGGCCTTCAAGGACCTCCTGGGCTTCTCCCCCTGCATCTTCTGGGGGCGCAGCCTCCTTTTCCCGCGCGTCTGGGGCCTGCTGCCCCTGCCCGCGCCCATCACCACCGTGGGTGAGTCCCGGGCTGGGCAGGTGCGGGCGGGGGTGCCCCGCAGCCCTGCCCACCGGCCATCTCTCTCGCAGTGGGCCGCCCCATCCCGGTGCCCCGGCGCTGCCAGCCCACCGAGGCCGAGGTGGACCACTACCACCAGCTCTACATGCACGCGCTGCAGCAGCTGTTCGAGGAGCACAAAGCCAGCTGTGGGGTCCCTGCCTCTGTGCAGCTCACCCTGGACTAGCCCCGCCTCCCGCCTCCGCTCTTCCTCCAATAAAGCGAGTTCTCTCTCCCGCTGGGGGGACCGGGAGCCTTGGAGTTCGTGCTCTTGGGATTGGAGGCAGGGCGCTTGTCTACGCGCGTCTGACCCAGGTTCGATCCCTGACCCCCCATGCATGGTCCCCAAGCACCACCAGGAGGGAACCAGGTGGAAGTGTGGAGCACTGCCAGGTGTGACCCAAAACCAAAAATTAAAATAAGAATCCGTGCTCTTGCTCCAGAGGGAGCCAGCCCAGCAGTGAACCCAGACCAGGGGGTGCAAACACTCGGAGACTTCTGGAACACAGGCCAGGTGTTGCTTTTGGGGGACCAGGTCCTGATCAGGGCCATCTCCCTCACGGAGGTGGATTTTTATAGGGGTCACCCCAGCTGTGCTCAGAGTTCAGGTTCACTTCCCTCTGTACCGCATCCTGTAGTGTTGGGGGCGAATGTGAGCCACGTGGTACCCAGGACTGAATGTGGGCCTCACCCCTCTGAGGCACATCCTCGCCCCCACAGAGGTGGTGACGACCTTGAGGTTGTGGCAAAACCTGACACACCTGGCAGGGTCACCGGGTGCAGCCGACTGAGCCCCAAAAGTGCTTCTACTGGGGGCCAAGTGATAGTGAAGCAGGGAGGGCTTTTGCCTTCCTTGCACGTGGTCGGCCTGGGCTCTATCCCTGGCATCCCATTTGTTCCCGAAGCACCACCAGGAGTAATTCCTGAGTGAAGAGCTAGGAATAACCCCTGAGCATCACCAGGTGTGACCCAAAAAGCAAAGCAAAGAAAAGAAAAGAAAAAAATGCTTCTAGAAATGAGTGAGGTGGGGCTGGAGCGATAGCATAGCGGGTAGGGCATTTGCCTTGCATGCGGCCAACCTGGGTTCGAATCTCAGCATCCCATATGGTCCCCTGAGTACCACCAGGAGTAATTCCTGAGTGCAAAGCCAGGAGTAACTCCTGTGCATCGCCGGGTGTGACCCAAAAAGCAAACAAAAAAAAATTGATCTTAAAAAAAATTATTTAGAAATGAGCGAGGTGCCCCGGGTGAGAACACAGGGTTTGGTGCTGAAACTCAGAACCCACAGACACAGTCACACACAGTCACACAAACACAATCATATACTAACAATCACAAACTCACATTCAGTCACACATACACAACCACACACACAATCATACACTCACAATCACACATATACACGTCTACAATCACACATATACACAATAACACACAATTACACGTTCATACACACTCATACACTCATATACACCACACATTCATATACACACTGACACACATGCACTCACACACACCACGCACAACTCATGCACACAGTCACACATAATCACACTCATACATAGTCACACACTAACACATACACATATACTTACACACACACACAATTGCTTTGGAGCTTCTGGGGCCATGTAGGTGCTAAGAGCAAGCAGAGACAGATTTGTAAGCTATGTGATGGTCCCACAGCCGAGAGCCATAGAGGACTGTCCCTGAATCACCTCTCCCCATGTTGTGTGTTGTGTGCTGTGTGCTGTGTGTTGTGAGGGAACCTGCGCTGGCCTTATACCGCCTCTCACTCTGGGGCGGCTTTCCTCCCTGCCATCCTCCATATGGCCACCAGAGGGCAGTCTCTACTCACACGCGAACCTGTCACTCCCTGCAGACCCTGCGCCAGAGGATGCCAGGGGCGCCCCTCGCAGGGACATGAGGGTTAGATGTGGGCAGGATGGGTGCAAGAACCGGACCTTTAGAGGGACGTAGGCAGAGGACACTTGCCCCCGCAAAGCAGGCTGTCTCAACGTTGGGTTCCCTTCTCTCTGGGGGCGGGGCGGGGCGGGGGGGGGGGGGACCTTGTCCCCCTTATCCTTATCATCACAGGGAAATAATCTCACCCAGGTCTCAAGGTTGCCTGGGGGAAGCTTCTGAAGCACAGCACAAGCTCCACCTCCAGGACCACATGTCCACATGGAGGCAGCTGGACACCCTGAGGCTCTTTACAACATCTGCCCTGGCCTCTGAGTTGCTTTAGAACCAACTCCAGATTCACGTGGCTTTGCACGCAGCTACCCCGAGTTTGATTCCGGGTACCCGATAGGGTCCCCTGAGCCCAGGAGTGATCCTGAGCACAGAGCCAGGAGTAAACCCTGAGAATGGCTGTGTATGGCCCAACCCCTCTCCCCCCATTTTTTTTTTTTTTGGCTTTTTGGGTCACACCCAGCGATGCTCAGGGGTCACTCCTGGCTTTGCACTCAGGAATTACTCCTGGCGGTGCTCAGGGGACCATATGGGATGCTGGGAATCGAACCCGGGTCGACCACATGCAAGGCAAACACCCTACCCACTGTACTATCGCTCCAGCCCTCCCCCCATTTAAAAAAATAATTTAAAACATTTAAAGTTTAGGGGCAAGGATGTATTTCAGGTGTAGGGCACATGCTCTGCGTATCTAAGATGCTCCTTTCCCAACACTGCCAGTGCATCTCATAACAATGAAGGTAAAATCAACCAGCTGGTCCCAAAAGCTGGGCAGACCATGAATGCTCTGAGTGTGCTGGACCTTTGGACCATCTTGAGCAGGACACATCCATGAGTTCCTAACGGTGCAGAAAACAGCCCCTGATTCCAGCCAAAGGATGCTGGAAAACTAACTCACTATTCTGAACAGTAGCCTAGGAAAAGGTCAAATACTTTACAATGTCTTTCCTTCACAAACGTTTCCGGGTGAGATGCTGGAGCTATAGCACAGCGGGTAGGGTGTCTGCCTTGTACGCGGCCAACCCGGGTTCTATTCCCAGCATCCTATATGGTTCCCTGAGCACCGCCAGGGGTAATTCCTGAGTGCAGAGCCAGGAGTAACCCCTGTGCATCACCGGGTGTGACCCAAAAAGAAAAAAAAACCACAAATGTTTCCAGGTGATTATAGAAAGATGGGACAAGTTTCCTTTCATAGATGTAGTTTCCTTTCTTCCGAGGAAGGAAGAATAAAGAATATAATTATCATGTCTTCTTGTGTTTCTAATTATCTGGCTGGACTTAAGTCTTGAACGTCAGTGTCTGATAAGGGGGCAGAGCCATAGTACAACAGGGCGGGCACTTGCCTAACACAGACTATCCAGGTTCAATCTCCGGCATCTCTCATAGTGCCCGCCCCCCCAGCACCGCTAAGAGTAATAGCCGATTGCAGAGCCAGGGGTAGTAACCCCTGCACACTGCTGGGTATCACCCAAAAAAGAAAACTAAATCAATGCCTGATAAGATGATTCCTGTAAGACATTCTGATTTGGGTTCCAGTGGAAGAGTACAGCAGCAACCGCCCTTCTCGGCTCGAGAGACAGCAAAGGGTGGGGGATCAAGCACTTGCCCTGTGATCCGCTGCCCCTGGTTTGAATCTGTAGCACTGCATATGCCCCCCACCAGGGGTTATTTCTGAGTGCAGAGCCAGGAATAGCACCCCCCACCACCACCAAGCATCACTGGATGTGTGCCTAATCTCAAACCCCATTCCCTGGAAAGTGAAACCTGACTCTCGGCAAAGAAAGCTATTGTGAGATCATTTACACTTTTCCACTTTGAAAAATTCAGGCTCCAGGGAAGGCTCAAAGGACTGAGCCTAGCGGGAGGCCCAGGTTCAAACTCCAGCACTGCATGGCCCAGCGGGGAGGGGCCCCCAAGACCATCCCAGACCACAGAGCCACCGCCCGCCTGTGGCTCCAAAACAGAGAAGTTTAAAGAGTGAAAAGAGGAACTGGAGTGATAGCACAGCAGGTAGGGCATTTACCTTGCACGAGGCTGACCTGGGTTCGATTCCCAGCATCCCATATGATCCCCGAGCATCGCCAGGAGTAATTCCTGAGTGCATGAGCCAGGAGTAACCGCTGTGCATCGCCAGATGTGACCCAAAGAGCAAAAAAGAAAAAAAAAAGAGTGAAAAGAGGGGTAGAGCAAAACTACAGTGCCTGGACACTTGGACACTGGACACTTGCCTGGCACATGGCCTGCCCAGGTTTGATCCCTGACATCCTATTTGACCCCCAGGGCCTCACCAGCAGTAATCCCTGAGTGCAGAGCCAGAAGTCAGCCCTGAAAGTCAGAGCCTTTGACCCTTGAGACTGGACCCCTTTGATCGATGACCAGTCCGGAGGCCAGAGCGATAGGACAGGGGGGAAGGTAGGGGAGAGTATTTGCTGGCAAATTGTTGGCCCAGTCTCTTTCTATGACACTCCATAGGGTCCCTACCAGGAGTGATCTCTGAGCACAGAGCCAGGGGTAATCCCTGAGAGCCACTGAATGTGGCCCCTAAACCAAACAAAAATGCCCGGTGTAGTGTCACTTTCCCTGAGGCAGGCACAGATGACCATCACTGAGCCAGAGGATCCATCCAGCTCCCAGGCTGTGCTGGACCTGAGCGGGACACAGGGCTCCGAATCACCTGACACCGTCCCTGCAGTGGGCCGGGTGACAGCTCAAAGGGCTCAAGGGGCCCTGGGCTCTGTTTCTGGCACCACATGGTCCCTTGAGTGCGGCCAGGAGACATCCCAAACTCTGAACTGAGAGCAGCCCCTCCCTCAAGGGTGGATCCCAAATCAATAATAAGGGCTGGGAGGAGTCAGCACAGGATTAGAGGTAGGGACCTGGGCCCAGGTATGTGGTTTGATTTTGATTTTTTTTTTTTTTAGCTTTTTGGGTCACACCCGGCGATGCACAGGGGTTACTCCTGACTCATGCACTCAGGAACTGTGGGGGTCCCGTCCTGTCCAGCAGGGAGGACCCTTCGTGGGGCTAAGCAGGGGACACAGCCGAATGAACAGACGCAGAGCCAGAAGGAGGAGGAGAGAGAGTTTATTCTACTGCAGTTACAATACTTATACCTCTCTGCTGGGAGGAGGTGGTATAGTATGCATGCTTGGACCCCCATAGGAACAGTAGTAAAATGCAGATCAGGCATGGGCATTGGCTAGTGAGAGACAAATGGCGAAATGATAAGATCAGCACTGGCCGTCTTTGTTACAGAAATCCCAAGCAGCCTCTGCTTGACTAGAAGATAAGAGCCAAGCTCTGTAAAATGGCTCCCTACAAGGAACTACTCCTGGCGGTGCTGGGGAGACTATATGGGATGCCGGGGATCGAACCCAGGTCGGCCGCGTGCAAGGCAAACGCCCTACCCGCTATGCTATCGCTCCGGCCCCTGATTTTGATTTTTATGGGGAATCACAGTGAGATACAGTTTACACAATTACAAAGTTGTTCATAATTGGGCTTCAGTCCTATAGTGTTCCAACACCCCCGGGCCGGTTTGATCCCAGGGGAAACCATGGGTAGCCCTGGAGGCCGCAAGCATGAGGGGTTGGGCCTGGAGGCCTCAGGGCATGCCCGGGGTATCCAGCACTGCAGGACCTGCTCAGGCTGCTCAGTGCCCTCTGTGCTGTGCTATCACTCCAGCCCCGAGAAGCGGAAGTTGGGGCTGGAGCAATGGTACAATGGGTAGGGCGTTTGCCTTGCACTCGGCCGACCCGGGTTAGATTCCCAGCATCCCATATGGTCCTCTGATCACCGCCAGGGGTGATTCCTAAGTGCAGAGCCAGGAGTAACCCCTGTGCATTGCCAGGTGTGACCCATAAAGCAAAAAAAAAAAAGAAGAAGAAGGAGAAGAAGAATCGGAAGTTTGGGGAAGGCTTTGTACCGGGCTCAGAGAGCAATGTCTGTTGACCAGAGAGATTCTCCTCCCAGCGCCTGAGCCTGGCAACTACTGTGTGGCTGATGTTCACCTCCCAGCTGCCAGGCTGGGCTAGGGTACCCCAACATTTCTAGGCAGAAATTTGAGAATAGTGTCTGACATTTCCCTAATCTGCCCTGCAGCTCTGGGCATCTTATTATTTTTTGTTGTTGTTGATTATCAACTAAGTTTAAGAATGAAGGGAACGTGGGGCCAGAGCAATAGCCCAGCGGGTAGGGCGTTTGCATTGCATATGGCCAACCTGGGTTTGATCCCTGGTACCCCAGGCACCTCCAGGAGTAATTCCTGAGTGCAGAGCCAGGAGTAACCCATGAGCATAGCTGGGTGTGACCCAAAAGCAAAAAAAAAAAAAAAATGAAGGGAATGTATAATAATCACCTTTTTTTTTTCTTTTTGGGTCATGCCTGGCAATGTACAGGGGTTACTCCTGGCTCATACACTCAGGAATTATTCCTGGCAGTGCTCAGGGGACCATATGGGATGCTGGGAATTGAACCCGGGTCGGCCATGTGCAAGACAAACGCCCTACCCACTGTGCTATTGCCCCAGCCCCTAATGACCTTATTTTATTTTTAAAAAATTTTATTATTGATGACTGAATAAATAACAGTACTCCTACATTATAAAAACAAAAGTTTGTGTTTTTTTTTTTTGCTTTTTTGGGTCACACCCAACAGTGCACAGGGGTTACTCCTGGCTCTGCACTCAGGAATTATTCCTGGCGGTGCTGGGGGACCATATGGGATGCTGGGAATCAAACTGGGATCGGCTGCATACAAGGCAAACACCCTACCCGCTGTGTTATCGCTCCAGCCCCCAAAAAACAAAAGATTTTATTATTGAATCACTGTGAAATAGATCTTCATTAAGCTGTTCATAACTAGGTTTCAGTCATACAGTGATAGGGTGGAGGGATACACCCCTCCCTCCACCAGTGCACATCTCCCAGCACCAGTGTCCCCAGGTTCCCTCCCATCACCTTCCCCTCTCCGCCCAGCTCTGGGCATCTCTGAGTGAGTGAGCCCTCGGCAGCTGCTGGCTCTGTGGCGCTTGGGGAGTGTTGAAACTCTCTTTGCCCACAAGGACTGTTTATGTTTTCTGGCTGAGGAAAATTGTTGACTCTGGCCCTGTGTTGGCCTCTTGGCCTGCAAACAATCGAAATAGTCACTCTGCCTCTCTGAGGCGTCGTCTGTAGAGTGCAAATGGTGTGAGGGCAGCGACAGAGGGAGCTGGCTCACGAGGGTGGTAGGATGGAGTGTCTGCACAACTGAACAGGGAAACTGAGGGAAACTCTTTCACTCAGGTCCTGGTATGGAACCTATGACACAGTTTGTTGAATGTCTCTGGGAGAGAGCCCTGAGGACCCCAAGGGATAATAAAAACCATGGTCACGCTCCTTGAGTATTGAGGCTCACACACACCAGGCTGCAGTGTCAACAGTGGAGCTGCCGGGATGGCGCCTGGGTGTATGTGGGGCACCAGGGATCAAACTCAAGGCCTCCCACTTTGCCAGGCAGGTGCTTTCGCCTTTGAGCTGTCTCCCAGCCCCCCTCATGCTGTAATTCTGGGAGCGGCTCCAAGGTACCAGTGTGCTCCCTGACTTTGGACTGTTTCCGACACTTTTTTCCTTCGGCCTCTTTCTTTATCTGCAAGACGAGCTGGAAGTGCTGAATGACAGAAAGCAGACAGGATGCCAGCCCAATGCCTCGAAAGCGCTTTTCATTTCACTGTTCCTTTTGTGCGTGTTAGGGTCACAGCAGGCTGTTCTCAGGGATCACTCCTGGCTTGCTTGCGGGACTATCAGGGATGCTGGAGATCGAACCAAGGCCGGAAGTGTCTGTTCTGCCAGGTGGAACAGTCTTTGCCGCTGTCCTTCAAAGCCAAGTGGCGTTTCATTGGCCCAGGGAGCCGTCTGGAGGCGGGACTTACAGTGAGATCTGGCTTCTGAGTGGTCTGAACATCTGGAGAATTGTCCAGTTCGACTGGGTCAAATGCAAATCCAGCGGCATTTGCCCCAGTCGAAGAATTCTGGAGCCAGAATGTTCCCTCCTGGAACAGGTGGCCTGGGTGCCATGGTGATCGTGCCTCCTTTTCAGCAACTTGGCGCTCCCTTCCATATCTTGACATTTCAAAGCATTTTTCCCCATCAGTGAGATCAACAGTTTTCATACTCAGAGGGTGGGTGTAGGACCCCAAGAGCGACAGTACAGCTGGAGGGCGCTGGCCCTGCATGCGCCTGACTGGGGTTGGATCCCCAGCATCTCATACACCCCTGAGCACCGCCAGGAGTGATTCCCGAATGCAGAGCCTGGAGTAACCCCTGAGCATCGCCGGGTGTGGCAAAAAAAGCAAACCTCAGAGGGTGGAAATCCAGGACTCCATCCTCTCCCAGTGGCTCAGCCAGTGACATTGATGTCTGGAGTCACAGTGTCCCCTGAGAAGGTGTCAGGGAGTTAGTGGTGGGGGGGGAGGTGCGTCCACTTGGGGCCACAGTGGGCCTTCCCTCCCTCCTGCTGCTCCCACCAGGGCCAGTTCCTGGCCCCCTCATGCTTGACGACCTCCAGCTGCTGACCCCCACAGCTGGCATGTTCCCAGTGCTGCCCATGACCTCTGAGGGGGTGAGTGTCCCCTGAGCTGGTGCTGCCAGGAGACAGCCACCAGGCTCCCCACTTTCTGCCCTGCTGACCTCTGGCTTTGGCCCTGGGTATCTCTTTGCTTCCCCTGTTTCCAGAGTTTCATTCCTATGACCCCATCTTGCACCTCCCAGGAACAAGACATCTCTGTGTGGACATGGCCAGGAGTCTCCGCTTGAGGTCACTGGTCCTCTCCAGTGGCCAGAACACCCCTCTTGGTATTCCCCTCCGGGAGCCCCGCCCCAGAGGAGGGCAGGCGCCGCCCCAGGCGACACAGCCCTCCCTGCCAAGTGACCTAGTTAAGCCACTCGCCCAGGTGTTCCGACGCCTTTCTCGCCAGCCCTCCCCTCTCCCTTCCCCAATGCACTGCACCCATCCCATCCCCAGAATTGGGTTCCCAGGGGGTGGTCTCCTGTCAAAAGGACCGCTTATCAGGGAACGCCCCTCCAAACCCATTGCCCTTGGAGAAAACTTCTGGGTAATATACTTTCCCACGGCAGAGACCCTTTGGGGTACTCCTCAACATCTCGCGGTCTACTTCCCCACTCCCTGACCCGTCCCTCTTGGTCACCCTCCACCCCCAGCGCTAGTTCTCGGGTCTCTGCGCTCTTCCCGCCTCCGCCCTGCGCCCCGCCCGGCGCCCTGGGCACCAGGGGGCGGGGCTCGCCCCTTTCTATTTAAGGGCACCCGGGAGGGGGTGCGCGTGAGGTGCCACCCCGAGCGCCCGCATCTCGCCCCGTCCCGCCTTTGTCTCCCGCCGGCCTCTTTGTCTCGGCCGCGCTCGGCCGGCTGGGCTCCCGGATCCTTCCCGTGCTGCCCCCCAACCCCGAGCGGCTGCCGACCTCGCGCGCGGGCTGCAGTATCTCAGGTGTGTGTGGTGCGGCGGAGGGAAGTGGGGGGCTCCGGCCGGTGGTGCCTCCAGGTTTGCCGTGCTCCGCGCTGGAGCGCCCCATTCCTGCGGATGCTCTGGGGCGAGTGAGAGGGGAGGACTGGGTCGCAGCGCTGCTCCTCTTCCGGGAGCTTGGACCGGTCCCCCGCCCCCCTCCCACAGCGCCCCCAGAGTCTCAGGGACCTCTGTCCCGACCCCTAAGGGAGTGAGCCGGCAGGAGCCCAGGGTGTGAGTGCTGGGCTAGAGGATCTGAGGGACCAGCAGGGAAGGGACCTGCTTTCACTTCTGTGCTAGCCGGACCCAGGGTTTAAGAATCTCTCCCCCAGCACCACCAAGGGAGTAAGCAAAGATAAGTGCCTGGAAAGGGAGTTGAATTACTGACTCTCCCTTCTCTGTGAGTTTGGGGACAGGCCCCCTCTTAAAATAATCCCAAACCTTTGGGATGGGCTAGCAGGGCAGAGAGGAAGGGGTGAGGGCTGCATTGGTGTGCGCTGCATTGGTGCAGCCTGGTCCACCCCCCAAATTTTCCCATTGTGACCCTCTAGGGGAACTGGGATTTCCCAGCATCAGATAACGTCACTCACAGAGCTGGGCGCCAGCAGGGACCCAGCGGAGTTTACAGTCTGCGTGTGGGTGGGGGGGGGGAGGGTCCTCTGCCCCTCACTCTGCAGGCTGGGTGGGGGTGGGGTGGCTTCAGCAGCCTCCCCGCCGACCCGCCCGGGCGCCAGAACTGTCATTTCTAGCTTCATTTCTAGTTTTGCTGAAGCTGAGTTGCCCTGAGCAAATCTTCACCCCCTGAGGCCTCATTCTGAAATCTGAGGAGTCCCAGGGTTTGGGTTGGCCGCCAGGGCTCTCAGGGGCCAATGCCCCCCCTCCCCCCCAGCCCCTGCCGCCTCCTTCCCAGGATTAGCTGGGAGGGGGCCTGCGCATTCACACCCAGTGAGAAGGGGCCCTGCAGGTCTGGTTTTGAAGTCTGTTTGTAACCCGGCTTGTTTACATAAGCAGCGGTGATACAGCTGACACCACCTGTCCGCCTGCCCCAAACTGGGTCATGTTCTTGCTTAATTGCGTTCAGGGGGCAGAGCCTGGAGATAGCTCAAAAAGCACATGCTCAGCAGGGGCAAGGCCCCAAGTTCCCTCCCTGGGACAAGTTCGTTTTGTTCATTTGCCAGGCTGGTGGGGGTGGGAAGGAGCAGCTGGTCTTACTCAGGTCTAACTCCTGGCTCTGCACTCAGGGATCACTCCTGGCCGTGCTCGAGGAACTGCATGGGGTGGGTGCCGGGGATTAAACCCGAGTGGGCTGCGTGCACAGCAGTGGCCCTGCCTATTGTACTCTTGCTCCGACCCAGCCCTGGACAAGGTTGATCCCGGGCTCTGTATACCCTTCCCAGCACCACCAGGAGTGGCCCTGGTGGCCCCCTGAACTTTGGGGCTTGAGTAGTGCCACATTGCTGGGCCCCAGTGTATCAAAACTTCCTTATCAGTGGCCCCCTAGACTCCCCCAGCATTGCTTAGAAGCACCCCAAATAAAATCATATCCAAAAGTTGAACCAGGACTGGAGCAATAGCACAGCGGGTAGGGCATTTGCCTTGCACGCGGCCGACCGGGGTTCGATTCCCAGCATCCCATATGGTCCCCTGAGCACCGCCAGGGGTGATTAACTGAGTGCAGAGCCAGGAGTAACCCCTGTGCATCACAGGTGTGACCCCCCCCAAAAAAAAAGTTGAACCAAGTTCACCTTAGTCTCCATCAACTGGCTGGTATGTGGAGTCCCCACTTTATTGGTTAATGAGACCAGTGTGTGAGGGGAGAGTTATCCTTGAGTAAAAGCCGGGGTGCTACTTGGCTGACTGGGAAGAGCAATCCGAAGAGATGGTAGGAGGTGGGAGGGAGTTATCTCTCTGACCCCATCTCTGGTCTGGGAGGAGCCAGACTGAGTTGACTGAGCCCAAAGGTGGACTTTAAGGAGTGAGAAGAAAGCCCTCCAGGAGAGATGAGGAAACATAGGAAGAAAGACAAGAAGCAGAAGAGGAAGCTGGAGGGGAGAAGGGGGGACCCTCTTCGTAAGGGATTTCTTTTTCTTTTCTTTTTTTTTTTTTTCAGTTACACCCGGCGATGCACAGGGGTCACTCCTGGCTCTGCATTCAGGAATTACTCCTGGCTGTGCTTGGGGGACCACATGGGATGCTGGGAATTGGACCCAGATCTGTCACGTGAAAGGCAAACGCCCTCCCCGCTGTGCTGATGCTCCAGCCCTTGGTCCTAAGGGATTTTACGTGGTGCCAGAGCCCCGACAGAACTCCTCTTCAGGAATCACTTCGGGAGGGGCTCTCGACCATACCTGGTGCCAGGGACTGAACTACAGTTGGCTGCCCCCTGCACTCTCTGCCCAGTGCCCCAACAGGACCCCCGTCAGAATGGTCGGGATGTGGCCCGATGGGCTGGGCACAGACTTTGCGTGCAGGAGCCCCAGTCTGGCCTGGTCCCCAAACACTGTTAGGAGTGACCCCTGAGAACCAAGAGGGAAATAACCCCTGAGGACTGCCAAATCTGCCTACCGTGCACCCCACCCTGAAAAAAAAAAGATACAAGATGATCACCTACTTTCAGTAGGGCTGAGGTTCCCCAAGGAAGAGGCAGGGGGAGGAGGCAGGAGGGGAAAAGCAGCTTGGACTAGCCTAGCAGGAAGAGCTTGTGTTTTCCTGGGGTCCACGTAGCCCCCTCTTTGCACTGGGCTTGCAGTGGACAATGAGTGAAGGTTGGGGAGAAAACTAAAACTTCAGCTTCATCCCTAAACTTCTCTTGGGATGTGGAGATAAAGGGAGGGTTTTTTTTTTTTTGCTTTTTAGGTCACACGCGGCGATGCTCAGGGGTTACTCCAGACTCCGCACTCAGGAATTACTCCCAGCAGTGCTTGGGAGATCATCTGGAATGCCGAGGATCAAACCCAGGTCAGCCGCATGCAAGGCAAACGCCCTCCCTGCTGTACTACACTCCGGCTCTGAGTATTATATTGTTTTTCAGGAGATGGTGAGAGTCATTAGGATCCTTAAGAGATGTCCCTTCATTTTGGGGTGCAGCCCAAGACCTTGTCTGCAGAGTCCTGGGGGAACTGGGGGCGCAGGGTTGTGCCTAGTCTGGGGAGCTCAGTGGGTTCTAGAGTTTCTGAGTTTGAGCTTCTGGCAAAGGGGAGCAAGGGAGGGAGCACTGAAAGCTGGGGTGCCTTGGCCGGAGGCCTCCCTCACAGGGACTGGTGCGAAGCAGACAAGAAGGGGTTTTTGTACTGGGGCCAGTTCCGGAAGCAGCGACTCTGATCTGCGTGCTGGGTTCTCTCTTTTTTGCAGAGGAACGAAGCAGGAAGCTCGCTGCCAAGAGGTCCCTATGCCCCTGGAGGAGCTGCAGGCAGATGCCAGATTGGGGCTCCAGGCTAAGACGACTTGGGCCTCCGGGGTGAGTCAGACCCTGAGACTGAGTCTCCGTCCGCATCAGGGCCTGGGACAGAGGCCAAGCCTTTGGACTTCGTGGTGGCCAATGCAGAATGCGATTTTGGCGTGGTGCTGGCGTCTCCCGGGCCGTCTCCAGTGGTCTGGACTACCTTCCCAACCGCCACGGCAGCTGGCTCCGGGACCCCGGGCGCACTGTGGTGCTCCTCAAGTGCAACGGCAGAGTGGTGAGAGTCGGGCGAAAAAAGGGTCAGGCCACGTTTGGGGACGCAGAGCCCAAGAATGAGAGGAGGCGAACCTTCCTCTCCCTCATAAACTGAACTCACCCACCTAGAGGACCTGGAGCGCGGAGAGCAGCTCTCCAAGGGAAACCAGGGAAGAGGCAGCGGGGGCGTGGCCAGTTCCAGGGGGTGTGGCCAAGGGAAGTGGGCGTGGCGTGCCCAGGGACCTAAACCGCCTGCTGGAGCTGGAGCATCCGCGGAGGTGGAAAAGACTCCCGCGGATGATCAACCGTTCTGCGGCCTCTGGAATCTGGGATGACCCAAGTGCTGAGGAGTGCTCAGGAAGAAGAGGAAGAAGACGAGCCCTGAGAGCCCCGAGTCTGAGGCGGGGACGGCACCTCCCAATGGCCTCAGTCTTCAGATTGCTCCGGAGTCGGTGCACTGATCAACAGGGATAGAGGGGCTTGGCGCACTGGGAGCGAGGCAAGGGTGAGACCCGGCTGCTGCAGCGCGTCTGCTCAGCTGATCCAGGGACAACACCTTGGGGTCAAGGTGGTCTGGCTCACCAGGGACGACTCCATGGGCCCCAGGGAGCTCAAGAAATACAGCCTGATCACCAAGCAGGTGAGAAGGACGAGGGAGCTCTCAGGACCGGACCTGTCCCTGGGGGATTGCTCGGGATCTCCTACCACCCCACGGCCTGAACAATCACTGGCTCCTTCTCCACCACTTTTTTTTTTTGCTTTTTGGGTCACACCCGGCGATGCTCAGGGGTTACTCCTGGCTTTGCACTCAAGAATTACTCCTGGCGGTGCTCGGGGGACCATATGGGATGCCGGGGATCGAACCTGGGTCGGCCGCGTGCAAGGCAAACGCCCTACCCGCTGTGCTATCGCTTCGGTCCCACCACTTTTTTTTTTTTAAATAAGGTAGTTCACAATATTTGATTACATTTAATATTTTCTGCCACTTCTACCGACTGGGCGACCTGAGCTCTGCTCTGGACTCCCAGCTTAGTTCTAAACCCTTAAGCCCAGAGGCCAAAAGCTTCTGACTTCCAGCAGAGTCCCCAAGAACCCAGACATCTCCAGGCCTCCCACGGCCCTACCTTCCTCCTTCAGCTGCCCACAGGAACTCAGTCGCATTCTGGAGTCTGTCCCTTTTCTCCTGCCGCCCCCCCCCCCCCATCCAGGTGCGCCATTCTCCGCTTGCCTTCTCCTAGGACATCTAGGAACAGCACTTTAGACCCACCCTTTCCAAAGAGCCCCTCCCCGCCCCACCCCCGAAATAGACAGACCCCGCCCCAAAAGAGACAAGCTCCGCCCAGAAATAGACAACCCCTCAAACAGAAAGTTCACCCCGGAAATATGTAAGCACCGACCCCAAACATGCAAGCCCCGCCCTGCCTGGGCTCTGGGCTCCCACCACTCTGCTCACCCAGTGCGGGTTTCGCCTCCTCTCCCTTTTACCTTTTTTCACTCTCGGGACATTGCTCCATACAGATCACCTTTCCGGGGATCCAGGGACCTGAGGCCTGGCCCCTGACTCCCCAACACCCCACTCTACACACCCTCCTCAAGTCGGTTCTTCTGAGGAACCAGGTGGGAACCAAGGTTGCAAAGATGAGAGTGGCTGTCTAGAGTCGCAGACTCCCCTTGCCAGCTTTTCCGCTGCCACCCCTGTGCTCACTAGTGCGCCCCCCATCCAGGGCATCCTTTTAGTCCAAATCAACGTGACCATGCTGCGGGCCTTGGGCACCTACTCAACTCTGCCCAGCAAAGGCAGGCGGGGACTCCTGCTGTCGCCCTCTGTGCAAACAAGACGTGTTTCCAGGTGGGACCTTCATCCAGGAATGGCAGCCCTAATGGCCAAGCAAGAGTAACCTGCGACTGCTGGTCGCCAAGAGCCTAGAGTGGCGAGTGGATAGCTGCGCCCACCTGTGCGCCTTCACGCTGTGCATGCGTCTCTTCTCCATCCTGCACATGGCGATGCCCCAACCACCGATACCTTCGTCAGGGACGGCTCCTCTAGCATCTGCAGCGCCAGGCCCTACACCTCACTGGCCTCAGTGTCATGTGCCAGCTCTTCCTGGCACCCCAATTGTGATCACAGCTGGCTGACTTTTCCTGGCGCCCAGTTGTGGTCACAGCTGGCCAGGTCGGTTTGGGGCTGGAGCTGGTCAAGGGTTATACTGAACTGTACCTGCTAGAGAATGACATCTAGGAACAGCACTTTAGACCCACCCTTTCCAAAGAGCCCCACCCGCCCCTCCGTCCATAAACAGGCCCCGCCCGGGAATTGCAAGCCCCGCCCCAACATGCAAGCCCCGCCCTGCCTGGGCTCTGGGCTCCCACCACTCTGCTCACCCACTGCAGGTTTCGCCTCCTCTTCCCTTTCCCTTTCTCTCTGCCGACTTGCCTATAGCGCCCTCAAGGGTCGCGCCCTGACAGCTCAGGGCGACAGATTTGGGGGAGCTTCTTGCTTGGAGGGTGTCCACAGGTTGACCCTGTCTGTAGCCGCGACCAGGCTGAACTCTGGCTAAACGCCCAGCTTCTCTCGTCTGACCCCTCGTGGCTGCAAAAGGCTTCCGCGATAGAACCGTCAGCTTTCTGCCGTGAGAGCTAGGTTTTGACTCGGGTTGTTTTTCTCAAGCCCCCAGACCCCCTCTTTACCGTGCACTCAGCCTCCTGTACCTCTAGATCCCGGTCATCTCCTTCCTTTTCTGGACCCCGTTAGGACACTTGAGCCCAGACCGCCTGTTTCTTGGTTTGTTCTGTCTCTCCCGCCCCGCCCCACCCCCACCACTTTAAGCCATAAGGAGAGACCCCTACACAGGTAGGGATGTACATGGGTGTACAGTGCTTTCACCATGTACCCTTCTGTGCCTTTCTCTCTCTCTCTCTCATGCCGGTTTTCTCCCACTCTGCACGGGAGTTTGCTGTTTGGCAGGCTCAGTCCCCAGCCCCCAGCCCGCAGTGGGATGTGGGCGTCCAGCCAGAGAGTCTGGCCAGAGGAGGGCAGGCCCCTCCAGCCAGAGCGGAACTGTCTCTGGATTCTAACCCTGAGTCTTCTAGGCGACCGGAACCCCCAGTCTCCAGCTATTTCTGCACACCACTCCGTCGTCCAGTTGCTTTCTGCTGTTTTGCACTTTGAGTCCTTTATTTGAAAGGCCCCAGTCCCAGCTGCCTCAGATCACACGGTCTCCTACTCTGGGTTGTCCTACTGCAGAGGGAGGGGAGAGTGCCTCAGCGATCAGAGTGACTCCCGCGTCACCAGCTGTACCCGGGAGTCTGGCAGAGCCGAGAATCCAGGCATCCCTGGCCGGAGCTAGCCTCTGGACCTCTCTCCCTCACACTGGGAACTGGAACTTCTGGCTGGGCTGGGGACTCAAAGGCTCCGACGGGGCTGGAATTCAAGTCGTGAGCAGAGGAGGGCGCCAGAGGTGGGAGAAGGTGGGCAGAGAGAGAGAGGGAGGGAGAGAGAGGGGAGAGAGGAGAGAGAGAGGTGAGTGAGAGGAGAGGGAGAGAGGGGGGAATAGAAAGAAGGTAGAGAGGAGAGGGGGGAGAGAGGAGTGAGAGAGGGGGAAGAAAGGAGGGTGGGGGAGAGAGGGCAGCCAGCGCCCTCCACTCCCATTCCCCCCAGCTCCGACTTTGTGACTTAGCCCCTCTCCTTGGGCTTGACTGCCTCCAGCGCCTGACCACGCCGCCACCTCGCTCCCCGGGTCCCTCCAACCACAGCTGTAACGCAATAAAACGGACCCTTGGCCCACCCTCTGTGCGTGTTTCACTTCTCAGTGGGGAGGAAGAAGATGCCGTCTCCTGCTTCCCGGCAGCCTGTATTCGGGAAGATCCGCAAGCCCGGTGGCAGTGGGGCTAATGACTTCCTGGAGGGGAGCCGGGGAGGGCTGCCGGCCCAGCGGCCCCCCCCACCCCCGCCCCCGGCGAGCAGCAGCAGAAGCGCTTGCTCAGACCCGGAGGCGGGCGCCCGCGCCGCGCCCTCTCCAGCCCCGGGCTTGGCTTTGCTTTGGACCCGGGAGTCGTTCTGCTACCAGAATTCTCTGGACTCTTCTCCCAAGTTCCCCTTGGCAGCCAGCGTCCCTCAGCGCCACGATCCAGGCATCTAACCCCCAGCTCTCGGGCCCCGGGGCCAGCGGCCCCGCTTTCCCCTTGAGGTGGGCACCGCACCCGGGCGAGAGGAGGTGGGCGCCGCCCCCCGGGAACTGAGCTCCGGAGCGGCGCGGACTGCCATCCCGAAGAGGGCCACGCGGGGGCGCCAGGACGGTGCGGACGCGTGCGAGGCAGCGCACGGTCGTGGTTTCGAGTGTGAGTGCGTCTTTGTGTGTCTGCGTTTCTCTACATGTGTGGACGAGTCGGGGGTGGGGGTGGGCACCGGGTAGGATGGGTCCTGGACAGCGTGCCTGGGGTGCACCACGACCCAGTCCTTTGAGTGGCTCTTTGAGAAGGACTGGGCTTGGTATGTTACCAGGTTCCGTGGACGGGGGGAACGGGAGAACGTGTGTGTCTGCGTGGGGACCCGCGGAGCCCTTGGTTCTCAGAAACCCATTTTAGATCTGGAAGTCACAGTCCTTGAGGGTTATTATTTATTTATTTTCCTCTTGCTTTTGTTAAAACCCTTCCCACCATCTGGTGGAGAAGGAGTCACGGCTGTGTCAATCCCACACCCTCCCCCCCTTCCATCCATCCTTCTTCAGCCTGGGTCGGGGAGACCCTGCTGGGTTAGGTGTGACATATGTGTGAGTGGGTGTGTCAGGAGTGAGACTGTGGCTGATGGCCGACAACTGGGAGGAGGCTGGTTCTGAGCCATTTCTTTCTCCTCTCCATTTGTGGGGACCATCTTCTTGGTATGTGTCTGCCTCTGTCTCCCCCATGGCTGTCTCTCTGTCTCTCTCCTCATCTCTGTCTCTTACTCTCTCTCCATTTCTTGGTGACTCATCTCTGCGGCTTTGCCCTCCTCCGACTTGCTGGGTCTCCCTCCCCCCTCAGGAGTGGGTGGGGGCGTGAGGGATTGAGATCCTGGGGTTGAAAGGCAGAGTGAGCACCCCCTTCCTCTTGCTCATCACCCTCAGACTCACCAGTGCCCCCGGCCCTCTTCCAGCCTCTTTCGCAGGCCTCCCCACCCCACAAAACTGGGGGCAGGGAAGAAGGCATTGAGGCGCTCCAACTCTAGGGCCATTTTCAGGGGGGACCCTCAGCACCTTCTTTCAGTTCAAAGTGGGGACCCCAGCCCCACTCTTAGAGTGCCCCCTTCCTGCCTCCCTCCCCCCATCGCTGACGCATTGGAAGGCTGCAGAGGTGAGTCACCAGTTGGGGGAAGGGAAAGAATGAGGGGATGCTAAGCTGGGGAACCCGGACCCTCTTTTTCTCTCCCAAACCTTTTCAGCGGAAGTACCTAGTGCCCATGCCCCCCTCCCCCTTTCCAGGTCTTCAGCCTGGATTGCTGGTGGGCTGGACCCCATCTTCCCCAGGTACCCTCTGGAGAGGCTGGGAGAGTGAGGGACAAAGACAAAGAGGATTCATACCACTCAGGGAGATCACCAGGCTGCTCCGTCGGGCCCCCAGCTCTGGATCCTCCATTATCTTCCCTGTACCCCCACCCCATCCGTGTCTTTTCCAGAAGCCCCTAGAGGCAGAGGGGGATGGAGGAGGGCATAGCCTCTCTCCATGAGTTGGGGTATCTGTGAATGATACAGGCAGGGAATTGGGATGCAGAGATGTAGCAAGAGACCCAGGGAGAAACTCAGACCGGGGCAGCCATGGTCCAGATTGGAGATTCACCAAGAAGATCCAGGCTGGTGATTCACATGTGCTCACACAGTCACACACACCGTCACACGTACACAGTCACACATGCACACACACAGTCAGATGTATACACTCACATTCACACACTCACAGTCACGCAGCCACACAGGCACTCCTGCGTTGAGTGCTGGGATCTACCTGCTGCCCCTCTCCCACCCAGGACGCGCTTTCTGAGAAGCCCCCTGGGTTTCCAGGCATGAGCAGAGGAAGGAAGGGTTGGGAAGTTGGGGTGAACAGTCAGAAAGCAAGGGGCAAGGACCTGTGCTGGGGAGTTAGGCTGGATCCTGAGATTTTCCTGCGCAGGAATTTAGAGGGGCAGGTGGTGGTGGGGGAGGGGCAGGCAGGAGTCACGGGGTCCAGCCACCCACATGACCTCTAATGAGCATGGTGGGCATGGAAGGACCCAGGAAAAGGCACACACATGTAGACCCAGGACAGATGTTGATACATCCAGCCAGGCACACCCTTTCCTCAGCAGCCGGTGCCCAGACCAGAAGCCTGCAGTGGTGCCCACCCTCACAGGTGCCCATGGTGTGTGTGTGTGCGGGGGGCGGGGGAACAGGGCAGAGCCAGCCACACTTATATTGGGACCTGTGGATAGAGAATCAGGTACTCTAATGCTAACCCCCGCCATCCACAGCTGCTGAAACACACCTTTGGTCCCCCCACCTCCCGCCTGTTTCATCAGCTCTGCATGCACATGCTCGCATACACACACAGGCACGAGTATGCACACGTACACAGGGCGGCGTGCGCCCTAGCAAGGCACACCAACAGCTCCCCTAGACTCCTGTCCTCCATGTCTAATACCTGGTCTCTAAGCCCTGCAGTCCCTCCCACCCCCCAACCCCCCACCTGCCTTCCCCTTTCCTTTCCTCCTGAAGGGCTGCCCCTCCCCCTGCAGATGTCATCTGGGTTCTGTCCTCTCAGGGAAGGTGACTTGACCCCCGCCCCACTCCAGTGCTCTTGGGAGCGGCAGATGCAAAGCTGAAGGGAGAGGGGGAAGGGGGTGCAGGGAGCCCCTGGGGCCAGGGGAAGGTCCTAGATTGTGGTGGGGGTGGGGGATGGGGGCTGTTAGCCCTTCCTACCCCTCTCTCTTTGGTATCTCTGCACCTTGGTTCTCAGATTCCTGTTGCCGCCCCCCCCCCCCCCTTTAGCCCGTTTCTTCGACCTGTTCCAGGCTCCTTCCTGTCTCTCCCTCCTGCCCCCATCCCTTCCCTCTTTCCTCTCTCTACTCCTCCCCACCTCTTTCCCCGCAGAGCTGATGGGTTTTCTTCTGGGAAAGTCGAGCCACTGATGGAGCCGAGAAGTCACTGCTGGCTCTAGAGGGAAAGCACGTGAGTGTGTGTGTGTGTGTGTGTGTGTGTGTGTGAGAGAGAGAGAGAGAGAGAGAGAGAGAGAGAGAGAGAGAGAGAGAGAGGGAGAGAGAGAGAGAGAGAGGAGTGAGAGAGGGAGGGAGAGAGAGATGGGGGAGGGGTGGCGGTTGGTGGTCAGTACCAGGAAGAGGTGGGGAGGGGGCTCAGGACAGACCCTCAAAGTCCCCGCCCTGACCCTGCCTGCAGAGTCCTAGGGCACTGATGCCCTGCATGTGCCCATGGGCACCCGTGTCTGCAGTTCTTGTGTGTCTGGTGTGTGTCATTGTCACTCCCCCTCCCTTTCCCTGCCCACGCCCCCGCACAGCTCCCTGCCTGCACCGCAGCCCCCTCTGGCCTCCCTCCCTCCCTTTCATTCCTGCAGTGTTGGCTGCCCCCCCTCTTCCCTGCCCCCTCCCCATTTCCGTCCTGTCCCCCCAACCCCCCGCCCACGGCTGGTCTCCCTTCACTGGACCCGGCGAGCTGATGGATTCTCTTTGCGCAATCTGTGCGTCATCGACCCCCACCCCCCCCCCCGAGCCTCAAGCTGTCCAAGCCCCCAGCCCCAGCCTATCTGGAAGGAGACAGAGACTGGGGGGTCTGGGGGTAGAGGGGAAATCTCTGACATTGCATTCTAATCCCCCATCACATTCCGCCCATCCCTTTAAGAGGTAGAGAGAGTGGGGGCTGAGTCACCCACCCCACCTGCGCAACCCCCTCCCCACCTGGTCTGTTCTCGCCCTCCAAATGTCCTTTGGGGGGAGCAGCAGGGGGGGAAAGAAGCCGGAGGAGGATGAGAAGGGGTGGGTTGAGAAGGGGCGCCGCGGGGGGCACCAAGATTTGCTACGGAGTCAGCTGGACAGAAGGACGGACACACCTTTTTCTCCAGACACGCACAGACCGTGAACAGACACGACTCGGAGACACACACATCCTCAGTCTTTCCCTTTTCTCTTCCGACTCGGACCCTTTCAGACGGAATTAGCAAGACCGCAAGATCCGCCCATCTGCCCCGGCCGGGGACCGGCACCCCGCACCGCAGATCGCGGACAGCGCCCGCAGGCGCGCAGATCCGTTCCTCTGGTCAGGTTCACGCCGTCCTTGGGCGTGAACCCCGTACCCCGTGCGGCCGGGGCTGCGAGCCCGGGCCCCTGCTCGGTGCGGAAGCCTCATCTGCCCCCTCCCCAGTATAGATCTCCCACTGGTGCCCAGTCAGACGCTGGGAGCGCCCCCACCCTATTCCGCTCGGCGCCGCGGGCTTCCGCTGCTGCAAGTTGCTCTGTAACCCACCCTGCCCCCAGCGGCGCCTCTGCGTCCACCATCCATTCATTCTCCCATTCATTCATTCATCCTTTTCTCCTCGTCCCTCCTTCATTCATTCGTAGCCCCCTGCCCCGCCCGTCTCGGCATTTCATTCATTCGTTCATTCATTCATTCATTCATTTCCCCGGCGCCGGGTTAGCGCACACCCCTCCAGCCGCGGCCTCGAGAGCGCAGGCGCGGGCCGGGAGAAGCCGGCTTCCTCCAATCACGAGGCGTCCTCCCGCCTCGAGGCGCCCGCCCGCTTCCCCATGAATGAACATTGACGTCAATGGGGCGGGGCCAGACCACATGACCCCGCGCGCTCCCCTTTATAAGGCGGCAGAGGCGCGGGCGCTGTCCAGCGTGCTGAAGCCGGAGCAAGCGAACAACCGGGAGTCGCGTCGACGGAGCGGAGCCCAGCCCCAGCGGACGCCAGATCTCGCCCGTCGCCCGTACCCCAGCCACCGCTCCGAGCCGAGGCGGACGCGTCCCGATCGTCCCCTGTCCCCACCCCGTCCCGACCCTCCTCTCCACTTCCCGCGTCGTGAGACCAGCTGGTAAATACTCCGCGGTCCGTCTCTCAAACCCCCGACAGCCGTGGGCGTGAGGGAGGGTGCGCTCTCTCCCCCCTCCCCATGGGGGTGTTGAAAACATAGCGGGGCGCCCCCGGTGAGGGTCCTTGATAAAATCGGGGAGTCGCCGCTTTTCTCTTGCTGCTGAAGTCGCCCACGCACCATCCGGGGAGTCCTGTAGGGAGGGAGAAGAGGTTCCCCCCCATATCCTTGCTGCTTAGTACGTGGGCGCTGGCAGTGAGATGGCACAGGGAAGGGGGCGAGGAGGGAGGGCGAGGATTGCGGGGTTTTCCCCATTTACACGACTCCAGAGATCGGCACCACCTTCCTCCTTGGCTCCTCCTAAACGTCCCTCTTTTGGGTAAGGTCGGCGGGATAAGGGAAGCCCGGATTTCCTGATTAAAGGTGGGGGAAGGGAAAGATAGAATCCGAGAACAGGAGATTCTCACGGAAATCCCTTTTCTTCGGTCCCTTCTATTTTTCAGTCTCCGACAGTCCTTTGGCCATGAAACTGTTCAGGCTGCCGCCTTCCGCCCTCTTCTGCTTCCTCCTACTGATCCAGGGGCTGGGGGCAGCGCCCCCGGGGCACCCTCCCCTAGGCTCTGAGCATAAAGAGCCAGTAGCTGGCGATGCAGCGCCTGGACCAAAGGCGGTCAGTGCCCCCGAGGTCCGAGCCGCTCGAAATTCAGAGCCCCAGGACGAGGGGGAGCTTTTCCAGGACGTGGATCCCCGGGCGCTGGCCGCGGTGCTGCTGCAGGCGCTCGACCGCCCCGTCTCGCCCCCGGCGCCCAGCGGCTCCCAGCAGGGGCCCGAGGACCCAGAGGCAGAAGCGCTCCTGACCGAGACCGTGCGCAGCCAGACCCACAGCCTCCAGGCGGCGCCGGAGCCCCCAGAACCCGCGGCTCCGCCTCGCCCCCCGACTCCGGAGAATGGTCCCGAGGCGGGCGACCCCTCGGAGGAGCTGGAGACGCTCGCTGCCCTGCTCCAAGAACTGAGAGACTTCAGTCCGAGCAGCGCCAAGCGCCAGCAGGAGACCGCGGCCGCGGAAACGGAGACGCGCACGCACACGCTGACCCGAGTCAACCTGGAGAGCCCCGGGCCGGAGCGCGTGTGGCGCGCCTCCTGGGGAGAGTTCCAGGCGCGCGTCCCGGAGCGCGCGCCCCTGCCGCCCCCAGCTCCCCCGCAATTCCAGGCGCGGATGCCCGAGAGCGGGCCCCTTCCCGAAGCCCACCAGTTTGGCGAAGGCGTGTCTTCCCCCAAGATACACCTAGGCGAGGCACTGGGACCCCTGTCCAAGGCGTACCAGGGCCTGGGCATCCCCCTTCCCAAGGCGCGCCGGCCCGAGGGCTCCCTCCTGGGCGGCTCCGAGGCGGGGGAGCGCCTCCTACAGCAGGGGCTGGCGCAGGTGGAGGCCGGGCGGCGGCAGGCGGAGGCCACCCGGCAAGCCGCGGCGCAGGAGGAGCGGCTGGCCGACCTCGCCTCGGACCTGCTGCTCCAGTATCTGCTGCAGGGCGGGGCGCGGCAGCGCGGCCTGGGGGGTCGCGGGCTGCAGGAGGAGGAGAAGCAGCGCGAGAGCGAGAGGGAGGAGGAGGAGGAGGAGGCGGAGCAGGAGAGACGCGGCGGGGAGGACCGGGTGGGGGAAGAGGACGAGGAGGCAGCGGAGGCGGAGGCGGAGGCGGAGGAGGCGGAGAGGGCGCGGCAGAACTCGCTGCTGTTCGCCGAGGAGGAGGACGCTGAAGCCGGAGCCGAGGATAAGCGCTCCCAGGAGGAGACGCCCGGCCACCGGCGGAAGGAGGCAGAGGGGGCAGAGGAGGGCGGGGAGGAGGAGGACGACGACGAGGAGATGGACCCGCAGACGATCGATAGCCTCATCGAGCTGTCCACCAAACTCCACCTGCCCGCGGACGACGTGGTCAGCATCATCGAGGAGGTGGAGGAGAAGCGGAAGCGGAAGAAGAACGCCCCTCCCGAGCCCGTGCCGGCCCCCCGTGCCGCCCCCGCCCCCACCCACATCCGCTCTCCGCAGCCCCCGCTCCCCGCCCCGGCCCCCGCTCGAGACGAGCTGCCCGAATGGAACGAGGTGCTCCCGCCCTGGGATCGGGAGGAGGACGAGGTGTTCCCCCCGGGGCCCTACCACCCTTTCCCCAACTATATCCGGCCGCGGACACTGCAGCCCCCGGCCGCCTCGCGCCGCCGCCACTACCACCAAGCCCTGGCGCCGTCGCGCCACTATCCCAGCCTGGAAGCCCAGGCGCGGCGCGCGCAGGAGGCGGCGGTGGCGGAGGAGAAGCGGCTGCAGGAGCAGGAGGAGATGGAGAATTACATCGAGCACGTGCTGTTCCGCCGCCCGTGACCCGCCCCGCCTCCGCGCGCCGCCGCCGCTGCCGCCGCCGCCGCGCGCGCCACCGCCCCCCTCCGTGTCGCTCCTCCCCCTCGGTGTTTGCATGCGCCCGGCCCCGCCCCGGCTCCGCCCACAAGGCCCCGCCCCGGCCACAGGCCCTGCCCCCGCCCCGGGCCGCGCGGCCATGGCTCAGACCGCTTCCTGGGTGCGCAGCCCCCGCTCCCACCGCTCGCGGGGATGGGGGCTGACGGGCGGCGGGTGCGTGCGAGCTCCCGTTCCCAACGGGGCTGCGTCCCCACCTTGGCCCCCTCGAGACACTCGGGTCCGAAACCGGGAAAGGCATTCCAGTGGATTGTGCGCCGCGTGTCTGTCGCCGGCCCTCGGGGCGCCGCCGCCCCCCTCCTCCCCATCGATCGCAGTGAATTTACCCCCTTCTTTCCCATCTCTGTTGTAAATACCCCTCACGGAGGAAATAGTTTTGCTAAGAAATAAAAGTGACTATTTTATTAGGACTTTGTTCTCGGTTATTCACCCGCCCCCTTGCAGGTCTTCTCAAGGGGTCGGTGAGGGAAGCACTTCTGCTTCCATCTGGCTAAAGGCAAATTGTCAAGGGGCATTTACCTTGCAGACGCCCTACCCGGGTTCCGGAGAGGGTGCCCCGAGCCCTGCCAGGCATGATCCCTCAGCACAGAGGCAGGAGAAAGCCCTGAGCACCGCCACCACGGAGGTGTGGCCCCAAAATGAAACAATAAAGTAAGAGGGCCACTTTCTCTCAATCCTTCTGGGGTGGGGGGGAGTAGTCAGGCCCTCAGCTACTGATCTTTTGCCTTGCACATGGCAGGCCCAGTTTGATTCTCTGTAGCACCACTTATGGCCCCAAATCTCCCCTCAATTTACCCTCCAGCTTTGAGTTAGGGAGGAAATGGTGGTTCCAGGGGCTCCGCAGTAAAGGTGCCTTGGCTCTGGGCAATTTCCATCCAGGGTGACCCCGAGCTGCTCCTCAGCAGCACCTAAATCGGATGGGACTTGGGGCCGGAGTGATAGCACAGCGGGTAGGGCGTTTGCCTTGCACGCGGCCGACCCGGGTTCGATCCCCGGCATCCCATATGGTCCCCCAAGCACTGCCAGGAGCAATTCCTGAGTACAAAGCCAGGAGTAACCCCTGAGCATCGCTGGGTGTGACCCAAAAAGCAAAAAAAAAAAAAAAAATTGGATGGGACTTAATTTCACATGAAATAAAGGGGTGGGGCCAGCAGCTGGAAACTTCTAGCTGTAGCCATGTCCCAACCACCTATGGGGTGGGCTATTCCTGTCCACTTGATGCCCTTCGCATAGTAAAAGTGGATCGGATGGATGAAATCTTCCAAGTAAGAAACCTGCCTCTCCGGCCGGCCACACCTGTCCTCTAGGAGGTTCTGCTCATGGAACCACCTGGGGCTGGGGCCCTCAGGTCACCAATGTGGTAAGTGACAGAGACATCAGGGACGAAGGGCATACTCTCAACCACCCTGGAACGAAAGAACCCAGTATCCTCCACGTGGTCTTCCCCCGCCTGGCTACCCCCTTTCCGAGAAGAATGAGTCCAGTGCAGCAGCCCAGGGCTGGCCGAGTCCAGAAATGCTTTTCCTTTTATTTCACAGGGAAAGACACCAGGGTAGACACTTCCCACCCTGCCCCCCAGGTGCCCACCTCGCCCTACGGGGAGTGAAGGGGCAGGGACCAGCCCCCCCATGTCCACTTGGCTCCAGCCCTCCCTCCCCTCCAAGTGGAGAGGTTAGACAAAAACTAATTCGGTCCAGCCCTGGCCCTTTGGGAGGGTACTTCGGGGTTGGGGGGAAGGCCTCCCCAGCTCCATGGGGGCCCCTCCAGGGCAGGCTGTGGGAGGGGTGGGGGGGCAGCAAGCAGGGCCCAGAAAACCCACCCCCTTGAACCTGACATATTTATATATTTACAGACGGGGTGGGGCGGGGGGAACTAGTTCCTCAAAGGCACCCCCATCTTGGTCTCATCTCCCTCCCCCTGAGCTTGGACACAGACAGGTGGGCAGGAGGACATGACAGGGTGGCGGGAGGGAATCAACTTCGAGGGTGCGAGTCCCCAGCTCACTCCAGAGGAAGACGGGGTGCTGGAAAGGGTCCCTTCCAGGACGGGGCCACTCCTGCTGGGGGCCTCCCTGACTCCACACGGAGCCAGGGGGCTAGGCCAGACCCATCTCCTCCAACACACTGCGGGGGGATTCATCCTCCTGTGAGAGACAGAGGGGAGGGGGTGAGGCGGGAGGAGAGGCCACCATGAGCCCCAGGCTGCAACAGCTGGGACCTCCCCAGCGGGTGCCCCCAGAGCCAGCAGAGGCCAGGACGAGACCCGAGTTAAGTGGGCAGCAGTAGTGACTGCCCAGAGAAACGCACAGCAGGCGTGGGAGCAGGGGAGGGGAGAGGCTGCAGAGATGACACAGCGGGGGTCTGTGCGGGTGCCTGGCAGGAGGGGAGTGAGTGTGGCAGGGGCCGGCCTGGCCTGTATGCCGCACCGGGGAGGCTGGTGGACTCGATGCTGCCTTTTCCTCCCTCTGCAGACGCGAGCCCCCCGCGCTCGCCCTCCTCAGAGCCAGCTCCGGCCAGCGTGCTCATCACTGTCACCGCGGATTCCGGTGACTCATCTCCTTGCACCAAGTCTCAGCGGCACAGCAGAGAGGGGGAGTGCTGGGAGAGCTCACAGCCAGGCCCCCCCACACCCCCTGCCCCCGCCCCTGGCTTTGGAGCCCAAGGAACAGTATGTGTTTGGAGTACGGGCATGTGTGGTGAGGCACCAGCTGAGCAACGTGTGACCTACCACGTGCAGCTTCACAAGCCGTGGGATGTGGGGGCCAGGGGGCTGCCTGGGGACAGGTACTGTGGGGCCTGGGGGCGGTGGGGCCCTTCCTTCGGGGCGCTCCTCGCCGTAGTCCCCGTACCTCCTGCAGAAGGTCGGCCTGCTCAATGGCCTTCAGCACGCTCTTCTTAGAGGTGTCCTGCACGTCGCCCCCCATCAGAAACTCATCCAGGATGAAGTAGGCCTTCTCGAAGTTAAAAATGATGTCCAGCTCGCACACCTGGGTGGGCAGGGAGCCGGCAGCGCTGAGTGCAGGGATGCACTCCCCCATCCCCCACCCCCCCTTTCTCCCCAGGCTCTGCGTGACCAGCCTTCCGGGCCCCCTGCCCCAGGTGCCCCCTGCCCTCTTCAACACCCAGCACTTCTGTTCTCTGTGAACATGACCTGCTCTCTGTCCTGGGCTCCCCCGCCCACCTGTGACCCCATCACCCCTGCGGCCTGCCCCTCACCTCCAGGCACTGTGGGAGAAAAGGAAGACCCTGGAACCAGGCAGGGCACTGCCACTAACCAACCAGCCACCCGCCCAGCAAACTGCTCCTGCTCTCCACTCTGTCATCTGGAAGCTGAGATGCCAACCCCCTCTGGCTGGCCGCAGGGGCAGACAGGAGTGCTTGAAAGCCCTCTGCAGAAGAGGGTACACAGAACCACTTATTGCTGAGATGAGTTAACTCAGCTCAGGCTGACTGCCAGCGCCCAGCCTCTCCCCCCAGGTCAGGCTGTTCAAGAATCTCTGAGAACCTCAGCCCTGCTGTAAAGGACAAAACTCTCCAGAAGGTTCCAATGCCACACCAAGGTCAGGCTCCCCAGATAACATCTGAGCAGGGCGTCTCTCTGGAGGAGTCCGCATTGAGCTTTGCTGCTGGCTTCACGAGGGGACAAGGGCGGATTCTGGTCTGCACGCTGTGCCCCTGGGCTGATTAAGGGGCACAGCTAATGGGCTTAAGGCTTAAAGAGGGAGATTAGCTACAGCTCTCGCTGTTTCAACATCCCTGGCACCCAGTCTCCCAGAGTAGGTCCTGGAAGGGCCCCAAGACTTGGCCGAGGCGGAACTGCTGGGGATAGAGCGGAGCGGCAGGGGCACTCACGCTGCCAAAGTATTTGTCCAGGAGTTCCACGTATCGGTGGATCAGCTCCAGTGTGATGAGCTCGTTGTCTTGGCCCTCGATGGCGCAGCAGAAGTAGAGGCTGGCATACCTGAGGGTAGACCAGGGGAAGCTTCTGGAGCTTGGCCTCAGGCCTCCCATTTCTCCCCATGCCCAGTTGAAGGGATGAGCCCCAGCTGGATAAGGACAAAGTGGCCCCCCGGGGCCTGCACTGCAGAGGGCAGCGGAGGAGACTGTGCAGCTTGAGCAAGGGTGCTCGCACACCTGCGGAGTTTCTCCATTTTCTTGCCCTTTGACCTGTTCAGTTTGACTCAGCAAAAACCTGAGCCAACAAATTCTCCGGCTGAGAAGGAATCGGAGGGTGTGTGTGTGTGTGTGTGTGTGTGTGTGTGTGTGTGTGTGTGTGTGTGTGTGTGTGTGTGTGTGTGTGTGTGTGTGTGTGTGTGTGTGTGTGTGTGTGTGTGTGTTTGTTTTCATGATCTCTGTTTTTTTTTTTTAAACTTTTTTTTTTTTTTTTGCTTTTTGGGTCACACCCGGCAATGCACAGGGGTCACTCCTGGCTCTGCACTCAAGAATTACCCCTGGCGGTGCTCAGGGGACCATATGGGATGCTGGGAATCTAACTCGGGTCGGCTGCATGCAAGGCAAACGCCCTCCCCGCTGTGCCATTGCTCCAGCCCCCCCACATGATCTTTGTTGTTGAAGGAACTACACAGACAGGACAGAGAGAGAATGTATGTTTTCACAATTTATGGATGTTGGAAGTAGAGGGATGTGTGAGTAAGTGTGTGGGTTCAGGCTGTGTGGCTGCCAGCTCATCCCCAGCATCACATATGGTCCCCCGAGCACAGCCAGGAGCAAGCCTTGGGCACGCCCAAAACTCCAAACCCAGAACAGCAGCAGCAACAAAGCAAGGCGTGACTCCTGAATGAACCATCATTTCTCCAAGTGGCCAAGGTTAGAGCATCTGCCCTTCTCTTCTGCACCACGTGGCTCCCCAAATATTGCTGGGTTTGGCCCTGAGTACCCCCGAGCACTGCTGGGGAGGACTTGGTGGGCCCTGAGTGCCACATTCTCAGGTCCACACTGCGCCTCCCACCAGGGCTGAGAACTGCTGAGCGTAGTCCTTGGTATCCTTGAGCATTGTTCCAGAGACCCCCCGCAAAATACTTCTTTTTTTTTTTTTTTTGAGTCATACCCGGTGAAACCCAGGGCCTGCTCCTGGCTCTGTTTTAAGGAATTATTCCTGGTGGTGCTTGGAGGACCCTATGGGATGCTGAGGATCAGGTCAGCCTTGTGCAAGGCCAACACCTTACCCGTTGTACTATGGCTCCAGGCCCCTCTCCCAGGATCCCTCCCCAACACACACACTTCTCGTGGAGCTTGGAAAGTAGAGGAGTTGACTGCCTCATGGGGGTCCTTCCCAACGTTCCCTGGCCTAAGGGGCGGTTTCTTGCTCAGTAACCAGGGCGACTGCCAGCTCCCTGTCTCAGCCTCTGCACGGCCCAGGGTGGGGCCTCACCTCTTATAGACCACTTTGAGGTCCCTCCACTCCAGGAAGCTGCACATCTTGGGTTTGCGAGCCAGAACCACCTGCATCAGCTCTCGAACCATCTTCTTGCGCTCCTTGTCCGACGTGGCCAGGTACCATTTCTGCAGCCTCAGTTTCCCCTGGCGGCTGAACAGCAGCATAAATCGCATCTGGAGGAAAGGCAAGGGTGGGAGCTGTGATTCAGGTCTCAGTGCCTCTTTCTCCCAGAGACATGGGAGCTCAGATTCATACCAGCTCTGATTACATTGGGGGTGACCAGTGGAGAGCTTTTAATATTTTTTTTCCCATTTTTTGGGGATCACACCCAGCAATACTCAGGATTTACCTCCTGAATCTGTGCTCAGGGATCATTCCTAGCAGGCTTGGGGGACCCTATGAAATGCTAGGGATTGAGCCCCAGGTCGGCCGCATGCAAAATAAATGCCCTACATGCTGTACTATTGCTCTGGCCTGAACTCTGTGTTCTTTTTTTGTCTGTGGACCCCATCTGACTGTGCTCAGGCCTTACTCACGAATCAGGGATCCTTCCTGGCAGGGCTCATGGGACCATATGTGGTTTCAGGGATCAAACTTGGGTCTCCTGCAGGAAAGTCCTACCTGCTACACTAGCTCTCTGGCCCTGTGGGGAACTGTTGTTTCTCAGCTAGTTAGGAGGGATGAAAAGAGCTGGGGGGGCTGGAGCGGTAGCGCAGTGGGTAGGGCGTTTGCCTTGCATGCGCCCAACCCGGGTTCAATTCCCAGCATCCCACATGGACCCATGAGCCAGGAGTAATTCTTTTTCTTTTTCTTTCTTTTTGGGTCACACCTGGCTATGCACAGGGGTTACTCCTGGCTCATGCGTTCAGGAGTTACTCCTGGCGGTGCTCAGGGGACCATATGGTATGCTGGGAATCGAACCTGGGTTGGCCACGTGCAAGGCAAACGCCCTACCCACTGTGCTATTGCTCCAGCCCCCAGGAGTAATTATTTTTTTTGGGGGGTCACACCTGGCAATGCACAGGGGTAACTCCTGGCTCTGCACTCAGGAATTACTCCTGGCGGTGCTCAGGGGACCATATGGGATGCTGGGAATCAAACCTGGGTTGGCCACGTGCAAGGCAAACGCCCTACCCGCTGTGCTATTGCTCCAGCCCCCAGAAGTAATTTTTTTTTTGGGGGGGTCACACCTGGCGATGCTCAGGGGTTACTCCTGGTTCTGCGCTCAGGAATTACTTCTGGCGGTGCTCGGGGGACCATATGGGATGCTGGGGATCGAACCCGGGTCAGCCGCGTGCAAGGCAAGTGCCCTCCCTGTTGTGCTATTGCTCCAGCCCTCCAGCCCCCCCTTTTTAAAAAAAATTTTTTTTTTTAAGGAGTAATTCTTGAGTACAAAGCCAGGTGCCAGGAGTAACCCCTGTGCACTGCTGGGTGTGACCCAAAATGCCAAAAAAAAAAAAAAAAAAAGAAAGAAAGGAGCTTGGATCTGCTCCAGGGTAAGCCCCAGGGTAACATTCAGTATGTCTAGGACTCTCACTTTGTGTCATTTTCCTGGTGATCTCCCGGCTGAGGTCCTGATGTGTTTTCTCCTGCTCCTTCCATTCACACCAGGTAATGTCCTGAAGAGGGGACCCCACCCTCTGAGCCCAGGGCTGTGGTCTCCACTGCGTTGGCACATGGTTGTGGGGTGCCCAAGTGTCCCTCTCCCCTCCAGGTACTTGGCCTCAGATATTCTTCTTTCCAAACTTTGAGGACACTTTCTGTCTAATCACCCACTTGTCCCCGATACCAAACGACCTCTGTATTTCCACGAGTTATTACCACGTTCCCCTCACGTCCCCTGAGGGACGTCTGGGGAACAAAGTGCAGGCTGAGTCAGGAGGGGCGTGGGCACCCCTGCGACCGGGTTCCTCTGGGCGGCCCCTTCCACCTGCAGCTCTCCTTTCTCCTGGCTTTATCAGGGCGGGACCCCTAAACTGGTTGAGCAAGCCAAGAAATCGGAATTGAAGAAAAGTGGGGGTGTGGGGTGCCGGAATTAGGGGATGCTGCGGGGAAGGGGGGGTCGGGCCCAACGCGTCTCCGATGGGGGCGGGGAAGCAGGAAGGCGGAAGACCAAGGATCCGGAAAGGCTGGGAAGGGGGCTCTTGGGGAGCGCGGCGCTCGGACTGGGGACCCCGACACCCGGCTCCCCGGGGCAGCGGCCCCTTGAACCCGCCTGGCTCTGCACTTCGGCCCGCCCCGGCCCGGAAACTCTCCTCCCACACGCCCCCCACGCGGCAGCCGGCTCGGGGTTCGGGGCCCCTGCCAGACAACCCGCGCGCGCCTCTCGGCTCGGGACGGTCCCACCGCCGCCCACCCGGGCCCGGCGGCCCCCAACGCGCCCCTTCGCCCAGAGCCGCTTCCAGCTGCTCTTCTTCCGGGGGCCGCTCGCCCGCCCGCCGGGTAAGTGCGGGGCTGGGGGTGGCCGGGGGAAGCCAGGCGGGCTCGGCCAGGGGGGCGGCCCCCGAGGACCCCCGCAGGTGCCGCCCACGCCCCTCGGCTCCCCGCCCTCCCTCCCTCTCCACCCTGCCTACCATCCTGCAGCCTCCGGCCCGGCGCGTCCCTCTCCGGCCACCGTAGGCGCCCGCCCCGCTCCTTTCTTCTCCCTCCGCGGCCTTCCCTCCCTCCCGCCAGACCACGCCCCTCACCCGCCCTCGGGGCGGGGCCTCGAGGGCCGGACCGCGCAGGCGCCGGGGCGGAACGGCGCGCGGGCGGGGCTGGAGGCGGGGAAGCGGGAGCCATGGCAACCAGGTCCTTGACTTCAGCTTTGAGTAGCCCTGTCGTCATGGTAACGAGCTGTCTGGTGGGTGGGCTGGAGGAGGGAAGAGGGAGACCCCGCGGCCCTCGCGCTTTGGAACCTTTGGGGGGCGGGGAGTAGGGGGGAGAAGGCGGGAAAAGGGGTCCCGGAGGTGGATGCGATGAGCTTTGGGGCTTGTGAGGAAGCGGGGACCAGGGTTGCAAGGGACGTGGGCGACTGAGCGGCTCCAGGGAAGGAGACGAATGGGGAGAAAAACTGGAAGGCGAAGTGAAGTGGGGTGGCGGGGAGAGACCCCGGGAAAAGGAGCGCGAGAAGCAGCTATTTACTGAGCACCTGCTGGGCTCGACTCACTTAAAGGGAGAAACGGGTGGGTGTGTAGGTCAGGGGGGGTGGGCACAGGGGAGGAAAGTGAGGTGAGGGAAAGCAGGGAATGAAGGCTAGGCAAAGGTGAGCTTAGGGCCAAGTCAGGCCGAGGCAGATGAGACTGGAGGAGGAGGAGCTAGCGATGAGCTCTGAGCCTGTGTGTGGCTGTGTGCCTTGTGTGTGTCTGTGTGCATATGCACCTGTGTGCAAGTTTGTGTGTGTGCATGCCTCTTCGTGTAGCCAGGGCATAAAGGGATTTGCTTACCAGGATGAGAGAGAATCTAAAATTAAAGTTATACATTACCTTTAATGGTCATTTTTAGATAACTTTTTTTTTTTTTAATTTTAGGGCCATACCCAGCCACAGTCAGGGATCACTCCTGGCAGTGCTCAGGGGACTGTATACCATGCTGGGGATCGAACCTGGGTCAGCCGTACACAAGGCAAAAGTCCTACATCGCTCTGGGCCCCCTCTAGATAACTTTTGTTAACTAGTGACACTCTTATTTTGGATGAATTGATTTATTTTTGGTTTTTGGGTCAAACCCTGCTGATTTCAGGGATCAAAGTGAGACCTCCTGCCTGCAAAACATGTGTAATCGTCCTCGGGGCTCTTTCCTGGACTGATGCACTTATTAGATTTTGGGGCCATTCCCAGCGGCTCAGGTAACCTCAGAAGCCTCTCAGCGCTCAGTGCTGGGCAGGTGGGGAGGGTCGCCCGCCTCTGGTCCCAGAGATCAAATCTAGCCTGTTGGTGTCCCTGCCCATGGGGCTATTGAAGCTATTTCTTGGGAAGTGTATTATTTAATTAATTACTTTGGATTTTGGGGTCACACCTGGTGGTGATCAGGGTTTACTCCTGGTTCTGCATTCAGGGATCACTCCTGGTGGGCTCAGCTGACCATATGGGGTGCCCGGGATCAAAGCCAGATTGGCCCACGCAAGGCAAGGCCCTATAGCCCTCCTGTCACTCCAGTCCCAAGGAGCGGGAGTTTTCTTTTGTTTTTGTTTTTGAATAGCACTGACTGGTTGTAATTGTTCATTACCTGTTTGCTCTTTTTTTTTTTTCTTTGAGACCACAACTGGCTCCTGGCAGGGCTCAGGGGACCAAATGGCATGCCGGGTTTAGAACCCGGGTTGTCCAGGTGCAAGGCAAACACCTTACCCATTGTACTATCACTCTGGGTCCTTGTTTGCTCTTTTTTTTTTTTTTCTATTCCTCCTGCTTTTTATTTTGAAGGTAAAGGGCTGGGGTAAAAGGGAGGAAATCTGGTCTCTATCCTTAAAGCTTGGGGCTATCACCCATGCCTGCATCTCAGTGATGGTCCCTGAAGATAGCTCCATTGCAAATGAGAGCCTGAGGGAGCCAGATAGCGTTTGGTATCCTGTGAACATTTGATAATAGGGGCGATTATTATTATTTCCATCTTCATTTTTCTACCACATTTTTTCTTTCCTTCCTCTCCCCTGGGCTGGAGCGATAGCACAGCGGTAGGGCATTTGCCTTGCACGTAGCTGACGTTCGATTCCTCCGCCCCTCTCGGAGAGCCCGGCAAGCTACCAAGAGTGTCTCGCTCTCATGGCAGAGCCTGGCAAGCTACCCGTGGCGTATTCAATATGCCAAAAACAGTAACAACAAGTCTTATAGTGGAGACGTTACTGGTGCCCGCTGAAGCAAATTGATGAGCAACGGGATGACAGTGACATTGACAGTCCTCTTCCCCTGCCATGCAGCGGTGCTCAGGAGCAACTCCTGGCTCTGAGCGTAGAGGTCACTCCTGGAAGTGTTGGGGATCAACTCGAGGGCCCCCTGTGGAAAAGCCTTTACTCAGCCACTTCAGCTGTCTCCTGATCTCTTTCTTGGGCATTTGCTTTTCACTCCTTGCCCATGGCAGATGGTAGCTGCTAGTTTTTTGCTTGCTGGCTTCCCAGGCAGTGTCGGGGACGAGGGCGCTGTGATCCACTTCCGGCAATCTTGGTGATCCCGGGCTGGAAGGTTCATTGCTCAGATCCAGCAAATCAGCGCTGCCCACTCAGACGCTAATGACATAACTGAGGTTGGCACTGGGGGCGAGAGGTGCCAGGAATCGAACTTGGTCCAGGCGTGTGCCTCTGAGCCCTGAGTCATTTCCTGTCCCTCTTGGTATTATTTTAAGGAATGCCAGTTATTAGGGAGTGAGAAGAGGGAATATTGTGTCCAGGAAGGACTAGCGTAATGGAGGTGGAGGGGTTCCGAAGGGGGAGGAACAGGGATCCAGTGACGGGGTTGGAGAGCCTCGTGCTGCCAGGGTCATGCTTTGCATGCAGGAGGCCCCAGCTGGATCTCTGGCACCGCGTGGTCCCTTGTCCAGCATCAACAGTGGCCCTTGTGCTCTGGACTGGTAGAAGCTCCCAAGTGCTGGCCGTGGAACAAAATAAAAGTAAATGAGGCCTGAGGCTGGAGAGAGAGCAGCGGGGAGGGGCACGGTCCTCACCCAGGATTAATCTAAGCTCCACCAGGGATTCCTGAGCACAGAGCCAGGGGGTCACCCTGAGCACTGAGGGGTACGTCACCCTCTCTCCCTGGAATGACTGATTGGCCTTGAGGGAAAGTCAGAGAGGAAGTCAACAGCCCAAGGAATTTTTGTTTTTGTCGTTGTTTTTTTTTGTTTGTTTTTTGTTTTTTGTTTTTTTGCTTTTGGGTCACACCCGGCAATGCACAGGGGTCACTCCTGGCTCATGCACTCAGGAATCACCCCTGGTGGTGCTCAGGAGACCATATGGGATGCTGGGATTCAAACCTGGGTAGGCCGCATGCAAGGCAAACGCCCTACCTGCTGTGCTATCACTCCAGCCCCTTTGTTGTTGTTTGGGGGTCACACTTGATGGTGCTTAGGTCTTCCTCCTGGCTCTGAAATCAGTGGTCATTCCTGGTGAGCCTGGGGGACTCTGTGGGGTGTCAGGGATTGAACCCAGGCCAGCCGTGTGCAAGGCAAACACCCTGCCCGCTGGACTGTCATACTGGCCTCTACAGCCTAAGGAGTTTCATAAGCTTCTGGGCCCTCGCTGGAAGCCCACTCACACGCTGACTAGGATTCCCACCCCAGGCGCTTTTTCTCGCTGCAGAAAAGATAGGATTTGTGAGAGGATTGTTTGAAGTATGGGGGTTTGCTCGCATAGAATCAGACTTCCAGTGGTTTGAAAGAGGGGTCTGTTCACTGCTGTGAGTGACGGACAGGCAGCCCGAGCTGGCCCTGGCGCGGCCTCAGGAGCTCAGAGTTGCCACGGTGCGGGGGTCCTTATGGCGGCCTGAGAGCTGAACCAGAACAACAGCTTTAAGAAACCGCCTCTGTGGGGCTGGAGCCGTTGTACAGTGGGAGGCAACTCGCCTGGTGTGTGGCCGACCCGGGTTTGATCCCCAGTACCACATAGGGTCTCCCGAGCCCACCAGGAGTGACCCCTGAGCTAGGAGTAAGCCCTGAGCACCCACTGAATGCAGTCCAAAGACCAAGACAAACAAAACAAGTGAAGTTCATCTCCTGGACCAGAGTGACAGTACAGAGGGGACGCTGGCCTTGAACGAAGCAGACCCAGATTTGATCTCCAATCCCCAGTAGGTCCCCTGAGCCCCGCTCGGCATGATCCTTGAGCACAGAGCCAGGAGTATACCCTGAGCACCCCCTCGGTGTGGCCAAAAAAGTAAAAATTCAAAAAAATAAAAATTGATGTTGGGGGAGTAAGGGGGGAATCTTGAGGACACAGGCCGGCGAGACGGAAGGCCCTCTGGAGGTGGTATTGGCACCTTGAAATGAAGGGAGGGGACCCATGGAGGAGGTGCCACGGCGTCCCTGGCAGCAAAATGCTTCTCACTAGAGCAGGTGGAAGACGAACCAAGTGAGTCTGGAGGCCGGGGGCCCTGTTGGCACAAGTGCAAGAGAAGGGCCGGCTCGTAGCACTGCGGGGAGTGAACTTGCTTTGCCCAAGGCTGACCCAGGTTCGATCTCCAGCACCCCATATGGTCCCCTGAACCCCTGCCAGGAGTGATCCCTGAGTGCAGAGCCAGGAGTCAGCCCTGAGCACCACTGGGTGTGGCCCCCAAATAAAACAGCAACAAAGAATTCCGGTTCTCTGATGGTGCAGGCTGGTTCTTGTCTTAAACCATTTCCCCCTCTTTGAACGGGGCTGTTGGAATCATCTCTGCTGTCCCCCAGAGTCCCGATGGTTTGATTAGTTTCTTTTTCACCCCTTTCCAAGCAGGGATCCCCACCTGATGCGTTCGGGGGAGAGCGCCAGCCAGGCTGCGCTGGGAACCTCCCATCGTCACTTGTTCTGACTTCCCTAGCCTGAGCATGTCACCTGGATGTGCCCTGTCTCCACACCTGCCTGGTCATTGCCCTGGGGAGGGGGTTGGGGGGCGGCCCAGTCAGCTGCCCGACTCCTCGGAGGAGCTGCACCTTGTGTCCAGAGATGGGGGGCTCTGTGCCGGGACAATGCCCGGAGCTGCCCACTTCCCTTTTGCACCTCTATTACCAGAAGCTGGTTTCTGGTGGGAGACCAGAGGGGTCACACGCCTTGTCCTCTGCGGGGGTGGATGGACAGGGAGCCCTGGTGGAGCGTCTCTTCTGCCTGCATTCTAGAGTGCCCGCATGGAGCTCAGGCTTGGGGCTCCCTCTGCTTTGCACCTGGAGGCACGGAGGGGAGGCGGCAGGGAGGTGGCCGTGGCTTGGGGCTAGAGCCCCCACCTGCTTGCGCAGGGCTCTGGCTTCAATCCCACCACCACCACCACACACACACACACACACACACACACACACACACTCACACTCACTCACACAGAGTCATCATCTGTATGCAAGTGTTGGACCTGTTGTCTTTTTGTTTTTTCTTTTCGGGTCACACCCGGCGATGCTCAGGATTACTCCTGGCTCCACACTCAGGAGTTACTCCTGGTGGTGCTCAGGGGGCCCTATATGATGCTGGGAATCGAACCAGCTTGGCTGTATGCAAGGCAAACGCCCTCCCCGCTGTGCTATCGCTCCAGCCCCCGTGTCGTCTTTCTTCTCACGCAAAATGTGCTCAGTTTGGAGGGCCTTGGCCATGCCCACTGGTGCTCAGGGGTCTCTCCTGACAGTGCTGGGGGACTGTGGTGCTGGGGATGGAACGGGGGTCAGCCATAGCCAACGCCTCAACCTCTGTCCCATCTCTCGAGTCCCTGATACATCGGGGGAGGGGCACTGGGGCTACACACAGCTCTGTGCTGGGGGTGATCTTAAGTGACCGTGTGGGGCTGGGCGACAGACTGGCCCCTCTGCTCTCTCTCAGCCCCTAATGGGCAGCCTTGAGTCCAGAGTTGAATACTGCACGTTTCATCTGCTGTGCTCGAGAACCACACATGGTTCTTCCTTTGCTGCTTTCGTCCACCCAGGGCCTGATTCTGGCATGTCCCGGGCCTTTACTGGATGAATAAAGAAACGACTCTCCATTTGAACATTCCTCTGTCACCTCATACTCCATCACCCGAACAGGTTCCTTCCTCCCTCCTGCTATGGCCCAGGTCCCTGCCTTTCCCTGGGCCGCTGACTCTGCCAGGGCCCTCGGGGTTGTCCAAACATCAGCCCTGGCCATGCCGGGAGACGGTGTGAGGATGTCGGCCGTGCGCAGACGCCTCAGCCTCTGTCCCGTCTCTCAGGTGCTGTGGGTGAGTCTTGCCCGGCCGCACCAGGTGGTACCCGGGGAGAGAGGGGCCCTCCGACAGGAAGGGAAGGGCCTTCCGAAAAGCGTCCTCCTGCGTCCCTCTCCCTCCTGCCACCTTGCTCCGGGCTGTCCCTCCCGGTGACGCTGTTCCGAGTTTCCTGCAGGCCTTCCATTCTCTTCCCACGCCCCCCTCCCCCTGGGCTTACTCACTCTTGAGTCTCAATCAAGCAGCCGCTCCTGATGAGCCCCTTATACTCCAGACTATACAGTCGTGCGTCACTTAATGACAGGGGCCCGTTCCGAGGGCTGCGTCACTGGGGCTGTGTCCTCGGGCGAACGTCACTGTCACGCCACCAGGCACGCGGCACAGCCCCCCCCCCCGCCCCCCCCACACACCTGGCAGGACGGGGGTGCCTGCGGGGACCCGCCGTGCAGGCGGCTCGGCATGGATGGACACGTGGCACAGCCGCCCTGGGTGTCAGCGTCGGCCCTGCCCGCGTGGCGTCTCTGCTGGCCGCAGCCTCATCTGCAGCACTTGACAGGAGCTGACAAGTATAGGGCCCTGGGGCCCCAGCATAAAGTCAAGCTTGAGCATCTGGGCTTGGCCTGGCCTTCAGAGTGGGCCAGATGTTGGGGCCACGGGTCCTGGGCTCCCCCAGGCTCTCTGGCCACTGGAGCCACAGCGCCCCCTGGTGGCCAGGAGAAAGCCACGCCTTCCCGGGACCTTGGCTCCCCACTAAGTCACCCCATTCGGAACACAGCGAGCGTGACTTTCTTTTATCACCCACACAGGAGTGCTCAAGGGCTGTTCCTGGCTCTGTGCTCAGAAGTGACTCCTGGTAGTGCTCAGGGGACCCTGTGTGATGCCAGGGATCAACACGGGGGTGCCAACATGCCAGGCCAGCGCCTTCACCCCGGCTTCTCTCTCCCACGGGCCCCTCTGCCTGTTGGGAGCGACACTTGCTGCCCCCGTCGGCTTGGAAAGCAGATGGTGTCTCCTTGATAAATCACTCGGATAGACTGTCTTCACGGTGGAGGGAACTGGAGGCTTGGCGCACGGGCAGAGACTCGCGCCGGTGACTGAGGTTTACTAGGAAGGCGCGTGCAGTGCCACAGCCGGGGCAGGGCGGGCTGGCGCTTCTTCTCTGAAGAGGCAGAGGGGGAAAACACTCAGAGGCAGAGGGAAGAAGAAAGGCGTGGAAAGGCCAGAGCAGGGCCAGGCTGGGCCCAGCAGGGCCCCGCGCTCGCTTTGTCCTGAAAATATCCCAGCAGAGCAGGGGGTCGGTAAATGGAGCACGTCCTGGGCAAGCGCCCCTGGTGGTCCCGAGGCCAGAGCTGCTGGAACGTTCTTTTCTTCTGCACCTTTGCAGTGCGTCGGGGCTGTGTGCTTTGGGATGAAGGAGAGTTTGCGCTTCTGGAGGCTTCATGGGCGAGGTGCAGGATGGGGGGGGGGGGGGCGGTCGAGAGGCCCTTTCAGTTTCTTTTTGCTCTTTTTTGAATTTCTGAGCAAATCGGTTGCGGGTGAGGAATGGGCTCCTCAGGGCCTAGTTTAGTGCCTGGAATTGGGCACGTCTTTCGGGGTATAAGGAGATCACAGCACCGGGCTCTGGATCCTCGGTGGTTGCCTCCGGCCCCCAGCCCGGCCCCTAGGAGACCAAAAGGTGCAGGAGAGGAGGAAAGGCCCCCCGCTTCCCCGTGGGTTTGCTTGCTGGCCTCTCATGTTGCCAGCTGGGGTCTGAAAACACACCATTAAAAGCAGGAATTTTGAGGCCTCTGGGAATGGCTCAGAGGTAGAGCATTTGCCTACAGGGGAGAGACCGGGATTGAGTTTGATGCCCGGGACTGCCCCAGGTGCCCGAATGCGATTCCAGTGGCACTGCATTCGTGACTTCTGCCACCCAACCTAATGGGCAGCTCCACCCTCCCCAGGTCATTGCAGTGATGACAGCAGAGAGAGAAGGGAGGAGAGGGAGAGGGAGGAGGAGGCCACATTCACAGGGCTTCCGTTCCAAGCCCGTTTTACTGTGGGTCATTGTTCCTCTGTCACTGTGCTCCAGGATGACTCTGGCAAAAGCGCCCGCTCGGCGAGTGGAGGCCGAGTTAGGTCCCCGGGGGCTGCCTGCGTGCTGAGCCTGTCCCTCTGGGCTGTCTGTGACCTTGGACACCACAGCTGATGGTGTGGACTCTGCAAGCAGCTAAGTGTGTGTGACCCTGGGTCATCACCATGGCAACCACAGGGAAGGGAAAGGGAAGAGCATTATCCTGGGCAGGTATGAAGGCAGGAGAGGAGGCAGAGCAGGTAAAGGCAGGGCTGGGGGTACATCTTGGGTAGGGGGAGGGACCATGGGGTCTGCAGTAGGAGGAGGAAAGCTGGAGTGCCAGCCCCCAGAGGTGAGTGTAGAAGCATTTTGTGGGTTTTTGGGGGGATGGGTGTTTTGTTTTGGTTTGGGGCCACACGTGGTGATGCTCAGGGCTCCATCCTGACTGTATTTGGCAATTATTCCTGGTGTTGGTTGGGAATGTCGAGGGTCGAATCCGGTTGGCCATGTGCAAGGCCAGCATCCTCCCTGCTGTCCTATCACTCCGGCCCCTTGTTTTTGTTTTTTGGGCCCCATCCAGCAGTGCTCAGGAGTTACTCCTGGCTCTGTGCGCTGGAATCACGCCTGGTGGACTCAGGGCACCATCTGAGATGCTGGGGACCGAACTCAGTCGGCCGTGTGCAAAGCAAATGCCTAACCTGCTGTCCTCATGCTGTGGCCCGGGGGTTGGTGCGTTTCGCGCGCCAGGCCACATCTCGGTGGCGCAGCTCTAACCTGAGCCAGCCAAGAGTCTGTCCCCCAGTCCCTGCCAGCTGCCTGTCTGAGAAGCCAAGGGAGAAAGGAGAGGGGGCAGGGGTAGGAGCAGCTGGGGGGACGGGGAGAAGGGGGGACAGGGCGAAGGTGGGGGCATGGGGAGCAGCTGGGGGACAGGGGGAGCAGGTGGGGGGATGGGAGCAGGTGGGGGATGGGAACAGCTTGGGATGTGGAGAAGGTGGGGGGATGGGAGCAGCTGGGGGACGGGAGCAGTCCTCTGAGCCAACAGAGGGACAGTGCTTTCCTGCCCTCTTCCTTCCTCCCAGGCCCTCTGGTCCTGGCTCAGGCTGTGGCGGGGGTGTAGGGTCCTCTTAGTACATCAGTGTTGGGGAGAAGAGAAGCCTTGAGGAAACCCATCTAGAGCAGAAGCAGGGCTGGAGAGAATGGCCAGTGGGCCTTGTGTGCGGCCGACCCAGGTTCAGTTCCCGGCACTCCATAGGGTCTCACAAGTCCACTGGGAGTGATCCCCGAGCGTCACTGGGTGTGGTGCATCCCCAATAAATAAAGAAAAGGGGCTGGAGCAATAGCACAGCGGCAGGGCGTTTGCCTTGCATGCAGCCGACCTGGGTTCGATTCCCAGCATCCCATATGGTCCCCGGAGCACCGCCAGGAGTAATTCCTGAGTGCAGAGTCAGAAGTAACCCCTGTGCAATGCTGGGTGTGACCCCAAAAGGAAACTAAATAAATAAATAAATAAATAAATAAAAGAGAGTAGTGTCAGCAGGAAGGCTGAGTCCCCACCTAGCCCCAGGAATGCACTGGGCAGCTCCGAGGGAGCAGAGGAAGGGGGGCATGGCAAATGATGGGGGGGGGCAGAGGCCTGAGCAGCCTCTCCCACCTCACTCTGGGAAATTGGGTGCTGGGAGAAGGTAGGGGGTGAGCAGAGCCTCCCCCGGTTCCGGGTGTGAACCCCAACTGTATTTGGGGCTCAGTCTGTGTGGGCAGTGGTGACCACGAGTTTCTGACCAGGCCTATGAGCCCGTCAGCGGCTCTCTGTCATTTCAGGCTAGTGGGGTCCCATCTGGGGGTTCCCAGGGCACTCTGTTCCGGGGTCACCAGCGTCTGTGTGTGGGGACAGGCAGGCCAGGGTGGCACGCTCGGTGTGGAGAACAGTGACCAGGACTGTAGCAGGAAGCCGGGAAGGCCCAGAGTCCATCACAGAGGTTCCAGATTTAGAATCGTGTGCCCCCACCCCAGGGCCCCCCATGCCCGCCGCCCGCAGATGCAGCTGGAGCCAGAGCCGGGCAGGTGTGCTGTGCGGGCTGAGTCATGACGTGACGCCACAGCCGCCCGCTCCACCAACAATGACCATCTTTGTGCACAGGGAGAGAATCTGGAGGATGCTTTTGAGCACTTAGCAAAGTATCCAAGAACCCCTGTGGGCTGGGGGTGCTATTTCATTCCCTCTTTCTTTTTTTCTCATTTTGGTTTTGGGGCTACATTTAGCAGTGCTCAGGGGCTCTCAGGGATCACTCTGGGGGTGCTCGGGGGGCCCTCTGGGATGCTGGGGATCGAGCTCGGGTCTGTCTGCTGCATGCGAGGTCAGCACCCTCCCCGCTGTGCTGTCACTTCAGCCCCTCCCTCGGTTTTAGCGGGGGGCTTCCCGTGGTTTGCCCTCCTTCAGACATGAGCTTGCACACGTGCTGTGGGGGCGGGGGTGGGTGCAGTAAGTGTCTTCACGCTGGCACTCAAGTTTGGGTTATCCAGGTGGCCCTGCCTGGCCTCGGTGCCCTCAGTACTTTAGCTGAGGGGCTCACCCAACACTGCCCTGCGGTGCTTACACATGCCAGACTGGACACACATGGGATACTGGGGGTTGGACCTCATGAGTGCAAATGCTGTCAGGCCAACGCTGAGTCTCAGGGCCCTTTGTCCTGCTTCCAGGGCTGGGCGGCTCCAGGGACTCAGACAGTCACTTCTTGGTACTTTTGTAATTGCTGGAAATGTTCTGGGGGCCAGAGAGATAATACAGTAGGTAAAACACTTGGTTTGCATGTGCCAGGAGTAACCCTGAGCAGTGCTGTGGGGCGGGGGGAGAGAAAGAGAGTGAAAGGAAGGAAGGGAAGAAAGAAGGGAGGGAGGAAGGGAGGGAAGGAGGAAGGAAAGAAGAAAGAAAAAGAAAGAGGGGGAGGGGACTGGAGCGATAGCACAGTGGGTAGGGCGTTTGCTTTGCACGCAGCCTACCTGGGTTCGATCCCTGGCATCCCATAGGGTCCCCTGAGCAGTGCCAGGAGTGATTCCTGAGTGCAGAGCCAGGAAGAATCCCTGAGCATTGCCAGGTGGATCCAAAAAGAAAAAAAAAATTAAAAAAAGAAAGAAAAAAATTGATTTTGAAGGTCTGAGCAGAAAGGAATTGGGGGGGGGGCAGTCTTTGGCAGGGGCCTTCCAAGTAGAGAAAGAATAAAAAGGGCTTTTCAGGGGAAATTTTAAGGAAGCTATAAAGGGTCTGGAGAAAAGGAGTCTTGTCGCCAGAGTGCCCAGGGGGTATCTAAGGCACAGGAAGGACGGTGGCACCCCAGTGTGAGTGCAGAGCCTGGGGCACACCACCTGGCACAGATATGGGGAGGCCATGCCAGGAGCCAGGGGGGCAGCTCTGCCCAGGGGCTGGCAGGAGTTTGGGGGAGACTCTCCCCTGTTTCTTTTGCTCCTTGGGCCACACCCGGCAGTGCTCAGGGCTGACTCCTGACTCTGTGCCCAGGGATCACTCCTGGCAGGGCTCAGGGGGCCCTGTGGGATGCCAGGGATCAAACCTGCAAGGCAAGTGCCCTCCCACTGTGCTGTCACTCTGGCCCCACCCCTCTTTTCAGAGGATCAGGCCCAGGAAGAAGCCCCCCACCTGCATCGTGTTCCTGGAATCTGCTCTCAGAGCTGGCGTGGGCTGTTACCCCAGCTCTGTGACGGCAGCCGGGGACAGGGACTGGGGGGTTCCAAGGATCCTTCCTCCCTCAAGACCCCAGTTTTGATTCATCTATATGACAAACACAGAAAGTCCAGTCACTGGGACAGTGTAGGCTTATGCTTTTATTGATTTATATTAATAGTCCTTTTTTTTAAAAAATAAAACCATTTTTTTTTTAGTCATTTAAATATCAAAAGTGAAAAAGGCACATTCCATCACACGTCACTCAAGAACTCGGGTGCTCACATTTGGGGGGGGCGTTTCGTGAGGGCAGCCTGTGGCCACCGACACTGTCCAGTGCATGACGAACAAAGGGGAACTGAGCCGGACCAGAACCAGGGGTTGGGGCCCCTCCCTCGGGGAGTCTTCCTGGGGTGATCTTCCTCTGGCCGCTGGGCCAGGCAGGCGGTGGTAGAATCAGCCCTGGGCTGCCGCCGGCTGGTCGCCGTTGGCAAAGGTGATCTCGTCCGGGTCACCGAGCCCGCCACTGTCCCTCTCCTCACTCTCATTGTCTCCCTCTCACGTGTCTGGGCTCCACACAGCAGCCGGAAATGACTCACGGGCGTGAGTCACCAGCGAGCTGAGTCACCCTGTAATTGGGGAAAGTTCTGTCCTGCTGGGTCGGGCAGATCTCCCACTTGTGCTCCTAAATAGATCGGAAACTTCTGAAGCCTCTGACTGGCCTCACTTGGGTCCCTCGCACCCACCACTTCCTTTGGGTCCAGTCAAGGGGAGAGAGAGGCTGGCCAGGCCAGGGCCAGGCCGGGAGCCAGGGCGGGAAGCTCTGAGTGGCCACCAGGTGGCGGTGTGGTGCCGTCACTCCCGCGTGCCCCCTGGGTCTGGCAGTGGGCAAGCAGGCTCCGGGCCAGACACCTCCAAGGGGTCTAGAAGCGAGTGTACAGTGGACCCTCAGCCCCCCACCCCCGAGCACCGTCTCTGGCAAGCACACGAGCAGAAGCATGTGATAAATATTCAAGCGTGCCCCCCCGCATCCCCTCCCCAGCCGGGGCTGAGAGCCCAGCACACACAGCCTGCCCGCCTTCCTGCAAAATCAAGTTTGTGGGAAGCAGAAATCCGCTTCTGGGAGTAAACAATTCCCCGACACTCAGGATCAGGAACGCACCCAGCCCTGGGGCGGGCGGGCGGGCGGGCGGGCGCCCTGAGCCCACTCGGCTTCTGAGCCCAAAGGGTGGCTTGCGCCTGGCCCTTGGCCAGCAGCCAGCCTCGGCCGAGCAGACAGTGCTCCAGTGATGGCAACGTGACCGGAACGCAAATCCTCCCCCCAGCCCCAGGAGCTCCGGGAGCCTCGAAGGCCGCCCTGCCAAGGCCTCTGAAGGTTGGCCCCGAGCACCCCACGCCGGGCTGGAGCCTGTGCGGGCGCTTCTTTAAGTCTGCAGTAGGTGGGGGCTCTGCCTTCAGGGGGGCCCTCAGAGGTGCCCCCAGGACTTCCTTGGACATTTGCTCATGTCCTCCTGGGAGAGGCTGAGGTCTGGGTGAGTTATCAGTTCAAAAAAAAAAAAAAAAAAAGCAAATGTCTTTTCTTTCTCTGGAAAGATGAATCCAGCAGAGATGTCACACTCCAGACGTGCTTCCTCGCAGGTCCTTGTCCAGTTGTGTCCCACCTGGCCGCCACCTGCCCGCACTCAGGGCTCCATCACTTGGCCCATGAAAAGGATCGTTCCTGAGGACAGAGACAAGAGGTGAGCACGGGTGGAACTGCCTCGTTGAATGGGGTGAATGGGGCTGAGTGTGGGCAATGTGTGAGATGGGGGTCCTGGCAGCTTCTGAGATTCAGTGGGGGGATCCTGGGGGGGTCCAGTCTCTATGTGTGTGTATGCATATGTGTGTGGGGTATATCTGCATGTGTGCACATGTGTGCCTGCACATGTGTATGTATATGCACACATGCATGTACATGTATGTATGTGCGCAAACATGTGTATGTATATGCATGTGTGTGCACCTGTCTGGCTGGAGTCCAGCCTGGGGCTGGAAGGTGGACGCACGCCCAGCTCTCACCTGTGGGGTTGTGTCGTACCACGAAGAGGAAGGGCCTGTCCATGATGATCTCCTCGGGGGCCATGCGGGCTGAGATGACCACAGCTGGAAGGGACAGGTGTGTGTTAGCGGTGGGACCAGGTGGGGCCTCGGCGTCCCCAGGGTCACTTGGCACCCCAGGCCAGGACTCACCAGTGGAGGAAGAGGCCACCGTGCCGCTCTCGTCCACCTTGATCTTCACCTTCTGTAGCGCTTGGGACACGTAGAGTGGTTCTTGGTCTGAAATGAGGGATCCCAGACCCCTGAGTCACAGCTGCACAGGGCAGGTCCCCAGGTGCCCCTCACCCTGTCCGCCGGGAGAAGCCAGCAAGGGGGTGGCCTCACCTGAGAGGCTCCTGAAGTCCGCCCGGCTGGGGCTGAACACGTCGCTCACGCCCAGGTCCTCCAGCGGCCGCCGCAGGTCGATTTCACTCTCCAGCGAGAACCTGTGGCGGTGGCGGCAGGGAGAGGCTGTGGGGAGCTGCTCCTCGCCCACCCCCTGTGGGGGCACCTGACTCCGCCCTCGCCCCCTGCTGCTCTGGGCCTCCTCAGCCTGTGACTAATGAAGGGAGAGGCTGTGGGGAGCTGCTCCTTGCCCACCCCCTGTGGGGGCACCTGACTCCGCCCTCGCCCCCTGCTGCTCTGGGCCTCCTCAGCCTGTGGCTAATGACTGTCCTCAGCCCAGCAGCGTTTCTGCACCTATAGGAAGAGCCAGTCTGGCTGCAGGAGGGAGCAAGGACAGGTTCTCCTGCGGGCGGCCGGAGGAGCATCTAGGCTGGAGGTGTGCTGCCGAGTGCGGGCCCCAGGGAGGAGCCGACGGGGCTGCGGGGTGGGGGTCACTGCCTCCCACCAGCAGGTGACTCATGGGCTCATGGGCTTGATTTGGGAGAGAGGCAGAACCCACTCAAATCTCCACCCTCCAGAGTTGGGCAACAGGAAGGCTGGGCGGGGGGGCGAGGGGGACATGGCCACAGCTTCTGGATGATTCTTTCACTGCCCAGCCCAGCCCCCTTGGCTCCTGCAGAGATGGTGAGAGCCGCAGCTGAGAGCCCTTCTCGGTGTTTATGGGGCAGGGGCGGGGCCTTCTGGAGAGGGGCAGGCGGAGCCACCCTCTCTGCCCTGCCTCCATCCTTGCTCTGGGGGTCCTGTGAGTGGTGTGAGGCCAGATGGGGCACAGGTCCTGCACCCCCACCCCCCGCCCTCCAGCAGAAGCAGGACGGAGGCGGCGGCTTAATCAAACCCATGCTTGTCTATTTCCCGCCAGCCTGCCACCACCATCGGGCTGGAAACCCCGGGGGTTGGGCAGTGGCACCCACCCTGCGCCACCATCAGGCTGGTAAGCCCCGTGGGGGTGGGCAGTGGCGCCCACCCTGCTGCCCCTGTTAGGCGGGGAGCTGCCCGGGGGGCGGATGGGCACTCACTTGGGCAGCACGAGCAGGCGCACGACCTTGGTCATGTTCCCTTTCCACTGGCTCACGAGCTCGGTGTCGAGGATGTCGGTGATGGCGGACAGGGGCACCTCCTTCCGGTAGGGCGCGGCGATGAACATGCTGATGGTGCCTCCGTGGTAGGGCAGCTCCACGATGTCGTAGATGTCGCCGTCAGGGGTGGTGCACTCGGCTGCAGGGACACGGACGCCTTGGAGCAGCGGGCTCCTCACCCTGGCCTCGCCCCCGCGGAGACTCCCCAGCTCTCTGGCATATTCCTATGCCCTTGCCGTGCCGCCGTGCCGAGAGCTGGTTCTCTACCTTTTCTTTGGTGTGGGGGCCCCACCTGACAGTGCTCAGGGCTGATTCCTGGCTCTGAGCTCAGAGATCACTTCTGGCAGGACTCGGGGGACCCTCGGGGATGCTGGGGATGGAATCCATCTTGGCTAGCTGCAAGACCAGCGGGCCCCCTCCACTGCTGTCCTATCGCTGGGGCGCCTCGACCTTGGGGGGCCTCCTTTCCTCCACACTCCTGCCCCCCGAACCCCCGACACCCGCCCTGCCACGCAACTCCTTAATCTCAGCTTCCAACTTCCACACTCCCGGGGGAATCCTGCCAGGAACTTCGGAGGCCCCGGGCGGGACGGGGAGGGGTCAGGGGGGCAGAGGGAGGCCCGGAGGTTTCTGTGTTTCAGCTTCCTCCTGCACGGGAGTCACTTCGGGCATCGTGCCAGGGTTGGTTCTCCCCGGCAGCGCGGGCGGGTGGCACTCACTGTAGTTGAATTTGTTGGTCTGCGCCATCATGGGCACCGAGAAGCTGCTGCCGTCACTCCTGTGGAAGAGGCGGTGGTGGGTGGCCGACGGCGGGAAGGGCAGCGTCCACTGGCCGTTGAAGTACAGCGCATTCACCAGCACCAGCCGAGTCAGCGGGTCCAGGGCATCTGTGCTCAGCAGGTCCGTGATCATGCCTGGGGGTGGGGAGGGGCGGGTGCTCAGGGCCCTGGGCAGACGGTGGGGCTGGGCGCCCTTCTGGCAGCTTCTAGCAGCTTCTAGTCTGGATTTTAGTGTAGTTTTGTTTGTTTGTTTTGCAGGGAGGGTCTATGACCAGCTGTGCTCAGGGCTGACTCCTGGCTCTGTGCTCAGGACTCACTTCTGGCCGTGCTTGAGGGACCCTGTGGGATGCCGGGGATGGAACCCTAGTCGGCTGCGTGCAAGGCTGGCGCCTAAATGCTGAATTGTCTCTCTGGCCCTTCTAAGACTGTTCTGTCTCCCTCAGATGGTAAGTATCAGGCTTGGTCACCCCTTGACTTGGTCCTGAGACCCTAATGGGACCCCAAAACCAGTTTTTTCCCCTTTTGCTCCCTGAGGCTGTAGAAGGGGTTACCCTGTGGCCTGGCGGCTTTTAGGGGCTCCTTCAGGGTGGGTTTGAGGATTCTGAAAGTGTTTGGCCTTTTTTTTTTTTTGGCCTTGATTGGAGGGGGTCTCACCTGGCGACACTCAGTGGTTACTCCTGACTCTGCACCCAGGAATTACTCCTGGCAGTGTTCTGGGGACCATATGTGATGCCGGGGATCAAACCTGTCTTGGCCGCGTGCCAGGCAAATGCCCTCCTGCTATCACTCCAGCCCTGTGTTTGGCTTTCTGACGCAGGGGAGAGGGGGCTGGAGGGGTGAGGCTGGGCTGGGGGTCCTGGTCTCTGCAGCCCTGGCCCTGAGCCTGTGCGCTCACCTTTGGTGTGTTTCTGCACCCAGTCGTTCACGATGAACCTGGCTCTCTCCACCTCCAAGAAGTCCACCTGCTTGACCGTGGTCCGGAACAGCTTGAAGAAGTGGGGCATGAAGCCGGGGCTCAGGAGCAGGTCGCGCTGCACGAAGATGGCGTTGGCGGCACTCAACTCGTCCTTGTTCCACGGGGCCAGGAGCTGCTTCTGCAGCCGGCGCAGGGCGGGCGCCACGCCGCTGTCTGCTGGGCCAGAGGACGCGACAAGCTCAGGCCTCTATCCTGCGCTCAGGGCGGTTTCCTCCTCGGGGGTGGGTGGGCCACACCCAGCAGAGCCTACTCCTGGCTCTGTGCTCAGAGTGGGCCCCTGGTGGTGCTCGGGGCCCCTGCAGGGTGCTGGGATCAGTGATGCCCTGCTCACTGCTCTGTCCACCCCAAGTTTTCCATTTTTATGAGCCTTTCCCCTTTAGTTCAGGGCTCTGGGGGCCGGTTCTGGCTAACTGGGCCACATAGTTCCACGCTCCAGTCCAGCGGGGCTGGGCGAATGTGCACATTCTTCCAGCAGCCTCGGGCTGGGTGCTTTACCGGTCCCCTTCTGGAAGCAGAAGGCGGGTGAAGGGGACAGGGAGCAGGCCGAGGTCATCAAGCCTGCCGAGGGGCGTGGCAGGAAGGAGATGGGGGGCCCGAGTCGGGTCAGCATTTCCTCGGTATCTGGCGGTGCCCCCAGCCCCCGCTCCTGGGCCCCAGTCCCACCTTCCGTCCGGAAGTGCATGGCCTCCTGGATCTGTCGCTGGCTCTCCCCCGCCGTGGTGGTCTGGAGCATGGCCAGCACGGAAGCCACGCCGTATGGGGAGAAGGCCATGTTGCTGTCAGGGGAGGCCTGGGCCACCTGCTGGAACACCTGCACCCCAAAGTCCGTGACCAGCCGGGCTGCCCGCACCGGGTCGCTCCTTGTGCCTGTGGCCAGGGCCAGGCCCAGGGCCAGGCAGGTGAGGACGGGGCCACTGAACATCCTAGGGGCACAAACAGAAGCGTGAGGGAGGGGCAGGGGAGGGGAGGCACCCCACGTTGTGCTGGCACGTGGGGAGACCACGCTGGGTTTGCATCAAAGCCCTCCTCCTCCCGGCCCAGGCAATCTTGTGTATTTTTGGGGAGTTTCCCCACTGGGCTCAGGGGACCCACAGCTCTCCCTGGCAGTGCTCAGGGACCCACGTGGTGATGAGATTTGAACCCTGGTTCCTGGACACGTGAAGGATGAGTCCCAACCACTGGACCATCTCTTTGGCCCCCTTGAGAGGGTTTAAATTTTGTATTTGGGTGCCAGGAATGGAACCCGGATGTGCCACTTGAATGGCATCTCCTCTGCCCCCCAGCCCCAGCTTCCCACTGACCCCCCATCCTGAGGTCTTCAGCACAATTTCTTTTTTGTGGGGAGAGGGTTGGACCACACTTGGTGGTGCTGGACCCGACGCCTGGCTCTCTGCACTCAGGGAGCACTCCTGGTGGGCTCAGGGGACCCTATGGGGTGCTGGGGATCGAAATGGGTCAAGATCTTTGCAGTGAGCTGCACTAGTGCTCCAGCCTTCATCTCTTGGAAATTTGTCTCTTGGAAATTCTTGGTACCACCTTCCTCGTTCCCAGGAGGCCGGGACACCCGAGGATAATGCCCCGAGCCTGCAGGATGCTTCCAGAGTCTTCCTGGGGGCTCCCCTCTCAGCTCATCCCTCCCGGGGGCTGTGGGGTCGAATGGCAGTGTCTCACAGGGCAGAAGAGGCCCATTCCTAGGGGTGGGGACCCCTTTCCCTACTGCCTGGAGATCACTACTATGGTCGGATTCTGCCAGGGTCCGAGTCTGCCCCGGGAGCAGGAGTGAGGACCCCGGAGGGAGGAGATCCCGCAAGGGCCCCGAGTGTGCGGAGAGCGTCCACCCTCCTCTTACCTCAGGTCTCGGTGCTCCGGGGTCTGGTGGTGTAGGCTCAGCTGCGGTCGCCGCAGGGATGCTGGATGTGGTGGTGGCCGCGGTGGCTGGACCGGGGCTGCACAGAGAGAGAGAGGGCTCTGCAGGCAGTGCTCCTGAGCATGGAACTAGAGGCAGCTGCGTTCCCGGGGAGCCCCGGCCGCCTCCTTTTAAAGCAGATTTGGGCAGGAAGTAGATGAACTCATGGGCGGCCCCTCCCACTTTCTGGCTGTGGAGTGCAGCAGCTGGGGGCCTCCCGCCCCTCCCCTGTGGGTTGCTAAGGCGTGTGCGTGCGTGAGTACGTGTGTGTGTGTGTGTGTGTGTGTACATGTGACACCCCAGTCTTGGCCACTGTCTCCCTCCATCTGGCTCGTCTCCCAGCTCCCCTGTCTGTCTCTGGATGGCGTTGCCAACTGGACACTGGCAGAGCCTCAAGCTGCCCAGTGTCTGGTGTGACAGTGGCCCCCAGGGCCCCCAGAGACCGACTCCTCCTTTCCCCAGAGACAGTCACCTCGAAGTTCTCAAAGAGGCCAAGGAGCCCTGTGTGTTTTCTTGCCAGCCTCGGGCACACCCTCCCTCCTGGCCAGCAGCCCGCGGGCACAGAGGAACGTGCCATGTCTGGGTCTGGGTGGCTGGGACAGACGCTGCCTTTGCCTCTGGCTGCCAGGCTCCGGTGATGCAGGACTGAGTCCCCCGAGCGTCCAGACGCTGGAGGTGCCCCCAGGGGAACCTCTTTTGTGCCCAGGGCTCTGGGTGGATCACAGGTGTGCCCGGTGGGGGGACTAGAGGCTGGACAGGATCCAGGGGGACGTCTGGGCTGCGGAATTCAGAGTTTGTTTTTCTTGTTTCTTTTTTTGGTTCCTCTGGGGCCACACCCGGCGATGCTCAAGGGTTGCTCCTGTCTCTGCACTCAGGAATCTCTCCTGGAGGTGCTTGGGGGACCCTATGGGATGCCAGGGATCGAACCTGGGTGGGCCAGGTGTGAAGCAAGAGCCCTCCCTGCTGGACTATCGCACCAGTCCCAGGTTTTTGGTTTTTGTTTTGGAGCCACACCCAGCAAGGGTGCTCAGTGATCACTCCTGCCATGCTTGGGGGACCCTGTGGGGTCAGACCCAGGTCTGTGTGTGCAAGGCAGGCACCCTCCCCGTGGTGCTGTGGCTGGGGGTTTGGTCTCTGAGCAGGAGGGTTTGCATTTTCAGGAGAATTGTGTCTTATCCTTTTCCTGCAGAACAGCCTTGGGTGCCGCAGCCGCGGGGAGGGCGGGCGGAGGGAGGGTTTGTGGGGTGCGCTGCCGGGATCTGGGCTGGCCCCGAGAGGGAAAGTCTCGAGAGCTGAGGCTCCTGGGCAGGGGCGGGCCTGAACCTGGAATGTGGGGGCGCACACTGGCTGCTCAGGGGTCCTCTGGGGGCGCCCTGGAGAGCCTGGCACAAACGCCCGGAAGGGTTTGCGGGTGACAGCATCAGGATATTTGTTTTGGATTTTCTCAGTAAACAGATGTCAAGGGCAACCGCAGCTGGATGGTTCCCCCTCCCTTCTCCGGGGGCCCCCAGAGTCAGGTGGGAAGGTGGGCGGCAGAGAAAAGGGAGATTCCTCCCTGGAAAGTTGCAGTCACCGCACTCATGTTCCCACGGGGCTGCGCCTCGTTTAGACTCTCGTCGGCGTGCGCAGCTGAGAGCCGCTGAGTCGGAGCTGGCTGCACTCGGGGGCACTGTGCAGACCCCCGTCTCCTGTCCCCAGAGGCCCCCAGGCCTTGCCTCCCATCCTTGGGTGCGAGACAGGAACAGAGATCAGGTTGAGCACAACCCCCACGTTGGTTTTTATTCTGGGGGGCGGCCGTGAGTGGCTGTACTCGGGGGCTGCGTCAGCCCTGTGCTTGGAGGGGCAGCGTCCTGGCAGTGCCCGGGCTCAGGGCTCTGGGACCCGACACGGGACTCGCTCAGCAAAGCTGCAGTGCCCGAGAGGCAGAGCGGCTGGTGGAGATGGGGCTGGAAGCGACTCCTTTTATTTATTTTTTATTTTTGATCTTCTGGGCCACACCTGGAAATGCTCAGGGATAACTCCTGGCTCTGTACTCAAGGTTCACCTGGAGGGCTCAGGTGACCCTGTGGGGTGCCGGGGATTGATCCTGGGTCAGGTGCGTGCAAGGCCAGCGCCTTCCCTGCTGTCCCATCACTCGGCCCCTGTTTCAGGCGCTGATGCTGCCAGAGCTGCATTTCTCGGCAGGGCATGGGGGGTCGGATGGCCCCTGCAGACTCCAGGATATCCCAAGGGGGACTCAGGTAAAAATCACGTAAGAGGGGGCAAAGTATGATCCTAGGGGCCTCCGGTCAGCCACAGGAAGAGTCAGAAGGCGCTGTATCTGGGAAAAGGCTCTGAAACGCTGTCACAGAGGTGGGTGTCCGGGTGACCTGGTGTCCCCTGACCCCTGTCCTGCTTCCAGGGAGCGGCCAGACCACCTGCTGCCCTCTCAAGGACTGGTTGTCTTTCCCTGAACCCCCACACTCACCCCCATCTTCTCTGGGGGCCACACCCCTTCTTTAAAGCCCAAGGGGTCCAGCGAGAAAAGTCCCTCTGAAGCAACAGCGCCCTGGGTTCCCGGAGGCCCGCAGATAAGGGGTGAGTGTCGGGTCGTGGATTTCCGGGGAAAGTTCCAGACGGCGGCGGCGGGGAAAGTATCTCCTTGACCCCTTAGCAGGTGGGTCGTGACTAGGCCAGACTCACTCTTCCGGGAACTCCCCGAGGTCCCAAGTCCGGCGCCCCCGCCCTGCTCTTCCCCTTTGCTGGCCCTGGTTCCCTTTCTGTGTTGGGCCTGGTCAGCCCCTCGCCTCTCTCTCCCCGCTGCTGTCACCCAGCCCCGGCTTCCCGCCCTCCCAGCAGCCCTCGGACACCCACGTGGCTCTATCTCTTACACAGGCCCCGGGAATGTTGGCGCGACCTCCTGATTCCTGGTGATTTCACTGGGAGAGCCGGGGGTGGCCGGGGGTGGCCGGGCTGGGACCCGCTAACTCACAGAGCTATTTCGGGCCGGCGTGTTCTCCACACAGCTCAGCAGCTGAAAATAGCCCATGTTTGGTTTGGTTTGGGGGCCGGTGCCCTGACCTCTGGGCCGAGGGAGGGATGGAGCTTGGCCCGGCCTCTGGAACCTTAGGCCGCTGTTCCTGGGGCCGCCCAGGCAGGTCCCACCACCGTAGACCCCTCCTCGGCCCCAGCCCCTCGGCACTGTCAGACCCTGAAGCCCGGGCCCCCGCATGGCCCTGCTGTCACTCTTGCTCTCCTCTCTGAGGGACCCGGGTGGCCCCAGGATGGAGTTCAGCTTTGGGCAAGTGGGGACCCACGAGGGCCTGAACAGCCGCTTCCTGCCCCGACATACACTGTGGCTTTGCGCGTGGACACGCGAGGTGGCTGTGGACACCCGCTGCGTGGGCGTGGCTGGGGGCCCCGTTTCTGGCTGGAGGCAGGAATCCTGATGGGGAGGTGGCGAGTGTTTGCCTTGGAGAGCCGTGTCCCACAAATGTCCGTGAAGGTCCACGTCCTGCGCACGGAGGCGGCTCTCCGAGGGTGGGGCTGAGGCAGGAATAAAGAGGGGACCCACCCCCACAGAGGGGGTCCTTGCGGCTGGCCAGAACTGGCTGAGAGGTCTCTGCCTCCGCCGTCTGCCTCCTGCACCCCGACTCCTATGAATCGCCCTCTCTGGCCAGGCCTGACACATCTCCTAGGGGACTCCCAGGGGCATGGGGGCCCCTCCTGGGGGTGCTCGGCTAACTGGGCTGAACGGTCTGATGCTGGGCTCAGCTATTCGTTGTTCCTTGGGCCTGGGAGACCTGAGCGGGGGGTGGGGGGACCCTGCCAGGAATCCAGCCCGGGTCCTTAAGCACGGAAGGCTGAGCCCCAGGCTGCAGCATTTAATCTTTCCCCTCACTCCAGCCGGTCTTTAATCATGTCCCTGGGCAGGGCAGGGGGCATTTATTCCCTGCAAAACACCCCAGGCACAAGGCCTGTGCTCTGGTGGGGAATGAAGAGGGGGCTGGGCAGAGTGATAGCTCCGGGGCTGTGGGCATGCGGGAGTGACCCTGAGCACTGTGGGGTGTGGCCCCGAGCACTGTGGGTGTGGTCTACAGAGACAAATAGAGGTGGAAGGAAATAGGTGATCTTTGGAGGTGGGAGGTTTCTAGGGCAGAAGTCGCCAGAATCCACTGGTCCCCTCGACCCGCAGTCCTCCTGGGCCATCCCCGCTCTCCACCGCCGCCCACGGTCTGCACTGCCCAACCCTGATTCACTTTCACCTTCTCCAGACCTTGTTCCTCATTCTCCGCATTTCTGAGTGTCTTCGTGACTCCACATACATCCTCTTCACTCTCCGGGACTCTGGCTCCCCGGGATGGTCCGTTTCCCCACTCTGCCACGGGGGACGGAGACCCAGGGCGGCTTCTCCCCAGGAAAGTCACCAGCGGCTGGCCCGGCTCTATCCCCAGCACTGTGGGCTTCCCTGGCACCCCCAGGAGTGACCCCTCAGCCCGGGGCTTGGAGGATCCCCCCCAGCACCACTGGTGTGGCCCCCACACCCACTGATACCCGTCTCCTCAAGAGAAGCAAAACTACCTTCTGCTGGGTTGTAAAGCTTTAGGTGTTCAGATGGCTAGAACGAAGGGGGGCTTCCTGGAGGAAGAGAGCTGATGCTGGAGGAGGCAGGGGGTGCTGAGTATGGGAGAGATGCAGAGGGCACAGGGAGAGTGTCCCTGTCTCTGGGGTCAGGCTTCCCCCGCTCGCTCGGGCTCTGCACCCCCTCCAACCCTGCCCCCACTCCGTCTAAGCTCTGTTCCGTGTTTCATCCCAGCTGCTCTTAATGAACAGGGCCTGGGGATGCAGACCCCCAGGGGTGGGGGGCCACGGGGGGCCTGTGCGGCCGAGGTGATGCAGCTGCCCTGGAATCTGCAGAGAGCAGCCTGCGGTGACCATTCCTGCTCTCTGACGTTCTCACTCCGCTGGGGACGGAGCGACTATACTTGGCCGGCTCTGCATCTGAGTCAGGGGGGCTGCCGGCTGGCCTGGATGGACCCGGGCCCAGAATCTTCCATCCACCGCCCCCCTTGTGGACGTGTGGCTATGTGGGTAGGGGAGGTGTGCAGGAAATCGGTGTCCAGGGGTGCTGCCCCTCCAGCACAGCCAGCAAAGATGGAGAGGCCGAGTGGGGGGGGGGGCAAACCTGTCCCAGCTACTTGAAAGGACATTCAGAGCCTCCTGCAACCCTTCTCGGCCCCTTTCTTGTGCCCACTCTTCCTTTGGGGCTCCCCCTCACCCTTTCTATTTATTTACTTTTGGTGGGGGGGAGCCACACACAGCAGTGCTTAGGACTGACTCTTGTCTCTGTGCTCCAGGATCACTCCTGGCGGTGCTTGGGGGAGCCTAGGGGATGCTGGCAATTGAAACTGGGCCACTGAGTGTAACACAAACTCCCTCCCGCTGTGGCTATCGCTCCGGCCCCTTGCGTTCTTTATTTCTATGGGAGGTGGAATGTACCTGGGTGTGGCATTCCAGGTCTGTGCTGGGGCTCACTCCCGTGATTCTTGGGGGACTCTGCATCGCTGGGGATCAAACCCGGCCCCCACGCCAAGCCAGTGCTCCTTGGATCCTCATCACTGTCACCACCCCCCACCTCCCTGACTGTGTGGAGCCCGTCTGATCTGGAAAAGTGGCACAAGGAGCATCCCGCGGCTCCCAAGCCCCTTCCATCGACCTGCTGTGGGGGCATCTCACGCAGGAAGCTCTGAGCCTTGTCACCAGGACCACAGTCTGAGCCCCCAGGATGCAGGCAGGACCAGGCCTTTCCCTTCCTGGAAGCCCCGTTTCTCAGAACAGGGCCTGTGTGTGGACACTGCACTCTCTGTATCAGGACAAGGCCGGATGCGGGAGGTGCAAGGCGACCTTGGGCCGCCTCGCCCGCTGCATCCACGCCCTGGCCTCTGCCCTGGCCTCTGCCTTCCTTTCTGCAGAGTGGGTAGACCCGTCATATCCAGCCTGGCGTGGCCCTGGAAAGGCGGCAGGAGGGGAAAGAGACTCAAAGGGGGGGAGGTGGTGGTAGGGTCCCTGCAGGGATATTGAATGTGTATCTTTGTGTGTGGGAGGGGGGTCACATGTTTGGAGGTGCTTGCTACTGGCTCTGCACTCAGGGATCACGCCTGGCGGGACTCAGGAGATCATCTGAGGTGCCAGAGATCGAACCTGAGTCAGCCACATGCCAGGCCAGTGCCCTCCTGCTGTCCTGTCCCCGCTGCCCTCCTTTTTATTTAGTTATTTATTCTGGGTCACATCCGGTGATGCTCAAGGGGTGACTCCTGCCTCTGAACTAAGGAATTACTCCTGGTGGTGCTCGGGAGACCACCTGGGGATCGAACCCGGGCCAGCCATGTGCAAGGCAAACACCCTCCCCACTGTACTATGACTCGGGCCCCCCTGACTCAGCCCTTCTTATTCCCATGTCCTCTGGAGCGTCCTGATCCCAGCAACCCCCTGGAGAAGGACCTTTGATTGTGGGGGGGACTGGAAGGAAGCCCGGTGGTGTGAGGTGCGGGACCCGAAAGCCGCCCAGGGCGTGGACACAGCAGTTGAGTCTTGCTCCCTCGGTGTCCCGCTCTGGCTGCTCCGGGCGGTGCGCCCCTCGCCCCTGCCAGGAAGGCCCGGGACTCTGTGAGTAAGGCTGATGCAGGCAGAGCCGGTAACTGCCATTCACATGCCCCAGGGCAGATGCAGGGCAGGGGTGCGGGGAGCCGAGGTGGGGAGTCGTGCAGTGCTGTCCCGGGAGGTCGGCCACAGGAGCTGGGGTGTAGTAGACAGCCCTGGGGTCAGCACAGGCTTCCCGGGCACTGCTGTGGGCTGGGGTGGAGTTGGGGGCTAGAGCGACCCCGGGGGGAGCACCAGCACAGGGAGGTGGCACCGCTGAGGTGCCCGCCTCTGCCCTGAGACCCCCAGTGCTCTGCTCACCTTCCAGGCAGCAGCGAGGGGCTCAGAAGACCCTGGAGACTGGGGGTGTGAGGTATGTGAGGCTGGGGTGACCCCCCCATGGGCTTGGCATCTCCTCACATCTGCCTGGGCCTGAGCCCTGCCTGGGTCACTCTGCAGAGCATGGGGGTGTGGTACAGGCATGACCAGTGTGGACACAGGGCCACGGTGGACATGCCACATGGGGACACACAGTGAAAAAGCCTCACTCAGTGGCACACACAGTGGAAACAGGGCCACAGTTGACAAGCCACAAAAGCAAGTGGTGCACACAGTGATACACTCACAGTGACACACACAGAGTAACACAATAACATACAGTGACACAGTTACACAGTGGCAAATGCACAGTAACACAGTGGCACAGATAGTAACAGTGGTACACAGTGATATACACACAGTGACACAAAGTAACATACAGTGACACACAGTAACATAAGTGACACACAGTAACACAGGCACACACAGAGTAACACAGTGACACACAGTTATACCCAGTAGCATACACAATAACAGTAACACATACTGACACACAGTGATATACAGCAACATATAATGACATACTGACAGTGATAGAGACACAGTAACACACAGTGATACACAGTGACACACACTAACACAGTGGCACACATAGTGACAGAACACACAGTGGTACACACAGTGGTGTTCACAGTGACACACACAGCGTGCAGTGCCCACAGAGTCCCGACTGGCTCTCGGATCCTGGCCTCTTCCCTGCTCCCGCTGTGCTGAGAGCCATCCACCCCCACCTTGGGGCGGCTGCCCATGGGGGCCAGCAGCGTCTGGCCAGGAGGAAACCAGGGAGTTAGGAGCGGCGGGGACGGCTCGTCCCGGGAGCGGAAAGCAAACAATGCAGCGGAAGGAGTCCTGGCCTGCAACTGCCCGCAGGTAAACAAGCCTGGGGAAGGCCCGGGCAGCTGTGCCCAGTCTGCACACGGCAGGGGAAGTGGAGTGGACGCCTGGGATCCCCCCGCCCGCCGCGTCAGGATCCGGGACAGCCGCAGCCAGAGGCCGCCCCGGGGACAGCTGGACACGCACTCTAGGCTGTGAGCCCTGGGCCAGGAATTTTCAGGGGGGCAGCTCTCTCGGGAGGGCTGAAGGAGCCCCCTAGTGTGAGTGGTACCCTCGGGGAAAATCCTTCCTGGGACCCAGGGGCGAATATTTGGGGGGGACCAAGAGATCCCCACATGCTGGGGCCTCCAGTGTTGAGTGTCCATCCCAGCCTCTGCTGCTCTCCGGCCTGTCCCGGATTGCAGGCAGGAGCCCCCACCCGGCACCACCGGCCCCCAGACCCTCTGGGTGTGCGAGAGAGAAGGGCTGGGGGCAGAGAGCCGGGCCTGGGGGACCTAGAGGCCCCTGTGGCTTTATCTCGATGTTCTCTGATGGAGAATCAGAAGGTTGGGGGCTGTGTGTCTTTAGAGGTGGGGGGGCCCCTCTCCACATGGCAGCAGTGACATGGCACAGGCCTGGACGTGACCCTGGCCCCCGACACCTGCCCTGCAGCAGAGGACACAGGGCTCAGATGAGGGGTCCGGTCCCAGCACCCTGCACCTGTCTGCCATCCCCCCATGCTGCTCCCTGATCTCTGACCCCAGGTAACTTAGGGGCTTCCCAGGTCTTGCTGAACAAGCTGATTCCTTGCAGGCCCACAGGGGTGCCAGTCCAAACCCCACACCCAGTGCTCAGGCTCAGTTGTCTCCGTCAGACATGCTGGAAAGTTCTGAGCTTGCTCCCTTCCTTCCCTCCTTCCCTCCCTCCCTCCCTCCCTCCCTCCCTCCCTCCCTCCCTCCCTCCTTCCCTCCTTCCCTCCTTCCCTCCTTCCTTCCTTCCTTCCTTCCTTCCTTCCTTCCTTCCTTCCTTCCTTCCTTCTTTCCTTCCTTCCTTCCTTCCTTCCTTCCTTCCTTCCTTCCTTCCTTCCTTCCTTCCTTCCTTCCTTCCTTCCTTCTTTCCTTCCTTCCTTCCTTCCTTCCTTCCCCCTCTCTTTCTTTCTTTCTTTCTTTCTTTCTTTCTTTCTTTCTTTCTTTCTTTCTTTCTTTCTTTCTTTCTTTCTTTCTTTCTTTCTTTCTTTCTTTCTTTCTCTCTCTCTCTTTCTCTCTTTCTTTATCCTTCTTTCTTTCCTTCTTCCTTTCTCTCTCTTTCTCTCTTTCTTTATCCTTCTTTCTTTCCTTCTTCCTTTTTCGGATCACACCTAGCGATGCTCAGGGGTTACTCCTAGCTCTTCACTCAAAAATTACTCCTGGTGGTGCTTAGGGGACCCTATTGGGGTAGCGGACATTGACCCTGGGTCAGTTGTGTGCGAGGCAGACGCCCTCCCCACTGTGCTCTCCAGCCCTGTGGGCATCGATGCCCTCCCTCTATCCCTGTGGTTTTTGGGCCACATCTGGTAGTGTTCTGGGCTCACTCCTGCCCCTCTGCCAGGGGTCACTCCTGGTGGTGCAGGGATGAGCCAGGCTCAGCGGCGTGCGAGGCCAGCACCTTCCCCGCTGTCCTATCACTTGGGCCCTCATTGTTTGGTTCTTGCTGGATTTTTTTTTTTCAATTTTGGGGCCTTACCTGGTGGTGCTCAGGGCTGACTCCTGGCTCTGTGCTCAGAAATCACTCCTAGCGGTGCCTGAGGGGCCCTATGTGATTCTGGGGACCGAACAGACCTGAACTGCCGTGTGCACAGCAAGCGCCCTCCCTGATGTCCTCTTGCTCCAGCTGGATTTTGTTTTGCCCTTGGGGTTCTTCCAGGATTGAGATTCTAGAGGGGGACAGCGTGTGCTCCCCGATGGGCTTTGGGAGACAGAAGTCCCCATCCCAGGCCACCTGGTGGCAGGTGGCTGCGTTCCCTGTTCCCTCGAGGCCCTCAGAGGATCTCGCCCTTGCGCCCGTCACGCTGTCTGGGCCCGGGCACCCTACTTCCCAGGGGCTTCAGCCCGCATGATGGCCTGGGGGAGCCCGTGGTCCCCTGGAGAAGACGTGGAAGAGGCCTCACAGCAGGGTCTGGGTCCCGGGCACCTGCAGGCGGGGCACGCATCAGTGATTCTGCTGCAGAAGCCCATGGGTCTGGGGTCCCATGGAGAAAGCCAGGGTGCACTGAGGTAACCCCCCTGCCCCAGGCCTCTCAAGAAACTTAAATCAGGTGCCTGGGGTGAGCGGGGGGTCTTGCCCTTTGTTATTGTTTGTGCTGCGTGATCACACCTGGGAACTCAGGAGACCCTATGCAGTGTCCTCCCCCCTGGTCGCCTTTCGAGGAAGCAGCATGTGTGGCCCGGGGCGCCCTCTGCTCCCTGCCCAGCACCCACGTGCCCAGGCCTGTCCCTTAGTCAGAGGCTCCTGGACTTGAGCATGATGAGGACCCCGTTATTCACGGCCTGGCTCACCGGGCAACAGGGCAGGGCTGGGTGCAGACAGTGCTGGGTCGGCCGGAGGGCGGGGACCTCCTGAGCCCTTTAGCTTTGCCCTGGGGTCTTCCTGGAGTGGGGGTTGTGCCTCCTTGGGGTGCTGGGGGGATCCGGAGACCAACACGGGAACTTGGGAGAGGGCTGGGATATTTGGGGTTCCTTTTTCTCCCTCAGCTCCGGCTTTACTCTGCCAGGGACACGTGGGGTCCCTGAGCCTGTTCTGGGGGCCAGGGCTGGGGACCCTTTGTCTCTCGCGTCCCTTCTTTTGGGAATGGACCTTCCTCGGCCTGGGAAAGTCAAATCTGGTGGCTGGACCCGCAGCAGAAAGCCCGGACTCGGGGGGTCTCCTGGGGCCAACTCTGAGAAGCCATCGGGCTGCAAATGAGGGCGGGCTCAGTCAGGCTGGGGTGATGCTCCACAGGCTCGAGTGTGGCTCCGCATGTGGGAGCCCCAGGTTCAACCCTCAGCACTGCAGGGTCCCCAGGCAATGCGTCAGGAGCAAGCCCTGAGCACCCTCCTCCCCTGAGAAGGTCATGCAGCCATGGGGGCCCCTTGGGGGGCTCAGGATTGACTCACAGTTTGTGCAGTTGATCTGCACAGTGGCTGGATGGGGTGTCCCAGGACAGAGTTCTTCGACCGGACAGGCCACATGTGTACTGGCAAGGCTGAGGGCAAGGGCCCTCTTCCCCCCACACTCATTTAGGTGCTCCCCACACCTGCCAAGGTGCTCCCCCAGACTCGCTGAGGTGCTCCCCCAGACTTACTAGGGTGCTCCCCAGACCAGCTGAGGTGCTTCCCAGTCTCACTGAGGCACTCCCTAGACTCGCTGAGTGTTCCCCCACATTCACTGAGGTGCTCCCACACATTTGCTGAGGTGCTCCCCACATTCGCTGAGGCAGGTGCTCCCCCACACTTTCTGAGGTGCTTCCCCAAGCTCAGTTCACCTGAAGGGGAGTGCCAGAAAGAGGAAGCAGGAGATATAAGTGACATGCACGGGTGGGGTTTCTTCCTTGTGCCTCTGGGCCCTGACGTACCTCTCTGATTCCTTTCTTCCTCCTTTGGTGTTTGAGCCACAGCCAGCTGGGCTCAGGGGTCACTCCTGGCCATGCTCAGGGGACCTTGTGCCTTGCCAGAAAATCCATCTGGGGTTGCCACAAGCAAGGCGAGTGCCTTCCCCACTGTACTGTCTGCCCAGCCCTGTCTGATTCCTTCTTCCGGCCCATCTCTTGCCCGTGGGGACCATCCTTGGACCCCATTGAATATTGCCTTGTCCCTAGGGTCTTCCTAGGTGCCCCAGCCACTGTCCCTCCTGGGACTCTGCCCCAAGGGCTCTGACTTTCATGTCCTTATTGTGCTACAGCTGGACCCCCGGTGACCCTCAGTATAGCCCCCGGTGGGACCTGGGCTCTGAGAATGTGGGCAGAAGCCAGGTTAGGAGAGGCTGAGCGGTGGGTCGAAATGACCCCCAAAGTGGACTGTCCACATTTTCCTGCCCAGGGCAAGCTCACTGTTCTATCTTAGGCTGCAGGTCCACACTGCCTTGTTACAGAAGGGCCCCAGCTGGCCCCAGGTTACTGCTGAGTGTCCAGAATGTCCAGGAGAGTTGATGCCTTGCCCAGAAAATCAGGGTGACCATCCCGGGTCGCTCGTGTCAGAGGTGGTGTGGACACTGTCAGTTGTCCCTATTCACGACAGTGGTCATCAGACTCACCGGACACCCTCACTCGGTCTGGGTCCGTGCAGGGGAATCGCTCCATGGGCCTGGAGCCGCGTGTGCTGGTGTCCAGGTCCGTGTATCCACCTACAGCCCGCATCCAGTTTCAGAGGCTCCCGGTCCGAAAGTGTTCTTTTTTTTTCTTTTTGGGTCACACCCGGTGATGCTCAGGGCTAACTCCTGGCTCTGCACTCAGGGACCCCTCCTGGCAGTGCTCGGGGTACCATATAGGATGCTGGGGATCGAACCTGGTTCAGCCATGTGCAAGGCAAACGCCCTCCCTGCTGTCCTACTCCCTGGCCCTGGGTCCTCAGGTTCTGGCTTCCCAGGCCCTGAGACTGTCACCCACAGTGCTGGGCAGGTGTCAGCCAGCAGGGATGCCTGCAAGGACGCCCGGTCTTGCAGATGGCCAGCACCTTCCCCCACTTTTCTTGTTTTTCTTCTCTGAGGCAGCGCCCCCCTTTCTGGGGGGCGGGACAGTGCAGCAAAGGGCTTGTTCTCTGGAAGGAGGAGGAAAGTGGGGACCCCAGGGGTCATGGCAGGTGTGAGGGCTGGACACAGACCTTGCTGTCCCTGGGGGCTTCTCCTCGCCACCCCCCCGCCTGCCTCCTGCTGGGGTTCAGCCCTCTTCCGCAGACCAGCAGGCCGTGTCACCAAGGCAGAGTCACCTGGCTCCCGAGCAGCTCCTTCCCAGAATCTTTCTGGAGAGGAAGGCCCCGGGAGACAGGAGACGGGCAGTGAGGCGGGGAATGCCCTGGAGGAAAAGGCTGAGCCTGGGTCGGAAGTGAGTGCTGGGAAATTCCAGGCTGGAGCCTTTGGCGTGGGGCTTGACTGGGAACACCCCACAGGAGTCCTCACCCCCATCCCTTGAGCCCCCGGAGGACAGGGATATATCCCTTCCCTGAGCACAGCCCCAGCGAGGAACAGGCTTCGGGTTCGGGGTCGTGGGCTCAAGTGCGCGGGGTCTGGTGCTGGTGGCAGCTGAGCCACGTCCCTGGGACACGGCTGCCTTCCCCGTGACCCGCCTCTCACTGTTGCTCAGACGTTGCAACTTCCTTCCTTTCCTCTCTCTTCCAGACACCCCCGGCCCCCTCCCCTGCCCGGGTGCAGGCACAGGGCACTGCGTCTCCCAGAATGTGGGTGCTTTTGCCCCACCCTCTGTGCCCTTGTCCTGCCCCCACATTCTCAGCTCGCCTTTTGCTCCCCATGGACACAGGGCAAGTTACGCAGCAAAGACCAACATCTACCTGGGGCCACGCTCCACAGGATGGAATGAATGAATGAGAGAATGAATGGATGAGAGAATGAAATGATGAGTGAATGAATGGATAGGAGAATGAATAGATGAGTGAGTGAAAGAATGAATGAACTAATGTCAGTGCGTGTGAATGTATGCAAATGAGTGAAGGAACAAATAAGTGAATGAATGAGAGATTGAGTGAATGAATGTGTCAATGAACGAATGAGTGAATGACTGAATGAATGGATACATCTCTGGGCAGCTCACTTGCTCTCTGTGCTGCTGTTGCTCTCAGCCCCCTCCTCTTGTTCGAGGGGTGGGGGGGAGGCTGGGCTTAGGGAGATCCTGTGGCAAGGCCTGGGCCCCCGGCTGGGCAGTGGCTGGCAGGAGCAGTCTGCAGCGCCCTTGGACATGCTCACAGGCAAGGTCTCATCTCTGTGCCGCTCCCTGGCCCCCTCCCCACCTGCTCCATGAGCCACCTGTCTCCCCAGCACCCCCCAATCCCGTCAGCTGGGAAATCTCTTCTTGCAGGTGTGGGGGGGACAGTGGGGAGCCAGGGAGGGAGTGGGAGCCAGGGTGGGAGCTGGGGCGGGTCTCGCAGGGCCCTTCCTGAGGACTCCATTGGGCTCCAGGCAGTGAGAGCCCTGGGACGAGGGACCTGGGCTGCTCCCACCCCAAGCTTTTGCCAGAACCCTCCTCCTCCAGGCAGTCTTTGGGGAAGTAGGGAGGTGGGGACCAGCCATGAACTTAGGGGACAGCCACACTCTGCCAGGGACTACAGGGCTGAGGTATACTGTGGGGAGCAGGGGGCCGGAGATAAGGGGGTGCCAGCAAGAGCTGCCGGCCTGGGCAGTCTCCGCCTCTGCCCAGCTGGGGTCTGGCCCCGTTACAGGGTGTTCCTGACCTCAGCTTCCTCCGCAGGATGCAGAGAGCTGGGGAAGAGGGCAGGGGCCAAATGAGCCTTTACAGGCCCAGTGTGGAGAGGGGCTGCCCCCTGGTAAATGCCCAATAGATATGTTCATTCATTCATTCATTCATTCACTCACTCATTCACTCTCACTTGTCCACTTACATTCAGTCAATCACTCTGTGATTTGCGCAGTGTCCACTAACCCCCGGGACTGGTCTGTGGTTCAGTGACTGACCGGTCATGGTTCCCCTTCCCTCCAGGAGCAGAGACTGGGGGGACATAAGCCCCCAACAGGATGGGCTGAGCCGAGAGGCAGTGAGCAGGCTGGGCGCCCGGGAGCGAGGGGCTCTGCAGGGCAGGCGCCGTCCCTCCCACCCCTTTTCACTGGGGTCCCCTTTCCCGCCCCTCTTTAGACTCAGGGCTGTTCCCCCAAGAGGCCACGTTTCCTGTCCCAGGGAGGAGGTTGGTGCATGCTGGCTCTGCTGTTTCCTAACGGCCAGAGAATTATGGAACATCTGATTCTGGAAGATTCTACGTGAGTCACACACTTTTGCCTTAAAAGGTTCTGCAGGTGAGGGAAGTGTGTATGCGAATGACCGAGAAAGTTTTGGGGTTCTCCCCACTCACTCCCACCCCACTAATGCCCCTGAGGCCAGGCTGTGGGCCCCTGGGGTCAAACAGCTGCCTCCCACTGGTTCAGGTAGGTGGGGGCCGGGGCTGTCTCTTGTCCAGGTGAACGAACCGGCTCATTCTGCGGGTGCAGGGCCATCTCCAGGGCCAGACCTCCTCCTCCTGCCCCAGCTGTGAGGGAGCTGGCCGAGGTCGGCCTGTCCCTCCCTCCCCCTCTCTGCCGTCCTGGGAGTCCCCTGGCTGTGGGGGCAGGAGACATCAGGGTCTGAGGGAGGAGGCATGACCGCCGGCCGGGATCTGCGTGTCTGACCACAGGAGCCGGGAGCAGCAGGCTCCAGGCCGGGCTCACATGGACGCTGCCGGCTCCCACCGGCCCGCTGACTCACGCTCCGGCTGCAGGGGCGCCCGCCCAGAGCCAGGCTGAGTCATGAGCTGATGAATTGCTGCGTTCTTATTCAGCCCGTCGCCCTGGCAAGTGGGGGCTCTGATCCCCACCCTGGGCCCCCCACCGGGCCGCTCAGAACACTCCTCAGCAGCCCTGCCTGTCTCCATCTGTGGGCCAGGCAGGGGTGAGCTGGAGGCGGTGAGGGGGTGCGTGGGGGTTGGGGTACCTCCCAGAGTCACGGCTCAGCCAGCCGGAAGGACATGTTTGCGGTTAGAATCTCCATCAATTGATGAGCAAGGCTCTTGGGCTCAGGGAGAAGAGGCTTCCGGAAGTGGATGGGGGGACAAGGACAGGGCTAGAGGAGTGGACAGAACTGCCCATCTCTTCCCTGGGGGCCGCCCTGGAGACCGGAGGCCCAGTGGCTTGGAAATAAGCCCGCTTGGGGCTGGAGAGACAGCACGTTGGGGAGGGAGTTTGCCTCACAGGCGCTGACCCACGTCCATCCCCAGCTTGCCGGAGAGCCCCCAAACCCTGCCAGGAGCCAGTCCTGAGCACGTGTGATGAGAAGAAAAACAGAAGCCCCCAGGGGGGTGGGCTCATGTGGGGTTTCCAGTGCCACAAGTTCCCAGCTGTACCCCGGACCCCTCTGTGAGCTCCCAGTTGATTGAGAACCACGGGTGGGACCCCTGAGCACCATGTGGGCCCCCACATTCCTTCCCCCCAGACTCAGGTCTTCCCTGCCCAGGACTGCTTGGGAGGGGGACCACTCTGGAGACACTGTTGGAGGTGTCGGGGCTGCTTAGACCTGCCAGCCTGATGCAGGTTCTGGTGCAGGCTGTCCTGATGCCCTCTGCTGCCCCCACCCAGGCAGGTGAGAACTGCCCCCCAGACAGCCTTGCCAGGCCCCCATGCCTCAGCATCCCTGGGGGGTCTGCAGTATTGTGTCTGGTGCCAGGTCGAGTGGGTGCATCAGGGTATCTGGGCCCAGAGGCCTCCCAGTCCCCAAGCCCATGAACTCCACTGAGACGCTTGACAAAGTTTATTGAGCAACAGACACAGAGGGTTTCCAGTCAAGGGCGCATGGCGGGTCCCGGCCCCGGGGTTCCGGCCAGTGGCAGCAGAGTCCGGCTCGCTGGATGGACACTAGAGGCTCAGCCGACGGGTTCCCACTCTCCTCCCAACCCACAGACACCCTTCTCTGCCTGGTCCCTAAAAGGCCTCTCCTGGGGTGTCAGATGAAGACCTGCCGGCCCTCCCTAAGCTCCAAGGCACCCTCAAAGCCCGAGGCTGCCTGTGAACCGGAGCGCAGCTCTCTTTGTAGCCCCCCACCCCCCCACCCCCCGCAAGCAAGATTCCTCCCGGTTACCAGTCTCTGAGGGAGGGTCGAACACCAGGACCTTGGCCCCTACACGGCTCAGACAGACGCCGCCTCGACCATCCCTCAAGCGCTCCTGACCCGTCGGAATTTTCTCTGTTTGTTTCTCCTGCCTCCTTGGTGCCCAGGTGAGCCAGGTCACAGGACAAGGCTGGGCCTCAGGCTGCAGGTTCCCACAGCGTCCCAGACCGGGCCTCAGGGCGTCTCTGCAGCTCAGCTCTGATGATTCATCTTTTATCTGTCCCCTTGGAGCCTCTGTGAGCTGCAGGGCCCAGAGTCACCTGGAGAGGCGGCAGCAGAGGCCTCTAAGGCCAAATAACAGTTTCCCCAGAGAAGAGGCTCTGGGGCGACACCCCATCCCGCAGGCCCAGGGGAGCTCCCAGTGTCCCCGGGTGGGGGCAGGCAGGCCACTGCACTGATGGTAAAAGCGAGGGTCCGGGACATGCAGGGAGCAAGGCCCAGATCACAAGCTGCTTTGGGGAGAGAGAACGGCACCAGGCCTGACGCCCATCCACGCCCCTTCAGGAGAGACGAGGGCGACCCACGCTCCTCGGCTGCCCAGAGGCTCCCCACCAGCCCCAGCTTCTTTGCCACAACCTGGAAAATGGGCTGGGAGGAAGGACATGGGCCCGGTTTCACTTGCATAGTCCAAAGTGTGTGCTGTGTGCGCACGTGTGTGGGTGCATGTAAATGTGCTGTGCGTGCACTGCTGTGTGCATGTGTCACGTGTGTTGCATATATGTTGTGCGTGCATATGTTGTGTGGAGCAAGTGCAGGGCATATGTCTGTGCATATATACGTGTTGTGCACGCATGTTGGTCTGTGTGTGGATGTCGTAGGCAGTGCTGTGTAAGGCAGTCGTCGCAATGCCTGCGGTGTTCCTGATTTCCTGTCACCTGTCGTTAAATCCAGAACTCTCCATGCTGTGTGTACATTGCAGGGGGCTTCAGCTCCAGCAACTGCTCCCTCCCTCGCCTGCCCTCCTCGAGGAACACACTAATACTCTTCGATGCTGCCCCCCGTGGAGGCAGGTGGCCCCGACTTAAGACGTCTCCCTGATTCTCTTCGTCCCTCTCGGAAAGCCCACCTCGGCCCCGCCAGCCCCCAGGGCTGTCCTTCGCCCCAGCCTGCAGGTCCCCCGTCCAGACCTGCCCCCCTCTCCAGGGAGCAGTCCCCCCAATCTCATCTCCTTGGGGACTTGAGTCCTGCCGCAACTCCGAGGCCCAGTGGGCTGTGTCCACGGTGCCCCCTACTGGACACTGCCGGCCGCTAAGTTGTCCTGGATTTGGTGGCTCCCACTTCCCCATGGCATATCCCACAGGGCTGCGTGGAAATCTCTGGAATTCTCCTTACACCACCCCCTCCCCTTTCTCTCCTGGGGACGGGCACAATAAGTCGTGCTCAGGGTCACTCCTGGAGGTGCCAGGATCTAATCACTGGTGCAGGCCACGCCTCGACCCTGTGCCGTCTCTGGTCCTCCCTCCCTTTTGGGGCCCTTCGCTTCACAGATGCTCTGCAGACACCGCCTCTGGGGTCTGAGCCACAGACAGACGACCTGTCTTGCGGGCTCGGAGACCCACGCTGCATTCCAGTCGGTCCAAACGAGGACTCGGCCAGACCTGCTTTCAGGCCACTCTGGAATGACCTGTCCCCCCAAACCTCCCAGGGCAAGACCTTCATCAGGTGCCCACAGATCTCTGGGGTTCTGACCACTGGGTCTCGAGCTGTCCAGGGGCTGCGTGCCCCCTGCACAGGACAGTCTCCTGTGTGGAAACTGACACTGTCATTGGTAAGCCTGGGAGCGTGTCTCGAATGTCACTCGGTGAGGTGTCCTTTGGCAGCACGAATTCAAGCATGTATGTTACTTCACGGGTAAGAATGGCCAAAGGACAAAGATAGGGAAAAATGCAGACGAATAACGGCTTAAAATACCTCGCGGAGAACCCCGTCTCCTCAACTATTTACAAACCTGGAACCGGTTTCCAGCCCGGCCTCATCCCCTAACTCCCCGTTTTGGAGACCCATGGTGACATCCTGTCACAGCCTCCTCCTCCAGATACTTGTCAGGCTTGTCACTCATGAGGGCGGGGCCTTGTGGTTGTGACCCACCGCACGCCACTTAGCAGTTACAGGGCCCTGAGCTGGCCGGGTCTGTGGCTGCGTCAGACCCCAGAGGTCACGAGAGCTGGAAGTTTTTTTTTTCTAGGGTGTTGCCCCCAGAATGGGTTTCCCCAAAGGGGGAGAACGTCATCATATATATATTCCCCCCCCTTTTAAAAAAATCTCTTGTTGAGCATTGCCAACAATCTCTCCAGGATTTTTTCCCTTTTTTTGTTTTTTTTTGGGGATACCCTGTGGTGCTCAGGGGTGGCTCCCGGCTCTGCACTAAGGAATCACTCCTGGTGGGCTCAGGAGACCATATGTGGTGCCGGTGGTTGAGCCCTGGTGGGCCGAGTACAAGGCCTGCCCACTGTGCTCTCTCTCTGGCCCCTTGGAAGTTTTCTCTCCCAGTGCCTGGAACCTGCTTCCCCACGCTGCTGATCATGGCAGTCAGCCGAGAGACGCAAGTGCAGAATTTCTTTGTTTTCGAAACTGACCAGCTGACTGTGTGACTCTGGGTGCAGTGCTCACCCAGGTCTGGTGAGCGGCTCAGCTCAGCGGCTCAGCTCTTCCACAGACCAATTCTACATAGGTTTTCCCTCTTGCTGATTCCCTCTCATCTCCCTCATTCTGTGGTTTCCCTGACCCTTCTCCTGCTGTTCCGCACACACACCTCTCCCTGATGCCTTCCACATTCCTCCTAGACTCCTCAAATCCCCCTGGTCCCCAAGAGCACTGGAGACTAACCTTCCCTTGGAATCTTGCAATACATCCACCTCCATTCCACTGCCACAGCCGTGCCAAGGGCCTGTGGTCACTTGCTCATCCCCTCTGACTCCTGCTGCTTCCATCCAGCACACACCTACCCATACCCACTATTCGAGGTTCCTGCCCCGTTGGCCCCTCCTGCCCTAGACCCTCCTCTGGCCTCAGGGGTGCAAGCATCCCCCCCAAATCATGGCCTATATTCTTCCCCTCTTAGAGCAATGCATGATGATCAACACTTCTCAAAAGGAATTTTCTAGAAAATCTGGGGGAATCACAATGACAGTCCAAGATTGCCTCATAGAAATTGGCATCCCGCGTGGCCTCAGGCCGGCTCACGAGAAGGCGTGTGTGTGGGGAGCGGGGGAGGGTCCCCAGCTCTCACACTCACACCCTGCTTTGTCACCACCCGCCTGACTTGGCTTCTAGACTTTGCCCTGTCGGTCCCAGGGAACCGAGGGCCTGTCACACGCTATCTGTTCCCTACCAGGCTGGTGAAGGAGCCTGCACAACAGGGAAACCCAGTCTGGGGGAACCTGGGTGCTTGGCTGTCTCCCCCCTTCCTGGCTTCGAGGCGTCACCTCTGTGGCACCCCCGTCCAGTCCCCACCTGGGACAGTTCCAAAGGACAAACATGTATCAGTCTCAGAAATCCAAATACCAGGTGGCAGCAGCACTGTCACCCCAAAGCAAGTGGCACCGGGCCAGCCTTGCCCTGGCATCTCCCTGCCCACCAGCAGGGCTGAGCACCTTGGCACATACCGTACCCTCCTTACTCCGGAAATGCCCCCATGCCCCTCCCCCGTGCCCCTTTAACTGTCAGTGGCTCGAGCTCCCCCAACAGCCCAGACCCCCGCCCCCACCCTCTCCTTTTAACTGTCAGTGCCTCGAACCTTAAAGACGTGAATGGTCCCGTTGCTGAGGGACACAACCAGGAAGCGGCCGTCCACCATCGTGGTCACCCGCGGCTTCTCCAGGCCATGGTAGGCCGTGAGGAAATCTCCCAGCAGTGAGCCCTGGGGGTCCAAGACCACCACCTTGTTGAGCTCTCGGAGGGTCAGGAAGATGTAGCCCTTCTTATCCACAGACACGGAGCCCGGCTGGCAGCCATGAAGACTCGGCCCCCGGTACTCCCCGATGACCTGGCCCAGCCCGTCGCAGACCACTAAACTATTCTGCTGCCAATCGGACCCCACGAAGTGTCCCTGTGGGGTGGCAGCCAGGAACACCAGGGCCCGCTGGCCACGGCTGGCCTTGCCCCCGGGGATGAAGCGTGTGGCCAGGCTGCCTTCCATGTTGTAGATCTCCACGTGGCCAGACACGCTGACGGCCACCCGGTCACCGCTGGGCATGGCGGTCACTGCGTGGCTGGCCTGGGAGAGGCTCAGCGCCCGGCGCCACCGCACCTCACCGTCGTGGCTGATGAGGTAGAGCCGGGCAGTGGCTGAGAAGGCCACGGCGCCCTGCAGGGCGGCCACGCTGCAGGGGGCACAGCCCTCGGGCACCGGCACGGAGCCTCGGTAGTCGCCGTTGAGGGAGAAGCGCTTCAGCGCCCGGTTCTGCTCATCGGCCACCAGGATCTCCCGGGGCCCGAAGGGACAGAGCCCAGTGATGCGGGGGGAACGCTTGTCCCCGGGCATGCGCGTGGGGAAGCTGCAGGAGAACACGGGTCTGGCGAACAGGCCGGTGCCCTCCAGGCTGGGCCCCGGCGCAGGGCTGACCTCCCTGGACACGGACTTCAGCCTGTCCTTGAACTTCCCCTTCCTGTGGGCCCTGCCGCCGCGGGGTGTCGGGGCTCTCTCAGACTCGTCTTGGGGTGTCTGGGCTCTGCCGTCTTTCGGGGTCTGGGCCCCGGCATCGGGGGTCTTCTCCTGACTCGGGGGCTTGGCTGCGCTCGGCTTCTCGGTCTTGTTTCCCTCGCCTTTCGCGCCGGCCAGGCTCCCGGCGCTGGGGGGCTCAGGCTCCTCCAAGGAGAGCAGCAGGAACTGGCAGGCGGGGTCCTGGAGGCTGGGGTGTAGTTGCAGATCCGGCAGCCGGTAGGGGCTGGGGGACGCCGCCCGGGGGGGTCCCTGCAGCTGTCGCAGCCTCTGGGCGATGGCCCCCTCCAGCGAGAGGATCTCCGCCTCGCGGCCCAGACTCAGCACCCGGCGGGCGAAGCCGGCCGCTGCCCTGGCCGCCGCCTCCCGTTCCTCCAGCTCCCCGAGCCTCGCCCGGGCGGCCTCCTCCGCGGCGTCCACGTGGGCACGGAGCTGGCCTTGCACCTCCTTCTTCTGGGCCAGGAGGGCGCGCAGGAAGCCCTCGGCAGCCTCCTCGGCCTGCGCGCCCACGCGCTGCGCCCGCTCCCGCAGCGCCGCCAGCGCCTCCCGCTCCCCGCGCTGCGCCGCCTCCAGTTCGGCCACGTGCTGGTCCACGCCCGCCAGCAGCGCCTCCAGGCCCGGCTTCCGCGCGCGCACGGCCTCGGCCAGCGGCTGGCAGGGGTGGTCCAGGTGGGGGTCCAGGCGGCACTCCCGGCACAGCAGCTGCGCGCAGGGCTGGCACAGGAAGCGCAGCGCTTCCCCGGGGTGCTGCGGGCACTGCGCGGCCTGGCGCTCGCGCGCTTCCTCGTCGTACCAGCCGGCCCTGTAGCCCACCAGGTCCACCACGCGGTGGGTGTGGGTCTGCCGGGTGCAGCGGTGCCCGTCGGCACAGGCCTGGCACAGGTCGTCGGCACAGTCCAGGCAGCGGGCGGTGGCCGGACCCCCGGCGCCGCTGCCCCCCATGAGGGGACACAGGGCGCAAGCCGGCTTGTCCGTGCTCAGGTCCCGGGCACGGGCCTTCACCAGGTCCAGGAGCCCGTTGACGAAGAAGTTGGTCTTGAAGGCGGCCACGCCCTCCGGGGGCACGGGCACGGTCTCGCGGCACTCGGGGCAGCGCAGCCGGGCGCCCTCGGCCAGCCGCGCCAGGCAGTCCTGGCAGTAGGTGTGCAGGCACGGCAGCGTCTTGGGCGTCCGCAGCTGCTCCAGGCAGATCTTGCAGGCCAGGAAGTCGCTGCTCAGGGCTTCCAGCAGGGAGGGGGCCGCCTTGGAGAACATGCTGCGGGCAGGGGCGGGGTCAGAGGGCAGGGCCACAGCGCCCCCTCCCCGCCCCCCTGCCGCCAGGTGCCCGCTCACCTGAACGGCGCGGAGGCTTCCGGCTGGGCTCCAGCCGAGCGGACGGACATTCAGGAAATGGGCCTGGCTCCTGGGTCAGCGGCTGGACTGTGCCCTGCCGGCCGGTGGCCACAGTGGACCTGGGGTGGGGGTGGGTGAGCGGCTGAGGCCTGGCAGTGGAGCCTAAGCCCCACCCAGCCGTGGACCTCGCAGACCCCGGGAGGGGTGCAGACCCCCTTCCTGCCTTTCCCGCGGAGCTGGCTCGGAGGCCACAGCTCCCTGCCCCCTCCTTCCTGTTTTGGCTCTTGGGGTCCCAGCGCCTGCGCCTGACTCCCAGGGTCCCCCCAGGGCCCTCCCTGCTGCGGCCAGAGTCTGCGGGGTGGAGGGGGGGGGGCACCTGGAAACAGCCACCCAGCTCTGGGTGGGGAGACTTGTTGCGGTGACTTGGGTTAATCCCCCCAAACTTGCAGGGACCGGAGAGCTGGAGGGAGTGGGAGATGCGCCTGCCCGGGCCGCCTCCCCTCCCCCTCTCCCGCGGGGCACCCCCCTGCTGCGCCCCCAGCCCCCTTACCGAGCTGCAGGGCCGGGTCTTGGTGGGGGGGGGCCCTGCGGCCCGGGTGCCCCCGGAGGCTGGGCTCTGAAAGAAGCAAAACTGAAACTAATGTATTTCTGCAACTTCCGTCCTGCCTGGAGCCCCAGGCTCCGCCTCCCCCTGCCCGCCCGGACCTCTCCCTCCCCCGTGCAACCGGCCCTGGGTACCGGGGAGAGCCCCACTGCAGACCCCCCAGCAGGGTGGCCGCCCAGGGGCCTCACACGACTTAACCCTTAACTGATAGGGGTCCTGGGGGGAATCAGGTGGGAGCCAGGGAAAGGTCCTGGAGGGTCTGTGCGGACTTCCAGGAGGCGGTTTCATTTAGGAGGGGGGGAAGGGGCTGCAGGTGGAGAATGCAGGGAAGGGTGTTCTGTGGGGAATACCCAGTGCCTGGGCCCAGAGGAGTGAAGTAGTCACAGAGGCCATCCCACCCATGACCCTTTGGGACCAAGCATCATTACTCAAATCTGCACCCCAACTTCCAAGCTCCTCAGGCAGGTGTCGGGGTGGACACAGAGCTGGGGCAGCGGCCAGCTCAGAGAGTAGCTGGGAGTGTGAGGGTTTGTCTTGGCTTCTGTTCTAGCACCACAACTGGTGCCAGACCCGGGTTCGATCCCAGCACCACACGGGGACCCCCGGGCCACCAGACTGATCCCTGAGTGCAGAGCCGGGAGTCATCTGAGCACCCCGGGGAACTGAGAGAGGCGGGTAGGGAGGGTTTGTAGAAAGTTTGAAAGGACCAGCCAGTGAGTCTGCTGGGTGGGGTCACAGACAGGTGCAGTGGTGATCACCTAACTAGCAGGTGGCAGGGTGTGACCCTGCCCATTGTCCCCCCGAGGGGTCATGGTCATTGCCATAGGGTCTCCTTTTTCTGGACCTTTCCTGAGCACCCCGCTTGTAAACACAACCCGATCTGATTCTCACCTGCTGAAATGGGGAAACAGAGAGATAGAGGAACAAAATGTGTCACCTCAAGTCATGGGCAGTGCCACCACAGTGCAGGAAAAGTAGAGCTTGATATCTCCTGGAAGGACTCAGTGGTGTGGGAACCAGGAGGGCTTCTGGAGGAGGCGTCATCACACTGACTAATTGCTCATAGCTCACCTGCCTCCAGAGCTTAAAGAGCACTCGGTGTGTGCTCTGGCCTCTGCACTGAGTCACCTAATCTGGTGTGGGCATGTCAGAGGAGCTGGGGGTGGGGTGCAGTCTTGGGGAATACATAGGGCTCCTCTGGATGCTCCTCACAGGACTGGGGTGCATGTGGGTGGAGGGAAGGGGCAGGGAAAGGGGTGGCAGGTGGGACTCCCTTGAGCGTTCCTGATTTAGAATCCTGTGAGGCAAAGAAGCTGTCGCAGCCTCTAAAGCAAATTCGGACTTTATTCTGGGGATGTTAGCCAGGGCACTCGACGGGGCAGAGGTGTGTTTGCGTAAGGATTCATTTCGACAAATAATGACATGTGCGCACACACACATGCATATGTACACACACACGCACACACGTTCACACATGTACATTATACACACATGCACACGCACACACACGTTCACTCACATACATGTATGCACATATGCACACATATGCATATGCACACAGGCACAAACAGTATGCACATGCACATGCTTACACACATGCACACACAAATGAACACACACATACAAACATGCACATATGCACACATGCACACGTACATGTGTGCACACACATGAGCATGCACGCACGTGTGCACACACATGCATACACACATGCACTGTCACTGTCACTGTCATCCCGTTGCTCATCGATTTGTTCAAGCGGGTACCAGTAATGTCTCTCATTGAGAGACTTATTGTTACTGTTTTTGGCATATCCAATACGCACGGGTAGCTTGCCAGGCTCTGCCGCTCAGGCTCGATATTCTCCTCAATACTCTTGGTAGCTTGCCAGGCTCTCCAAGAGGGGCGGAGGAATCAAATTCTGGTCAGCCGCGTGAAAGGTGAACGCCCAACCGCTGTGCTATCGCTCCAGCCCACACATATGCACACACAAATGAATACACACATACAAACACATGCACGTGCACACGTGCACACACACATGCACATGAGCACGCACACATGTGTGCACACACACGCACACACAAATGAACATACACATACAAACATAGGCACACATGCACACACAAATGAACACACACACAAAAAAAACAAATGAACACACACAATCATAGGCACACATGCACACGCACACACATGCATGCACACATGCACGGCCTGGGATAGCTCAGTGGCAAAGCGCCTGTCTTGTGGTGTCAAGGCCTGAGTTTGGTCCTGGCACTGCTCACATGGGCTGTTGGCAGTCGGACCCCGAGTCACAATGAGCAGGTGCTCTCTGGCCCCTGTGAGTAAATGTGTGTGATCTCCGATTAGTGTAACCCCAAAAGGAGAAGGGAATAGATGGACTGAAAAACACAAAGCAACAACAGCAGTAAAACTCACTTGGGGGCCGAGGGAAAAGACAGCAGGTAGGATGATCGCCTTGCACGTGGCCGACCGGGTTCAACCCCCATCCCTGGCAGCCCATCTGGTTCTCCGAGCACCGCCTGGAGTGATCTTTGAGCACAGAGGCGTGAGCCATCCCTGGGCTTTGCAGGTTGTGGGCCTGAAACCAAACAATAAACCAAACACCCAAAACGGGGTCGGAGCAATAGTACAGCGGGGAGGGCGTTTGCCTTGCACAGGGACTACCTGGGTTTGATCCCCGGCATTCCATAGGGTCCTGAGCACCGCCAGGAGTGATCCCTGAGTGCAGAGCCAGGAGTAAGTCCTGAGCATCGCTGGGTGTGACCCAAACCCTCCCCACCAAAAAACAAAACAAAACAAAACAAACAAAATCTCCCACTCATGAAACCGTGTGTTTGTGTGCCAAGGGCCAACCCAGGGCGTGACCCAGGTGAGAGGGATCTGCTACCTGAGCACCCTCACCCCCACCCTGCCTCCAAACTTCCTTCTTGCGTTTCCTTTGTTCTCAGATCACACGGGGCCGTTATCATAGCTGTGCTCACAGTGGTCACCGACTCTTTGTCCATGCGTGTAATTAACAGTCCCATGAAGACTCCATGTGACCCTCCACATCCCTCACAATTTTCGTTGCCGGGAGCTGCACAGACGGTGGGTTCCTGCTATCGATGATTCGCAACCAGCTGTCAAGTCCCTAAGCTGTAGTTGGAAGTCGGTGCTCTTGGGATGTTTCTAGAATGTTCTCTGCGCTCCCAGTGCTGGGCCGTCACTGGATCGCTTCCCGATGGGCCTGGGGCTCTGCAGCATGGAAACGTGAGGCTGCGTGGGGGAGACTCTGCCAAAGTCTCGGGGCTCCCGCCTGGGCTTTCCCTGAAAAGTCCCCTGAAAAGTGCATGTGCACATGTGTGTGCATGCTCATGTGTGTACGTGTGCATATGTGCATGTGTTTGTATGCATGTGTTCATTTGTGTGTGCATGTGTGTATGCATGTGTGTGCATACTGTGTTTGTGCCTGTGTGCATATGCATGTGTGCATACATGTATGTGAGTGAATGTGTGTGTGCGTGTGCATGTGTGTATACATGTACATGTACAAGTTTTCCCCTGAAAACTTCCTGTTTCTGATTCTTCCTCTTCTTATCCCATCCCCGAGAGATTTCTGTTTGTTTTTCTTGCTTGTTTTGGTTTGTTTTTTGGGCCTCACCCGCTGGTGCTCAGGGAGCACTCCTGCTCTGTGCTCAGGGAGCACTCCTGGCAGATGCTGGGAATTGAGCTGAGGCAAGCACCTTAATGCTTGTAGTTTTTATTTTTATTTTTTTTAATAATCAGGGTAATATTAATCTCATAAATAGGTAGGGGCATTCTTTTGTTTTGCTTGCTTGTTTGTTTTTATTTGGGGGTCACACCCAGCAGTTCTCAGGCTGACTCCTGGTTCTGTGCTCACTCCTGATGAGGCTCGGAGGGTCCCTGTGGGCTGCCAGGGATGGAAACAGGGCGACCACATGCAAGGCAAGTGCCCACCCCATATCGCTCTGCCCCCCACCGGGGCATTCCTCTTTCTGCTCTACTTCCTAAAGACAAAGTATCAATTCCTAGAGTTGGTATCATTTCTTCCTTAAATGTGGAAGTCAACAGTGAATCCCTCCAGCATGGACTTTTGTTTCTGGTAAATCTTAAATTATTAATTAAAAAAGGTGTTTCAAGGGGATTGAAACCGAGTCTTCATGGAGACAGGTGGGGCGGGGCGTGAGGGTGGGGTGGGCCCTTGTCCTGTTGACTGACACCCCCAGTCCCTCTCGCCCCCACTCTGCTGTGCTCCGTGCTGACCCCTGGCCTGCCTTGTCTTGGGCATCTGCATCTTCTCCCTTATTTTCTTGGTCTTGGTCAGCTTTGCTGTGAAGATTCATCAGGCTTGTGGTTGTTTTGGTTTCGGTTTTGCCTTTTCAAAGAACCATTTCAGGCTTTGTGGCTTTCCCCACTGCCTTCCCCCCACTTCATTAATTTCCACGTTGTTGTTCTTGTTTTGGTTTGGGGGCCACACCCAGCTGTGCTCAGCGCTGACTCCTGGCTTTGTGCTTAGGAAACGCTCCAACTGGGACCCGGCTGTTAATTGCCACTTGAAATTTTTTTTGTTTTATTTTCAGCTTTAAGAAAAGATGAAACCCTGCAATTCTCTGCAACATGGATGGAACTGTTAAAGGAAGTCAGCCAGAAGGAGATGCGGTCTCATCTCACTTATGAGCAGTCTCTGGACTAACAGCATTCCCTGGTGCTTGAAAGGGGGAGGCAGGGCCAGAGCGATAGGACAGCAGGAAGGCTCTGGCCTTGCACATGCCTACTGGGGTTCCATCCCCGGCACCCCATAGGGGCCCCTGAGCACTGCCAGCAGTGATCCCTGAGCTCAGAGCCAAGAGAAAGCCCTGAGCACTGACAGGTGTGACCCCAAAACCAAACCAAACGAAACAAAGAAGGGGAGATGCTGAGATCACCCTTGGCCCCAGTGGATCGGGAGAGAGACAGAGACAGGGAGGGAGAGAGGAGCTATGGTCAATGGATGGGGAGCATCGGGGTGCAGGGCTCACAGGGATCCGAGTGCATCAGGGGTGTAAAGCAGCAGCAGAGCTAAATATTCAATTACAGAGCGCACAGCACTGAAAACAAGATGCCTAAATTTCAGCAACCAATCTTGAAAACGTGCTGGTCAAGTCTGGGGGTGGGGCCCGGGCATGGGAGGGACTTTGGGTAGTGACATGGGCGCCGGGATGGGTGCTGGGAGCGAGGATGTCTAAACCCACATGAATAGCTGTGTAAGTCACGGGGCTTTTTTTTTTTTTTTAATTTTTATTGAATCACCATGTGGAAAGTTACAAAGTTCTCAGGTTTATGTCTCAGTTATACAATATTCAAACACCCATCCATTCACCAGTGCCCATATTCCACCACCAAAAACCCCAGTATACCCCCCACCCCCACCCCCCCAACTGTATAACTGATGAATTTCACTTCATTTTCTCTTTACCTTGATTACGTTCCATATTTCAACACAAAACTCACTATTGTTGTTGGAGTTTCCCCCCAAAAAAGACAGCCCTACTACCAAGGAAGCATTTGATAACTAGTTTTCCACTAAAAGATTGTATGTTTTCAGTTTTTAGAAAAGGTTGCATGGCCGCGTTAATGGCCACGCGGTTCGGTGTTGTCCCAGTCCCGCATCCTGGAGCCGTGTTCGTTGTTGCTCAGTGTCGCCGGGGCTCCATCTGGAGAAGGTGTGGTGGCTGCACCTCCTCCGTCCGGATCGCCGGTGTTGCTGGCCCAGTTTCAGGTCCGGAGCATTCTCCGGCCGAGTTGCTCACCAGAACGCCTGGCTTCTTCTCTGTTGAATGTGGCAAGATGGCGCCGAGGGTGGGTCGAGGGTGAAGTCACGGGGCTTTAACAGAACATTTAAGACTTAAAAAAGTTTGGGGGCCGGAGCAATAGCACAGCGGGTAGGGCGTTTGCCTTGCATGCGGCCGACCAGGGTTTGATTCCCAGCATCCCATATGGTCCCCTGAGCACCGCCAGGGGTAATTCCTGAGTGCATGAGCCAGGAGTAACCCCTATGCATTGCCAGGTGTGACCTAAAAAGCAAAAAAAAAAAAAAAAAACTTAAAAAAAATTCAGTCTTGAGGCTGGAGCAATAGCACAGCGGGTAGGGCCTTTGCCTTGCATACATCCAACCCGGGTTCGAATCCCAGCATCCCATATGGTTCCCTGAGCACCGCCAGGAGTAATTCCTGTGCATGGCTAGGTGTGACCCAAAAAGCAAAAAAAAAAGTAATAAGGTTCAGTCTTATTTATTTATTTGTTTATTTTGTTTATTTGCTTTTTGGGTCACACCCGGTGATGCACAGGGGTTACTCCTGGCTCACACACTCAGGAATTACTCCTGGTGGTGCTCGGGGGACCCTATGGGATGCCGGCGATCAAATCCGCCTCGGCAGTGTGCAAGGCAGGTGCCCTCCCCGCTGCCCTATTGCTCTGGCCTTCACTTTTGTTTTTGTTTTCAAATCCTCGTGATTTTCCCCACATGTCATTGAACATGAAGAGGGGACAGGAGCAGGGGGTCACAGGCAGGCCTCACTGCCCGCTGCCCCATCCACTGCCATGTCTGTGTTTGTCATTTTCATTCATTTCCACTGTTTCTTGTTTCCCTGGTGAGAGACGCCTTCCAAAGACGGACCCTAGTGTTCCTTAGAAATACCTGGTTTGGGGGGCTGGAGTGATAGCACAGTGGGTAGGGCGTTTGCCTTGCACGTGGCCAACCCAGGTTCAGTCCCTGGCACCCCATAGTGTCCCCTGAGTCTGCAGGAGTGAGCCCTGAGCACGGGCGGGTGTGACCCAAAACCAAAGAATGGAAATTCCTGCTTTCAGTTCTAGATGTTGCGGATGTTCATTTTTCCCCAATGGCTCCAATGTTTGAGGGGATTCCCACCTTTCTTGCTCTTGTAGAGTCCAATTTAATCCTCTGGTCATTGGAAAAAGCATTTTCGCTGGTTTTTATCTTTTCCAATTTATTTAGATTTGCTTCGTGGCCTCCTGTCCATTCTAGTTGTGTCCCCGTGGCCTTGGGGAGGACGTAGATCATGGGACCGAGTATCTCTCTCTCTTTTCTTTTTAAATTGTTTTTTAAAAAAAATTTTAAATGAATCACTGTGAGGTTGTTCAAGTCTCTTACATACATATTGATTTTCTGTCTGGTTATTCTATAAAGTATTTATTTGGGTGGGGGCGGACCACACCTAGTGGTGCACAGGGTTGACTCCTGGCTCTGTGCTCAGGGATCACCCCTGGTGGTGCCTGGGAACCACAGGTGGTGCCGGGATGGAAACTGGATGGCGCATGTGCGAGACCAGCGCTTACCTCCGCTATTGTCTCTCTGGTCCTCAGTCAGTGAATAATCGACAGAGCCCTGACTCCCCAATACATCCTCTCTGCTGTTCGGGGCCAACCCATTTAAAATCTCTCATCTTCCTTTCCTCATTATGAAATTCACATTTTTATAAAATTGTCCTTGAACTTACAATGACAAGTATAAATGTTTAAAATGATCTATGCAGGATGTGCAGAAATGTTGGGTGGTGTTTGTTTGTTTGTTTGGGTTATACAGCAACGAGTGACCTGAGCCTGAAGCTTGGCATCTAATGTGCCAGAAGGATAAGGAGGCATTTTCTAGAAACACCTTCCCCTTCTCGTCTTGTCTGATGTAGATAAAGAGGGGCTGGAGAGATAATACAGCAGAGAAGATGCTGGCCTTGCACGTGGCTGACCGGGTTCAATCCCCAGCACCTCATAGTGTCATGTGGTCCCTTCTGGGAGTGATTCCCGAGTACAGAGCCAGGAGTAACTTTTGAGCACTGGTGGGTGGGCCAAAAAGCAATAAAACCCAACACACACACAAACACATACACAAACACACACACACACACACACACACACACAATGTGCCACGAGAATGTAGAAAGAAGCGGGAAAGCAAAGAGGCATGAGAACTTGCAGTGTGTGGGGCCAAGCTGCAGACTTCAAACCGAGAATGGGTTCTTGGCCCATGGAAACAGCTCTCTGAGCCATTGTGACAGATTCCCTCTTTAGTGGACGCTCCAGCCGCTATGGAAATCCACGCAATGATTCTTCCGTGGTCACATAGGCGGCCACGTGTCTGTTCTGTCAGTCTGAGCTGACCCTCTTCCCAGGCGCACCCCACCATCCCTGAGGGCTTCTTCCTCTGTGCAGAGCACCCTTCTCCATCTCACTCTGCCCCAGGGGTCCTGCCTGCCGTCTCCCCAAGTGTGGCCCCGATGTTCTCCTTCTGGACTCGAGACTCTGTACCTGGGTCTGCGGCAGAGAAACTTCTAGAGTCTCCTTGATACCATGTCACTCACGAGCCCGGTCCCCCCACAAGCTCAAGGGAAGCCCTTCCACTTTAGGATGCTATTTCCACCCGGCTCCGCCTTGGGGTACCCCCTTCTACACGTGTTGCTCGGCTTGACCTCACGTCTCCAGCCTCAATGTCTGTTCATTTTCCTACAGGACTTTTCCTCTGAGTGCCTTTTTGTTTGTTTTGGGGGACCACATCCAGTAGTGCTCAGGGCTGACTCCTGGCTCCACACTCAGAAATCACTCCTGGCCACGCTCGGGGCCACAGGGATGCCGGGAATGGCACCCAGTTTGGCCGCTTGAAGAGCCTGCTGTAGTATCTCTCCGACTTCATGTTTTTGTGTTGTTTTGGAAAACTTGGCAATACTCAGGGCTTACTCCTAGCTCTGTGCTCAGGCTTGGGGGAACCCTATGTGGTCCCAGGGATTGAACTGGGCCAGGCACATGCAAGGCAAATGCCCTGCACAGGGCACCATTCTCCCCCTGCCAATACACAGAGCCCCTGTGCACAGTCCCATGCCCTCTCTGGTTCTTTGGACTGATCACTTGTATTTATTCATCTTGGGGCCTGTTGCTGCTCCTGCCATGCCAGCTGCTACTCCAGGGTTGCCACTGAGCCTGTGGCACAGAGGTTTATGTTCAGTTACTTTACTTTTCAACAACAGGGTTTCCATTCTTCTTCTTCTTTTTAAATTTTAATGGTTTCTGGTTCTCCACTAAGCTTTCTGTTCTGGAGACACTGTAATTTACGTACCTTTAATCCCTGCCAATACTCACAGGGGCCACAGGAAAGCAGCTGTGTGCTAGAGACAACATCCGGGCCCAGCAAAATCCTCCTCCCTGGCTTCTCCTTGACTCTCAGCTTCTTTAGAATCTTAGAGTATTTGGTGCTGATGCTGCTGTTGCTTAGCAACATGATGAGACGGATTCTATGACCACTAACATCTTCTCCTTTTCTGTTCCTGGTGGTGCTCAGGGGACTGTATGGGATGTGAACCCGGGTCGGCTGTGTGCAAGTCCTATTGCTGTCCTATTGCTCCAGCCCAGTTTCCACCTTCCTCATCACACACAGGGTTTAACTTCCATTTATGGGTCCTGCAGGTAAAATTCCCTGAAAGAAGTTTCCTGGCTTCCACTTTAGGCCAGAAGAGCAAGTAAGAGTGCTGGGTTGGGGTGTGTGTGGGGAAACACACCTTAAGCCAAGTTCCCGTCTAAAATTTCCATCTGGATGCTGGCTCTCTCAATGGCAGAATACTGGTTACGCTCACCTGCACTGTGTCCCTCCCGGCTGCCCTGGGGTCAGTAACCAGGGAAATTCCACGGGGCCTCGCAGACATTTAAAACTGTCAATCACTCTTTCCTCAGAACTTGGTGGTCTCCCCCTCGCCCCCCAGACTCAGTACCCCCAACTAACAGCTCCTGCGGCACTTTCTGCACATAGCGGCCTTTTCCCCATGCAGCCACCAGAGGGCGCTCTGACCCTGCTGAACCCTACAGGCGCCAGGACTGGTCCATTACTCACCCAGCCCCCCGTGGCCAGCACCTAACCTTGTTTCTGGGTTTGGTGTGGCATCTGTCAAGCCGTGGCCTGCTCTTGCCAGTCAGCGAGGCCCTGTGTCTGTTCTACACCGGAGACTGAGGCCACCCGTCCCTCTAGGAAATGTGCAGATTGCTGTGTGCGCACACACACACACACACACACACACACACACACACACACACACACAGCCCCTGTGCAAAATCTAGTAGAGCTCCTAACGGCCTCTTTCATCCACATAAATATTTTAATGCCATGTTTAAAAATCAAAAGGAGGAGCAGGGCACTTACTTGCCTTGCGTACAGCCGACATGGGTTCAATTTCCAACACCCCGTAGGGTCCCCGGAGGGAGCCAGAGGGAGCCCTGAACACCGCAGGGTGTGAGCCCCAAACCAAAAAAGAAAGAAATACAATTAAAATCAAAAGGAAGGAATGCAAACCCCACAGTGGGCACAGAGTCGAGATGTCAGATCGAGACAGAATCCCTAAGGCGGGACCCCCTGGGATTTCTGCGAGGCTCCCCCCTCCCTGTGCTGGGTGTCACGCCCCAGCACCTGCACCGGCCCCCTAGTCCCTAGTCTCCTGCACATCATGCCCTGTCTTTGCTTCTGCACATACTTCCGGTCTGAAGACAAAAGAAAAAACAGCCAGCACATCCCCTGCCTGACCTTGCCTGCCCCATCTTGGCCATGTTTTTCTTTTTCTTGGGAATGGATTACAATTCAGTTTTTGTTCTCCACAGATCAACCAAGATCAACCAAGTCTCCACTGGTTGGAGCTGGTCTGGCCGACCCTGGCTCCTGGGGAAAGGTCACCCCCCACCCCCCACAAGCTTGGAACCCTCTTCTCTCGAACTCCTGGTTTTCCTGCTTCTCCCGTCTGCCCAGCTCAGGCTTTCCATCTTCTGGCCATCTGCGTGGACACCAGGTGCTCAGTCTTGCCTTCCTCGGGGTCCTCCCCGGCACTACTCCCCCCTCCTCCTCCCAGGCCTCCATGTCCATCCTGGGCTCATGGACTTCATTCGATCCGTGGGTGTCATTGATCCACACACGGGCCATTTGCTCCCTCCCACAGTCCTGATGCCTCATCTATGTAACATAACGTGGCTCCGCCGTCCAGATGCCCAGCCAGTACCCTGCAGGGATCCTGGATTTACTCCTCTGTCTTAGCCCAGATACAGGTCTCTGGACGCATTGTAGGACAGCAGTGTCATGCTTTGATGGATGCATTGTAGGACAGCAGTGTCATGCTTTGATCCACGCTGCAAGCCCATGCTCACCTCCCATCCAGCTAACATCCTTCGCCACATGTAGTCACCACACTTGTTCATCTGTTTTTCGTGATGAGATGTTTAAGATCTACTCTCTTTGCAGCTGTCAAATAGCTGGAGCAACTGGCTGATTCTTTTTCCAGTGGCATTTGTACCTATAGACAACTGTCAACTATGCACCCGGAACATGTTTAGGATTTGCCTCTCTATCCTACCTCTTGTCTTAACGCCCACAATCGCCTTTATATTCCTTGATGGGATGCACTTTATAGACTGGTTTGTAGTTGGGACCAGAATTTTATTTTATTCCAATTTTCTTTCTTTGTTTTCTTTCTTTCTTTCTTTCTTTCTTTCTTTCTTTCTTTCTTTCTTTCTTTCTTTCTTTCTTTCTTTCTTTCTTTCTTTCTTTCTTTCTTTCTTTCTTTCTTTCTTTCTTTCTTTTTCTTTTTTTTTTTTTTATTAAATCACCGTGTGGAAGATTACAATGCTTTCGGGCTTAGGTCTCAGTTATACAATGCTGAAACAACCATCCCTTCACCAGTGCCCATATACCACCACCAAAAAAAAAAAACCCACACAGTACACCTCCCATCCCGCCCCCCCACCCCCTACCTTGTAACTGATAAGTTTCATTTTACATTCTGTTTACTTTGGTTACATTCAATATTTCAACACAAACCTCACTATTGTTGTTAGGAGTACCCCACTAGATTCAGACCTACTGTGAAGACAAATAAGGTTTTGAATTTCTGTACTTTAACAAGAAGTCCAGGGAGATTTCTTCCAGATATTAGATAATTGCAGGCTTGAAAACCCAATCTGTGGTCGTCTTAATATGGCGGCCACCGCGCCCTTCATCCCCGGAGAGAAAGAGGCGAGAGAGAGAAATACCTTTCCCCTCCTGGGCGGGCACGGGGCCGAGGCTTAGTTCTCAGGCTGGAGACATTCTGCGAGGAGTTGCCCACGCCGAAAGAGGTTTTGCTGGGTCTGGATTCACGCTTGCGCAGCTGCGGAGAGGCCGCACATGTGTGCGGCCCCCGGGATCACATCTTGGCGGTCTTTCTTTCTTTTTTATTTCTTTCTTTCGCCAAATTTTTTTTCTTTTTCTCAATTTTTAGGCTTTACCCCTCTGTGCCTAGGGCTTATGCCTGCTCTGTGCTCAGGGGTCACTCCTGGCATGGTTTGGGGTCTCATATGTGGTGCCAGCAATCAAAACCGGTTTGGCTGCGTGCAAAGCAAGAGTCCAACCTCTGTGATTTCTCTCCAGTCCCAATTTTATTTTTCTCAGAGTCTTTATTTTATTTTTTAGGCCACACCCAGCCATGTCAGGAGTTACTCCTGGCTCTGTGCTCGGGAATCACTCCTGGTGGTGCTTCGGGAACCACAGGGAGTTCCGGGGATTCAGCGTGGGTCAGCCATGTGCTGAGCTCACCAATGTGCTGAGCTCCTGTCCTCTCTCAGAGTTTTGATCTAAGCCTAGAAAAATCTTGTTGAACTTCCCTATGTAAATTTTTTTCTGCTTGAGAAAATACATCACCAATATGTGCATGAAAATATCTTTCAAAGCCTATGCATTCATCAGTTTCTTTGTATAATTCCAGCAGTCTGGTTTATAGTCACAATAAAGTCACAATAAAGCTATACACATTCAGAATTGCTCTATTTTGTCTAGCAAACTGACATCCACCAAGACGCTAATGCAATGCCAACATTCATTGATCCTTTGTGTGATCATAAAGCTTTGGACCAGGCTGGGAAGTTATTACAGAGGGGAGGGCGCTTGCCTTTCGTGTGACTGACCCGGGTTCAATCCCAGAATCCCATATGGTTCCCGAGCACTGCCAGGAGTAATTCCTGATGCAGAGCCAGGAGTAAGCCTTGAGCATCGCAGGGTGTGACCCAAAAAGCCACAAAGCTATGACAAAAAAGCCCAAAACTTTGGACCTTGACATTGTTTCAGTAATTTTTTTTTTCTCTTTGGGTCACACCCAGTGATGCTCAGGGGTTACTCCTGGCTCTGCACTCAGGAATTACTCCTGGTGGTGCCTGGGGGACCATATGGGATGCTGGGAATCGAACTCGGGTCAGCTGCGTGCAAGGCAAACACCCTACCCGCTGTGCTATTGCTCCAGCCCCTGTTTTAGTAATTTTGACCTTCTCGATCTCAATTTCCCTCTCATCTTTTTCACCTCAGGAAATATCTTTCTTCAGGGGCTGGAGCTTTCGAATAAACAATAGTCCATCTTCCCTGAACTCCACTGCTCCCTGGAGTCTCTGACTGTGGGTGAAAAGACCAGAAGAAGACCAGGTCCTAGAAGGAGCCTCTGCGTTCATGTCTGGGAGCCAGGGGTGTCCCCCCCAGGTCCCCTGTCAACCAGTTTATAATCAGTGTTGAATGATGCATAACTCAGGGACTTCCTGTATTGATAAACTGACTCAGTGGCAATGGGGCGAGTGTTGACTTACCTGGGGTGTTTTCATGCCCACCCTACAGAGCTGCCCCGGGCTCGACAGCATCAGGGGTATTCAGATATTCACCTTGTCCTTGGCTGGGATGGATCTAATCAATCAATTAATTAGGCTCCATTTAATAATCAGGGTGGAGTCTAATCAATCACTCAGGACAGACCCTGTCCAACCACTCAGGATGGACCCTGACCAATCCATCCACTGGGTAGTGGGCTTTGGCGACTGACCCTCAACAGCAGCAGAAGCAACTGCCCAGGAACCTGTGTGCTGGGAAACAGTTTTACCCCCAATGGTGCCCGGACATGCTATGCACTGGGTCCGGGCAGTCGTGGGGTGAAGGATGGCGAGTGTGTGGAGAAACACCCTCCGTGAGCAGCTGATGGCTGTTCACCTTATTTCCAGATACGCACATATTTTACAAAGGGTCCCGGCTTACAAGAAAGTCCGATCACATGAAGCTCAGCATTACTGGCCTATCACCGCTCCTTCTCTGCTTTGCCGTGGTCCAATCCCAGTCAAGGCTAGATGCTGCAGTTAGGATGACTTTCTAAGCATACGTGACAGTTTCTGTGACTAGGGCTCACGTGACTAGGAGGTCGAGTGAGGCTCAAGACCGAACATCCTGTGCTGGCTGATATACTGTTCTTGCAAACTTTGCCCAGATTATTCTTCTTGCAAGACTTTGCTTCTGGGCCGCTTTGCAAGGTCAGGTCTTACCTGCACCAGTGACTGTCACCATGCTCCACACCTGTGACCCCTGAATCACAGCTGGACAGGAAAAGGACAATCACACTCCCTTTTCTTGCTGTGCTTTCAGCTGTGTGTGATCCTTTCACTTTCCAGAACTTTCTCCCTGGGGATCTCTACTTCTCTCTCGGGCCTACCTGTCCCCACCCCCACCCGCTGCAGGGTCTGTCCCACCCACCCAGGGCTGAGGGCCATGCCGTAGCTGCCCTTCTTCTGTGTCAGGTGCAGCAGGGCTGGTTCCTGCCCCTCATGTCCCCACAGGTCTCAGGTCTGTCCTGGGATCCCTCTGTCCTGCTCTGTCTCCTAAGAAAGATACTGATTGACAAGTGCAGTGTGTGTTGGAGGGCGGGGGGCGGTCCTGGGTGAACAGGGAGGCTGCAGCGAGCCTGGGGCCCCCAGGAAGTCTGCCTCTCGGGGTCCCCCGTTTGGAGTGTTGATGGATGAGCTGCCGCATATACAAATGCCCCTGGGGGCCAGGGGCCATTCCAAGTTGAGTTAGGGGACCCCTAAATTCTACGTGGAAGCTTGATCCTGCAGACCCCCAGAAAGTGGCTGTATTTGAAGGCCACTTTAAAAGGGGAACATTTTAGGGGGCTGGAGCAATAGCTCAGCGGGTAGGGCATTTGCCTTGCATGTGGCCGACCTGGGTTTGATTCCCAGCATCCCACATGGTTCCCTGAGCACCGCTAGGGGTGAAAAAAAAAAAGACAAAAGGGGAACATTTGAAATCGGCCCATAGGCTGGGCCCTTATCTGCTGGGAAGCAAGGGCTAATAAATAAAGGTCAAGGACATTTGCTCATTGGACCCATAATAATCCAGAACACTGGTGCCCCGGAAACTGTAATGGCCTTATCTCTGCCCCTCCCCTGGAGAGAGCCCATTTCAAAGATATCTGCTGATGAATGCAGCCTGGGATGTGTTAGGAAGGAGCCCTGACAGACAAGAGAGTCAGGATCTGACCGGAGAAATTGCTCCTCTCCTGATGATGACAGTTAAGCAACGTTGCACATGGACGATGGTCAGGGCTGAGTCCAGGAGGCTGTGAGCCCTGACCCTGACCCCATGCATTTTCTTTCTTGTTCTCTCTCTCTCTCTCTCTCTCTCTCTCTCTCATGCACACACACATTTTTTTGGCCACACTTGGAGGTGTGCAGGGCTTACTCCTGGCTCTGTGCTCAGGGATCACTCCTGGTGAGACCAAGTGGGGCTGGCAGACGGCAAGGCAGTGACCTCCGGCTGTCCTGTCCCTCAGGCCCTGTTTTTATTAATCGTGAGAACAGTTACAAAGCTTTCCAGTCTAAGTCTCCGTCATAAAATGATCAAACACCCATCCCCTCACCAGTGCAAACCCTCCAGCACTAAGAACCCCAGTATACCTCCCGTCTCATCCCTACCCCCGTCTATGTGGCAGATAATTTCCACCTTACTCTCTCTCCTCTTTGATCACATTCAATATTTCGACAAAACATCCACCATTATTATTTGGAATTTCCCCCAACATTCAGACCTGCCGAAAAGGCATCATTAGATAATCTGTTTTCTATTGCTGATATGAAGAACATTTTGGATTTCTGATATTTTAGTATTAAGTCTGGAGGGATTTCTGCCAAAAGCTGATGGGTTCCGAGATTATTTTGTGTGCCTCTGGGATCATGGTCATTCAGGAGCCAGGAGCTGTTCGTGGGCGACAACTCGGGGCCTCGTTGGGTTGGGGAGAGGGGCCGGTTCCACTCCTCATCCCAGTGAAGCTCCACATGTCGCGTCACTGCAGTCTCATACCTGGCTGTCCAATAGGCTCTGAAAAGGTGGCGGCCATCTCGCTGCCGGGGAGAAAAGGCAGAAGGGACAAACACCTTTCTCCACCGGGGTAGCATGGCAATGCCAAGTCCAGATGCATTTCTGCCAGAAGCCTCTGGGTTCCTAGATTGGTCTGTGTGCCTCTGGGATCATGGACTGGGATCATGGACATTCAGGAGCCAGGAGCCGGTCGTGGGCGGCAACTTGGGGCCTCAGTGGGGAAGAGAGAGGGGCTGGTTCCACCCCCATCCTGAAAAGCCCCACTTGTCACCGCTCTCTCTCTAGTTTTGGGCAGGGGCGGACGCTAGATCATTTATTTTCCATTGCTCACTTTGTATATCAGGAAAGGTTGTGGCTGCGCTCTTCAGAGGAATGGTCCTGTAGCCACATACCGGAGTCATGCTTGTAGAAGCTCATGGTCGCTGGGATTCCATCTGGAGATGGCAGGAAAACTGCACCTACTTCATGGGGGGCCCGGAGATATGGGCTCGGTATGGAGCCCGGAGAATTCTCCAGTGTTGTGGTGCCCACTGGGTTTCTTCACTGCTGAGTGCGGCAAGATGGCGCCGGGGGCGGGTTGATGGCTTCAGGCCCCATTTCTTAACCTTCACAGTATCCCAGCTCAGCCTTGTTCACCCAGGACTCTCTCCCCACCCTGCACTTGTCAATTAGTGTCTTTCAAAGGAGACAGAACGGGACAGAGGGACCCCAGGATGGGCCTGAGACCTGTGGGGACATGAGGGGCAGAAACCAGCCTTGCTGCACCTGACGCTGGACTTAAAAATGACAGAAATAACGCAAAGAAGCCACCCCAGCCCAGCCCACAGGGTCCTGTTACACAGCTCAGTAGGACAGCAGGGAGGCTCCGGTTCTCCACTGACCCTCACCCCAGTGACCCCCAGTTCCTACCCACTCACCCCTGCACAAAGAGAGAAAAAGGTCCCCAGGGTCCAGGCAAGATCCTGCAGGGCTGCAGGGCTGAGCTGGCCTGCGTGCATGGGGCCCAGTCACTGCTGGGGGCGGTCCAGCACCCCAAGGAACCTCAAAAGAAAAATAAAATACAAAGAAAGTGGGGGAAGCGATAGGACACAGGAAGTGCACTGGCCTTGCATGCGGCCGACCCTAATTCAATCTCCGGCATCTCATAGGGTCCCTTGGGCACCACCAGGAGAGATTCCTGAATGCAGAGCCAGGAGTTAGCCCTGAGCACTGCCCGGTGTGCCACCCCCCACCCCAGCCCTGCAAAACACCCCACAAAAATAGAGGCCCCAGGCCCTGGGGAGGTGTGGGAGGTCTGTGTCGGGCGTGGGGGCACCTGCGTGTGTCCAGCCCCCCACTGCCACTCTGCTCTCCCCACTGTGTCCCCAGCCCCCAGCTTCCCCAACTGCGAAACCGAGGCAGAAGCCCATGTCCGGGCGGTCCATGAGGGTCTGGTGGAATATAATGGGGGCGCTGCTCGCCGGAGACGCCTTCCATCCTGACCTGCAGTGGCCCGGAGTACCGCCAGGAGTGACCCCCAGGAACTCGGCAGAGCAGTGTCAGAGCACTGCTGCGTGTGGCCCAGACCCACCCCAGGTCAATGAGGCAGCGGAGACGCGTTTGCACCATTGCTGGAGTGCGCGGGGTGGAGGCAGGGTTAGGGCTGTGACAGGAGACCCCCGGGGTGCGTGGGGGCTCCGGCCTCAGGCAAGCCCTGCTGGTGCTCCAAGAACCAGGGCCTCTTCTCTGCACACCTGTCACGTCTGGGGTGCGGGGCTGCCCAGTGCCAGGAGCTGGCGCTAACCTGCGAGGGACGGGTTGGCCCTGGTAAGCGCCTGGGGCTCGAATGTGACTCGAATGTGGGGATGGGGCACCTGGGGAGCCCCAGGACTGTCCCTGCAATGGTCCAGCAGCATGGCCAGCCCCCCGGGGGAGTGTGCTGGTAGCCAGCCTGGCAGAGGGGGCTGTGGAGGGCGGGGCTGAGTCTGGAGCCTGCAGTGCTCAGTCCCAACCCTGGAGTCCCTTGAGGCGGTCCCAGCCATGAGCCGCCCTCCCGCTGCGGTGGACACACTTCCTCTGTGTTTGTCACCCCCCTTCTCGTGATACTTTGCTTAGTTTGTTGGCTTTGGGGGTCACACCCAGCTGTGCCCAGTGTCTGCTCCTGGCTGTGCTCGGGAAGGCCCCAGGGTCAGCCACATGCAAGGCCACTGCCTCAACTCCTGGGCCATCTCTCTGCCCCCTCCCCCACATTGTTTTTGTGCGGGTTTGGGGTTTAGCCATATCTAGTGCTCATGAATTTCTCCGGCCAGTGCTCATGGGACCATAAGGAACCAGGGGTTGAACCCAGGGCTGCTTCGTGCCAGGCCTGTATTCCAGTGCGCTGAGCCATCTCTCAGCCCCCCTCCCCCGTTTAATTTTTTTCTTTATGATCACACCCAGTGATGCACAGAGGTTACTCCTGGCTTTGCACTCAGGAATCACTACTGGCAGTGCTCGGGGGACCATATGGGATGCTGGGAATCGAATCCGGGTCAGCTGCATGCAATGCAAGTGCCCTACCCTCTGTGCTATCACTCCAGCCCACTCCCCCATTTAATCTTGACCTTAGTTATGTAGGCAGGTAGAGAGGGAAAGGCCCTTGGCAATGAAACTTAGGTTAACAACACTTCTGGGAAGGAAAATTTTAAGACTGATCCACTCTGTGGATATGGAAAACAGACCTGGTAAGACCTTCAGTGGACCTTGAGGAGGTTGGACCCCCTCCCCATGACGTTCCTCTCCTCCAAAATCCTCGGACTCTACTTTATTTATTTATTTATTTTATTTTTTTATTTTTTTTGCTTTTTGGGTCACACCTGGCAATGCACAGGGGTTACTCCTGGCTTTGCACTCAGGAATTACCCCTGGTCATGCTCAGGGGACCATATGGGATGCTGGGATTTGAACCCGGGTCGGCCGCGTGCAAGGCAAACGCCCTACCCGCTGTGCTATCTCTCCAGCCCCCCGGACTCTACTTTAATCCAATTAACTTTAGTTATTCAGCTCCGAGAAGACTCCAGAATCTCCGAATCAAGAAAACCCGTGAAGAGCCTATAAAAGGCACCTTGAGCGAAGGAAGCTCGCGCATATACTGCCCGAGCCCGTGTGCTGCTTGCACCCGCGTGGCCGAGCACATGCGGTGCCCAAGCACTGGAGTTGCTCGCATCTCCCTTCTTGAGATGTGGACTTTCATGCTTTCCTGTCTCATGCTGAGGTGTGTAGGGCTCTCTCCGCCCTTGGAGAGTCCGCGTTCTCTCTTGAGCACGTTACTCTGTCTCTCTTACTCTCCACTCTCTCCCACTTTCTCTTCCTCCTTCCCTAAAAATACCCTCCAAATAAAATCTGTTCTACTTCACTGCTTGTCTACTCCTGAAATTCTTTTCTGGGAGCGAGACAAGAACCCTGGAACCCTGGGTCAGGCCTGGCACTGGCCTCTCCTTTCCTGCAAAGAGCAAATCCTCACTCCAGCCTGAGTCTGTGGCTCCCCGAGAAATCAGGTGGCAGGGATCCACTCTCGTGCCGGGAAGACTAAGCGGACTTCGGGTGTGGCCTGACGGCCACCTGGTGGGGCTGTTAGGGGGCCAGGCCCAGGCCAAGCAGGGGCTCATCGCAGACTTTCCCAGTTCTAGTCTTCCCAGTGGGTCCCGGGTGGTAGAGGCGGAATCGGAGGTGGAGTCGGAGAAGGTGCCCGCCTTTCTCTCCTCTCAACTCACGTGAGCCACCCGTGGGGTCCATCCACATCATTAGCACATCCCCGCTCCTGGGGCTCGCCCTGATGCTGGCTGACCTGCCCCCACCTGCTACCCGCGCCCTGAGGTTCCCCCACCCCCACCCAGTGCTCCCTGCACGAGGCGCTGAGCTAATCAGGCTGATTACGGCTCAGGTGCAGCGCGGCTCTCCCGGCTCCCACACGCAGTAAATTTCCTCAGCCGCCAGCCTGCTCCCTGCGGGCCTCTTGGCCAGCCACAGGCTGCTGCTGTCTCATCGCCCATGAATCAGGCCTGCGTGGCCGGCACAGAACCCCAGGCGTCCCCATACCGGTGTCCCGTGGAGTTCTCCGTGCCCAGCCCCAGCTGCTGACCTGAGGCCTGGCCACAGCCTGGGAACAAGCCTCAGATTTCCAGCCTCTCTGTTCGGTGTCCTGAAGAGGAGGAGGGTGAAGGAAGGAAGGAAATCATCAGATCAGGAAGCCCAGAGCCCCCAGGGACAGAGAAAGAGGCCTGCTGGCTGCTCCTTCAGTCTTGATCTAGAATATTCCAGAGAGGGAGGGGCGGTGACAGGGAAAGGGGCAGCCAACTGAACTCCAGGTAGTGGAGGGACAAGAAATTTTGTGAATTTTTGTTTATTTGTTTGGGAGCCACATCCGGTAATGCTCAGGGGTTACTACTGGCTCTGCACTCAGAAATTACTCCTGGCAGGCTCGGGGGACCCTATGGGATGCTGGGGATTGAACCTGAGTAGGCTGCAAGCAAGGCAAACACCCTCCCTGCTAGACTATTGCTTCGGAGCCAAGAATTTTTAAAAAATAATTTTCACTTTTTGTTTTTTGAGAACAGTTACAAAGCCTTCCAGTTTAAGTCTCTCTCAGTTTAAGTGTTTGACACAATGATCAAACACCCATCCCTTCACCAGTGCACATTTTCCATCACCAAGAACTCCATTATTTCCCCCATCCCACCCCTCCCCCTGGCTATGTGGCAGATGATTTCTACTTTACTCTCTCTCCATTTTGATCACATTCAATATTTCCACAAAAGACCCACCATATTATTTGGTGTTTTCCTCAATAATCAGGCCTGCTGAAGGCATCATTAGATAATTTGTTTTCTATTGCTGATTATGAAGAGCATAAGATGTCACGTGGCCACAAAGCAGCTGCACGATTTTGGATTTCTGATATTTTAGTAATAAGTCTAGAGGGATTTCTGCCCAAAGCCTCTGGGTTCTGAGATTGGGTTGTGTGCCTCTGGGATTGTGGCTGTTCAGGAGCCAGGAGCCATTCGTGGGCGACAACTCGGGGCCTCGTTGGGTTGGGGAGAGGGGCCGGTTCCACCCCTATCCCATGAGGCTCCGCATGTCATGTCACTGCAGTCTCATACCTGGCTGTCCAATAGGTTCTGAAAAGGTGGCGGCCACTGCGCTGCCAGGGAGAAAAGGTGGAAGGGACAAACACCTTTCCCCACCTGGGTGGCTCGGCACCGTAGATTAATGCTCAGTCCAGATGCATTTCTGCCAGAAGCCGCTGGGTTCCGAGATTGGTCTGTGTGCCTCTGGGATCATGGCTGTTCAGGAGCCATTTGTGGGCAGCAACTCAGGGCCTTGTTGGGGTGGGGAGAGGAGGAGTCGAGAATTTCGACAAGAGGTGTTTTAAAAACTTGAGAATGGTAATTATTGGGTGGTTTCTCTTGGGCTCGGCAAAGGAATGGGCCCAAAGGAGCAAAAGCGGGAACTGGAAATGATCCCTCCGGGAACAGGGTGGGCAGGAAAGGACCCGTGGGAGAGTCCGTTTGGGGGTGGGATGTGCTGGGACTTTGAGGTGGGTGTGACTTTTTTTTTTTTGAACCACACCTGGCGATGCACAGGGGTTACTCCTGGCTCTGCACTCAGGAATTACTCCTGGCGGTGCTCAGGGGACTGTATGACTCCTACACACACAAGGCGGTGAGAAGTGCTACTCCTGAATTTCCACAATGCTGTAAGATTTTTTTAAAAAGAGAAAAATCTTTCAAATAAAGGGGCTGGAGCAATTTGCCTTGCACACTGCTGACTCGGTTTGATCTCTGGCTCCATATAAGTTCCCCCGAGTCTGGCAGGAGTGATGCCTGAGCACAGCCAGGTGTGACTCCAAGCCCCCAAATAAATATACACATTTAAAAAAATTTGTGGAGACAAGCCTCAACTCTGTTTGGTTTAATGAGTGCGGACATCCTGGGGAAGGGGGTGCTGTGTTTGACCCATGGGGAGCAAAGCCCTTGGGATCAGGACGAATGTATCATGTGACTTTGTCCTGTAATGGTGGGGAGACGGAATGTTGGGATTTCTCCTCATTCTAGTGTCATCCATCACCCAATGTGACGGGATTTAGGGTGTAATAAGGTCATGAGGGTGGGGCCTAATCGCTGGATGGCGCCCAGCTAGGGCACCCCCAGGCCTCCCCGAGGAGGGCAGGGAGGGGAGGTGGGGTGAGAACCCCCCTGTCAGCTCTCACCAGGCACCCCCACCTCTCAGCAGCCACCTATTCTGATCTTCCAGTCCCAAAAGCCTTGAGAAATTAACATTCATTGTTTAAAAAAGCCGTCAATCCTGTGATATTGTGTTATAGCAGCTCCAATGGGCCCAGAGAGAAAGTTCTAGATTCTGGGAGGATGGCCCTGGGCTCAAGGGCACGCCCCAGCACCGGGACTGCCTGCGGGCGTTCCCCTGTCCACCAGGGGGCAGCAGAGCTCCAGCTCGGTCCCAGCTGCTGGTTGCGGTGTAGAGAGATGTCCAGGACTAAACTTACCCCCAGCTCTGGAGCAAAAGGGCTCAGCAGACAGAGTCGCTGGGGCACGACCTTGGAAACAGGCTGACCCGCTTTCAATAGCCGAATATTATCCCTCCCCTCAAACGTTTCTGTTTCTTTGGGGGCCATCCCTGGTGGTGTTCAGGGCTGACTCCTGGCTCTGTGCTCAGGGATCACTCCTGGTGGGGCTTGGGAAGATCATACGAGGTGCTGAGATCAAACCCAGGCCTGCTGCACGCAAGGCAAGCTCCTGACTCCTCTCGGGCCCCAAATTCCCTCCATCAGTTCTAACCAAGGAAGTGGATGTGGTAGCTGTAGAGAGAACCCAGACCCCTTCAAGTTCTCAATCCCACCCCCCCAAAAAAACCCCTTGGGGGTCAGAGAGAGAAAATACAGGGGCTAAGTCACCCGCGTGCGTGCGACTGACCCTAGTTCAATACCAGCACCACAAATTGGTCTCCTGAGCACCATCAGGCGCGACTGCTGAGTACAGAGTGAGGGATGTCCCCCGAACACCAAACAACAAAAGGAAAAGGTAGAGGGAAAAAATCCCATTTTTGGACAAAGAACTTTCTTTGTCTCAGGAGCGAGTAAGCCCGGAATCTAGGAAGTGAGGAGTGGATGCTGCCTTCTGGGTGTCCGGGTGGGCTAGGGAGCACGGACGGATGGACACTTCCGGGCTTCCAGGAGGCCAGACTCAGGCACGCCCTCTCCCGGGGACAGAGGAGCCTGGCAGGTGAGGAACAGGAGCTGCGCTAGAAGGCGACTGGAGAAAAAGGCTCGGAACCATGAAAACTTCATGCAATTGCTTTTGCTTTTGCTACCGGAATGTCTGGGATGATTGTGACGCCCAGATAAATAAAAGAATTAAGACCCTTAGACGTAAAAATAATCAGGACCTGTAATAAATAGTCAAAGGAAATGCTATGGATTCATTTTTCTTCAAGGCGGAAGGAGCGAACCTCCCCAGAGCCGGTGCCTGTCCCGCCGCGAGGAGCTTTCAAGCGGGCAAGTGGGCGGAGCCTCGGCGCTGTCCTTGGTGCTGAAACGGCTCCCGCACCGGCTCCCAGCACCGGCCCTGTCTCTTCCTTTGGCTTTGAGAAAAGCATATATTGTCTTTCACGGGCTTTCTGCTAAATGTCTTCACTCGAAAGAATCCAGCAAGATTACCCCAACAGAATTCACCTCATTCCAACAGCTTTGCGCAGGACTCTTTGCTTTAACATGATTACATCTTTTTTTTTTTTTCTTTTTGGGTCATACCCGGCGATGCACAAGGGTTTCTCCTGGCTCTGCACTCAGGAATCAGTCCTGGCGGTGCTCAGGGGACTATATGGGATGCTGGGAATCGAACCCGGGTGGGCCGCGTGCAAGGCAAACGCCCTACCCGCTGTGCTATCGCTCCAGCCCCTAACATGATTACATCTTTACCTGGGAGCTACGTGGCAGAGCCTGGCAAGCTTCCCATGGCATATTTGATATGCCAAAAACAGTAACAACAAGTCCAACAATGGAGACGTTACTGGTTCCCACTCGAGCAAGTCGATGAACAACAGGAGGACAGAGCTACAGTGCTACTGCCCGATCTGCAAAGAGAGAGGGGACCAAGTGAGAGCTAGGCATGGGGGAGGGGACCTGGGATTTGAAAGCACCCGAGGCTGCATCTAGAGGATGAAGCTAAGAGTGAATCAACTCTGAGTACCTTCCCCCTGCCAGCCTCTGTCGGGGGATTTCCAGGTGTCCTGACTATGGAGTTCAATTTTCTCCAGCAACCCTAGTGTAAAGAGAATCTGGATGGTATGCCCCAGCAGCTCACTTCTGCAGACTGTATTTCCCCTGCCTGAAAATACTCATCAAGTTCCAAATAAACTCAAGTGGTAATCATGGCATGATCACCCTATCAAAAGGATCAGGTGTGGGGGGTGGAGCGATAGTACAGAGGGGAGGGCCTTTGCCTTGCACATGGCCAACCTGGATTTGATCCCCGGCATCCCATATGGTCCCCAAAGCAGTGCCAGGAGAAATTCCTGAGTGCACAGCCAGGAGCATTGCTGGATATGGCCCCCCCCCAAAACTAAAACAAACAAACAAAGAACAACAAAAGGAACCCAAAGGACCACATGTGGGTGGCACAACAGGGGACATAACAGATACCATACTTCTACTCAGGCTGCCCTTGCTGCTGAAAGGGGCTGGCACTTCTACATCTCTAAAATTCATTGCCAGTTCAGAGACAATAGAGAGAATTCTTTCTTCTTTTTCCTTCTTTTTCTTTCTTCCTTTTTCCCCTCTTGGCCATACTTGGCTATGCTCAGGGGTGACTCCTGGCTCTGCACTCAGGGATAACTTATGGTGGTGCTTGAGGGAACATATGGGATGTCAGATGGAACCCAGGTTTGTCACATGTGAGGTAAACACCCTCCCCGCTGTACTATCACTCAAGCCTCAATATAAAGGATCAAGGGACCAGTTCCAAGATACCATAAGAAAGTGTAGTGAATATGGAACATTGCTTGAGATAAGCATCCTAGGCTCCTTGAAAAAATCAAGGGGCAGAGACATAGCACAGAGGGCATGACTCTTGCCTTGCATGTGGCTGATCCGGGTTCAATCTCCGGCACCACATATGATTCCCCAAGCCTTGCCATGACTGATCCCTGGCACAGAGCCAAAAGGAAGCCCTAAGCATCAGGTATGGTCCCAAAAAAAAAAAAAAACCAAAACAAACAAACAGGCAGCATATGAAAAAGGTAAGAGCCAGTGGTAGATAAACTAGCCAAACAAAAATCAGTGAATCTGGGGCCAGGAGAGAGAGAGTAGGTGGGTGCTGGAGAGTGGGGAGGGCTTTTGCCTTGCATATAGCCAACCCAGCACCCCATATGGTTCTCTGAGCTAAGCCAGGAGTGGTCCCTGAGTGCAGAGCCAGGAGTCAGCCCTGAGCACCACTGGGTGTGGCTCTCTGCACTGCCTCCAATTCTAAACATCAGAGATGTTCTGGGGCTCATTGGGAAAATGGTACTGGATTAGCTGCGATACCTGGGGAGCTGGAATCTCACTGGGCAGAGCGATGTTTGGTGGAGGTGGGAGGGTGCGGGATACTAGGAATCAAGGATCGTCATGTTTGCACCGACGTTTAAATAATTCAGCTGAGCTTGTAGCCATGCACAGAGGCCAGGACTCATGTCCATGGAAAGGAACACGAGCCAGTAATATTTATCTACCATTAACAGCTGGGGAACTGACCCAGGGTCTTCACCCCATTGATCAAACGGTGCAGAGAAATGTTTCCTATACAATACTTTATTGTTTTAATTTTTTAATTTTGGATCACATGCAGCAATGCTCAGGGGTTACTCCTGGCTCTGCACTCAGGAATCACTCCTGGTGGTGCTCAGAGGGACCATATGAGATGGCGGGGATGGAATCCACGTAGGCCGCATGCAAGGGAAATGCCCTCCCCACTGTGCTATTGCTGCAGCCCTGCCTTTTTGATTATTTTGAAATTTCACAGGAATTTGAAAATTTAGCTAAACCACCTGTCCATCAGGGACACATTTGGAAGGACGAGGAAAGTTTTAGCCCTAGAGATCTGGTGCTCAGGGCAGCAGATTTCTCCCGCCCTTCAGCTTCCCTTCCCCACCTGCTGCCCCAAGTCCTGACCCTTTCCAGGGAGACCTGGCCGACCCCCTCGCTAGCTCACCACGGGCCTGACCCAGCACCCAAGGGGGCCGCCATGGGAGGAGGGAGCTGAGTCCTGGGGAGCCCAGAGTCCCCCATGGGCACGTCTCACCTGATTCCCAGGGTGCACGAGGCTCGCGGTGGGCTGGACACGGTTCATGGGATTCATGGGGTTGTCCCACTGGAGTCCTGGATCAGGAAAAGAGCCACAAAGGCAAAAATGAGGAGGAAAAGGGTCATATGCCCAACCCCCAGTCTTGTCCAGGAAAGCCTGCAAATGTCTCTGCAACAGCAGGGCTGGGCGCCAGGCAAGTTCCCATCCGAGCACAGCTGAAAATGCTGGAAAAAACCTGCCTCTGTGCTGAGGACCCATTCATTTACCCTTGCAGTCTTACCCAGTTTTTTGATTTCTGTTGTTTGAAGTGTGTGTGTGTGTGTGTGTGTGTGTGTGTGTGTGTTGTGGGGGGTGTGGCATTCGGGATACACAGCAAGGCTCAGGGGTTACTCCTGGCTCTGTGCTCATCTGTGACCCCTGTGGAGTTTGGGAATCTGAACCAGAGACTGGACCCAGGCTGGCCGTGTGCCAGGTGAGTGCCTTCAGCCCTGGGCCTTCCTGCCACCTTTTCCCTCCTCTTGAGTCTCCCCGAGCACTTTCCACAGCACTAAACTTACAAAACCGCATCCCACGTCCATTCTCAGCCCATCCCACGTGGGGTGAGGAGAAGCCCCCAAGCAGTGCCCTCACAGCAGATCCAAGGAGCCGAGTCTGGGGGTTCCCCCCTCCTGGGCCCCGCCGGAGCCAGTGGTGAAAAATAAAGCTGCAGGTGTGGCCCCAAAGGGCTCCCTGAACCCCCTGGGCGCCCCCTTCCCCCATTCATGTCATAGTGGATCCCAGGTACCTTCAGATGACTCAAAGCCCATATTCTGGAAGGATCCAGGCTCTGATGGGTCATCTGAAGCTCTCCACTCTTCCGTTTGAGCCACTCTGGCCTTGTGTCTGTGCCCAAAAATGGTAGAGAGAGGGCATGAGGGTCGGGGAGGGACTGGAGACGGGGCGGGGAGGACAGGGCTGGGGGCAGCGCCCACCTTCTGGCTTCCCTCTTGGAATGCAGCATGAGGCTCAGGAGCGTGATCACCAGCGCCAGCACGAACACCACGGCCGTGGCCACCAGCCCGTACACCAGCGTCTTGGAGCTGCTTTTCTCACAGGCGGCCCCGCTGTACCAGTGCGTGTCTGTGTCCGTGCAGCTGGAGGAGAGGAGAAGCTGGGTCAGGTCAGCCAGAACTTGAAAGCTTTCCTGGAATAACCTCTCTCGAGTGTGTGTTTCATCTTTCACAAGCTCCACTCCCGTGGTGCTGGGGTGAGGGGAAGGGAGTCAGGGCATACCCTGAGGTGCGAAGGTGAGGGGTGTTCAAGGCAGTTCCTGATGACTCTATCCAGCAGGAAGAGGGGGGTGGGGCGCACCAGGGACACACCGCATGGGATGGGGCTCTGATGCTGGGACTGAACTCAGGACCTGGAACATGCTGGCCACGTTTGTGTCCCCCTGAGTGCCCACCCCCAGTCTTTGGTCCACCCCCATGGGGAAGCCCCGCCCACTTCCGGAGGCCAGTCTGGGGCCCAGCGGGGAGGGACACCTACTAGCACTGCAGGCCACTGCGCTTCACCATGCACTTCCCTCGGTTGCAGTTCACCGAGCGGCTGAAGCCGGGGGTGCAGAGGTTGACACAGCTCAGCTTCTGGTTCTTGTATTCCGTGTAGAAGAAGTCGGCCAGCTCTGCCCCAAACTTCTTGCATTCATCTATGAGGAAGGGGGTCAGGCAGGGCTGGGGCGCATCACCTGCCCTCCTAGGCTCCCCCAGCCTCCCGGACTGTGCCCTCCACCCCCACAGCACCCTGTCACTTACTTTGAAGGTCGTAGTTGACGGTGACGTTTTCCTTCAGGTCGATGCTGTCCTTAGTGAAACACAGCTTATCTTCTGATAGACAAAGGCCATGTGGAGATGTCACCTCCGCCCTGTCGCCAGAGCACCACCCCTCGCTCCATCCCCAGATCGGGGGCACAGCCAGGCAGGGGTGCCCCAAGGGGAGCCTGTGTGCCCAGTGGACCAGCCTGGGACTTACTGGCACAGGTGGCACTGTTGTTGGCGCCGGCCTTGGTGATCATGTTCTTCACTCGCTCCATCAGATTCTTCAAGACTATCTCCAAGTCTTTCGTGAAGTTGATCAGAATTAGGACTTCGTGCTTCACCACCACGCTGCCTCGCCTGTCATAGAGGGGCGTCCTGGGTGGCCTGTGGATACTACCCCAACCCCTCCTGGGTCAGGGTTGGGGGGAAGATTTCTTTCTCTCTTTTTATTTGGGTGTGGGGTTTGGGCCACACCCAGTCAGGGCTCACTTCTGGGGACATGGGGACCCCCATGGGGTGCAAGGCAGACCCTGACTGCTGTACTGTGGCCTCGGACCTTTGTGGAACCCTTTCCTGGGGGTTCCCATCACGGTCTGTGGGTGTGAGTGGGCGGCTTGCAGGGAATCTCAGGAAAGCACCTGAATGGGGGGAGGAGTCAGGTGTGAGGGTCCCTTAGTGTCTCTAGAGGAAGCCAAGCAGAAGGGGCAGCTGTTGGCCAGGGGTTCTTTATGGTGGGAGGTGCAGCAGGCACCCGCGGTGGGGGGTCAAACCACGAATATATGTGTGCATGTGTGAGTGTGTGTGGATACATCTATGTGTGCACGTGTGCATGTGTGTGCCTGTGTGTGTATTCGTGTGCACGTGTATATGTGTGTGCATGCATGTGCGTGCATGTGTGCATCTGTATGTGCATGTATGTGCGTGGATGCATCTGTGTGTACACGAGCGCGTGTGTTGTGTGCATGTGCATCTGTGTGTGTATGCGTGTGCATGTATGTATGTGTGTAAGCCTGTGCATTTGTGGGCGCGTGCACATGTGAGGCTGGTCCACCACAGGGTCAATTCTAAGAGAAATTCCGGGTCCTGGGATGCGGGAGGTTCCAGCCCAGGAGAAGCAGAATCAGAAATGCCCTCGAGTCATGCGCTTCTGGGACATGCACTTGTGGGACTCAGAACCCAGCTGAGCCTCCTGGTTTCCTGATTCCCAGCAAGACACTTCCTCCAGGCTGCCCTCCCAGCTCTGCTCAGAGGATGAAATTCACACAGCAGAAGCAGGGGGGTAGGGGGCAGGGAAATAGACTCTGGATCATCCAGACTTGAGGGCCTGATTGTTGGTGTCACTGCACGGGGCCTGGGGCCAGGGTGAGGCTAAGGCTCACACAGGTGGCCTGAGGGCAGGGACAGATGTCAAAGCTCTTTGTCTGCACAAGATTGACCCCAGTTCGGTCCCCAGTCCTGTTTGTGGTGATTTCCTGGCACAGAGCCAAGAGTAAGCCCTGAGCACCCCTGGGTGTGGCCCAACCTCCCCCCAAAGTGGAGGATCCTGTGACATCCCGACTGGCCCTGGGTTTGGTCACTGTCCTCGCAGGTCCCAGGGTCCCCTGTACTCTGCTTTCCACGTCCCAGGTGCTCACCGCAGTGTGCCCCAAGCTCGACCCACTTTCTGTCCCCACTCAGGAGGTGGGAGGCCCTGGGAATTTTCTCTGCAGCGAGACCAGGAGCGGACTGGCCCCCCGGGACCCTGGTTTCCCATCAGCACTGGGGGAGGAGCCGAAAGGGGTCTGGACGGGTTCTGTGCTCAGGAGGGGGTACCAGCTATTCATGGTCCAAGGCAGAGGCCTGCAGGTGGGAAGGGCACCCCAAGAAGGAGCCTCGTGGGGGGAGCCCCTGAGAGCTCTGGTGTGACCCCATGAATACAGCGGCACCTGCCACGCCCTTCTACCCGCCTTTTCCAGTCCCGGCACTCACGATAATTGTAGAATTCTGACTCCTCTGTACCCTTCGATTCCTTTATAAATAACATCCATCTGTAGGGTGGGGGGTGTTATTTTAGAGGCCCGGCCTCAGAATCTCGGGCCGCTGTGGCCTCTGACCCTGGCCCTGACCCTGTTCTCGTCCTGTCTCCAGCCCGACCTCTGGCCACACTCTGACCCCGTCCCTATCCCTGACCCTGTCTGTATCCCTGACCCCATCTCTGTCCCTTTCCCTATCCCTAACCCCGTCCCTATCCCTGACCCTGTCTGTATCCCTGACCCCATCTCTGTCCCTTTCCCTATCCCTAACCCCGTCCCTGGCCCTGACCCTGGGCCTGGTCCTGATCCCCCGGCTGCTCCTCCTCCCTGGCCAGCACCGAGGCTGGTGTACAGTGCTCGGGCCAGCAGCAGGATGACCCTTCCCGCCTGACCCTCCCCGCCCGCCGCCTCACCTGCTCGGTGAATGTCTCGTTGAACTTGCGGAATTCTTCAGAATTATTTTCTTTTAGTTTTTCAGAGAAGGTCTCCTGCACCTTCAAGGTCACTTCTACCTGGACCTCGACAATCTCGGGAAGCTCTGCGGGTCAGACAAGAAACCTGGGGTGAGCCCAGCCCCCCATCCTGACCCCAGCCTCCTGTGCCCGCGGCTCACACACTCAGCTCTATTTTCCCGATGACGTCCTCGCAGCCGGGGCCTGTGTAGGGGCACACACACTGGTCGTCGATCCAGTGGCCCCTATGCTTGCAGACCGGTTTCTCCTGCACCTTCTCACACCGTGGTCCCTTGAAGCCGTCAAGGCAGCGGCAGTGGGTCCCGTTCCATTTCCCGTTGTTTTGGCAGGGGTCTGCAGGAAACAGAAGGGTCCAGAAACGCCCACGGCCAACCCAGCCACACCCGATCCGCCTCAGCTCCTGCCTTAGAGGGGAGGGGAGAGGCCATGGAGGTCACCTTGAACCTGATCCAGACAATCCCCCCCCTCTTGTGTGCTTTAACTGCACTAAAAATTAAGGCAGGGGAAGTTGGTACCAAGGGAGCTAGGGGTGAGGGTGAGGGTAATAGAATAGTCTAGGCACAGGGCTGCCCCTTACTTCCATGCCCGCTCCAGAGCAGCGTGTCTGAGACCTCGGCTGTCCTGTTTGTCCCGTTTCCCTGCTGGGCCAGTAAGCAGCTTGGTAGCTCAGGCACCTGGACCACCTTGCCGCCAAGCCTAACGCTTTCTCTGGGGAAGGAGCCATAGCACAGCAGGGAGGGAGTCTGTCTTGCACGTGGCTGACCCCGGTTCGACCCCTGGACCCATCGGGTCCCCTAAGCTCCGCCAGGAGTGACCCCTGGGCACAGAGCCAGGGGTAAGCCCGGAGCACCGCAGAGTGTGGTCCAGACATCAACCCCCAGAGGCCAGTATTCCAGAAGCTGGGGTCACCTTGGTGGCCTGGCCCCTGCCGTCTCCCGCTCTGCAGACTCACCACTGACGTCACATCAGGGAGCCTGTCTCTGAGGCGGTCCCCGGCACCTGACTCAGTCCCGCCACTTTGCCTTGGTGCCAAGCACAGGGAGTGCCAGGCACAGGACAGCAGCGGGGACCAACTCCCCTTGAGGGGTGACCCCAGTCTGCGGCCATGGGCGTTGGCTTTCTGGGAAAGTATGGTCCACCCCCCGCAACGTTCAATCACCCCATTTCTCCCTGGCACCCCTCTCCCACCCAACCGAGACCCGAGAGTTCAGCAAGTCAGAGACAGACACAGAGAGAAACAGAGATAAGACAGAGATGGAGAGAGACAAGGCCAGACACGAGACAGAGATGACACAGAGCGGAGAGAGCCAGAGCCAGAGCCATACAGAGCTGTTTCATCAGCCGAACAGCAGCTGCTAAAGCTTTTCCTTTCCTCCACCTCCAGCAGATGGGACGGGGATGCCCCGCAGATCTGTCTCGGTGTATCTGCACTTGCCCAAAGTAAACAAACTTTAATTACTTTCAGGTAATTAAAAATAATTGTTTTTCTTTTTGATTTGGTTTGGGTCACACCCGACTGTGCTCACAGCTTACTCCTGGCTCCGTGCTCAAGTATGACTCCTGGCCATACCCAGATGGCCACAGGCTGTGCTGTGCTCTCTCTCCAGCCCCAGCTAATTAAGCGATTATTAACCGAGACGCTGGGCATGGAACCCAGGACCTTCCACCAGACGTGCTCCTCTCCGTCCCTCCCTCCGTCCCTCCCTCCGTCCCTCCCTCCGTCCCTCCCTTCCTCCCTCCCTCTCTTCCTTCCTTCCTTCCTTCCTTCCTTCCTTCCTTCCTTCCTTCCTTCCTTCCTTCCTTCCTTCCTTCCTTCCTTCCTTCTTCCCTCCCTCTCTTCCTTCCTCCTTACTTCCTTCTTCCCTCCCTCTCTTCCTTCCTTCCTTCCTTCCTCCCTTCCTCCCTCCCTCCCTTCCTCCCTTCCTCCCTTCCTCCCTCCCTCCCTCTCTCCCTCCCTTCCTTCCTCCCTCCCTCCCTCCCTCCCTCCCTCCCTTCCTTCCTTCCTTCCTTCCTTCCTTCCTTCCTTCCTTCCTTCCTTCCTTCCTTCTTCCCTCCCTCTCTTCCTTCCTTCCTTCCTTCCTTCCTTCCTTCCTTCCTTCCTTCCTTCCTTCCTTCCTTCCTTCCTTCCTTCCTTCCTTCCTTCCTTCTTCCCTCCCTCCCTCCCTCCCTCCCTCCCTCCCTCCCTCCCTCCCTTCCTCCCTCCCTCCCTCCCTCCCTCCCTTCCTCCCTCCCTCCCTCCCTCCCTCCCTCCCTTTCTTTCTTTTTGTTCAGTGTTCAGGGCTGACTCCTGATTCTATGCTCAAAGATCACTCCGGGGGTCCGGAGTGATAGCACAGCGGGTAGGGCGTTTGCCTTGCACGCGGCCAACCCAGGTTCGATCCCCGGCATCCCATATGGTCCCCCAAGCACCGCCAGGAGTAATTCCTGAGTGCAGAGCCAGGAGTAACCCCTGAGCATCGCTGGGTGTGACCCAAAAAGCAAAAAAAAAAAAAAAAGATCACTCCGGGCAGTGACCAAGGGACCATGCCTGGTGCCAGGGAGTGAACCTGGATTGGCCGTGTGCCAGGCTAGCGCCTTCCCTGCTGTACCCTCTCCCTGCCCCGAGCATACCCATCCTTTCTGAAGATGCTAGAGATGTCTAAGTCGTAGGGCATCTGTCTTGCACACTTGAGGATATGGGTTCTGTTCCCAAACCGCAGACACAGAATAACAAGGCCCCAGGTGTGGCTGATGCCGTCCTGCTGACCTACCCCACCCGCATGTGCTTGCTCTCCCACCTGCCAAAAGGCCCCAGGCAGAGAACCAGGTCTAACTGTGCTGCACAGGATATGTGAGGTCTCTCATATGCAAGATTGTGACGGTGTAGGAGTCGATGTGAAGTGGGCAGGCCCGATCCTAATCGGAGTAATGAGAAGTGGAGACAGCGCTGGCGTCCCCACAGGGAGAGGATGCCGTGAGACAGGACGAACAGGGTGGTGGAGATAGAGTTCAGGGTTGGAAAGTGAGCCATAAGCTTCTAATCTGCTGACTTCTCTGAAGATGAGATGGAGCAAAAGAGGAGTGAACAGTGGTGAGAAAGGAGTGACAGGTACAGAGAAGTAGCACAAGAAATGTCCTCAGCCTCGAAACACTCCACACAGAGGCAGGAGAAAATCCAACCGAAAATCATGACGAAGGATAAAACATCAGTGGAGATCCCTAAGTGAGTGAAATCACGGCAGACAACTAAGAGGCCATGAGCTTGCAGGGCTAAGGAAAGAACAGGGTCGCTTGCTGGCAGTTGAGGTGTCAGGGCAGAGACAGCCACGGTGAGAAAAGAAAGCAGGGTGAGAGCTCATGGGCAGCACACAGCAAAGCGTAAATCTGGAAGACGTGGACTCACTGGGGGTCGTGCCCGAGGCAATGCTGGTCCTGCCGGTCTGCAGTGTAGACTCAGTAGTATCCGTCACCGGGGCAGTGCTGATCGTGCTGGTCTGCGGTGTGGACTCAGTGGCTTCCGTCACCGGGGCAGTGCTGTTCGTGCCGGTCTGTGGTGTGGACTCACTGGGTCCCGTCCCTGGGGCAGTGCTGGCCGTGCCGGTCTGCGGTGTGGACTCACTGGGGGTCGTCCCGGGGGTAGTGCTCTCCATGTCGGTCTGCGGTGTGGACTTACTGGGTTTCGTCCCCGGGGCAGTACTGGTCGTGCCGGTCTGCAGTGTGGACTCACTGGGGGTCGTCCCCAGGGCAGTGCTGGTCGTGCTGGTCTGCGGTGTGGACTCACTAGGGTCCGTCCCTGGAGCAGTGCCGGCTGTGCCGGTCTGCAGTGTAGACTCAGTAGTATCCGTCACCGGGGCAGTGCTGATCGTGCTGGTCTGCGGTGTGGACTCACTGGGTCCCATCCCTGGGGCAGTGCTGGCCATGCCGGTCTGCAGTGTAGACTCAGTAGTATCCGTCACCGGGGTAGTGCTGGTCGTGCTGGTCTGCGGTGTGGACTCACTAGGGTTCGTCCCTGGAGCAGTGCCGGCCGTGCCGGTCTGCAGTGTAGACTCAGTAGTATCCGTCACCGGGGCAGTGCTGATCGTGCTGGTCTGCGGTGTGGACTCAGTGGGTTCCATCCCCGGGGCAGTGCTGTTCGTGCCGGTCTGTGGTGTGGACTCACTGGGTCCCATCCCTGGGGCAGTGCTGGCCGTGCCGGTCTGCAGTGTAGACTCAGTAGTATCCGTCACCGGGGCAGTGCTGATCGTGCTGGTCTGTGGTGTGGACTCACTGGGTTCCGTCCCCGGGGCAGTGCTGTTCGTGCCGGTCTGCGGTGTGGACTTACTGGGTTTCGTCCCCGGGGCAGTACTGGTCGTGCCGGTCTGCAGTGTGGACTCACTGGGGGTCGTCCCCAGGGCAGTGCTGGTCGTGCTGGTCTGCGGTGTGGACTCACTAGGGTCCGTCCCTGGAGCAGTGCCGGCCGTGCCGGTCTGCAGTGTAGACTCAGTAGTATCTGTCACCGGGGCAGTGCTGATCGTGCTGGTCTGCGGTGTGGACTCAGTGGGTTTCATCCCCGGGGCAGTGCTGTTCGTGCCGGTCTGTGGTGTGGACTCACTGGGTCCCATCCCTGGGGCAGTGCTGGCCGTGCCGGTCTGCGGTGTGGACTCACTGGGTTCCGTCTCCGGGGCAGTGCTGGTCGTGCCGGTCTGCAGTGTGGACTCACTGGGGGTCGTCCCGGGGGCAGTGCTCTCCATGTCGGTCTGTGGTGTGGACTCACTGGGTTTCGTCCCCGGGGTAGTGCTGGTCTGCGGTGTGGACTCACTAGGGTCCGTCCCTGGAGCAGTGCCGGCCGTGCCGGTCTGCAGTGTAGACTCAGTAGTATCCGTCACCGGGGCAGTGCTGATCGTGCTGGTCTGCGGTGTGGACTCAGTGGGTTTCATCCCCGGGGCAGTGCTGTTCGTGCCGGTCTGTGGTGTGGACTCACTGGGTCCCATCCCTGGGGCAGTGCTGGCCGTGCCGGTCTGCAGTGTAGACTCAGTAGTATCCGTCACCGGGGCAGTGCTGATCGTGCTGGTCTGTGGTGTGGACTCACTGGGTTCCGTCTCCGGGGCAGTGCTGTTCGTGCCGGTCTGTGGTGTGGACTCACTGGGTCCCATCCCTGGGGCAGTGCTGGCCGTGCCGGTCTGCAGTGTAGACTCAGTAGTATCTGTCACCGGGGTAGTGCTGGTCGTGCTGGTCTGCGGTGTGGACTCGCTGGGTTTCGTCCCCGGGGCAGTACTGGTCGTGCCGGTCTGCAGTGTGGACTCACTGGGGGTCGTCCCCAGGGCAGTGCTGGTCGTGCTGGTCTGCGGTGTGGACTCACTAGGGTCCGTCCCTGGAGCAGTGCCGGCCGTGCCGGTCTGCAGTGTAGACTCAGTAGTATCTGTCACCGGGGCAGTGCTGATCGTGCTGGTCTGCGGTGTGGACTCACTGGGTTCCGTCCCCGGGGCAGTGCTGTTCGTGCCGGTCTGTGGTGTGGACTCACTGGGTCCCATCCCTGGGGCAGTGCTGGCCGTGCCGGTCTGCAGTGTAGACTCAGTAGTATCTGTCACCGGGGTAGTGCTGGTCGTGCTGGTCTGCGGTGTGGACTCGCTGGGTTTCGTCCCCGGGGCAGTGCTGTTCGTGCCGGTCTGTGGTGTGGATTCACTGGGTCCCATCCCTGGGGCAGTGCTGGCCGTGCCGGTCTGCAGTGTAGACTCAGTAGTATCTGTCACCGGGGTAGTGCTGGTCGTGCTGGTCTGCGGTGTGGACTCGCTGGGTTTCGTCCCCGGGGCAGTACTGGTCGTGCCGGTCTGCAGTGTGGACTCACTGGGGGTCGTCCCCAGGGCAGTGCTGGTCGTGCTGGTCTGCGGTGTGGACTCACTAGGGTCCGTCCCTGGAGCAGTGCCGGCCGTGCCGGTCTGCAGTGTAGACTCAGTAGTATCCGTCACCGGGGCAGTGCTGATCGTGCTGGTCTGCGGTGTGGACTCAGTGGCTTCCGTCCCCGGGGCAGTGCTGTTCGTGCCGGTCTGTGGTGTGGACACACTGGGTCCCATCCCTGGGGCAGTGCTGGCCGTGCCGGTCTGCAGTGTAGACTCAGTAGTATCTGTCACCGGGGTAGTGCTGGTCGTGCTGGTCTGCGGTGTGGACTCGCTGGGTTTTGTCCCCGGGGCAGTGCTGTCCGTGCCGGTCTGTGGTGTGGACTCACTGGGTTTTGTCCCTGGGACAGTGCTGGTCGTGCCGGTCTGTGGTGTGGACTCACTGGGTTTCGTCCCCAGGGCAGTGCTGGCCGTGCCGGTCTGCAGTGTGGACTCACTGGCCGCCGTCTCTGGAGCACCGCTGACCATGATGGTTGGTGGTTTGGAGCCAGTCGACCCTGTCTCTGGAGCACTGCTGACCGTGGTGGTCTTCGGTTTAGACCTTCTGGGTGTCATCTTTGGAGCACTGCTCACCGTGGTGGTCTGCGGTTTGGACTCACCAGGTGTCGTCTCCAGACTGCTGCAGGTTATCACACAGTTTTCTGTGGTAGCCTGTGACTGGGAGCCATTGTCTGTGGATTCAGTTATGGGGCTTTCCCTATAGTCGCCTTTGGTAGATTTTTCTCTCCCATCTGGTGACACGGATCTCTTGCCCAGAAGTCCCCATGCCTTTTCCAGGCCATCAGCAGGCATCGGGGTCCTGGTAGCTGTAATGAGTCCGACCAATCAGAAGCCCCTTAACTCGGGGACGTTAACAGACACATTGGGGAGATTCTGATTCATATTAGGATCTGGGTTGGACTGGGGGTGGGTGACATTGCTTGGAGTCCTTCCCTCTGCCTTCAAACCTTGGGGATTCAGACGGGATCCCACCCTGGTGCCTCTGCAGCCCCCCTACCTAGAGGAATTTTGAGAAGTCCCAGAAACCAGCTCCCGGGACCTGCCGACTCCCCACACTGCCTGACTCCTGCGGCTTCCTGCCTTCCGGTCCCTGCCCTCCAGACCCTCACCTGTGGCCCTGCTGTGCACCCGCTCCCAGGTGCTGTCATCCTTGAGGTGCTTCCCAGGGATCCATCCTTCTTTGCCCCGATGGAGCCTGTCTTCGCTGAGACCAGTCAGAGGGAGGAAAGTTGCTTCCTAGACTGGCCCTGCAACGCTTTGGGTTCCCCTCCTCCCTCTGGAAAGGGCCCCGGAAGCTGCATACAGTCTAGAAAGGGGTGTCAGGGTCTCATCCGCACGGTAGAGCACATGGGGTTGGGGTGGGCCGGGGTGAGGTCCTAGGGGTCTTTGGGGAGCTTGGCAAGGTCAAGGGGCTGGAGGTGACCCAGGAGGCCCCTGCCTGATTCTGCAGAGGCCCTTTGGGGTGACAAGTGGCTAAAACATTTGAAGGTGCCCCCTGCATGCCTGAAGAGGGACAGGGTGGGGTGGGGGGATGAGGGGAGTAGGGAGCCCAGGGAAGAGGGAAGCTGGAGCCCCGATCCCCAGGTGGAGAGGTTCGCCTGCTCCCCTGATGGAAAACTCAGCTGCACACACAGAGGGTTGGGGCGCTTCTCGCGGCCAGTGCCAATGCCCGAACTGAACGCAGAGCTCTCAGCCTCCTTCAGACAGCCAGCCAGGGGGCAGGAGTGATAGTCCAGTCGGGAGGGCGCTTGTCTTGCACACATCTGACCCAGACTCAATCCCCAGCATCCCATAGGGTCCCCTGAGTCCCTCCAGGAACAATACTGCCTGAGACCACCCCTCCAAAAGTTCTAGGTTGGAGGTTCAGAGAGATAACATGGTGGGAAGGGGACTTGCCTATGACGGCTGATCTGGGCTCAATTCCTGGCTCTGCAAATGCCCCCCTCTACCGCCCCCCAACCCCGCTAGGAGCACAGAGCCGGAATCCAGTCCTGAGTACTGCTGGGTGTGGCCCCCAAGGAAAGCAAAGTGCAATGAAGCAAGAACAATCTCTGTGGACAGCCTCGGCCTGACAGTGGGTCTGTTTCAGGATGCGCCTTACTTGCAAACAGACCAATGCAGACAGACCCAGACCATTAACGTGAGGTCCTCTGGCCAGTGTCTCAAACAGCTACTGTGACCCACTGTCCCCAAGCCCTGCTGTCCCTGTCCCCTGAGCAGTGAGCAGCAAATCGTCATTAAGCACTGCCAGGTCGCCGCAAAAACAAAAATGGGAGTTTGGACAGAGCAACCCACACAGGGGGACAAAGGGGAACCATGAAGACGGGGTAATGCATCTACACACTGAGGAAATGAAGATTCCATCCTGGACCAGAGCTCAAGGCTGGCCAGGGTCAGCCCTACCCTGACACCTGCAGAAAACTCCCGGGTATTCCTGGGGTGGCTTCACAGCCCAGGGAGTAAACACACTGTCCTTTCCTGGTGGTGCTGGGTGGTGGGGCTTAAGGGCAGAGAGGTTCCTGGGGACTGAGAGGAAGACTTCCTGGAGGAGGTGAACCTTCCGGATGGGGGTAGGGTCTGGGGCTGAGCCTCCAGATCTGTCTGTTCCTGCTGGGGGAGAGGGGGAGAGGCTGCACCCACAGGGGAGCCGGCTGGGCCAGAGGGAGGGCACCACGTGAGCTCTGCAGAGACACAGCGTGACCAGGAGTGGGGGAGGGTATTCTGGGTTACCAGTGAAATTACTGGGAAAAGCTCCCTGGAACCGTGGCAGGAGAAATGTGGGGGTGCAGAGGGTGTCACTGCTCTACTCCTGGTGGCCAGGGCGTGGCAGCCAGTGAGGCTCCACAGGCAGCTGGAGCAGCTCTTGCTGAGAGGAGCTGGGAGGGTTGGACAGGGCCGAGCACAGGGAGAGAGGGGCCGCGAGGGAGCAGGAGGGACGGTCAGGGCTGCCGGGTGTGAGGGAGCGGGGAGGATCTTCCCTCCAAAGGCCCATGACAGCCCCTAATGGATCAGATGGAGTGCTCGAGCGATTCGGGGGCATTCCCATGGCTAAGAAGCCAGGTCCACTGGGGACAGAGAGATAGGACAGTGGGGAGGGCTCATGCCTTGCACATGGCTGACTCGGCTTCAATCCCTGGCACCCTGCAGCGTCCCTTAAGCACTGCCAGGAGTCAGCCCTGAGTACAGAGCCTGAAGTCAGTCCTGAACACCTCTGGGTGTGTCCCAAAAGCAGGAGGAGAGCAAAGAGGAGGAGGAGGAGGAGGAGGAGGAGGAGGAGAAGGAGAAGGAGAAGGAGGGAGAGGAGAAGGAAGAGGAGAAGGAAAAGAGGAAGAAGAAGGAGGAGGAGGAGAAGGAAGAGGAGAAGGAAATGAAGGAAAAGAGGAAGAAGGAGGAGGAGAAGGAAGAGGAGAAGGAAAAGAAAGAAAAGAGGAAGAAGGAGAAGGAGAAGGAGAAGGAGAAGGAAGAGGAGAAGGAAAAGAAGGAAAAGAGGAAGAAGGAGGAGAAGGAGGAGGAGGAGGAGAAGGAAGGGGAGAAGGAAAAGAAGGAAAAGAGGAGGAAGAAGGAGGAGGAGGAGAAGGAAAAGAAGGAAAAGAGGAAGTAGAAGGAGGAAGAGAAGGAGGAGGAGAAGGAAGAGGATAAGGAAAAGAAGGAAAAGAGGAAGAAGGAGGAGGAGGAGAACGAGGAGGAGGAAGAGAAGGAAAAGAAGGAAAAGAGGAAGGAGGAGGAGAAGGAAGAGGAGAAGGAAAAGAAAAAGAGGAAGAAGAAGAAGGAGGAGGAGAAGGAAGAGGAGAAGGAAAAGAAGGAAATGAGGAAGAAGGAGGAGGAGGAGAAGAAAGAGAAGGAAAAGAGGAGGAAGAAGAAGAAGGAGGAGGAGGAGAAGGAGGAGAAGGAAAAGAAAAAGAGAAAGAATGTTGGATATCATTATATCGGCCACGCCCATCAAAGTTATGTTCATACAGACAAAAGAGTAGAAATAAGCCTGGTATGGCAATTTAAAGATAATCAGTGTATAGATGCAATAGATTTTTTCTTACTGCATCATTTTAATTTGGATTTTTAACCTGATGTATTTTAACGGAAATTTAACTCTTTCTGTTTTAGCTTGTGCACCCTTTTGATTTCCTGTAGATTAGAATTATGCTTTATTTTGTACAACACTTATGCTGTAAAATTTGACTGAATTTTTATGGGATAATGTTAAAAATCATTTGTTAGCGTATAATATATATATATATATATATATATATGAGCAGTTAGAATAATGGATTTGTAAATTCATAGTACCTGTAATAACTATCCTTCTGGTATTGGGTTTTCAGTTATATGGCAAAGTATTTTTGATGAGTTAAATCTATGATTTTATATGTATGAGTGAGATATTATCTTTCTCCTCTCTTTCTGTCTTTTGAATAGTTTAGTTTATAGCCATTTCTTTTTGTATGGACAGAGGAAGACATTTAATATTATGCCTTTGCAATTGGGATTTAATTGGCTTTGAATATTATTAATTCCCGGGCATCTGCTTTCTTGACTGTAGCCTTGGTTGCCCTCAGTTCCTAGCCCTTTAAAAGGCAGGGTCCCAACGTGGGACGAAGAAGGACCCAGGGCAAGCGGTAAGTTGTGTGCTACCCTGGCATCGAGATGGGCCTGGCCAAAGCGCCTAATGCTTAACTATATGTTAAGAGCTTGGTCATGGGATGTCATTTCATGATCCAAAAGCAACGACGAGACAGGGCCCTGCTAGGGCTAGGAAAGACTAATCTGGCCTGAGCGCTGTAGTCTGAGATCGAGGTGACTCCCGGAGAGCAATTCTAAAAGTTTAATGCATCTCTTGCTATGCCCATACAAAATGATTAATATTGTGAATGCTTATATGTTTGTCAGACAAGGAGAGGAGAAACATAACCATTGGGATTTCATCCTTGGATGGGTCCTGCTGAGAGTATCTGTCCTAGAGAATAGGTGTTCTGCTAGTATTATTGAACTTTCTGTGCCTAGCATTTTATTTTATGGTTAAAATCTGTTCTAAACAAAAAGGGGGGAGATGTTGGAATATTTCCCCTTTTCCAGCTGCCTTCTGGAGTTTTGTCACAGAAATCTTTTGTCACAGAAACCTAGCTGATCTTTGACCCCGCAGATCTAAGGTGCTAGCCAGGCTTGATTTGACATTGTAGATTCCAGGCTGCAGCCCAGCCTGGCCTTTGGGATGTAAATCCGAGTGCTTTCAGCCCAAAGAAGGCTTTGGTTTTGTTTTTGTATCTTCTTTCCGGGGGCCTAGATTAAGGGCCTGCAGATACAAGAGAATTATGTTGCCTCAATGTTCTTCCTGTAAGATCTTTTGGTGCTTTTGGTGACGTCAATGTATTGCGCCCTTTGGAAGGGCCATGATCAATAAAAGGGATTTGGAGAGAAGGGGAGGGGTGGAAAGTGTATGGGGGCGGAAAGTGTATAGAGGGCGGAAAGGTGTAGAGAGGACGGAGAGTGTATAGAGGGAAGACTGGAATAAACTGCAAGTGAGACCAACCATCATGGCTCCGTTCCTTCCTTCGCCTGCCACATCTTCGCCATCAACCTCCCCGGGGTGGGGGAAGTGGCCGGAGGCTACCGAACTCGGGTGGCGGGAGAGACAGCTGCTGCCCTAGGCCCTGTGCCTGCCTCAGTGCGGTGAGGTGTCCCTCCCTCGCCCGCGCCTTTTCTTTTTATTTTTATACAAAAGAAGAAGGAGGAGGAGGAGAGGGAAGAGGAGAAGGAGAAGAAGGAAAAGAGGAAGAAGAAGGAGGAGAAGGAGGAGGAGGAAGAGAAGGAAGAGGAGAAGAAAGAGAAGGAAAAGAAGAGAAAGAAGAAGGAGGAGGAGAAAAAAAGAAAAGAGGAAGAAGAAGAAGGAGAAGAAGAAGAAGAGGAAGAAGAAGAAGAAAAGAAGAAGAAGAAGGAGGAGGAGGATGAGGAGGATGGAGGAAGGTGGAGAGGGAGAAGGGGAGAGAGAAAGGGAGAGGAGGGGAGGGAGAGAGAAGGGGAGAGGAGGGGAAGGGAAGGGGAGAGGAGAGAGGGAAAGGGGAGAGGAGGGGAGGGGAGGAGGCAGCAGCTGCTCCTGTGCTGGGGCCTCTCATCCTGACTCTTGAGGGGTTATGATGCCTCCCACATCCCTTATTAAATTTGCCCTTTGTCCCTCTTCCTGTTTCCCCTGGAGATGAATCAACAGCCTGAGACCCCAGTCTAAGCCCCCGGCTCACTGACCCCACTGAGATGGCCTCCGGAGGGCCCAGGAGTCCAGGGCTGATTCTAGAAGCTTCAGTCTCATTCCCTTCCTCTCTCTGCTGCCAGGAACCCTAGAACAATTGGGGTTCAAGAAAACTCACCCTCGAGCCTTTGGGGCTGCCCGGGGCCCAGGGGTGGGCAGCGCAGCCGAGTCACAGGCTGTTCGGATCTGGGGCTCCTGGAACCCCAGTTGTGTTGTGGGTCTTGTGGCTCCGGGGAATTCAAGAGTCCGTGGCCTTAGGGGTCCAGGTAGGGGTGAGAGAGGCAGGAGGGGGTGGGAGAGTGTGGGAGCGGGTTGGAGGCACCGGGGGAGGGAGCCAAGAGAGACCCCAACACTGGCTATGGGGGGCCAGGGGCCCACAGAGCTCTTCGTCTGTCCGGAATGAGCAGAGTGTGGAGGGAGATGCCCTGGACCTCACAGGGAGGGAGATGGGGGTGAAGACGGAGCCGCAGCCCAAGGGACCCCCTGTCCCTGCAGGAAGCAGGTCTGGCCGGACACTCACCCCACTCCGTGGCCACGGCGGGGGCCAGGATCTGGCTGAGCAGGACCAGCAGGCAGAGGTGGCTTCCCGGCGGCCTCGCCATGAGTACGGAGAGGGCTGCCCCTTCCACACCCCAGAGCAGATGCCAGTGGCTGCCTGGATGCGAAACCTGCATATAAAGGGGCCCCGGCGCCCTTTGTCCCTTCCCAGGTGCCTGTGATCCTGGAGCCGGCGCCTTTCTGCGCAGCACCCCGGGGAATGCCCTTCCAAGATGTAAAGTCATGGGTGGGGGCAGCCCAGGATACCCCAGAGGAGAGGGTACCCTACCTGCAGCAAGGAAACCCGCCTCTCAGCCTGGGCTCCCCCACGAGGCTTCGTGACTGAGCCTGTGCGAGGACAGAGTGCCCCAGACACAGGGGACCCTAGAGGTGCCCGGGCCAGCGGGTCCATCCGTGACCATGGGGGTGCCATGCTGGTGGGATCTCCTGCAGCCTGGCTTTGCAGGGAGGGGTGGGCTCCTCCCTGGGGGTGATTCCTAGGAGTCTGAGCCGCCTTGGGGAGGGACGGGTGAGAGGTGAGGGGGCCACCAGCCAGGGGTGCCACTGAACCCGCCTGGAGTGCTGGGGCCCTGCCAGCTCTGTCATCCAGACGCAGGTGACGGGTGAGAAGCCCAGCTCTGCCCACTCAGCGTCTGCCTCTGGGTGTCCCTGAATGTGGAGCTGGGTCAGGGGCTACGCCATGCATCAGCCATGGACAATCCCGCCTGGGTCAGGTGCACCCCACGACACCCCCGGGTTGGTGCAGGGAGTGGCCGGGAGTGGGTGGCCCCTGACTCACCTCGCTGTGAGTGGCTGGGGAACTAGGTGGCTGCCGATGCTTTTCCTTCTGTGACAGGAGCGTCCCTGCTGCCCCCATGCAAAGAGGAGGCCCCGGTAAGTAGGAGTTCCTTCACAGCGCCCCAGAATCTGCTCCTGGCCACGGGTCTCCTGCCCTCGCTGGCTGCTGGCCGGCCCCCAAGTCTCCAGCACCTCCTTCTCTGGCCTCCTCACATCCCACAGAGTGTGACCTAGCTCTGGACCCTGGCCTGGGGCACTGCCTGCCCCCACATCCCTGCCCACCCCGCCAGCTCACGCTGTTATTCCTTTCAAGGTCACTGTGTCTTATAGGCACCACCAGGAGACCCAGACACCCCCTCCCCACTGCTGGGGGGGGGCACCATCCTGTGTGTGGCCACCGCCCCTAGGCAACCCAGCTGTCACTGGGACCCAAGGGTGTGTTGTCCCTGGACCTGTTGAGGCCCTTCTTGGGTGCTGCCCCGGGGTGAGACACCCATCCCTGTCTTCCCCCCAGACTTGATGCCCCGCCTCCCAGTTCCTTCCCTTGGCAGCAAAGTGCTCACTTTCACACTCACTTTCACTTTGGCAGGAGCTGAGCCCCGCCCCAGTGCAGAACAGCGCTGGGCTGGACGGAGAAGCCTGTGGGTTCCTGTCTTTGGGTTTCAGGGGGGCTGCCTCCTTTCCTGGGCTCTGTGACCCTTTCACCCACCATCAGCACTGTACCCCACTGATGGTGTCAGAGTCCCCACACCTGACCCCAGCCCACAGCCTGTCCTCACCCCTGGGCAGGTTCAGGAAAACTCCAAGTAGGTGGCATGGCCCTAGTGTCTTCTAAGTGTGCTTCCTGTGGGGGGACTGAAGGAGTCCCCCAGTCACCCTGCCGTCCTCCAGACAGTCTGGGGGGAAGAAGTGGGGAGCTGGGAGGGGGCCCAGTCAGTAGCCAGCACTGAAGGAGCATCACACCATGGAAGGAAGTGTGGGAGGGGCAGTGGGAACAGGACCATGGGGGCCATGGGGGTCGTGGGGGGTCACGTGGGGTCATGGGTTCATGAGACGTATAGGGGAGTCATGGGGACACATGGGGACAGGGGGGTCATAGGGTGTTGTGGGGCATGGGAGGAGAGATGGAGTTCATGGGGAGATGTGGCACATAGGAGGTCGTGGGGGCCATGGGGATATAGGGGGCAGGGGGCATCTCAACACAGACCCCTGGAGAGGAGAGGGGCCCTTGAAGCAGTTTGGGAGCTGGAGCAGAGCTGATGGTCAGAGTCCGGGCAGCGGGTATGAAGGGCACGAGCAGGGCCAGGAGAGGGGGGGTGGCTCTGGTCAGGAGGCGGGTCCTAGTGGCCATAAGGACTCTGCTGCCCCTGGACATTCTAGAAACTTCCAAAGGCCCAGAGTCTGCCAACGGCAGCACCCGGTGGGAAGTGTGGAGGGGGCTCAGGAGTGGGGCCCCTGTGTCCCTCAGAGGGGGCCCTGACCACGCCCTGAGTCAGTCCCAGGGCTCCACAGTCGTCTCTCATCACCCCCTGTGGACCTCTGGGACAGGGACAAAGGGCAGCAGGAAACCCCTGGCTCCCAGCCCGGCGCCTGCGGGGGGGAAAGGTGGGGGGGCTTCTTGGTGGGGTGGATGCTGCCCGGCTCCTTCCCCGGCTCCCACTGGCCCCAGCCCCGCCAGGACTGATTCCTGAGCGCAGAGCCAGGGCAGGCCCTGAGCAAATCGGGTGGGGCCAAAACCCCAAAAACTAAAACCTAGAGGAGTGTCGGCCCCTGTGACTCCAGCAGGGACTGCAGGAAAGTGATGCCCACAGGTGGTCTGCTGTGGCCAGCGAGAATACGGACAGTGGGCACTGCCCAGGGCCTTACCCGTCACCAAGTCATCCTGGCCCTCAGCAGGTGGCCCTGCCCTGCCCTGCGTTGGGGACCCCCCTCTCTCAGACTGACCAAAGAGCTCCCCTGTGCAGCCTGCTTGGGTCCAGCCAAGAAAAGGGTTCAGATGACCCCCAGGGTCCACACGATCAGGCACCAGTCTGGCTTGTGAGACACCTCAGCATCCCTCACACCCGATCTCCCCAGAGAAAACTGTGCCAACACGCACCCCCACTGTCCCTTGAGGCTGGGACCTGGGACCCCGAGTCTCCCCAAGGACCCTGTGGGAGGTATCGACCGGATGTGGTGCTTATCTAATGGTTTAATGGCTGCGTCTTGATACCGCCGCTGTTATTGGTTCTATTTATGGCCTCTCCAATACGGGCTCCAGCACTGCTGCCTTGGCCATGGTCCAGCAGTGGCCTGTGGCTACGGGAACAGATACCGGTATCTAGGGCTTTGTGTGGGAATTGATGGCAGGAGCTTCTCGGCACCTGGATGGTCAGTGGGCACTGGCCTCTCCCTGTGGGCCGAAGGGTGGACGGGGGGACCCGAGCGAGTGGGATTCCTCATCTGTCTCACCCTGCCCTGCCTATGGGGGCTGGGTAGCGACCCGAGGCCAAGCCCAGGCTGGGAACCTGCAGTCTGGAGCATTCTGGAGCCCGCCCACCGTGCCCCCAACTGTCTGGTGAGCATCAGGGCACCCTCGTTCCTGTCCAAGTCGCTCATATGCTTGTGTTCATCGTCCACAGGTGGGGTCCTGGAGTGTGCACCCCCCACCTCCCTCCCATTAAAAAACACTGAGTGTTTTTTGTTTTGTTTTGGGGTCACATCTGGCGATGCACAGGGGTTACTCCTGGTTCATGCACTCAGGAATTACTCTTGGCGGTGCTCGGGGGACCATATGGGATGCTGGGAATCGAACCCAGGTCGATAGTGTGCAAGGCAAATGCCCTACCCGCTGTGCTATCGCTCCAGCCCCACAGAGTGTTTTATGGGTTTACATTGTTAACAACCGGAGGTCGTTAAGTTGTAAAAGTGAATGTGGCTGCTGTGGAAAGGTGTACAAAGGCAGGTGCTCAGGGCAGGATGGCCAGGCACAGGGCCCTCCCCACGAGCTTCTTTCAGGAATGAACAGGGTGGACTGCCTGGACACAGGATGGACTGCTGGACACAGTGCCCAGACGTCAGGTTTTTCCAGGCCGCTTTTTCTTCCTTGTTGGCACTGGGAGGCAGACAGGAGTGGGCATCTGCCCCGGGAAGTGAGGGCTCGAGGAGCTGACAGTGAGAATTCAAGCCTCAGGTCAAGACAGTGTCAATGGCTTTCTGTCCAGCCCCGGGTGAAAGTCCTGATTAAGCATTGCCAGGCGGCTGGAGCCGGGAACACAGCAGGCAGGTGCTGACACTGCACACAGCCGACTTAGTTTTGATCCTGGCATCTCATGCAGTTCCCCGAGCCCTACCAGGATTGGCAGAGAGCCAAGCAGAAGCCCTGAGCACAGTTGGGTGTGACTCCCCTCAACCCACCCAAAGAACCCTACAAGTTGAAAAAAAAATTCCTCCAGCTAAACCCTGCCCTGCGGAACCACCGGCCTTGCCCCTGAAAGGCCTGGATGCTGACTCCCGTTTTTGGTTGGCGATGTCATCTCACCTAAGGTCTACTTTTGGTTTCAGTTTTCATGTACAGTTTGTAGAATCCTAGACTGGAGGTAAAATATGAGACTCCAAAGGAGTTTCTAGCCGAGGGCCTTGCTGTTTCGGCCAAGGCAGCAAGACGGAGTGACAGTGCAGAGGTGAGGCCGACTCCAGCTCGAGTCCTGGCACTGCCCATGGTCCCCCAAACCCCCCAGGAGCCAGGTGTCAGCCCTCATCACTCCCAGCCGGGCTTTGAGGACCATCTGGGGAGCCAGGGATCAAACCAGGATTCTGTGAGTGCTGTGACCTTAAGGCACTTTTCTTTTTATTAATTAATTAATTCATTTTATTATTTGTTTGTTTGTTTGGTTTTGGTTTTGGGCCACACCCGGCAGTGCTCAGGGGTAACTCCTGGTTCTGCACTCAGGGATCTTTCCTGCTCAGGGACCACATGGCTTCTGGAGATCAAAGTCAGGGCAAGCTCTCTACCCACTGTACTATTGCTCAGCCCCATTCATTCTTTTTTTTTTTTTTGCTTTTTGGGTCACACCTGGCGATGCACAGGGGTTACTCCTGGCTCTGCACTCAGGAATTACCCCTGGCCATGCTCAGGGGACCATATGGGATGCTGGGATTTGAACCCGGGTCGGCCGCGTGCAAGGCAAACGCCCTACCCGCTGTGCTATCTCTCCAGCCCCCCATTCATTCTTTTTAATCTAAGTTTATTTAAACACCATGGTTGACAAAGTTGTTCATAATACACTTGTTTCAGCATTCAACGTTCCAGTGACATCCTACCACCACTGTGACCTTCCCCCCACCATTGTCCCCAGTTTCCCACCCCATCCCACCCTGCCCCCTTAGCAGGCACAAAATAATTTGTTTTATATTGCTTGTTACAACAAAATGTAGTGGAATTATATATATAAAGAAGAGTTCAGTAAAAGAAACTTTGTGAAACTCGTTGTATCTCACTAGGATGTTCTGAGTCCTGTCTGGGTCCCCGAGCTGTTAGCTGCGAGCGGAGGCCTCAGCAGGGCTGTTTTGGCTTCTGAACTTCATGGTCATATCCATGACTTTCCTGTCTAATTTGCTGACAGGGCGCTTATTTCTAAAGCATCATGTGATAGCGGGCATCTGTCCATAGGCAGCGAAGTGCCACGTTAATAGTGCTCTGCCTAGTTACTGAAATAAACTCACGCAGAAAAAATTTTTTATATAAAATGTTTATTCTGCCATCATTGGTGGCAATGAGAACTGGGGTAAATATGTTCCAGAAGAGAAGAGTGGGAGCAGGGCCGGAGCAATAGTACAGCGGGTAGGGTGTTTGCCTTGCACGCGGCCAACCAGGTTCGATTCCCAGCATCCCATATGGTCCCCTGAGTACCTTCAGGAGTAATTCCTGAGTGCAAAAGACAGAAGTAACCCCTGTGCATCACCAGATGTGACCCAAAAAGCAAACAACAAAAAAGAGAAGAGTGGGGGCATGGTGAGAGGTCCATGTTATTCTATGGAATGGAATGGTGACACTTCTCTCAAGAAGATGCTGGTGCTAAGAGGCTGGTAGTGGCTGTTCCTCATCTCTGATTGGTGCAGAGATGCCAGATGGGGTGCTCCACCCTCACACTTCACATGGGGGAGAGAAGAAGCAAGTGTGGGAAAAAACGTAAAGAGAAGAGAATTCTTAAAAAAAAATTTTTTTTGGTTTTGTGTCACACCCGGCAGTGCTCAGGGCTTATTCCTGGCTCTATGGTCAGGGAACACTCAGGGGGCCACCTGCAGTGCTGGCCATTGAACCTCAGTTGGCCTCACACAAAGCAAGTACTTTGCCAGCTGTACTATCGCTCTGACCCTTTTCTTCCTTTTGCTTGTCTCTGCACTGTTATAACTTAGTAAACATGTATGTGATCAAAGGAAAACGAGGACTCTATTTGCCACAGAAACCCCTGGAAGACTGTCATGAGTCCCAACCTGGAATTCCCTGCCTCCTGCAGGTCCAACAAAGCAGTCCCCACCCGGATCTCACTGACCACCAGGCACCAGCGCAGTCCTGCATGTGGCAAATCCCGGGCACTGCATATGGGTCACCTCCAAGCACCCCGGGGACTGCTCCTAAGCATAGAGCCAGGACCAGTCCCTACCAAACCAGTAAAACCAAGGACTTCCTCCCTGATCTACGGCACTTCCTTGCTTCTTCACAAAACACCTATCAGGCTTGGGGGTCCTGTTTTTGTTTTTTTACAAAGAGCATCCTTGGGTCAGGCAGTGGAGAAAGCTCTTCGGGTGACAGTCTGGAGAAGCCTCAGCCGAGACCACCCCCTCCCACTACAAGCCCCCTTCTAGAGGAGTCCAGGGGGAGCTGCCCCAAAGACGGGTACCCAAAGGGCGATATCCTGAGCACTGTCAGGAGAGGAGTGGTCCCTGAGCACAGAGCCATGAGTAATGCCTGAGCACTGCCGGGATGGCCCAAACCACCCTATACACACTCTAAAAAATGGAAGCCCCCCGCATGTGGAAGGTCATCGGTGAACAGTGGCGGTTCTTCATGGCTTCCAGTTGGCTGTGGCAGTGAGGCTCTGAGAGACTTGGCAGTAGCCCGATTCTCTGCTGATGGTCTGGTGAGTCCTGGACTGATCTGAGTGCCTAGAGACTCTCACTGCAGCCCCCAACAGGCCCAGCCTCTGAGGACCCCCTGCCCCACTTATCTCAGGGACTTTTTCTTGGCCTCCACCCTGGCCGGATATTGGGGCTCTTCCTGCACCCCTGACCCCATCAATCACCTTAACCATGGGCGTGACCAACTCTTTCTGCCTCCTGTGCATTTGTGGATGAGTAAGCCTTTTTTTTTTTTTTTTTTTTTTTTGCTTTTTGGGTCACACCCGGCGATGCACAGGGGTTACTCCTGGCTCATGCACTCAGGAATTACTCCTGGCGGTGCTCAGGGGACCATATGGGATGCTGGGAATCGAACCCGGGTCGGCCGCGTGCAAGGCAAACGCCCTACCCGCTGTGCTATTGCTCCAGCCCCATGAGTAAGCTTTATGATTATGGTTAAATAGCATATCTGTGGGGTTGGAGCGATAGTACAATCGATAGGGCAACTGCTGGTGGCAGCTGGTATAGACGCTGGGGCACTGGATTGACTGCCAGTGCCCAGGAGCTTCAGTGTGGGGATCCTAGGAGTGAACTGAGGCCCGAGATGCATGTTCAGAAGAGCCTTCCCGCATCCCTGGCACTCAGGGAAGGCAAGACAGGGAATGGAAGACATGGTCAGCATCAGGAAGCCCTCTCCAAGCCAGGTCTCAGGCTCCCACCAGCCAGAGAGAGTGCCACCACAGCGTCTGGACACCAGGGTTCTCCTATCCTCACACCGCTTCCTTACCCATCCCATTCCCTCTGTCTCCTTCCAGTGCCCTGGAGGGATAGGGTGCTTCCCCTGCCCCTGAAGAGATGGTTCCAGAAGGATATGGAGGGACTCTGGTGGGCCGATGTCCTGATGGTAGTTGTTGATGCAGATGTTATAGTGGGAGACTTGGTTGTGGTGTTGAGGGTTGTTTTACTGGTTGTTGATACAGGGGAAGTGGCTGTGGCAGTAGTGATCATGGTGGTGGTGGGAACACCTGTGGTGGTGACTGTGGTGGTTTTGCTTGTGGGGCTGGTGGTGATGGTAGTTGTTGATGCAGATGTTGTGTGGGAGACTTGGTTTTGGTGGTGGTTAGGGTTGTTTTACTGTCTGTTGTGGCTTCTGTGCTAATGGTTGTGGAAGTAGTCATCCTGGTGGTGGTAGGAATGGGTGTAATGGTAGCTGTGAGGGTGATTATGGGGCTAGTGTTTAAGGTCATTGTTGTTGCAGTTGTTGTAGAGCCAGACTTGGTTGTGGTGTTGAGGGTTGTTTTATTGGTTGTCGATACAGGGGAAGTGGCTGTGGCAGTAGTGATCATGGTGGTGGTGGGAACACCTGTGGTGATGACTGTGGTGGTACTTGTGGGGCTGGTGGTGATGGTAGTTGTTGATGCAGATGTTGTAGCGGGAGACTTGGTTTTGGCGGTGTTTGGGGTTGTTGTACTGGCTGTTGTGACTTCAGTGCTAATGGTTGCAGCAGTCGTGATTCTTTTGGTAGTGGAAACGGGTGTAGTCATAGCTGTGAGGGTGCTTGTGCGGCTGGTGGTGATGGTAGTGGTTGAAGCAGTTGTTGTAATGGGAGAATCGGTTTTGGTGCTGGTCGGGGTTATTGTACTAACCTTAGTGTCTTCAGTGGTAGTAGTTTTAGGAGAATTAAAGCTGGTGCTGGTGGAAATAGGTGTGGTGGTATCTGTGAGGGTGGTTGTGGAGCTAGTGATTTTCATGGTGGTTGAAGTAGTTTTTGTAGTGGGAATCTCAGTACTATTTGTGATCAGGGTCATTGTACTGCCGTGGTGGCATCAGTGCCAGTGGTTACTGCAGCGCTGATGCTGATGTTGTAGGGAATATGTGTGCCGGTGACTCCAGTTATGGTCCTGGGGTTTGGAGTTGTGGTAGAGGTTGAAGTGAGTGATATTGTGGGATTTTTGGTACTAGTTGTGATCAGGCCTGTCAAACTGGCTGTAGTACCACCGGTGGCTGTTGTTTTAGTAATCATGATTTCTGTGGTTGATGGAATAAATAGTGATGGTGGTAGTCGTGGTTTTGGGGCATGCGGTGGTCATAGTGGGTAAACTAGTGGGAGTTTCAGTTCTAGCTATGGTTGAGCCTTTTGTATTGGCTGTGGTGGCAACTGTGGAAGGCAATGTGTCTTTGTTGATGGTGGTTGCTTTTGTTGGGAGAGCTGTGGGTGTTGGTGTGGTGGCAGTGGTGGTTTTGAGGCCTGTGGTAATGGTAGTGGTTAAAGCAGTTGTGGGAGTCATGGTATTAGTCATGGCTGGACCTGTTGTATGGGCTGTGGGTGCATCGGGGGAGTTGCTATGGCAGCAGTGATACTGGTGGTGGGAGGAACGGTTGTGCGGGTGGTGGTGGCTGTGGTGGTTGTTGGGTTGGGAGTGGTGGTAGTTGATAAAGAGGCTATTGTACTGGGGGTCTCAGTGCTTAGCGTGGTTGGGCCTAACGTGGTGCCTGTTGTAGTTGGGCCTGTGGTGCTAGGCTTGGGAGTTGAGCTGGGTCACTGGGTGGTGACAGTCTCAGTGCTAGTCATTGTTTGAACTGTCATGCTGCCCTTGGTGGTGGTGGCAGTGAGGGAGTCGAAGTAGTGGCTGAGGTTGTGACACACTCAGTGGCAGCTGAGGCCAGGGGTGCAGTTCTGTCTGTGGTTTCTGTGGTGGTAATGAGGGGTGTGGGACCCAGGGTAGGGTCGGTGTAATGGGACCATCAGGGCTGACAGTCCTTAGTCCTTAGTGTTGTCCAGGGGAGTGGCTGTGGCAGTGGCTGTGATGTTGGCTGTGGGTGTGGAGGTGGGACTCCCGGTGCTAACAGTGGCTGAGGTCGTGGTGCTATTGAGGGTGGTGGTCATGGTGCTTGTATGTTCTGCGGTTGCCCAGAGGGCACGGGAGGGCCGGAGGCTGAGCCCTGGGCTGAGCGTCCCCCAATGAACGTCTAGGATTGGCAACTCGGCCCTGACCACTTTCCTGGGTCCGGCCCATCATCTCTCCTGCGCCAGGGACAAGCTCTGGGGTGGGGAGCCGGCTTTGTGATCATGGCAACCCTGGACAAATCCCCCCAAATATGTCGTTTCTCACACCACCTCTTTAAAACACTTATCTTTTGGGGAGATACACCAGAGGGTGCGCGTTCGCTCAAAGCACCCCAATAAGGCCGGAAGTTGACTTGCTCTTATCAAAGATGGCGGAAAAGCCTTCCCTCAAGAGCGACCGCCTGTGTTGTTCTGCGCAGGCGCAGGAGTCCACGCAGCCGGAAGTGATGTCGCCCCTTCTTCGAAGCCCAAGGGGTCCAGGGAGAAAAGCCCTTCCGAAGCAACAGCGCCCCGGGTTCCCCGAGGCCCGCAGATAAGGGGTGAGTGTCGGGCCGTGGATTTCAGGGAAAAGTTCCAGACGGCGGCGGCGGCGACGGCGGGGAAAGCGTCTCCTTGACCCGTTAGCAGGTGGGTCGTGACGAGGCCAGACTCACTCTTCCCGGAACTCCCCGTGGCCCCGGTCCAGTGCCCCTGCGCTGCTCTTCCCCTTTGCTGGCCCTGGGTCCTCTTCTGAGTCCTGCAGGGCTCGGTCAGCCCCTCGCCTCTCTGTCCCCACTGCTGTCACCCCGCCCCGGCTCCCCGCCCTCCCGGCAGCCTCGGACACCCACGCGGCTCTGTCTCTCACACAGGCCCGGGAACGTTGGCGCGACCTCCTGATGCCTGGTGACTTCACTGGGAGAGCCGGGGGTGGGCGGGCCGGGACCCGCTAACCCACAGAGCTGTTTCGGGCCGGCGTGTTCTCCACACAGCTCAGCGGCTGGAAATAGCCCGTGTTTGGTTTGGCTTGGGGGCCGGTGCCCTGATCTCTGGGCCGAGGGAGGGATGGAGCTTGGCCCGGCCTCTGGCCCTTAGCCTGGCCTTGGCCGCCCAGGCAGGTCCAAGCAATGTCGACCCCTCCTCGGCCCCAGCCCCTCGGCACCGTCAGACCCTGAAGCCCGGGCCCGCGCACCGAGGGACCCGGGTGGCCCCCAGGATGGAGTTCAGCTTTGGGCAAGTGGGGACCCACGAGGGCCTGAACAGCCGCTTCCTGCCCGTACACCGTGGCTTTGCGCGTGGACACGCGAGGCGGCTGTGGACACCCGCTGCATGGGCGTGGCCAGGGGCCCGTTTCTGGCTGGAGGCAGGAATCCTTGGCGAGTGTCCGCCTCGGGGAGCTGTGGCCCGGGAATGTCCCCGAAGGTCCAGGTCCTGCTCACGGTGGCGGCTCTCTGCGGGTGGGGCTGAGACAGGAATAAAGAGGGGACCCACCCCCACAGAGGGCGTCCTGTGGGCTGGCAAGACTGCCTGAGAGGTCACTGCCTCCGCTGTCTGCCTCCTACACCCTGACTCCTGTCAATTGCCCTCCTGGGCCATCCTGGCTCTCAGCCACCAACGGTCTGCACTGCCCAACCTTGATTCACTTTCACTTTTTCTGGACCTTGTTCCTCACTCTCAGCATTTCTGAGTGTCTTCGTGACTCCACACACATCCTCTTCACTCTCCGGGACTCTGGCTCCCGGGGATGATCCGTTTCCCCACTCTGCCACGGGGGACGGAGACCCAGGGCAGCTTCTCCCCAGGAAAGTCACCAGCGGCTGGCCCGGCTCTATCCCCAGCACTGTGGGCTTCCCTGGCACCCCCAGGAGTGACCGCTCAGCCCGGCGCCTGGAGGATCCCCCCCAGCACCACTGGTGTGGCCCCCACACCCACTGATACCCGTCCCCTCAAGAGAAGCAAAACCGCCTTCTGCTGGGTTGTAAAGCTTTAGATGTTCAGATGGCTAGAATGAAAGGGTGCTTCCTGGAGGAGGAGGGCTGATGCTGGAGGAGGCAGAGGGGGCGCTGAGTATGGGAGAGGTGCAGAGGGCACAGGGAGAGTGTCCCCTTCTCTGGGGTCAGGCTTCCCCTCCTCGCTCACGCTCTGCACCCTTCCAACCCCGCCCCCACTTCGTTCAAGCTCTATGTCGTGTTTCATCCCAGCTGCTTTTAATGAACAGGGCCTGGGGATGCAGACCCCCAGGGGTGGGGGGCCACGGGGGGCCTGTGCGGCCGAAGTGATGCAGCTGCGCTGGAATCTGCAGAGAGCGGCCTGCGGCTGACTTTCCTGCTCCCTGACGTTCTCACCCCGCCGGGGATGGAGCAACCACACTTAGCCGTCTCTGCATCTGAGCCTAGGGGGCTGCCGGCTGGCCTGGATGGACCCAGGCCCAGAACCTTCCATCCACCCCCGCCATCCCTGCATGTGGCAGTGTGGTCGGTAGAGGGGTGCCGGGAGTCGGTATCCACCGGTGCTGCCCCTCCAGCACAGTCAGCAACGCCTGGGGTCTGTGGGGAGGGTTTAAATGTGACCGCCAAAGATGGAGAGGCCGATGCTCCTCGGGCCCTGCTTTTCCTCTCGGACCCCCATCACTGTCACCCTCCTGACCACATGGAGCCCGTAGCACAAGGAGCATCCCGCGGCCCCCGAGCCCCTTCCGTCCACCGGCTGCGGGGGCTTCTCACGCAGGAAGCTCTGAGCCTTGTCACCAGAACCACAGTCTGGGCCCCCAGGATGCAGGCAGGACCAGGCCTTTCCCTTCCCAGAAGCCCCATTTCTTGGAACAGGCAGGGCCTGTGTGTGGAAACTGCACTCTCTGTATCAGGACGCGGCAGGATGCGGGAGGTGCAAGGCGACCTTGGACCGCCTCACCCGCTTCATCCACGCCCTGGCCTCCGCCCTGACCTCCGCCCTGTATTTTTGGAGGTGCTCAGGATTTGCTGCTGGCTCTGCACTCAGGGATCATGCCTGGTGGGACTCAGAAGATTATCTGAGGTGCCAGGGATCGAACCTGAGTCAGGCACATGCCAGGCCAGTGCCCTCCGGCTGTCCTGTCCCCGATGCCCTCCTTTTTATTTAGTTATTTATTCTGGGTCACATCCGGCGGTGCTCAAGGGGTGACTCCTGCCTCTGAACTAAGGAATTACTCCTGGCGGTGCTCGGGAGACCACCTGGGGATCAAACCCGGGCCAGTCATGTGGAAGGCAAACGCTCTCCCCACTGTACTACGACTCCGGCTCCCTGACCCGGCCTTTCTTATTCCCATGTCTTCTGGAGCCTCCTGATCCCAGGGACCCCCTGGAGAAGGACCTTTGATTGGTGGTGGGGGGGGTACTGGAAGGAAGCCCGGTGGTGTGGGGTGCGGGACCCAAAAGCCGCCCAGGGTGTGGGCCCGGCAGCTGAGTCTTGCTCCCACTGTGTCCCGCTCTGGGGGCCCGGGCGGTGTGCCCCTCGCCCCTGCCAGGAAGGCCCGGGACTCTGTGAGTAAGGCTGATGTAGGCAGAGCCGGTAACTGCCATTCACATGCCCCCAGGCAGATGCAGGGCAGGGGTGCGGGGAGCCGAGGTGGGGAGTCGTGAAGTGCTGTCCTGGGAGGTCGGCCACAGGAGCTGGAGTGCGGGGCACAGCCTTGGGGTCAGCATGGGCTTCCCGGGCACTGCTGTGGGCTGGGGTGGAGTTGGGGGTCAGGGCGACCCCATGGGGAGCACCAACGCAGGGAGGTGGCACTGCTGAGGTGCCCGCATCTTCCCTGAGGCCCCCAGTGCTCTGCTCACCTTCCTGGCAGCAACGAGGGGCTCAGAAGACCCCGGAGCCTGGGGGTGCAGGGCATGTGAGGCTGGGGTGACCCCCCACGGGCTTGTCATCTCCTCACATCTGCCTGGGCCTGAGCCCTGCCTGGGTCACTCTGCAGAGCACGGGAGTGTGGTGCGGGTACAGCCAGTGTAGACATAGGGCCACGGTGGACACGCCACATAGGGACACACAGTAGACAAGCCTCACTCAGTGGCACACACAGTAGACACAGATTAACAGTCGACAAACCACAAAAGCAGGTGGTGCACACAGTGACACACACAGTAACACACAGTGACACACAACACAGTGGCAAACAGTAGCACATAGTGGCACATACACAGTAACAGTTACACACACAGTGATACACAGTGACACACTATAACATAGTGACACACAGTAACACAGTGGCACACACACAGTAATACAGTGGCACACACAAGTACCTCAGTGACACAGTAACACTGTGACACACATAGTGGCACACAATATCACACACAGTAAACACAGTAACATGCAGTCTGGGGTCCCTGGGGCCCCCTGGAGAAAGCCAGGGTGTGCTGAGGTAACCCCCATGGCCTTTTTTTTAATAAAAAATTTATTTTATTGAATCACCACGTGGAAAATTACAATGCTTTCAGGCTTAAGTCTCAGTTATACAATGCTGAAACAACCATCCCTTCACCAGTGCCCATATTCCACCACCAAAAAAAAAAAAAAAAACCACAAAACCCAGTACACCTCCCACCTCGTAACCGATAAATTTCACTTTACTTTCTCTTTACTTTGGTTACATTCAGTATTTCAACAAAAACCTCACTAATATTGTTAGGAGTTCCCCAGTAGAGTCAGACCTGTTGCGAAGAGATATGAGGTCATGTGGCCACGGTAGCGGCTGCATGGTTTTGGATTTCTGTACTTTAACAACTAAGTCCAGGAAGATTTCTTCCAGATATTGGATCATTGCAAGCTTGTAACTCCCATCTGTGGTTGTCATAATATGGCGGTCGCCACACCCTTCACCCCTGGCAAGGAAGAGGCGAGAGAGAGAAATACCTTTCCCCTCCTGGGCAGGCATGGGGTTGCAGCTTAGTTCTCAGTCTGGAGACATTCTGCAAGGAGCTGCCCATACCAAAAGTAGTTTAGCTGGCCTCTGGAGTCATGCTCGTGCAGCTGCAGAGAGGCTGCACTCACCATAGCCTCTTGAGGGTCTTAAATCAGGCGGCTGGAGGGGATGGATGGGGCGAGCAGGGGTCTTGCCCTTTGTTATTGTGTGTGATGTGGCATCACCCCTGGGTGCTCAGGAGACCTGATAACCTGGGCCCGGCTTGTGAGGAAGCAGCAGTGGGAAGTTGGTGTGCTCGGCATGTGCAGCCCGGGGTGCCCTCTGCTCCCTGCCCAGCACCCATGTGTCTGGGCCTGTCCCTTAGTCAGCTGCTCCTGAACTCAGAGCACGGCCTGGCTCACTGGGCGACAGGGCAGGGCTGGGTGCAGACAGTGCAGGGTCGGCCGGAGGGTGGGGACTTCCTGAACCCTTTAGCTCTACCTGAGGGTCCTCCTGGAGTGGGGGTTGTGCCTCCTTGGGGTGCTGGGGGGATCCGGAGACCAACACAGGAACTTGGGAGAGGGCTGGGATATTTGGGGTTCCTCTTTTTCCTTCAGCTCCGGCTTTACTCTGCCAGGGACACGTGGGGTCCCTGAGCCTGTTCTGGGGGCCAGGGCTGGGGACCCTTTGTCCCTCACGTCCCTTCTTTTGGGAATGGACCTTCCTCGGCCTGGGAAAGTCAAATCTGGTGGCTGGACCTGCAGCAGAAAGCCTGGACTTGGGGGGGGGGGGCTCCTGGGGCCAATTCTGAGAAGCCATCGGGCTGCAGGTGAGGGCGGGCTCAGTCAGGCTGGGGTGATGCTCCACAGGCCCGAGTGCGGCTCTGCATGTGGGAGCCCCAGGTTCGACCCCCAGCACTGCAGGGTCCCCAGGTAATGCATCAGGAGCAAGCCCTGAGTACCATCCTCCCCTGAGAAGGTCATGCAGCCATGGGGGCCCCCTGGGGGGCTCAGGATTGACTCACAGTTTGTGCAGTTGATCTGCAGAGTGGCTGGGTGGGGTGTCCGAGGACAGAGTTCTTCGACTGGACAGGCCACATATGTACTGGCAAGGCTGAGGGCGAGGGCCCCCTTCCCCCCACACTCGTTTAGGTGCTCCCCACATTCTCTAAGGTGCTCCCCCAGACTCGCTGAGGTGCTCCCCAGACTCACTGAGGTGCTCACCCACACTCTGGTGCTCCCACACACACTCTGTGGTGCTCCCCCACACTCTCTGAGGTGCTTCCCCAAGCTCAGTTCACCTACTGGGGAATGCCAGAAAGAGAAAGCAGGAGATAAACATGGCATGCACGGTAGGGTTTCTTCCTTGTGTGTCTGGGTCCCCCTAACTTAGATCTCTGATTCCTTTCTTCTGCCTTTGGTGTTTGAGCCACAGCCAGCTGGGCTCTGGGGTCACTCCTGACCATGCTTGGGGGACCTTATGCCTTGCCAGAAAATCCATCTGGGGTTGCCACAAGCAAGGCGAGTGCCTTCCCCACTGTACTGTCTGCCCAGCCCTGTCTGATTCCTTCTTCTGGCCCATCTCTTGCCCGTGGGGACCATCCTTGGACCCCATTGAATATTGCCTCGTCCCTAGGGTCTTCCTAGGTGCCCCAGCCACTGTCCCTCCTGGGACTCTGCCCCGAGGGCTCTGACTTTTATGTCCTTATTGTGCTACAGGTGGGACCCCCTGATGTCCATTCTGCCCCAGTGTCCCTCAATCCAGCCCCCCGTGGGACCTGGGTTCTGAGAACTTGGGCAGAGACCAAGTTAGGAGAGGCTGAGCGGTTGGGTTGAAATGACCCCCAAGATGGACCGTCCACATTTCTCCTGCCCAGGCCTTTGGGCAAGTTCACTTCAGGCTGCAGGTCCACATCTCCTTGTTACAGAAGGGCCCCAGCTGGCTCCAGTTTACTGCTGAGTGTCCAGAATGTCCAGGAGAGTTGATGCCCTGCCCAGAAAATCAGGGTGACCATCCTGGGTCGCTTGTGTCAGAGGTGGTGTGGACACTGTAAGTTGTCCCTATTCACGACAGTGGCCATCAGACTCGCCGGACACCCTCATTCGGTCTGGGTCCGTGCAGGGGAATTGCTCCATGGGCCTGGAGCCACGTGTGCTGGTGTCCAGGTCCGTGTGTCCACCCCTAGCCTGCGTTCAGTTTCAGAGGGTCCCGATGTGCAAGTGTTTTTTTTTTTTTGGGTCACACCTGGTGATGCTCAGGGCTAACTCCTGGCTCTGCACTCAGGGACCACTCCTGGCGGTGCTCCTGGGACCATATGGGATGCCGGGGATCAAACCTGGTTCAGCCTCATGCAGGCAAACTCCCTCCTTGCTGTCCTATCTCCCTGGCCCTGGGTCCTCAGGTTCTTGCTTCCCAGCCCCGAGACTGTCACCCACAGTGCTGGGCAGGTGTCAGTCAGCAGGGACGCTTGCAAGGATGGCCGGTCTTGCAGATGGCCAGCACCTTCCCCCACTTTTCTTCTTCTGCTTTCTCTGAGGCAGCGCCCCCCTTTCTGGGGGGGACAGTGCAGCAAAGGGCTTGTTCTCTGGAAGGAGGAGGAAAGCGGGGACCCCAGGGGTCATGGCAGGTGTGAGGGCTGGACATAGACCGTACTGTCCCTGGGGGGCTTCTCCTCGTACCACCACCCTCACCTCCCCACCCCCCCGCCTGCCTCCTGCTGGGGTTCAGCCCTCTTCCGCAGACCAGTAGGCCGTGTCACCAAGGCAGAGTCACCTGGTTCCCAAGCAGCTCCTTCCCAGAATCTTTCTGGAGAGGAAGGCCCCGGGAGACAGGAGACGGGCAGTGAGGCGGGGAATGCCCTGGAGGAAAAGGCTGAGCCTGGGTCGGAAGTGAGTGCTGGGAAATTCCAGGCTGGAGCCTTTGGTGTGGGGCTTGACTGGGAACACCCCACAGGAGTCCCCACCCCCACCCCTTGAGCCCCCGGAGGACAGGGATATACCCCTTCCCTGAGCACAGCCCCAGCGAGGAACAGGCTTCGGGTTCAGGGTCGTGGGCTCAAGTGCACGGGGTCTGGTGCTGGTGGCAGCTGAGCCACGTCCCCCGGACCCTGACCCAAGGCTGCTTTCCCCGTGACCCGCCTCTCACTGTTGCTCAGACGTTGCAACTTCCTTCCTTTCCTCTCTCTTCCAGACACCCCCGGCCCCCTCCCCTGCCTGGGTACAGGCACAGGGCACTGCGTCTCCCAGAGTGTGGGTGCTTTTGCCCCACCCTCTGTGCCCTTGTCCTGCCCCCACATTCTCAGCTCTTTTGCTCTCCATGGCACAGAGCAAGTTACACAGCAAAGACCAACCTGGAGCCAGGCTCCATGGGATGGAATGAATGAATGGATGGGAGAATGAATAGGTGAGAGTGAATGGATGTGTGAGTGAATGAATGAGAGAATGAGTGGATGAGAGAATGAAATGATGAGTGAATGAATGGATGGGAGAATGAATAGATGAGTGAGTGAAAGAATGAATGAACAAATGAGTGAGTCAACATGTGTGAATGTGTGCAAATGAGTGAAGGAACAAATAAGTGAGCGAATGAGAGATTGAATGAATGAATGTGTGAAGGAACGAGCGAGTGACTGAATGAACGGATACATTAAAGGGGCAGCTCACTTGCTCTCTCTGCTGTTGTTGCTCTCAGCTCCCCCCTCCTGTTTGCCCGGGGAAGGCTTTGTTCTGGAGACCCTGTGACAAGGCCCAGGCCCCCTGCTGGGCAGTGGCTGGTGGGAGCAGCCTGCAGCGCCCTCAGACATGCTCACAGGCAGGGTCTCGTCTCTGTGCCACCCCCGGCCCCCTCCCCACCTGCTCCATGAGTCACCTGTCCCCCCAGCCCCCAAATTCCCTGTCAGCTGGGAAATCTCTTCTTGCAGATGTGGGGGGACAGTGGGGAGCGGGGGAGGGAGTGGGAGCAAGGGTGGGGGTGCACAGGGCCCTTCCTGAGGACTCGCTGGGTTCCAGGCAGGAGAGCCCGAGGGACAGGGACGAGGGGCTGTCTCTCTGCTGGATGAATGAACTGGCTCATTCTGAGGGTGCAGGGCCGTCTCCAGGGCCAGACCTCTTCCTCCTGCCCCAGCTGTGAGGGAGCTGGCCAAGGTCGGCCTGTCCCTCCCTCCCCGTCTCCGCTGTCCTGGGAGTCCCCTGGCTGTGGGGGCAGGAGACATCAGGGTCTGAGGGAGGAGGCATGGCCGCCGACCGGGATCTGTGTGTCTGACCACAGGAGCCGGGAGCCGCGGGCTCCAGGCCGGGCTCACATGGACGCTGCCGGCTCCCACCGGCCCGCTGACTCACGCTCCGGCTGCAGGGGCGCCCGCCCAGAGCCAGGCTGAGTCATGAGCTGATGAATTGCTGCGTTCTTATTCAGCCGGTCGCCCTGGCAAGTGGGGGCTCTGATCCCCACCCTGGGCCCCCCACCGGGCCGCTCAGAACACTCCTCAGCAGCCCTGCCTGTCTCCATCTGTGGGCCAGGCAGGGGTGAGCTGGAGGCGGTGGGGGGGGTGCGTGGGGGTTGGGGTACCTCCCAGAGTCACGACTCAGCTGGTCAGCCAGAAGGACATGCTCACGGTCAGAATCTCTATTGATTGATGAGCAAGGCTCTTGGGCTCAGAGAGAAGAGGCTTCCGGAAGTGGATGGAGGGACAAGGACAGGGCTAGAGGGGTGGACAGAACTGCCCATCTCGTCCCTGGGGGCTGCCCTGGAGACCGGAGGCCCAGTGGCTTGGAAATAAGCCCGCTTGGGGCTGGAGAGACAGCACGTTGGGGAGGACTTTTGCCCTCGCAGGTGCTCACCCAGGTCCATCCCCAGCTTCCCGGAGAGCCCCCAACCCTGCCAGGAGCCAGCTCTGAGCATGCTGCGTGTGATGAGAAGAAAAACAGAAGCCCCCAGGGGGACGGGCTCATGTGGGGTTCCCAGTGCCACGGGTTCCCAGCTGTACTGCGGGACCCTGCTCTGGACCCCTGATTGGCTGAGAATCATGGGTGGGGCCCCCCGAACACCGCATGGGCCCCCACCTCCCCCCCCCATAGTCAGGTCTTCCCTGCTCAGGAGTACTTGGCGGGAGGTCACTCTGGAGACAGTGTTGGAGGTGTCGGGGCTGCTTAGACCTGCCAGCCTGGGGACCCTGGGGTCTGGTACAGTCTGTCCCGATGCCCTCTGCTGTCCCCGCCCAGGAAGGTGAGCAGAACTGCTCCCCACAGTCAGCCTTGCCAGGCCCCCATGCCATGGCATCCTCAGGGGGTCTGCAGTATTGTGCCTGGTGCCAGGCTGGGTGGGTGTATCAGGGGCCCTCTGGTATCTGGGTCCAGGGGTCACCCAGTTTCTAAACCTATGAACTCCGCTGAGATGCTTGACAAAGTTTATTGAGCAACAGAGTTTCCAGTCAAGGGAGCATGGTGGGTCCCAGACCCAGGGTTCCAGCCAGTGGCAGAGTCCGGCTTGCTGGACGGACACTAGAGGCTCAGTCGAGGGGTTCCCAGTGTCCCCTCAACCCACAGACGCCCGTCTCTGCCTGGCCCTCAAGTGGCCTCTCCTGGGGTGTCAGATGAAGACCCGCTGGCCCTCCCTACGCTCCAAGGCGTCCCCAAAGCCTGAGCCTGCCTGTGAACCAGAGCACGGCTCTCTCTGGTAGCCCCGCCCCCCAGCCACCCAATCCTGTGACCCCCTCAGACATGACTCCCCCCATTCACCAGCCCACTCCTCTCGCCTCTGAGGGGAGGTCAAACACCTGAACCTTGGCCCTCACACAGCTCAGACAGATGCCGCCTCAACCATCTCTCATGTGCTCCTGCCCCTTTGGAATTTTCTGTTCGGTTCATCTGCCCCTTTGGTGCCCAGGTGAGCCCAGCCAGGCCAGAGCAAGGACAGGCCGGGCCTCAGGCTGCAGGTTCCCACAGCGTCCCCAGACCGGGCCTCGGGGCGTCTCTGAAGCTCAGCTCTGATGATTCATCTTTTATTTGTCCCCTGGAGTCACCGAGAGGCGGCAGCAGAGGCTTCTCAGGGCCAAAGGAGTCTCCCCAGAGAAGATGCTTTATGGGCTACACCCCAGTTCCACAGGCCCGAGCACCTTGTTCCCGTGCCAGCTGGGCACTGAGGGCAGGAGGGCACAGGCCAGAGTGAGTCAGGGCACCTCCCACTGGAGCCTTAGGGTATGAAATCTGTCACCCTGGGGAGCTCCCAGTGTTCCTGGGTGGACGGGCAGGCCACTGCACTGATGGTAAAAGCGAGGGTCCGGGACATGCAGGGAGCAAGGCTCAGATCACGAGCTACTTTGGGGAGAGAGAGCGGCGCCAGGCCTGACGCCCATCCACGCCCCTTCAGGAGAGACGAGGGCGACCCACGCTCCTTGGCTGCCCAGATGCTCCCCACCAGCCCCAGCTTCTTTGCCACAACCTGGAAAATGGGCTGGGAGGAGGGACGCTGGCTCAGTGTCATTTGCATACTTCGAAGTGTGTGTGCTGTGTGCGCGCACATGTGTGGGTGCATGTAAATGTGCAGTGCGTGCACTGCTGTGTGCTTGTGTCACGTGTGTTGCGTATGTGCTGTGTGTACATATGCTGCATGGAGCAAGTGCTGGACATGTGTCTGTTGTGTATCTCTGTATGTCGCATGTATATGTGTTGTGCACACATGTTGGTCTGTGTGTGGATGTCATAAGCATTGCTGTATAGGGCATTGGTAAGCATTGCCTGTAGTGTTCCTCATTTCCTGTCATCTGTCGTTAAACCCAGAACTCTCCATTCCGTGGGCCTCCCCCGGGTCCGCCTGCCCTCCTTGAGGAACACACTAATATTTCTCTCCGATGCTGCCCCCCATGGAGGGGGTGGCCCCGACCTAGACGTCCCCCCGATTCTCTTCGTCCCTCTCGGAAAGTCCACCTCAGCCCTGCCAGCCACCAGGGCTGTCCTTCGCCCCAGCCTGCAGGACATCGTTCTCTCTGTCCAGGGGCTGCCCTCCTCACCTGGGAGCAGTCCCCCCAATCTCATCTCCTTGGGGACTTGAGTCCTGCACAATTCCAAGACCCAGTGGGTTGTGTCCATGGTGTCCCCTGCTGGACACTGCCGGCCGCTAAGGTGTCCTGGATTTGGTGGCTCCCACTTCCCCATGGCATATCCCACAGGGCTGCGTGGAAATCTCTGGAATTCTCCTTACGCCGCCCCCTCCCCTTTCTCTCCTGGGGACGGGGCACAATAAGTCGTGCTCAGGGTCACTCCTGGAGGTGCCAGGATCTAAGCGGGCTTTTCCTGGTGCAGGCCACGCCTCGACCCTGTGCTGTCTCTGGTCCTCCCTCCCTTTTGGGGCCCTTCGCTTCACAGATGCTCTGCAGACACTGCCTCTGGGGTCTGAGCCACAGACAGACGCCCCGTTTCTCGGGCTCGGAGACCCACGCTGCGTTCCAGTCGGTCCAAACGAGGACTCGGCCAGACCTGCTTTCAGGCCACTCTGGAAATGACCTGTCCCCCCAAACCTTCCCAGGGCGGGACCTTCATCAGGCGCCCACAGATCTCTGGGGTTCTGACCACCGGGTCTCCTGTCCAGGGGCTGCGCGCCCCCTGCACAGGACAGTCTCCTGTGTGGAAACTGACTCTCATTAGTAAGCCTGGGAGCGTGTCTCGAATGTCACTTGGTGAGGTGTCCTTTGGCAGCACGAATTCAAGCGTGTATGTTACTTCACGGGTACGAATGGCCAAAGGACAAAGACAGGGAAAAATGCAGATGAGTAACGGCTTAAAATACCTCGCGGAGAACCCCGTCTCCTCAGCTATTACAAACCTGGAACAGGTTTCCATTCCCGCCTTATCCCCTAACTCCCTGTTTCGGAGACCCATGGTGACGGGTGACATCTTGTTACAGCCTCCTCCTCCAGATACTTGTCAGGCTTGTCACTCATGAGGGCGGGGCTTCGTGGTTGTGACCCAGCGCATGCCACTTAGCAGTTACAGGGCCCTGAGCTGGCCGGGTCTGTGGCTGCGTCAGACCCCAGAGGTCACGAGAGCGGAAAGTTTTATTTTTTTTCTAGGGTGTTGCTCCCAGAATGGGTTTCCCCGAAAGGGGAGAACTTCATCATATATATATATATATATATATATATATATATATATATATATTTATATACACACACACATATATATAAATATTTCACCCCCTCTGTTTTAAAATCTCTTGTTGAGCATTGCCAAATATCTTTCCAGAAGGGTCCCCCCTTGTTTTTTTGTTTTTGGGGGACACCCTGTGATGCTCAGGGGTGGCTCCTGGCTCTGCATAAGGAATCACTCCTGGTGGGCTCAGGAGACCATATGCGGTGCCAGTGGTTGAGAGCCGGTGGGCCGCATGCAAGGCCAGTGCCCTGCCCACTGTGCTCTGTCTCCGGCCCCTGGGAAGTTCTTTCTCCCAGTGCTCGGAATCTGCTTCCCGACGCTGCCAGTCACCGAGAGATGCGAGCATGGAATTTCTTTGCTTTCAGAACTGACCAGCTGACTGTGTGACTCTGGGTACAGTGCTCATCCGGGTCTGGCGGGCAGCAGCTCAGCTCTTCCACAGACCAATTTTTTTTTTTAGAAATTTAAATTTTATTTAAAAATTATTTATTTTTTAATTAGTGATTCACAGTGAGGGTGCAGTTACAGATTCACACATTTTCGTGCTTGTTTTTCCCTCATGCAATGTTTAAGAGCCCATCTCTCCACCAGTGTCCATTCTCCACCACCAATGAACCCAGCATCCCTCCTACCCCCCAGTCCCATCCCCCCCACCCCACCCGCCTCTGTGGCGGGGCATTCCAATTTGATATCTCTCTTTCCTTTTGGGTGTTGTGGTTTGAAATAGGGGTATTGAGTGGTCATCCTGTTCAGTCTCTAGTCTACTTTCAGCACGCATCTCCCTTCCCGCGCAGGATCTCCAATCACATATTACTTGGTGTTCCCCTCTCTATCTGGGATGCCTTTCCCCCAGCGTGTGAGGCCAGCTTCCAAGCTATGGAGCCAACCTCCTTCCACAGACCAATTCTACGTAGGTTTTCCCTCTTGCCAATTCCCTCTCATCTCCCTCATTCTGCGGTTTCCCTGACCCTTCTGCTGCTCCGCGCACACACCTCTCCCTGATGCCCTCCACATTCCTCCTAGACTCCTCAAATCCCCCTGGTCCTCAAGAGCACTGGAGACTAACCTTCCCTTGGAATCTTGCAATACATCCACCTTCGTTGCACTGCCACAGCTGTGCCAAGGGCCTGTGGTCACTTGCTCTCCCCACATCATCCCCTCTGATTTTTGCTGCTTCTGTCCAGCACACACCTACCCATACCCACTATTCGGGGTTCCTGCCCCTTTGGCCCCTCCTGCCCTAGACCCTCCTCTGGCCTCAGGGGTGCAAGAATTCCCCCCCAAATCACGGTCCATATTCTTCCCCTCTTAGAGCAATGCATGAAGACTAACACTTCTCAAAAGGAATTTTCTAGAAAACCTGGGGGAACCACAATGGAAGTCCAAGGTTGCCTCATAGAGATCGGTGTCCCGCATGGCCTCAGGCCGGCTCATGGGGAGGCGTGTGTGTGGGGGTGCGGGGATCCCCAGCTCTCACACTCACCTTGATTTGTCACCTGCCTGACGTGGCTTCTAGACTTTGCCCTGTTGGTCCCAGGGAACCAAGGGCCTGTCACACACTACCTGTTCCCTACCGGACTGGTGGCAGGAGCCAGCCTGGGTGGAACCGGGTGCTTGGCCGTCTCTCCCCCCCCCCTTCCTGGCTGAGGGACATTCCCTCTGTGGCACCCTCATCCCGTCCCCACCTGGGACAGTTCCAAAGGGCATACATGTATCAGTCTCAAAAATCCAGACGCTAGGTGCCAGCAACACTGTCATCCCCAAAGCAAGTGGCACTGGGCCAGCCTTGCCCTGGCATCTCCCTGCCCACCAACAGGTCCGAGCACTTTGGCACATACCGTACCCCCCTCACTCTGGGAATGTCCCCATGCCCCTTTGACTCTCAGTGGCTTGAACTCCTAGAACAGCCCTGACCCCTCCCGCCCCTCACCCTGTCCCTTTAACACTCAGTGCCTCCTTAAGGAAGCCCTGGTGACTGTTGAGGGAGAAGTGCTTCAGCGCCCAGTTCTGCTGTCTGCCACCAGGATCTCCCAGGCCCAAAGGAACAGAGCCAGGTGATGGGGGCGGGTATGATTGTCCCCAGGCATGCATGTGGGGAAGCTGCAGAACACAGGTTTGGCTAACAGGCCAGTGCCCTCCAGGCTGGGCCCAGGTGCAGGGCTGACCTCCCTGGACATGTACTTCAGCCTGACCTTGAACTTCCCCTTCCTGTGGGCCTTGCCGCCCTGATGGTTCGAGGCTCTCTCAGACTCGTCTTGGGAGCTATGGGCTCTGCTGTCTTTCGGGGTGGCGTCGGGGGTCCTCTCCTGACTCTGGGGCTTGCCTGTGCTTGGCTTCTCTGTCTTGGTTCCCTCACCTTTGGGGCTGGGCGGGCTCCCGGCGCTGGGGGGCTCGGGCTCCTCCAAGGAGAGCAGCAGGAACTGGCAGGCGGGGTCCTGGAGGCTGGGGTCGAGCTGCAGCCCCGAAAGCCGGTAGGGGCCAGGGGACGCAGCAAAGGGGGGGGTCCCTGCAGCTGCTGCAGCCTCTGGGCGATGGCCCCCTCCAGAGAGAGGATCTCAGCCTCCCCTCTCCCGCAGGGCAGCCCCCCTGCTGTGCCCCCACGCCCCCTTACCGAGCTGCAGGGCGGGTCTGGGGGGCCCTGCGGCCCGGGTGCGCCTGGAGGCTGGGCTCTGAAAGAAGCAAAACTGAAATGAAAGTATTTCTGCAATTTCTGTCCCTGCCTGGAGCCCCAGGCTCTGCCTCCCCTGCCCTCCCAGACCTCTCCTTTCCCCCTGCAACCGGCCCTGCACATGAGCCAGAGAACCTGGCTCATGATCCCCAGCAGGGCCGGCCTCCCAGGCCCCACACGACTTACCCCTTAGCTGAACTGCCTGAGAGGGGTCCTGGGGGGAAACAGATGGGAGCCAGGGAAAGGCCCCAGCGGAGGGTCGGACTTCCAGGAGGCGGTTTCATGGGAGAGGGGAGGTGAGAGGGATGGCTGAAAAGTCTCACCTTTCCCCTTGCTTCCTGTTTCTTCCTCTTATACCATCTCAGGGAGTACTCCTGGCAGTTGCTGGGAATTGAGCTGAGGCAAGCACCTTAACGCTTGTAGTTTTTCCACTTTTATTTATTTAATAATCAGGGGGGCTGGAGCGATAGCACAGCGACTGGGCGTTCGCCTTTCACGCGGCTGACCCGTGTTCGATTCCTCTGCCCCTCTCGGAGAGCCTGGCAAGCTATCGAGAGTATGGAGCCCGCATGGCAGAGCCTGGCAAGCTACCCGTGCGTATTGGATATGCCAAAAACAGTAACAATAAGTCTCTCAATGAGAGACATTACTGGTGCCCGTTCAAACAAATCATGAGCAATGGGATGACAGTGACAGTGAATAATCAGGGTAATATTAACCTCATTGAATAGGTGGCGGTGTTCTTTTGTTTTGCTTGCTTATTTGTTTTTATTTGGGGGTCGCACCCAGCAGTTCTCAGGCTGACTCCTGGCTCTGTGCTCACTCCTGATGAGACTCGGTGGGACCCTGTGGGATGCCAGGGATGGAAACAGGGCGACCACACACAAAGCCAGCACCCACCCCATATCTCTGTGCCCCCCACCAGAGCGTTCCTCTTTTTGCTCTACTTCCTAAAGACGAAGTATCAATTCCTAGAGTTGGTATCATTTCTTCCTTAAATGTGGAAGTCAGCAGTGAAACCGTCTGGCATGGGCTTTTGTTTCTGGGAAATCTTAAATAATTCATTGAAAAAAGTGTTTCAAAGGGATGAAATCGAGTCTTCGTGGAGACAGGTGGGGTGGGGCGTGAGGGTGGAGCGGGCCCTCGTCCTGTTCACTGACCCCCCAGTCCCTCTCGCCCCCGATTCTCTGTGCTCCATGCTGACCCCTGGCCTGCCTCATCTCGGGCATCTGCATCTTCTCCCTTATTTTCTTCTTCATGGTCAGTTTTGCTATGAAAATTCATCAGGCTTGTGGTTGTTTTGGTTTTGGTTTTGCCTTTTCAAAGAACCAGTTCAGGCTTTGTGGCTTTCCCCACTGCCTTCCCCCCGTTTCATTAATTTCCACATTGTTGTGATTGTTTTGGTTTTGGGGCCTGGGAATTGAACCTGGACCCTCACATGCAAAGCTTCTGCTCAGCCCTCTGAACCGCTTTCTCCATTCTTTCTTCTTGGGCTTTTGGGGTCACACCAGGTGACATGCAGGGGTCACTCCTGGCTCTGTACTCAGGAATTATTCCTGGCGGTGCTCAGGGGACCCTATGCGATGCTGGGGATTGAACCCCATCAGTTGCCTGTGAAGCAAATGCCCTCCCCGCTGTACTATTGCTCCAGCCCTGCCTCCCCCATTTCTGATATTTTGGGGTGCTCAGGGATCACTCCTGGAGCTGCTGGGGAACTCTATGGGGTGCCAGAGACGTAACCCGGGTCAGCTGTGTGCAGGGCGAGTGCCCCCCTGCCCCGCCCACTGTCATATCCCTCTGGTCCACTTCATTTGTCAGGAGCTGTGTGGTCAGCTTCTTGGAGGCGGCTCTTGGGGTTGCTCTGAGAATGTTTTTCTTTTTCTTTTTCTTTTTTTTTTTGCTTTTTGGGTCACACCCAGCAATGCACAGGGGTCACTCCTGGCTCATGCACTCAGGAATCACCCTTGGCGTTGCTCAGGGGACCATATGGGATGCTGGGATTTGAACCTGGGTCAGCCGAGTGCAAGGCAAACGCCCTTCCCGCTGTGCTATCACTCCAGCCCAATGTTTTTCTTTTCTAAAATAAACATCTGTGCTCGCGTCTCCCCTGATCAGACGCAGAGCAAAACGTGCAAGGTAGTGCCTTACCTCCTGTACTTCTCTCTGACCCTTGTTCTGTTCATTTTGTTTGGTTTCGGGGCCACACTTGACAGTGCTCAGGGGTTACTCCTGGCTCTGCAGTCAGGGTGCTCGAGGGACCCTTTGGAATGTCAGGGATCAAACCTGGGTTGGCCGCGTGCAGGCAAACACCCTCCCTGCTGTCCTGTTCGCTCCAGCCCACTTTGTTTTATTCTTGACAGGACATTGAAATCTCCAATCTAGTTGTCTCCAGGCCAATCTCTGTGGTTAGATGCTTATATGTTTACAATATTACATCTCTGTTTCATTATGAAATGCACATTTAAATAAAAATTTCTAGTTGTACCATTCAGTACAGGGAGGCTCTGATAAATATTTAACTCCTTGGTCTTTGGTGGGCCGGGTGCGGGTACTATACGTTTGTCAGCCTCTGAGTGTAGATCGCATGCATGACTTTGTCTGTTTTGAGGCCACACCTGGCAATGCTCAGGGGTTACTCCTGGCTCTGCACTCAGGGTCACTCCTGGTGGTGCTTAGGGGACCCTATGGGATGCCGGGGATCCAATCCACGTTGGTCGTGTGAAAGCAGGTGCCCTCCCCGCTGCCCTATTGCTCTGGACTTCACTTTTGTTTTTGTTTTTGAACCCGCATGATTGTTCCCACATGCCATTGAACATGAAGAGGGGACAGGAGCAGAGGGTCACAGGCAGGCCACACTGCCCGCTGTCCTGTCCATTACCATGTCTGTGTTTGTCATTTTCATTCAATTCCACTGTTTCTTGTTTCCCCGGTGAGAGACACCTTCCAAAGAAGGACCCTAGTGTTCTTTAGAAATACCTGGTTTTCAGGAGGTTGTCTCCACAGCTTGGAAGCTGGCCTCATACACTGGAGGAAAATGCAGTTCAGATAGAGAAGGAAATACCAGGTAAAGTGTGGTTCGAGGACCCGCTGGGAATGGGAGATGCATGCTGAACGTGGACTATGGATCAAACATGATGGCCACTCAATACCTCTATTGCAAAACACAACTCCCAAAAGGAGATCGAGAACAAAAGGGAATGCCCTGCCACAGAGGCGGGATGAGGTGGAGGGGATGGGGTGGGAGGAGAAGGGATACTGAGATCATTGGCGGTGGAGAATGGGCACTGGTGGAGGGATGGGTACTTGAGCATTGTATGACTAAACCACAGCATGAAAAGTTGTAAGTGTAACTGTACCTCATGGTGATTCGATAATTGAAAAAGAAAAGAAATACCTGGTTTGGGGGGCTGGAGTGATAGCACAGCAGGGAGGGCGTTTGTCTTGCACGTGGCCAACCCGGGTTTGGTTCTGAGCATTCCATGTGGTTCCCCCAAGCACCACCAGGAATAATTCATGAGTTCAATGCCAGGAGTAACCCCTGTACATTGCTGGGTATGACCCAAAAGGAAAAAAAAAAGTACCTGGTTTGGGGGCTGGAGCACGGTACAGTGGGGAAGAAAAGAAGCGTGAGAACTTACGGTGTGTGGGGCCAAGCTGCAGATTTCAAACCGAGGATGGGTCCTTGGCCCATGGAAACAGCTCTCTGGGCCATTGTGACAGATTCCCTCTTTAGTGGACACTCCAGCCGCTATGGAAATCCACGCAATGATTCTTCCGTGGTCACATAGGCGGCCACGTGTCTGTTCTATCAGTCTGAGCTGACTCGCTTCCCAGACACACCCCATCATCCCTGAGTGCTTCTTCCTCTGTGCAGAGCACCCTCCTCTGCCTCACTCTGCCCCAGGGGTCCTGCCTGCCATCTCCCCAACTGTGGCCCCGCTGTTCTCCTGAGAGACTCAAGACTCTGTACCTGGGTCTGCGGCAGAGAAACTTCTGGAGTCTCCTTGATGCTATATCACTCATGATCCCGGTCCCCCCCCAAGCTCAAGGGAAGCCCTTCCACTTTAGGATGCTATTTCTGCCCGGCTCCTCCTTGGGGTACCCCCTTCTACACGTGTTGCTCGGCTTGACCTCACGTCTCCAGCCTCAATGTCTGTTCATTTTCCTACAGGACTTTTCCTCTGAGTGCCTTTTTGTTTGTTTTGGGGGACCACATCCAGTAGTGCTCAGGGCTGACTCTTGGCTCCACACTCAGAAATCACTCCTGGCGATGCTTGGGTCTATAGGGATGCCGGGAATGGCACCCAGGTTGGCCGCTTGCAGAGCCTGCTGTAGTATCTCTCCGACCCCATGATTTTGGTTTGTTTTGGTCAACTTGGCATTACTCAGGGCTTACTTTTAGCTCTGTGCTCAGGCTTGGGGGAACCCTATGTGGTCCCAGGGATTGAACTGGGCCAGGCACATGCAAGGCAAATGCCCTGCACAGGGCACCATTTCCCCATGCCCTCTCTGGTTCTCTGGACTGATCATTTGTATTTATTCATCTTGGGGCCCGTTGCTGCTCCTGCCACTCCAGCTGCCACTCCTGGGTTGCCACTGAGCCTGTGGCACAGAGGTTTATGTTCAGTTACTTCACTTTTCAACAACAAGGTTTACATTCTCCTTCTCCTTTTTAAAAAAAATTTAATGGTTTATGGTTCTCCACTAAGCTCTCTGTTCTGGATTCACGGTAAGTTACATCCCTTTAATGCCCTGCCAATACTCACACGGGCCGCAGGGAAGCAGCTGTGTGCTAGAGGCAACATCTGGGCCCAACAAAATCTTCCTCCCTGGCTTCTCCTTGTCTCTCAGCTTCTCTAGCATCTTGGAGTTTTTGGTGCTGATGCTGCTGTTGCTTAGCAACACGATGAGACGGACTCGGTGACCACTAACATATTCTTCTTTTCTGTTCCTGGTGGTGCTCAGGAGATTACATGGGATGCCAGGGATTGAACCCGGATTGGCTGCATTGAATGCAAGTGCCCTTCCCTCTGTCCTATTGCTCCAGCTCAGCTTCCACCTTCCTCATCACATACAGGATTTCACTTCCATTTATAGACTCTGCAGGTAAAATTCCCTGAAGGGAGTCTCCTGGCTTCCACTCTAGAGCAGAAGAGCGAGTAAGAACACTGGGTTGGGGTGGGTGGTGTGGGGAAAGCACACCCTAAGCCTAGTTACCATCTAAAATTTCCACCTGGAAGCCAAAGTCTCTCAGTTGCAGAAGACTACTGTGCTCATCTGGGCTGTGTCCCTCCCGGATGCCCTGGGGTCAGTAACCAGGGAAATTCCACGGGGCCTTGCAGACATTTGAAACTGTCAATCATTCCTTTCTCAGAACTCGGTGGTCTCCCATCTGCCCCTTTTCCCTCCTCTGATCTCTGCCCCCAGGAACCGGTTGCTCGCCCCGGGGCTCAGCCCCCAAACTCAGGACTGCTCAACTAACAGTTTCGCGGCACCTTCTACACGTATCGGCCTTTTCCCCATGCAGCCACGAGAGGGCGTGCTGACCTGCTGAACCCCACAGGCGCCAGGACTGGTCCATTACCCACCCAGCCCCTGTGGCCAGCACCTAACCTTGTTTCTGCGTTCTGTGTGGCGTCTGTCAGCCCGTGACCTGCTCTTGCCAGTCAGCAGAGGCACTGTGTCTGTTCTACACCAGAGACTGGGACCACTCCTCCTAGGAAAATGTGCAGATTGCTGGGACACACACACACACACACACACACACACACACACACACACACACACACACAGAGCCTCTGTGCAGCTCCTAATGGCCTCTTTCATCCACATAAATATTTTAATGCCATGTTTAAAAATCAAAAGGAGGGGTCGGGCACTTGCCTTGCATACGGCGGACCTGGGTTCAATTCCCAACACCTCATTGGGTCCCCGGATGGAGCCAGGAGGAAGCCCTAAACACCGCAGGGTTTGGCCCCTAAACCAAAAAGAAATACAGTTAAAATCAAATGAATGCAAAACTCCCCAGCGGGCACAGAGTTGAGATGTCAGATCGAGACAGAATCCCTAAGGCGGGGACCCCCTGGGATATCTGCGAGTCTCCCCCCTCTATGTGCTGAGTGTCACGCCCCAGCACCTGCGCCAGCCTCCTAGTCTCTAGTCTCCTGTAACCTCCTGCTCTGTCTTTGATTCTGCACACACTTCCAGTCTGAAGACAAAAGAAAAAACAAACCACCAGCATGTCCCCTGCATGACCTCGCTGTCCCATCTTGGACGTGTTTTTCTTTTTCTTGGGAATGGATTACAATTCGGTTTTTGTTCACCACACAAGCTGCTGTGGCCAAGATCAACCACGTTTCTACTGGTTGAAGCTGGTCTGGCCCAACCCTGGCTCCCGAGGAAAGGTCACCCCCTGCCCCCAAGCTTGGAACCCTTTTCTCTCAACTTCCTGGTTTCCCTGCTTCTCCCTGTCCGCCCAGCTCAGGCTTTTCATCTTCCTGGCCATCTGCGTGGAGTCCAAGTGCTCTGCCCTGTCTTCCTCGGGGTCCTCCCCAGCCCTTGCTCCTTCCTGCCCCCCTCACACTCTCAGGCTTCCCCATCCACCTTGGGCTCATGAACCCCACTCATTCCTGCGGATTTCATTGATCCACACACGGGCCGTTCGCTCCCTCCCACAATTCTGACGCCTCATTTCTGTAACGTAACGTGGCTCCGCCGTCCAGATGCCCGGCCAGCACCCTGCAGGGATCCTGGATTTATTCCTCTGTCTTAGCCCAGATACAGGTCTCTGGATGCGTTGTAGGACAGCAAGGTTACCCATTAATCCACGCTGCAATCCATGCTCACCTTCCATCCAGCTAACATCCTTTGCCACATGTAGTCACCACACTTGTTCGTCTGTTTTCCGCGATGAGATGTTTAAGACCTACTCTCTTCGTAGCTGTCAAATAGCTGGAGCAACTTGCTGATTCCTTTTCCCATGGCATTTGTACCTGTTAGCCAACTGTTGGCTATGCACCCAGAACCCGTTTAGAATCTGCCTATCTCCTACCTTTTGTCTTATCCCCCATATGGGATGTATTTTATAGACTGGTTTGTAGTTGGGACCAGAATTTTATTTTATTCTGATTTTCTTTCTTTATTTTCTTTTTTCTTCAGGTAGGGCGTTGCCTTGAACGTGGCCAACCCAGGTTTGATTTCTCTGCCCCTCTCGGAGAACCCAGCAAGCTACCTTGAGTATCCCGCCTGCATGGCAAAACCTGGCAAGCTGCCCGTGACGTATTCGATATGCCAAAACAGTAACAAGAAGTCTCACAATGAAGACATTACTGGTGCCCGCTAGAGCAAATTGATGAACAATGGGAGGACAGTGCTATAGTGCTACAGTGCTTATTTTTTCTTTATTTCTTATTTCTTTCCTTAGCCAAGATTTTCTTTTTTTTCTTTTTTTCACGTTTTAGGCCTTACTCCTCTGTGCCTAGGGCTTATGCCTGGCTCTGTGCTCAGGGGTCACTCCTGGCATGGTTTGGGGTTTCATATGTGGTGCCAGCAATCAAAACCGGTTTGGCTGCATGGAAAGCAAAAGTCCAACCGCTGTGATTTCTCTCCAGTCCCAATTTTATTTTTCTTAGTCTTTATTTTATTTTTTAGGCCACACCCAGCCATGTCAGGATTTACTCCTGGCTCTGTGCTTGTCCTGGTGGTGTTTCGGAACCCACAGGGAGTTCCGGGGATTCAATCTGGGTCAGCTGCGTGCCAGGCGAGTGCCCTCACCACTGTGCTGAGCTCTTGTCCTCTCTCAGAGTTTTGATCTAAGCTTAGAACAATCTTGTTGAACTTCTCTCTGTAAATTTTTTTATACTTGAGAAAATACATCACACATATTGTTGGAATATTTCCCCTTTTCCAGCTGCCTTCTGGAGTTTTGTCACAGAAACCTTTTGTCACAGAAACCTAGCTGATCTTTGACCCCGCAGATCTAAGGTGCTAGCCAGGTTTGATTTGACATTGTAGATTCCAGGCTGCAGCCCAGCCTGGTCTTTGGGATGTAAATCCGAGTGCTTTCAGCCCAAAGAAGGCTTCCGTTTTGTTTTTGTATCTTCTTTGGGGGGGGGGGGCGCCTAGATTAGCCGGCCTGCAGATACAAGAGAATTATGTTGCCTCAATGTTCTTCCTGTAAGATCTTTTGGTGCTTTTGGTGACGTCTATGTATTGCGCCCTTTGGAAGGGCCATGATCAATAAAAGGGGTTCGGAGAGAAGGTGAGGGGGTGGAAAGTGTATAGAGGGTGGAAAGAGTATGGAGGGCAGAAAGTGTATAGAGGACGGAAAGGTGTAGAGAGGACGGAGAGTGTATAGAGGGAAGACTGGAATAAACTGCAAGTGAGACCAACCATCATGGCTCCGTTCCTTCCTTCGCCTGCCACATCTTTGCCATCAACCTCCCCGGGGTGGGGGAAGTGGCCGGAGGCTACCGAGCTTGGGTGGCGGGAGAGACAGCTGCTGTCCTAGGCCTTGTGCCTGGCTCGGTGCGGTGAGGCGTCCCTTCCCTCGCCCGCGCCTTTTCTTTTTATTTTTATACACATATGTGCATAAAAATATCTTTCAATGGCTATGCACTCATTAGTTTCTTTGTATAGTTCAAGCAGTCTGGTTTATATATTTCAAATCATAATGAAGCTCTGCACATTCAGAATTGTTCTATATTGTCCAGCAAATTGACATCCACCAAGACGCTAATGCAATGCCAACATTCATTGATGTTTTGTGTGATCATAAAGCTTTGGACCAGGCTGGGAAGATAGTACAGAGGGGAGGGCACTTGCCTTGCATGTGACTGACCTGGGTTCAATCCCAGTATCCCACATGGTCCCCGAGCACCGCCAGGAGTAATTCCTGATGCAGAGCCAGGAGTAAGCCCTGAGCATTGCAGGGTGTGACCCAAAAAGCCAAAAAGCTCTTACAAAAAAGTGGCAGAGACAGTCTCGGGCCAGGGCCGGTGCCGGCTCGAACTCTGCCGAGATTCGACCCGGGTGGCCATGCCTTTGCACAGCCGCTTTGCTGCTGAACGAGCAGGATCCAGAGCCAGCTATATGACTTGCGGTTCCAGCGAGTGCTTGCAGCCATGTTTCCAGACTGTGAACTAAGCTTTTGCCCCATGCTGGCTAATGGAGGAAATATCCTTCTTCCTTGGTTTTTCTTCCCTCTGGGAGGAAGAGGTGTGGTGTCCGCCATTTTATGGGACTTTTAAGCAGGTATGAACTTGGTGGCGCGGAAAAATAAATGTGCTTTGAACTTGAAACAGTGGGATGCCTGGGCAGTCTCAGGCCGGGGCCGGTGCCGGCTCGAGCTCCGCCGAGATTCGACCCGGGTGGCCATGCCTTTGCACAGCTGCTTTGCTGCTGAACGAGCAGGATCCAGAACCAGCAATATGACTCGGGGTTCCAGCGAGTACTTGCAGCCATGTCTCCAGACTGAACTAAGCTTTTGCTCCATGCTGCCCCAGGAAGGGAAATGATTCAATTTCCAACTTAAATCGCCCTGGACTTAATTACTAAAATACAGAAATCCTAAAAAAAAAAGTGGCAGAATCTCCCGACCCTGCACCAGGTTGTCTTCACCGGGGCACCTTGGAGGGGGGCGGATTGAGTTTCCCTCCCTGCCCCAACCAGAGTCCTGGCAGCCAAAAACCTCTAGAACTCAGCCACAGCTATGCTCAAAGCCACTCTCCACATGCTTGGACGAATCTCACCCATGAAGGAATCAACAGAGGAACCGAGATATGCGGGACCTGTGGCTGAGATCTCCAAGCCTGCTCGGATCGGGACTGGGCCTCCTCCACCCAGATCCTCAGTTTTCCAGTTTCTTGGCAGTCACACCCACAGACCGCCCCCTGGCGCCATGTAATCTCATCAACGGCCACGATCCAGAGACTATAAAATAAAGCTCCCAGAAGAGAGTGATGCAGTATTTCCTGGAGCACGTGGCTACATTTGCGGCCGCATGACCTCTTATACTCTACCCACTGATGTACCTAAAGTAGCACACGGGTGTTTGGCTCTAACTTACTTGCTTGTATTTTTGGTATATATGGACTTAAATGGCCGCAGAATGAAATACAACAACCTTCACACACTTTCCTCTTATGATGGGAAGATGCTTGCTGGTTGGTGGGTGTTTGAATATTATCTGTAATGAACTACTTTCTGAAAAGTTTCTACAGCAGAAGAAAGCACACTCCTAAACATATATGCACCTAGTGAGGAACCAGCTAAATACTTAAAACAACTGCTAACAGATTTTAAGTAAGACATTGCTAGCAACACAATAGTAGTTGGAGACTTCAACGCTGCCTTCTCACCTCTGGATAGATCAACAAGAATAAAAGTCAGCAAGAAAACACTGGCCTTGAAGGAAGAGATAGAAGAGAGAGGGCTAATATATCTGTACAGTGCTTTGCTTCCCAAAAAGAAAGAATACACATTTTTCCCCCCTACACACGGAACATTTTCCAAATTAGATCACATGCTGGGTCACAAAACATACCTCAAAAGAATCAGGAAGATAAACATTGATAAAGAAATCAAAAGATACCTGGAAACAAATGAGAATGAAGACATGCGCTACCAGAATCAATGGGATGCAGCTAAAGCCACGTTAAGGGGAAAATTTAAAAGCTCTGCAAGTATTCCTCAGGAAGGAAGAAAGGGCCTACATAACTTTTTTTTTTCGTTTTGAGGGCACTGTTCTTTCTTTGTTTCTTTGTTTCTTTGTTTCTTTGTTTCTTTGTTTCTTTGTTTCTTTCTTTCTTTCTTTCTTTCTTTCTTTCTTTCTTTCTTTCTTTCTTTCTTTCTTATTAGTGAATCACTATGAGACAAAGTTACAGACTTACAGGTTTTCATGCTTACGTTTCAGTCATACAATGATCGAGTGCCCATCCCTCCACCAATGCCCATTCTCCACCACCAATGGTCCCAGCATCCGTCCCACAAACCCCACCATGTCCCCTTCACCCCATCCTGCCTCTGTGGCAGGGCATTCCCATTTGCTCGCTCTCTCTTTTTGGGTCTTGTGGTTTGCTATAGAGGTATTATGTAGGCATCTTGTTCGGTCTATAGTCTATTTTCAGCCTGTATCTCCCATCCCTAGTGGGCCCACCTAGCACCCTTTGCTTGGTGATCCCTTCTCTATCAGAGCTGATTCTTCACCTAGCATGCGAGGTCAGCTTCCAAGTTGTGGAGTACTCCTCTTTATACTTATCTCTACTATTCTTGGGTGTTATTCTCCCATTCTGTTACTTTATATTCCACAAATGAGTGCAATCTTTCTATGTATGTCCCTCTCTTTCTGACTCATTTCATTTAACATGATACTTTCCATGTTGATCCACCTATATGCAAATTTCATGACTTCATCTTTTCTAACAGCTGCATAGTATTCCATTGGGGCCTACATAACTTGACTTCACAGCTCAAGGGTATGCATAACTTGACTTTACAGCTCAAGATCTTAGAAAAGGACCCAAATAATAAAAGGAGCCCAAATTCTTCCTTGGAAAAGTTTCTGTTCATTTCTTAGGCCATTTTCTGATGGGGTTGGATGAATCTGTAACTGTACCCTCAATGTGACTCACTAATTAAAAAATAAATAAATTTAAAAAAGGAGCCCAAAATAGGCAGAAGGAAAGAAACGACAAACTTAGTGCAGAAATTAGCGACATGGAAACCCAAAAGATGATCCGAAAGATCAATGAAACCAAGAGCTTGTTCTTTGAGAAAATAAACAAGATTGACAAACCACTAGTAAGACTCACAAAGAAAGAGAGAATCCTAATAAACCGAATCAGAAATGAAAAGGGGGACATCACACCAGAAACCAAAGAAATTCCAAAGATCATCAGAGATTACTTTGAAAGTCTATGCCATGAAACAAGAGAATGTAGAAGAAATGGATAAATTCTTGGATTCCTATAATCTCCCAAAGTTGAACCAAGAATATCTGGAATACCTGAATAGACCTATTAATATCAAGGAAATTGAAACTTATCAAAAGTCTTCCCAAAAACAAAAGCCCAGGTCCAGATGGATTCACTAACGAATTCTTCCAAACATTTAAAGAGGACCTATTGCCAGTTCTTCTCAAGATTTTTCAGGAAATTGAAGAAACAGAAACTCTCCCAAGCAGTTTCTATGAGGCACATATCTCCCTAATACCAAAAGCAAACAAAGACACCACAAAAAATAAAACCACAGGCCAATATATCCCTGATGAACACAGATACATAGATCCTCAACAAAATATTAGCAAATAGAATCCAACAATTCATCAAAAAGATCATACACCACGACCAAGTGGGATTCATCCCTGGGATACAAGGATGGTTTAACATTTGGAAGTCAATCAACATAATCCATCATACCAACAAAAGATAAAAACCATATGATCATATCAATCGATGCAGAGAAAGCATTTGACAAGATCTAGCACCCGTTTATGATGAAAATTCTCATTAAAATGGGTTTTGAAGGAACTTTCCTCAATATAGTTAAAGCCAGCTACCACAAACCCATGGCAAGCATTATACTCGGTGGGATAAAACTAAGAGCCTTTTCTCTAAGATCAGGAACAAGACAAGGATGCCCACTCTCACCACCTCTGTTCAATATAGTACTGGAAATACTTGCAATAGCTGTTAGGCAAGAAAAAGATATTAAGGTCATCCCGATAGGAAAGGAAGAAATTAAGCTTTCACTATTCACAGATGATATGATACTATATTTAGAGAACCCTATAGCATCTACCAAGAAACTCTTAGAAACAATAGACTTGTATAGTAAAGTTGCAGGGTATAAAATCAATACCCAAAAGTCCATGGCTTTCCTATATGTCAATAATGAGAGAGAAGAAAGTGACATGAAAAAAACAATTCTGTTCACAGTCATGCCTCAGAAAATCAAGTACCTCAGAATTAGCATAACTAAGGAGGTAAAGGACCTGTACAAAGAAAACTACAAAAGGTTACTTTACGAAATAAAAGAGGACATGAGGAAATGGAAACATATTCCCTGCTCATGGATTTGGAGAATTAGCATTGTCAAAATGACAATACTCCCCAAAGCATTATACAGATTCAAGGTGATCCCTATAAGGATACCCATGAAATTATTCAAAGAAATGGATCATACACTTCTGAATTTCATATGGAACAACAAAACCCCACTAATAGCTAAAGATATTCTGGGGAAAAAGAAGATAGGAGGCATCACCTTCCCAACCTCAAACTCTACTACAAAGCGGTAATAATTAAAACAGCATGGTACTGGAGAAAAGGCAGAGCTGCAGACCAATGAAGCAGGGTGGAATATCCTTACACACACCCTCAAATATATGATCATCTAATCTTTGATAAGGGAGCAAGAAATGTGAAATGGAGCAAGGAAAGCCTCTTTAACCAATGGTGCTGGCAAAACTGGACAGCTACATGCAAAAAAATGGGCTCAGACCTCTACCTAACACCAGGCACAAAAGTCATATCAAAATGGATTAAAGACCTTAAGATCAGACCAGAATCCAAAAGGTACATTAAAGACAAGGTCAGCAAAACCCTCCATGACATCGAAGCTAAAGATATCTTCAAAGATGACACGCCACTGACCAAGTAAGTGGAAGCAGAGATAAACAAATGGGTCTATCTTAAACTAAGAAGCTTCTGCATCTCAAAAGTTACAGTGGCCAACACCCAATCAGAGAGAGAACAAAAGGGAAGACCCTACCATAGTGGCAGTGTGGGGTGGGGGGAGACGGGACTGGGGAGGGTGGGAGGGATGTTGGGTTTACTGGTAGTGGAGAATGGGCACTAGTGAAGGGATGGGTTATCGAACTTTGTATGGGGGAAACATGAGCACAAAAATGTATAAATCTGTAACTGTACCCTCACGTTGACTCACTAATTAAAAATAAACTAATAAAAAAAGTTATAGTGGCCAGAAACAATGATAATCTACAGAATGAGAAAGGATATTCACCCAATATTCATTTGATAAGGGGTTGATCAAGGATATTCAAGGTACTGGTTGAACTCTACAAGAAGAAAACCACATCAGAAAATGGGGCAATGAAATGACCAGAAACTTTCTCAATGAAGAAATCCGAATGGCCAAAAGGCACATTAAAAATGCTCTTTATCACTTATAATCAGGGAGATGCAGATAAAGACAACCATGAGATATCATCTCACACCACAGAGACTGGCCCATATCCAAAAGAACAAAAGCAATCAGTGTTGGCACGGATGTGGGGAGAAAGGGACTCTCCTTCACTGCTGGTGGGAATGCTGACTGGTTCAGCCCTTTTGGAAAACACTATGGACACTTCTCAAAGAGAAATTGAGCTCCCATTTGACCCAACAATACCACTTCTAGGAATATATCCTGGGGATGCAAAAAAGTATAGTAGAAATGACATCTGCACTTGTATGTTCATTGCAGCACTGTTTACAATAGCCAGAATCTGGAAAAAACCCGAGTGCCCAAAAACAGATGATTGGTTATAGAAACTTTGTTAGAAAAGATGAAATCATAAAATTTGCATATAGGTCGATCAATATGGAAAGCATCATGTTAAGTGAAATGAATCAGAACAGAACATAGAAAGATTGTACTCATTTGTGGAATATAAAGTAACAGAATGGGAGACTAACACCCAAGAATAGTAGAGATAAGTACCAGGAGGATTACTCAAGCTTAGAAGCCGGTCTCACAGGCTGGGCAAAAAGGCACCTCAGATAGAGATGGGACCACCAGGTAAAGGGATCTAGGACAGCCCGCTTGGGATGGGAGATGCGTGCTGAAAGTAGACTATAGACCGAACATAAGAGCCACTTGATACCCCTATCGCAAACCACAACACCCAAAAGGAGAGAGAGAGAGC